>NC_088693.1:31290658-31926075 GCF_028017835.1 Emys orbicularis
TAAGACACAGCCAGCTAGCCTTTGTCCAAGCTCAAATGTTTATAAACAGAGTTTTGTTCTGTCTCTCAGGCCTAATATCTGTGATGGAGATACAGATCTGGGAGTCATCTATATACTCAATACTTCACAATCCTTGTCTCCTTGTTAACCTGCCTACTCAGTAGCTGTCATTTACTTTGAACATGAGATGGCAATATAGTCTCCTATAGAATTCTTTAAGGAAGACTTCTCAGGACAGAGGAACAATTGCACACAACTGCCTATTGCGTTTTCTCAGAAAAATTCAAGCACCTCCACCCACCCCTGCTGTTGTTTGCAAAGGAGGCAACAAAAATTCATGGTCAACCATGTCAAAAGATACTGATGGATGTAAAAGAATCAGCACAGACTTTTTTTGTCTTCATGTATCCCTTGGAGCAGGTAATAGATTTTAAGTCCAGAAGTCACTATTGTTGTCATCTAGAGTGACTTCTTGCATTTCACCATTTGATTCCTGTATCAAGCCATAGCTTGTGTTTGAGTCAGAGTAGATCCTTTAGACAACTAATCATTTAATGCAAACAATGTAGTTGCTAGCCATTATCCAGGCTTATAACCAGATTCCCCAGAATGAAGAAAATGCCAAAATAGCCTTGCCACAACCATCTCAATGAATTTCCCCAAAATGAGTGATTGGTAACTAGTTGGTAACTAAATTATCACTAGGAAGTGTTTGGTTTCTTGAGCATTTAGATTCTTTGAAAGCCACTGGAATCCTTGCCTCCCTTTTCTCTCCGATCCTGTAGGAAAAATATTGACCATCTCAGCCAACAATAGTGGACCAAGTACTTCCATGCTGGCCTTTACCAGCAAAGGAAGGATGAGTCCAATTTGCAGTCTGCAGTCTGAAGCTGCTGCAACACTTCTATAGTAGTGTCACTGGCTGAAATGCAGAGGAGATGCAGTGTTTGTCCCCTCAAAACAGTGTTTTGTTTTCCATACCAGTAGAGAGCTCAGTCCAAATCAGAGTAATTTAGTCTGCAAAAATATCAAGAAAATTCTTCAAGTCAAAAAAAAGCTTGACTCTATAAGTAGGTGAAGGTATGTCAGATTCACTAAACTGACAACTACTCGAAACAGTTCAGCTGTGCAGAAGCTAGAGGGAAAGCAAAGAAATATTTTTGCTTCCTGCACGACCACAGCATGCAATTTCTTTAAAAAACAAACAAACACACACAAAAAACCCTGTATTGCAATTGGCAGAAGACTTCAGCCAGTGGTGTTCTGTTTGTTCTCCCCTCTTGCTTCATCTGTCACATGTCTTCTATAAACCATGGTGAACTATGAGCAAGAAGTTGGCAGAGAGGAAGTTTAGGGGTCACTGTAGCAAATAGTGGAGGATAATAGCCTTTGTGAGTGCATGTGGAAATAAATCTACTCTGTTCACATACACGAACCCTATCTTATCATGAGATGGACTCATTAAATGGGACCTAGCATTGGGGCAAGAGATACCTGAGGTCAGATTCAAAAATTATAGAAGCACTCCCAGTCCTCGTTTTTGCTTTGTGCAGAACTGTATTTCTTACTGGGGACAGCTGTGCGAACATTGTCCTACCAGATCTGGTCATGCAAAGTGTGAGACCTTATCCTTCATTAAAGGGAAGAGCTGGATCCTGTTCCTGAAAACTATTACTGGAAAAAACCCAGAGGAACTGAAATTAGGCAACTTGGCCTTGATTTACACTTACACATCGATAAATTTATGATGTTTTCTTCTTGCCCTTCCTTCCCTTGTCCACCAACACAGGAAATAAGGTACCAAAGGCCTTGCTGCTGATATCCTTCCTGAGTCACCCATATTCCCAACATACAGTAGCATTGTTCAACTTCTTTGGCCACCCTAAGGTGGTGATGGAAGGGACACAGCTCGTTGCAGCTTGGTGACCAAATAAAGAACAGTTTAGTGTAGGCTGCAAAGTAAATCAGAAACAATTGACATCCAATCACTTCCACAGAGCTCATAGACTTTCAGGCCAGAAGGGACCATCGTAATCATCTAGTCCAACCTCCTGCACATCATGGGCCATAAACCTTAACCACCCAGTCCTGTAATAGCTCTATAACCTCTGGCTGAGTTACTGAAGTCCTCAACTCTTGATTTAAAGACTTCAAGTTACAGAGCTTTAACACATTTTGTTAGTCAGTACGCTGGGTACCACTAAAAGGTGATCTGCAAAAGAAAAATAGTTGTGGTTTTTGCTCCATTATTTGTATACAGAGGGGAACCTGAAAAGCTTTAAAGATTAGAACTATCAAATGTAGTTGTCTTTTTTCTTTGCTTGCTATTGCTTTGGAAAACCTGAGAAAAGGAGTTGAGAGCATTCTCAGATCATAATTAAAAGACTGAGGCATCTAGATTTCTAACAAAGATTTTTACTCCCAACTGTTTTTGTCAGGTGTGTCAGTAAAATAGGCTTTAATAAAATACAAAGTTTAAATAATATGAACAAAATGCCATGTAATAAAAGTGCCCATAAAAAAATCCACAAAATCTCTACCTTATCTTTCAATTTCTTCCTTAAAGCTCCCCTATCATATGATACCTATGAAGTATTACTAGCTGAAATGGCTAGACAGGTGGTGCACACAGACCTCTGTTTAATATACAATAACCTGCTTTACCACTATTTTCTATCCTTTTTGGATTCTTATATATCTGTTACATCTTGTCATAACAGAGCATTGTGGGGAAGAGTCTGTCCTTTTTAATGTATGTCTATACAGCACTTAGCCCAATGGGGCCCTGATGCTTGATTGGTGCCCTCTAAGCACTATAGTCATATAAATAAAAATCTATTATCTCTTAGTTGCTTGAGTTTTCCTTCTTTGATAATTGTAATGCCCTACGCTATTAGTTTTCCAGTCAGAGTAATTGAATAACAGGGTAGACAAAATCCTGAAGGGATGTTATGAACTTGAAATCACGCTTCTATCTTTTGAAAATTCAAAGTTATGGGTAACTCCTAAGAGGATGCTAACTGAAAGAAAACGAAAAAAAAAGAGTTTTTCTCTTAGTTTAGTTCATGTATTTGACAGAGCTGCATTTATTCCCTGAGCTCTTCAAGAGGGTGTTCTCCAGTAACAATAGCGCCATCACTGAACTGGGGATGAATAGGCAACAAGATGCATGAAGGTTTGTGCTGCTACAGGGGAGAGGGTACCTGAGCTTATTTGGTTGATTGATCTCTGCCTAGATAGAAGGCAAGAGGGCTGACTTTGCAAATATTTTTAAATTCCTTTAAAAAAAAAAAGAGAGCTCTATAGCAGAACGTTTTTTACTTACTCAAATTGAGTTGATCGTCACTTTAATGTTTAATATAAAAAAGCAGCAAAAAACCTTGGAAGTGTTGTCATAGAGAAACAAAGGGCACAACCTAGGTTTTTTTTCCTTTGCAGATCACATTTTAAACAAAAGCGTTAAATAAAGAAGTAATTAGAGACCATAGCTACACAGAGGCTATGTATTTACTAGGATTCCACTGTATTTCTCACCGTCAGAAAAAGTAAGGTGGAGTTGTATTACTTTCTGGGCAAGATATGTTTGAGGCAGGCCTTAGAGTCACAGCTTCTCCTTCACCCTGCCCATATTAGGCATGTTGAAACAATATTTGCTCTGTCATTTGTATTCTTACCTGACTGGTTGTACAAGAACTTAATTGGCAGAGAACTGCATTAATCGGGTATAATCACATTAAATTCTCTGTGGTACCCTTTGTTCTATGCCTTTACAACAATGGGGCTTTCAAATAATTTCTTTTCTGTGTGCTTGACATTTACATTTCTAATACAATTATAGCCATGTTAAAAACGGTACATAAATACATTTATGTCAACAGAAGGTGCATCTGTTTCAAGTCCAGTGATAAAATGTTCCACTCATGGCTTTTATTGAAATGGCAAAAATACAAGACTAGGTTTATAATAGGTTACTGAGAAGCCTTGTGTATAATCATTCCCCATCTTATCTACCTCTCAAATTGTGATTTGAAAACATAATATGGCAGGCCTTAAATAAACGGCTTTATAATGTATTGTTTCCATCATTTACTTTTTTTATTATTTGAAACCCTGTAAACTGTATTTTAAATAACTTACATGTGATTAGGCTTTCAACGGCTAATTTTTGATTGTGTGCCAAAAAATTCAGTGGGTTTACTGTTTACTATTCTTCTTAATGCCATAGATGTGCAAGGCAATTTTCAGACATTCGAAGAAAATATAGTTAAACCCGGGTGAGCTTCCAATCTAAATTTGACAGTAAAAGGGTGAAGAAAGGAGAGTCAAGTGTTGCAACATGAAAGTCAAGATATTTGAGGGTTTTTGGTTGGCACAAGTTGTTGTTCTGGATATTTTTATTAAACTTCTCTCTTGCACTCTCCCTTCACTAAATTATTGTTTGCCTCGGGCTATATCCAGGCTCTGAATACATGCTTGTAGTAATTACTGACTTTGTATATATCTGAAGCTAGAACATTACTTTTTTTAATAGATATCAATCAGTGAAACAAATTAAAATTATATGTAACAGTCCAAATATTTCCCAAAGTTGTGGCACCTTTGTGCTACTCTGGTAGCAAAAAGCTGCTTTAGCCATTTTAACCTGCTACTGTACGAATACTCCTGTGTGGGGGGAATCTGCAAGGAGTGTACAGCTTATACAGCAGCTCCTATGCACCTGCCTGCCTATCAGTCCTGACATAGTGAGTATGTGAGTCCCAGCAGTCCCTGGTATCCAGAATGCAGAAGCCTTAAAGATGCTCTAAATACTATCTTTATAGTGACCATATGAAGGAAACTTCCAGAGAATTATGTTTCTTCATGTAAAATGGTAATACACATCTACCCCGATATAACGCAACCCAATGTAACACGAATTCGGATATAACGCGGTAAAGCAGTGCTCTGGGGGGGACGGGGCTGCGCACTCCGGTGGATCAAAGCAAGTTCGATATAACGCGGTTTCACCTATAACGCGGTAAGATTTTTTGGCTCCTGAGGACAGCGTTATATCGAGGTAGAGGTGTATTAGTAAAATTATATAATATGACTGACATCTCAATTCAAACAGTTCAGAATTTTAAAATATGTTGAATATATTTGGTCTTGGTTTACAGTGGCGGCGGTTTCAAGTGTGAAGAGTTAAAGCTAACAGTGATATAGATGTTTTCTTACTTGACACTTTTCTGTTGGGAATATTTTTATCCCAATGTTGCTGCAATAAATATGGTAGAAAGAGTACATGAAAAGCTGAAACACAGACTAAAAGCTCAATCCATTTCAATACTGGCAACTAATGAGAATACTTCCAGAAAATGAGCACATTACCAAGTGGTGTAGCCCTTTCCAAGTTTATTCAAATTGACCATTTTTTGGAGTGGGTGGGGGAAATGGTGATGGGATGGTATTGTAAAAATATCTAAAACTCTAGTAATGTTACCACTACTTCAAATACCCCCTGTAACAATCTACTTGTAAAAGCTGTCAAGATTTCAGAAAACTATTAAGCCTAGTTAACTCTCTTAAGCCTGGAAACTCTATTAAACCTAGTTCTTAATGTGACACCTGTTGTTTTGTCAAATTGAAACAAAATTTTCCTTTTCTTTAAACTCCTGTTTTAATTTTACTTGTACTGTAGTAATTGTGTGATAACTGGTAGATAACATCAAAATTGCAGATAAAATGCCACCGTTAACCAGGGCATTCTTGTAAAAGATGAGTTTAGCAGAAACATAGATTTACTGATATAAGCAAAGTATTTTTTAATAAAGACAAAATATCAAACATAAAAGCAGCAAGCAAGCAGAAATATTAAGATAAAACAGTGAAAGGAGAGCCAGGGAGCCACAATCAAAATTATTTTCTGCTATTGAAAGCAAAATACAAGAATTGGGTTTGGTGTTTGGTTTTTTAACATTATTGTGAATTACTGTTGAAAAATAATCAAAAATTCAACACTGCAGATCTCAAATGACTATAGTTTAAACCAGGGCTGGGCAAACTTTTTGGCTCAAGGGCCACATCTGGGTGGGGAAATTGCATGCAGGACGATGAATGTAGGGCTGGGGCAGGGGTATGGGTTTCGGGAGGGAGCAGAGGAGGGGGTGCGGTGTACAGGAAGGGGCTCAGGGCAGAGGGTTGGGGCAGAGGAGAGGTGCGGGGTGTACAAGGGGGCTCAGGTAAGGGGGTTTGGGTGCAGGAGGGGGTGCCCAGTGCAGGAGGGGGCTCAGGGCAGGGGGTTGGGTGCAGGGTGTGGCAGGGGGTTGGGGTGCAGGCAGGGGACTCAGGGCAGGGAGTTGGGGTGTGGGGTGCAGGAGGGGTTTGGGGTGTGGGCTCCGGCCCGGCAGTGGCGCACAGTGATGCCAGGGCAGGATCCCTGCCTGCCCCAGCCCCGTGCCGCTCCAGAAAGCTCCGGCAACCATGTCCCGGGGGGCAGGGGGGAGAGGGCAGAGGGCTCCGCACATTGCCTGTGCCTGTGGGTACCTCCATCGAAGCTCCCATTGGCCGCAGTTCCCCGTTCCCAGCCAATGGGAGCTTCGGGGGAGGTACCCACAGGCAAGGTCAGTGCACAGAGTCCTCTGCCCCCCCGCCCCCCGAGACTGCAGGGAATTGGTGCCAGCCGCTTCTGGGAGCAGCGTGGGGCCCACAGTGCCAAGGGGATGGCAATCCCGCAGACCGGATCCAAAGCCCTGAGGGGCCAGATCTGGCCCGCGGGCCATAGTTTGCCTGCCCCCGCTTTAAACTGTTCTAAAATTAAATACAGTTATGCTTTCTTCCAGAGGTAGAAAACAGAACAAAAGGGATCCTAATAGCCATTTAATTTCCAGGGCTGTTTAGGACTACAGACTGTACTAATCATCTTGATTAACATTGTAGGGGAGTAAATGCTGAAATATAGAACTAGTAACCATAACATTTAATTTATTTTTATATAGTGACTAAATCCGCTGAACTAATGTTTAAAATCTATCTGTAGTAGATAGTTTTGTATTCATAGTAACGGAATATTTTAGTACAAACATATGAAATCTACAAACCAAGGTTAAATCTAGTAACTGAGGCTATAAATGGCTATGTTTGTTACTGTGTAACATTTTTTTGATATGTGACACAGTAACTACAATGTTGCTTCTGCACAAGTTTTTACTCTTATCTTCTATGTAGGTGAATTTCAGGAACACTGAGACCTGTTTTTTGCTGAAAGGGATGTAAGCTCCTTTTTTTACTGCTCATCCTGTTTCCTGTTGCTTACTTTATACTGTACTCTAACATCCAGTCAGATATCAGTAATTATAAAGTGTTTCCTTCTATAAAGTGTTTCCTTTTAACAATTAAAGAAGTCTTGTATAATGTTTATTTGGTGAACATAGCTGAATTATCATTCAAGTGAGCTCTACAAAAGGCATTCTTTTCTACAGTTGTCACGTATGACTGTATTTCCTGTGTTATTACATAAGTGTTTTCCTGGACTTGTATAATGAAGCAAGAGTAGGCTTATATATTATGAAAATGGAAATCTAAAACAGCAATTAATCTTTTCTTTTTTTTAATAAAAGGTTAGTTCTTGTAAGTCTTAAAATTTTGCAGTTTCTTAATAAAATGGAATATTTGAAAGGATTTAGTTTAATTTGATTAGTGAACATTGTTTTAAAACCCTCATTTTAGCTTTGTGACACTCTGTATCAAAATGCAGAGTAAAACATTTAGTTGATCGAAGTCTTAACCTTTTTGTGTGGTTTGGTAGAACACATCTGACTATTAAAATTCATGTGTAAATATACTATAACTAGATTCTAGGCATGTTTAAATAATTGAATTTGCCCATTTAATTACACTTTTTTATATCTGTAATTATCTTGTCATTATTTCCACTGCTTAAAAAGTGAATTTTATTTTAATTTCTAAGATTTTCTTTCCCCACTTTGGAAAAACTATTATTAAAATCAGGAAATTGTAATGTTAGATATTGTTGATGGTGCCCAGGAAAATGGGAGAAACCACCTTTTAATTTTGTCCTTTGTTTTTATAAAAAGTTCTCTTAAATATATGTTTAACAAAACAGTAGCTCTGCAAAAATGGTGTAATCAGCTTTTATAGGGAAGATCATTATTTTAGATTAACATTAAGTATAAATTTAATACTTGAGTGTTTGGCAAATAGGATGTTCCCTATGTGCCTTTGTACAACTCTTACCCTGTAATGACCCTTCTTGCCTTAAAATGTATGCATGAAAATAACTTCCATAACTGGACTGGAAAAGAACTAGGAATTATATTTGACAACCAGCTATATGAGGATCGCAATATATAAAAGAATACTGTATGCAGCAAATGGGTTTCATTCCCATGATCGTCTCTTTTCAGAGACTCTCATTCAGATTCTGGTGAAGTCACTCTTAGATGAGATGGGGTACATAGCGTGGAAATAAGTTAAACACACACGGTCAGATTTTCAACGTGTATAAATAGTAGGGTTGTCAATTAATTAATTAATGCGATTAACTGAAAAAAATTAATCACGATAAAAAAATGAATCGCGATTAATCAGTTTTAATCGCACTATTAAACAATAGAATACCAACTGAAATTTATGAAATATTTTGGATGTTTTTCTACGTTTTCATATATATTGTATTCTGTGTTGTAATTGAAATCAAAGTGTATATTATTTTTATTGCAAATATTTGCACTGTAAAAATGATAAACAAAAGAAATAGTATTTTTCAATTCACCTCATACAAGTACTATAGTGTAATCTCTTTGTCGTGAAAGTACAACTTACAAATGTAGATTTTTGTTTGTTTTGTTTTTGAGTGCAGTTATATAACAATGTAAAATTTCAGCGCCTACAAGTCCACTCAGTCCTATTTCTTGTTCAGCCAATCGCTATGAGAAATAAGTTTGTTTATGTTTATAGGAGATAATTCTGCCCTCTTCTTATTTACAATGTCACGAGATAGTGAGAACAGGTATTTGCATGGCACTTTTGTAGCCAACATTGCAAAGTGTTTACATGCCAGATGTGTTAAACATTCGTAGGCCCCTTCATGCTTCGACCACCATTCCAGAGGATATGCCTCCGTGCTTATGATGCTCGTTTAAAAAAATAATGCGTTAATTAAATTTGTGACTGAACTCCTTCGGGGAGAATTGTATGTCCCCTGCTCTGTTTTACCCACATTCTGCCATATATTTCATGCTGTAGCAGTCTCGGATGATGATCCACCACATGTTCCTTTTAAGAACACTCACTGCAGATTTCACAAAACGCAAAGAAGGTACCAATGTGAGATTTCTAAAGACAGCTACAGCACTGGACCCAAGGTTTAAGAATCTGAAATGCCTTCCAAAATCTGAGAGGGATGGGGTGCGGATCGTGCTTTCAGAAGTCTTAAAAGAGCAGCACTCCAGGGCAGAAACTATCGAGCCCAAACCACCAAAAAAGAAAATCGACCTTCTGCTGGTGGCATCTGACTCAGATGTCTGCACTGCTTTGGATTGTTACCGAGCAGAACCCGTCATGAGCATGGACTCATGTCCCGTGGAATGGTGGTTGAAATATGAAGGGACATATGAATCTTTAGCGCATCTGGCATGTAAATATCTTGCAACACCAGCTACAAGAGTGCCATGAGAACGTCTGTTCTCACTTTCAGGTGACATTGTCAACAAGAAATGGGCAGCATTATCTCCTGCAAATGTAAACAAACCTGTTTGTCTGAACGATTGGCTGAGCAAAAAGGAGGACTGAGTGGACTTGCAGGCTCTAAAATTTTACATTGTTTTATTTTTAAATGCAGGTTTTTTACATAATTCTACTTTTGTAAGTTAAACGTTCATGATAAAGAAATTGCACTACATTACTTGTATTAGGTGAATTGAAAAATACTGTTTCTTTTGTTTTTTTTACAGTGCAAATACTTATAATCAAAAATATAAAGTGAGCACTGTACAGCTTGTATTTTGTGTTGTAATTAAAATCAATATATTTGAAAATGTAGAAAACATCCAAAAATATCTAAATGGTATTATATTATTGTTTAACAGTGCGATTAATCACAATTAATTTTTAATCGCTTGACAGCCCTAATAAATAGTCATTGCTCAGTTGAAATCAATAGACGTGACATTTTAAATCAGATGAGGATTTCAGCCATAGAGATCGTGGTCCTCAATTTATGAGACTGAACCAGAATATATTTTAGAAGCAGCTTATTAAAGTGAGGGATTTACATGTAGACAGTTATTTTCTAGATCTCAGAAAACACTTGGAGTCTGGAGTCTCTCAGCATATTACATATAGGGGTACAATTTCTCTAAAGATCTTATCTATCTGTAGCGTGAGCATCTGTCAGATCGGAATCCTTCGTGTTGGTTCTCTTGCAGATTTATATGGATGAAAGTAAGTAAGCCTTTTTCATAACAGGCAAAAGTAAACTAGATGTTTCTAATACTGGAGGCAATAACTACTAATTAGAGGTCTGGATTAAAAATTGGGCCTCCAGGATTCTCTTCCTGTGTGATATTGGATAAATCTGTTAACCTCCCTTTACCTCACTTTACTCACCTTTTAAAATAGGCATAATGCATTGCCTCTCAGGGATGTTTAAAGGTTTAATTGGTTGATTATTTGTTAGTGTTCTCAGATCCTTGGATGCAAGAAGCTCTAGAAGTACAGAACATTTATCATAAAAATAAGATCTTTTAACTAATGTTTATCTATGGTATGATTTAATCTTTGGGCCTGACCCAGAATGGCTTGATTAAGCTGTTTAATGTGAAGGAATCTTCTCCATAGTTCTAAATAATTATAAATGTTCAGATGCTTTTAGTCTGTACTGTGGACTCTGCTCTATAAATACTTTTTAAACTATTGAAATGCGCCCCTGCTAGTTCTTTTATGTCTCTTAATTATTTCTGTGCTGCTGAACCCAATCAAGCTTAAATGAATTGAACTGCCGCTATAATAATCCTGATGCATAAACCAGGAAGCGAATGAAACAAAATTATATTGGCTAGTGCTTCATATAAATGCAAAGAATTGAAATTGTGTTCCAGTATGTGAAAAGTGGGAGAAAATATTGATTGTCACAGTACTGCCAGCCACAAGCGTGTAAAAATCATGAGTCACCCACCAAAAATCACGAGATTGGCTTAAAAACCATGAGATCTATAAAATGTTGCGTTCTTTTTTAGTTGCCTCCTGACTCTTGAGTCTTTAAGGTACCCTTGGGTCATGTTTTCATGCTTTTTCTCTACAATCAGGAGGGCTAGAAAATTACTTTGTTTTAAAAAATTAGAGTTGAGATTCTCACATGCTTGCATCCGGTTGCGGTGTCATTAAAAACAGATCATATATATATATATATTTATTGCAAGACTTTATCATAAAATTGTGAGAGGTGGCAATGCTGATGTCTAAAGAAAACATTTATTTAGAAGATTCTAAGCATGTTTTACACGCACTGGAAAATGAGCTTTTTGAGTGCTTGCTCATGTCAATTCCATTTTAGATGTGTGCACACCTACATGCGTGGCCATCAGATATTTTTGCCTTAACGGTATCCATACGGGCGGCTGTGGCACCCTCTTGAGTGCCACACTCATGCCTCGGTATATTAGGCTCTGCCTGCCCTACGCCCTCTTAGTTCCTTCTTACTGCCCATGGTAGTTAGTTGGAGTGCCTTTTCCTTGCTTAGCAAGGACTAGTGGTTTTCGTTTCTTCTGACTTGGTGCCTTAGGGCCTTGTAAATAGTTTGTTTATAGTAGTTAATGTTAAGTAGTTGTTAAGTGTTGTTAGAAGTTAAAGTCCCCAGGCAAGGTCTCTGGGGTTTAAGCCCTGCTGGGACTGCAACAGGCCTATGCCTGTTAGTGACCCCCATAGCAGCTGTCTGAAGTGCTTGGGGGAGTCAGATGTGAAGGACAAGTGTTGTATTTGCAAAAATATTAGACCCAGGACCCAGAAGGAGTGTGACATCCATCTGAGGGCCCCCCTCGTGCTCTCTGCCTGGCTTCTGAGCCTTCCCGGCTGGACTCTACCCCCTAGTACCTTGGCCTCGGTGCGTAGTGCATCCCCAGCACTGGGCTCTGCCTGACACTGCTCTCCATTGCTGGTGCCCAAAAAGAAGGCCAAGAAGCACAACTTCCCTGCTTCAGGTAAGAAAGGCCATGGTGTATCAGGCAAAGGACCCAGTTTGGGCCACCCACTCACACCGGAGCCACATGGATTTGCCTCCCCAGTCAGGGCCCCTAGTCCCCAAGGGATCCGCCACCAACTCCCGGGAATGGTAGGGGACCCAGACTTGTGGCAGGGCTGACGCCTTCCCAGATTCTCCTGGTGCTAGAGAGCAGAGGCCTCTACCAGCACCGCTAGCACTGCGTGTGCCGCAGGAAGTGGCAAGGGCTCCCTACGAGGGCAAGCCAGTTGTTAGGACTCCCCAGACAGCAGTTCAGCACTGCTGATCCGCAGAGCCGAGGGAGTGCTCTCTGACTCCGCACTGCAGATCTCCGGCTTCGCAGCCCAGATCCTCGGCAGCTTGCCCAAGATCACTGGCACCGTGATCACAGTCTCCGCCCTCGCGGCACAGGTCGCCTGGGGGAAGCGCTGGTCACCATATCGCCAGCACTGTTCACCCTCCCCCACCAGTTGTCTTCTCGGCACGGATCCCCGTCCCCCGCACCAGAGTTCAGCCGCTTGCTGAGGCATCACCAGCGTGATTGGGCACCTGAGGCTGCATCAACCTTTGTGATGCCACCTTGGCAACATGGGCAGTGGCCAGCACAGTGGCCCTATTGGAGTGCATGGGCATGCCTGTGATGCCGATGCCCCCTTCGCACCATTCGTTGGCCGCTGCCTCGGAGCAACAATTGATGGCACCAGCAGCACTGGGCTCAGTGCGCAAAGCGCACTCAGAGGTCAGGGTAGAGGAGTGAGTGCCCACCCCAAAACCCCCTTCCTCCATGGGGAATGATGGCCCGGGGCCTCCCTGGTGATAGTCGTCATCCTCATCCCTAGACAAGGCAGTGGGGGGACCTCGAGGGCCAGCCTGCTGGATGATTTTACAGAGCACCAGTCCCTGCTTCAATGGATGGCCGAGAACTTGGGCCTAGAGGTAGAGGAGATGGCTGAGCAGGCAGACACCCTATTCAGTGTGCTCTCGGCATCTACCCCTGCCCATGTTGCACTACCAGTCCATGATGGCGTCTTGAAAATTGCCAAGGCCCTCTGGCAAACCCCATCCTCCATCCCTCCCACCTCCAAGAGGGCTGAGAAAAAGTACTTTGTCCCAGCCAAGGGTTTGAGTACTTGTATACCCACCCTCCTCCAGGCTCCCTGGTTGTCTCAGTGGCCAATAAAAAGGACAAGCTGGGGCACACCAGTTTGCCACCCAAAAATCAAGAGGCTGGGAGGCCAAGAGCCTGGGAGGAAAATTTATTCAACTGTCAGCCTTCAGTTCCAGGGGATGAACTACCAGGCTGTCTTGGTCAGACACAAATTTAATTTATGGGACTCCCTCTGTAAGTTCAAGGAGTCCCTGCACCAGGATTTGGCCCAGGAGTTTGGCACCCTGGTGAAGGAGGGTAATGCGGCAGGTGCTCCCTTCAAATGGCATGGGACGCAGCTGACTCAGCGGCTAGGGTGGTCGCATTGGCGGTGGTCAAGAGGTGCAGCTGCTGGCTTCAGACCGCTGGCCTGTCCCGAGAAATGCAGGCCTTAATTCAAGATCACTCATTTAATGGGAATGGTCTCTTTGCGGAATAGACTGATGCATGGCTGTACATTGTTTCTGTACAAATTTATTTAAGCAATTTTATATCTTAACTTTTTACTAAATAAAGATTAATTTTTTGCTTGTGATTTGTGTCAACCTCTATTGGATGGAAATTCAATTAGAATGTGCAAAAATTACAATTTTTTTTTATTAAATAAAATTACCTTAAATGTGCTAGATACATAAGAAAAGAAAAGTTTATCAAAACATATTTTGCATTTTAAATTAATAAATCAGTTAAACAAAGGAAGTATTATCTGAAGTTAGTGAATTGAACTGATTATTTCTGATCAACATGTCCTTCAAGATATTAGAACTAATACACCTTGTTTTTATTAATAGATTGGTAGAGGAAAACAAGCTGTCCTGCTTTTTCAGTTTCTAATTGATTTCTTAACTTTGAATGAAGTAATCATTGAATTGAGCTAGGCGAATAAACTGTAATGAAGAAAATAATCTTTCTCTGCATCTGCAGAAGAGGTTATTGCTGTCAAAAGCTGGTTTAACACTTCAACAAATCAGGTTCCATATGCTTAGCAAGTGACTTTCTTTAAAACTTGGCAACAAACATGTACCACTTAATATTATTTTTTGTATTTACTTTAAATGACTTTAATTGATTATAATAAATTTAAGCTTCAAAATAGGTTGTCAGTTTCAAACATAATTTTAAATAGATTTTTTTGAATTAAATACAGGTTTATTTTTTAAAATAAAAAATCTGATTTAAATTTAAAAAAATCAATGTTTTAAAAAAATCACTGTGTTTTTTGTGTGTGTGGTTTTTCTTTAATCCACCATGAGCTGTTTTAGAAAGAGAAGATTTTATCTTTATAGAATTATAAACAGACATGTACCAGGGTAGAAGAACCAACAGAGTAGGTACATTCATTGGTTATTGTGTGCGGGTTGAGGGGGGAAGAAGGAGGAGAGCAGAACCTTTTCCTTTATGTCTAGACCCGAAAGAATTAAACAAATATGTGAAAAGGGAAAACTTTCCACCACCTACAAGGGGAGAAATATTTGGGGATATGGCAGATGCTAAATATTTTCTACATTGGATGTGTCAGCAGGATTCTAGCAGGTGCCCTTAGAAAAACCATGCTCAGCACCCCCGTTTGGGTGTTTGTGCAGACTGCCATTTGGATTATTTTGGTACCTGAGGTGTTTCACTGGAAAATGTAACAAATTTTTGATGGTATAACAGGTGCTAAAGTCTACATAGATAATGTTTTGATCTGGGGGAAAAACAGTAAAAGAGCATGACCAGAGGCTTCAGGAAGCTTTGGAAAGAGCCAGAGCTGCTGGGCTCTTTCAAATGAAACAAATGAAAAATATAAATACTGTGTAATGGAAATAACATATTTGTGATAGAAATAAACACAATAAAGTGTACAGGTAGATCACAGCAAGGTTGAGGTGCTGACCAGCGTGACTGCCCTAACAGACAAGGAAGGATGGAAGGGTACAAAGATTCCTTGGAATGGTGAATTTTGTGCCTAATCTAGCTGCCCAAGCCAGCAACCTGAGAGTGCTACTGTGCAAACATGTCCAATGGACATGAGATGCTAATCTTAATAAGGAGTTTGAGAAACTGAACTAGTTAGAGGCTCCAGTCCTAAGGTACTGTGACAGTATGCACAAAGCTAAGTTGTCCACAGATGCCTCCAAGGAGGGTGTTAGTGCAGTTTTCTTACAACATTATGGTGAAATCTAGAGACCAGTGGTTTATGCATCAGTTTCTAACAAAAACTGAATGTCAGTATGCTCAAAAAGAGAAGGAATCTTTAGCCTTAGTTTATGGCTGTAAAAAGTTTCATGTCTTTATTTATGGGAGGCCAATGTTAAGCTGAAACTAACTACAAACCATCGAATGCCATTACCAAATGGGGCCTGGTAATTCCCCTGCCCCTAGAATAGAGATTTTTTTTTTTAATTTACAAATGTATAATTTGCAATTTGAATACAAACCTGAGGGAGATAACATAAGAACATAAGAAAGGCCGTACTGGGTCAGACCAAAGGTCCATCTAGCCCAGTATCTGTCTACCGACAGTGGCCAATGCCAGGTGCCCCAGAGGGAGTGAACCTAACAGGCAATGATCAAGTGATCTCTCTCCTGCCATCCATCTCCATCCTCTGACGAACAGAGGCTAGGGACACCATTCTTACCCATCCTGGCTAATAGCCATTTATGGACTTAGCCACCATGAATTTATCCAGTCCCCTTTTAAACATTGTTATAGTCCTAGCCTTCACAACCTCCTCAGGTAAGGAGTTCCACAAGTTGACTGTGCGCTGCGTGAAGAACTTCCTTTTATTTGTTTTAAACCTGCTGCCTATTAAAAATGATGATGATGATGATTGCAGACACTCTGTAGAGTGTTTGACTAAAATGCAGTGGGAGTAAAGTCCAGAGCTAGAATTGTACATATCAATTTAAAACTAAACTGTTGTTCCCAGTTCTCTTAGGCTAGGTCTACACTACGGGGGACGGGGGGGGGGGGAGGGGTCGACCTAAGATACGCAACTTCAGCTACGTGAATAGCGTAGCTGAAGTTGCGTATTTTAGGTCGACTTACCTGGCTGTGAGGACGGCAGCGAGTTGACCGCTGCCGCTCCGCCGTCGACTCCGCTTCCGCCTCTTGCCGCGGTGGATTTCCGGAGTCGACGGCAGAGCGATCAGGGATCGATTTTATCGCGTCTTCACTAGATGCGATAAGTCGATCCCCAATAGATCGATTGCTACCCGCCGATCCGGCGGGTAGTGAAGATGTGCCCATAGGTTATATTCTCATTTCATGTATCTATTTAGTCACATTAATAATTGATGCCCTGCATGACCTTCACAGGTTCAGGGTTTTTTTTTTTAACCCCCCAGGTTTGCAACTAATGAACATTTGAATTGTTATGTATATGTTATTTCCATCTTGTGCATGTATTTGTATATATTTAAAATAAAAACAACAAAATACAATGTAAAATAAATTAGTCTGTCGTATCTCAAATGAAATGTGGACAGTGTTTATCAGAGCTATGGCTCAAGATGGGACCCTGCAGAATGTAATTAAGACTATTAGCAGATTCTCCGTCCCATGTACCAATTCAAGGGGGAACTCTGTCCTAGATGTTATTCTGTTTGAAGGCACCAAAATGGTTATCCCTAAGATGTTACAGAAAAATACATTAAGGATACATTAAGGCAGGGGTCGGCAACCTTTCAGAAGTGGTGTGCCAAGTCTTCATTTATTCACTCTAATTTAAGGTTTCACGTGCCAGTAATACATTTTAACGTTTTTAGAAGGTCTCTTTCTATAAGTCTATAATATATAACTAAACTATTGTTGTATGTAAAGTAAATAAGGTTTTTAAAATGTTTAAAAAGCTTCATTTAAAATTAATTTAAAATGCAGAGCCCCCCAGACCAGTGGCCAGGACCTGGACAGTGTGAGTGCCACTGAAAATCAGCTCGCGTGCCGCCTTTGGCACGCGTGCCATAGGTTTTCTACCCCTGCATTAAGATCATTTAGGGATTGAAAAATCTTAGAAGAGCTAGATACATTTTATACCAATCTCAAATGCAAAGTGACATTGAGGAGGATGTCAAGATTTGTTGTATATTCCAAAAATATGGCCAAGTCAAGCATAACCATGTTGGTTGCACAGGAAAAAATGTCCCCCTTGAGCAAAGTACATTCAGATTTGCTTATGTTGATTAGAAAAAATTATGTACTTGTTCTAGACTATTACTCTCACTTTCTAGTTTTTACTAGAAGACACTACTGCTAATAGGTGATTGTACACATTGAATGTATTTTTGTTAGACATGATACACCTGACATAGCAATGTCTAACAAGGGGCCATAGTTTTAATGGCCGAGAGTTCAAGCCATTTGCGGTGACATTTGGGTTTGGACATGTAACCCTTAGTCCCCATTATCATCAATCCAGCGGGTTGGTGGAAAACAGAATCAAAATAATAAAGTGCCTCCTGAAAAAGGCAGCAGAGTTTGGCAAAACTGTTTTGCTGTAAATTCCCGACCAGCTCTACTTACAACAGTTGTACTGATATCCTCAAGGGGGACCCTTAAGTCCAAGCAATGGTGCATGAGTAATTGAGCATTGTTAGGAAGTTGGTTTAAAAGTATTTTAAATTCAGTATTTATGTAAATGTTGATTGATCGTTGATGTTAAGTTGGGCTGGGAAAGGAAGATGTGGGGGAACTGTACCTTTCAGGAGCTTGGATATGCAATTGGAAGGCAGTTGGAACTGAGATAAGGAGCTTGATAGAGATCGGCTTCAGTGAATGTCAGAGTGATTACTGAATACTATAACAAGTGCACATGAACTGTGGAATTACCTGCAATTTATCAAGAGAAGCCATTTTGTGGATTGTGAAGTAAAAGTTCTAAAGGGAAGATTATCTGTGTCGTAATAGGGAAAACTACAATATTACGTACTAGTTCTTCTGAAACAGGGGGAGGGATGGCTCGGTGGTTTGAGCATTGGCCTGCTAAACCCAGGGTTCTGAGTTCAATCCTTGAGGGGGCCATTTGGGGAACTGGGGTAAAAAACTGTCTGGGGATTGATCCTGCTTTGAGCAGGGGGTTGGACTAGATGACCTCCTGAGGTCCCTTCCAACCCTAATATTCTATGATTCAAAGTCTTCAGAACCTGCAAGATATGTCTGTGTACAATCTGCAAGTTGTACAAATGTAACATGAACCTCTTATTAGTAAGCAAAAAAAAAAGTAAAACATCTCTTATGAGGCCACCTGTGGCATGAAAATAGTCTTTGTGTAAATAGAATAAAATGATTCTTCATTAGGGAGTTTAATGTTTAAGGGACAAATCAAAGTATCTTTCATAAAACATGTATACTGAAAGAGAAGTTCAAGAAAAAGTCCAGGATGTTCATTTTTGTTGTTGGAGATGCTAATCCTTTCTACCAGAAAGAATAATTGCCTCCGAAGGTTTTTAACTTTTTGCCAGACCTGAGATGCAATGCTAACTAGTACAAAGTTATTCTAGTCCAAGCTCCTTATCCAAGATCAGCAGTCTGCAGATATCAGTTATGTTTTTTGGGATGTTCACGCTTTCTTGCAACCAGGCATGTCCGGTTGGGTTAGTCTAAAAATAGTTATTTGAAGATGATAAGCCTTTCACTTTTTCAGAAAACCTTTTCTTTTAATAGGAGCTATGTCTTTTTCTGGAATAAGAAAAGCAAGACCAGCACACCTTTCATCAAAGACTGAATCTTTAAAAGAAAAACTAAATAAATAGCTATGTAATTATTTAATAGGTAAGAATTATTATGAGTATACTATCAAAACAGTTTGTCAAGATCTCTGTAGAAATTGAGAGGAAAGAAATTCAAACCACAGGGATCTAAGGTTCACTTGATTCCAGCTGTTTGGGTTAGTTACTAGTACTGGCAGGCTGGAGCTCCAAGATAGACTGCTCTGGTCTGTTGCTGAGGGAAATCAGAGTTAGATATGGTAAAGTGGCAGGCTTAACTAAGCCACTTCAAGCAAGACAAAAATATACAAATTTAAAATCCTCCTGCTACTCTGACAATATAGTTAACAAATTTCAGTTACTTGGATTTGAGGGGTTTGTGGGAGGACTTCTACGCTTGTAAATTCTTTGTAGTGGTGAACAGTCATTAATAAGCTATTTTCTTAGACTTGTAAGATTTTTGGAGCAGGGACTGTTATTTTACTATAGATCTTGCCAAGCATAATGGGACCTCAGCTTGTTTGAGATCTCATCTAGGCATTTCTTCAGTAGCAATGTTTTAGTAATAATTGGTGAACTGGATCTGCAGCAGGGGAGTCTGAAATTTCTCTGTCTGGGTGTAATACAGCCTTTAGAACAGTGGTGGCCAACCTGCGGCCCGTCAGGTTAATCCGCTGGCGGGCCACGAGACAGTGTTTACATTCACCGTCCGCAGGCAGGGCGCTCGCAGCTCCCAGTGGCCGCGGTTCGCCATTCCCAGCCAATGGGAGCTGCGGGAAGTGGCGATGGCTGCAGGAACATGCTGGCCGCCGCTTCCTGCAGCTCCCATTGGCCGGGAACGGCAAACTGCAGCCATGCCTGCAGATGGTCAATGTACACACTGTCTCGTGGCCTGCCAGCGGATTACCCCGATGGGCCTCAGGTTGCCCACCGCTGCTTTAGAATATCTCCATTTGCTGTAAAAGGGACAGGTCTAATCTGTCAATGATGTCCAGGCCACTGAACACCTGTGCTTGAGAAAGATTTTCTTTTAGGATTGTAGGATAGATTTCAACTAGATCTGGATGTAGTTCATATCTCATTCTCATAACTTTCTGTTTATTTCATCTTCCTCTGGAACTTAGTCACTTTGTGAAAGATAATTCAAATAGAGTACTAGAATACCATTTGTTTAGTAATGTATAATTTTCTTATCAATACATTGTTACGTGACATCTCATTTCTCATCCACTTGAAATTTATTATCGTCTATTCTGAACTTGATTTTTTTTACTATTATTTTAATATTTAGTCTTTGGGATTTTTTTTCATTTTGACACTTCATACTTTGCATAATCCTGTTGTCTCATTACTGCGACAGGGTATGATTTTTTTGTTGTTGTTCTGCATTTTGTATGCTGTTAAATTTATCGTATGTCTTCTACATAAAAAAAATAAGACTTATCTAGGTTGCAAAGTCAAGCACTTGAAAGTTAAAAAATGCTAAATTTAAGATTGGCCACTGCAATCTTTGTTTTGATGTCTTGTGTCCAATGTACACTGAATGAGATGGATCTTGTGGAAAAACTAGTATGTGATCATATAATTTAAAAACTATAACATAATGTGTAGGCACAAGGGGGCTGAATTAAGGTTCCATGGGCAACCATAAATTTGGCACTTCCTGTTTTTCAAGTGGGGCTGGCTGGAGAGCCAATAATTCTGTTATTAAAAAAAAAATTAAGTTTGACTTCTTTTTTCCCCCTTCTACACTGGAACAAAAACTAGACCTCTTGAAATTAGGTGGTTAGGGCACTTACCTGACTAACCACCTGACTGTGGAGTCAGTCTCTCTCTGGTCCAATGGATTCTTAATCATTTATACAAAGTGGAAAAGCTACAGCAGAGTGGGAAGGGAGAGGGAGAAAGAGATTGACTCTATAGCCACGTGATTGACACTCACTTGGGATGTTGGAGATACGGGTTCATGTTCCTGTTCTGCCTCATTTGGAGCAGGGACTTGCATCTGGGCCTCCTACATCCCAGTTGAGTGCCCTAACCACTGGGCTATGAGCAGGTATACAGGGAGTATCTCTCATTTTGTCCAGAAATTCCATCCTGGGCCTGCAATACCTTCCCAACAAAAGCTTTGTTCTATAAAAGGTTTGTCTTGATGAACTGGCATTTTCCAGTAAAAAAATAATTGTCAAAAAATTCCTGACCAGCTCTACTTTTAAAGTGCTTGACTTTGCAACCTAAATAACCTTATTTGTACAGATTTCCCTAACCCTTTTAAAAGAAAAAGGCAAAAACAAATGCTGTTTGTTACAACTGTAACAACCCCCTCTGTCAAGGTTTAAACCTTGAATCTTCAACATTGCAGCACAGACTGCAGTCACTTGAGCTACAGGAGCTAAATTAGGTGACAGCAGAAAAAGGCTCTTATCTCAAAGGGGGAGAGATGGGCCTTTGGAACTATGTGAAGGGTTTTGTGACTGGATAGAAATTCCAGTCTGGCTTTTCCCCCCTTAATCCATAGAACTGGAGGATTCCTGCCCATTGTGGTGTCTCGAGGTGGGGGAATGTGGGCTGCTGGGGATGTGTGTATTTCCAGAGGTGTATTTGTGGGGTGCCTGGCATGTCTCTTTCAGCTTTTTAGAAGTTCATTTTCAGTTATTTTGGCAGGTTGCCAACATTTTCATAAGGAATGCAAGAAACAGAAAGGAAATGGTGATTTCTTTTTTCAAGAATTTATCTCAGGCAGACTTGAATGTAATTTCATGGGGCAAATGAAAGATACATCTCAAGCTCTAGAACCTTGTTCCTGTTGAATGTCAAAGGCCTGCTGCAAACTTAAGTGTTAAAAATTCTCAAAAAAGTTGCAAGAATATTCTGTAATGGAAAGTGTTGGGCAACCTAAGTAGAGGCGTCACTACCAGCTCCTCCTACAGTAAGTACTACATCAAAGTTTGAAAATGACGAAGAGTTAATCTTTAACTTTGGTTTAAAAAAAAAAAGGCAAGTTGATCAATTTAAAGCTGCCCTTTAAAGGAGAAGAGGATATAGTGATGCAGAAAAGAAGGTGTGGTGAAGAGCAGAGGGAGAAAAGGAAATGCATAGCTAAGTGAAACAATTGGCCAGATCAGTTGGGTAGGGCATATCTGCACATAAAACTTCCCACAGGTTTTGTGTACCCATGTTAAGTGATCCACAACAAATTTTGCATGAGAAGAGCATATGCACATGCTGGCATTCTGCAACTGAGGCCTTGGCTACACTTGCAAGTTACAGCGCTGTAAAGCCTCCCCCAGCGCTGTAACTCACTCCCCGTCCACACTGGCAGGGAACTTACAGCGCTGTATCTCCCTGGGTACACCGCTGCAGGTACTCCACATCTCCGAGAGGAATAACAGCTGCAGCGGAGTGGCTACGACTCACGGGTGTAAGTGTAAACGCTGTACTAATCACCTTGTCAAGTGGCCAATCCTCTCCATTGTTGTGACCGGCTGCAGGAATGCGGAAGTGCCGGTTTCAAAGCTCGTACCACAGAGAAAAGCAAACAGTTTGCAGCTTGCTTTGAGTGAGTAAATGAATGAGCAGAAGGCCGGGAGTTCGGAACTTGCAAAATAGAGAGCTGACATGCTCCAAAAAGCACTCTCTCTCCCCCCACACTCCCTGTCACAATCCACCCCCCACCCCCCTCCCCCCCTCGTTTTGAAAAGCACGTTGCAGCCACATGAATGCTGGGATAGCTGCCCATAATGCACCACTCCCAACACAGCTGCAAATGTTGCAAGTGTGGCCACACCACTGCGCTGGCAGCTGGCAGTGTGGACAGACTGCAGCACTTTTCCCTACTCAGTTGTATGAAGACAGGTTTACCTCACAGCGCTGTACAGCTGCAAGTGTAGCCAAGGCCTAAGGTAGTTCTGCCTCATATCATTGCTACCACATAACACAATGATGTTTTGAAAAAAAGCACTCAGCATTCTGATCAGACCTTGTGGTGCATTTTCCACTTCTATGCTGTATGCATTCTGAGATCTATTCTATTCTATTCTGCTGCCACATTGTGGGATAGCTACAGGATTCCTTAGAGATCTCTGCCAAGCTTGCGCGAGAGTTGCAACAGCAGACCACCTACATGAGAATTCCCCTTAGTGTGCAGAAGTGCATGACTGTTGCTGTCTGGAAGGTTGCCACATCTGATGCTACTAGTTAGTAGCTAACCATTTTGGGGTTGGTAAATCAACTGTCAGAGCTGTTGTGGAGGTGTGTGGTGCTAGCAATAAGGTGATTTCCCCCTCTATTCCAGTGATTCTTCCCTTCCCCCGCGACCCCAAATCTTAAGACTGGGCAATGCACAGAACGTTATTAATGGATTTGCAGGCTTGAGATTCACCAATTATATTGGGCCATTGATGGGTCACTTGCCTGTTCTTTAACCGCCCACCCCCACCAGGCCTCAGAATTCATCAATAGGAAGGTGTATTTTTCCAATATTAATGTGGGGTGATCTGGAAAGGTCCGTAACACCAGGATCTTCAAAAACTCTGGACTGTCTTCTGCAATGCAAAAAGTGGTCTTTATGAATAGTGTTTAAATTATATGCTGAGTAGTTGCAGAATTACTGTGATGGTGTATTTGGAAGACTGAAAAGTAGATGCAGGATCCTGATGTGGAGACTTAGAAATGTCATCTTCATATGATAGCTGCTTGCTGTGTTATGCTCAGCCTTTGAGAGCAAGGGAAAGAGCCTTGCAAATGGATGACAGCAGGAGATGGGTCAATTTGGTGAAAACATTCAACAGCCATATTAGAGGCTTCTACAAAATGATGCAAAGACAGGGACACAGTGAGGAATGCATTGTACCCATACTTCAAGTCTAGGTGCCACTTACAAAAGTACATACACTCTTTGCATAAGAAATTTATCAGCATTACTGAATGTGTCTTGTGTACGTGTACTAGTACAATGACTGAATCATGATTTATGTGTGTGTTCCATTTATTTTTGAGTTTTTAGTACACTTTTTGGGAATTGTGATCGTGCCTGTAATCTTGTGGGTTTTTTTGTTATTTGAGTACGTGTGGCTGTTGTGACCATGATGCTGTACTTTTCAATGAATTGTGCAAGATTTGGAACCATGAGTGTAAGCACATTTTAACTACTTCATTAACAAAGAATACACCAAGGTGAACACTGTGAGCTTTAAAAAAATTATAAAAAATTCATAAAGCTGTGCAAAGGTAGAAGGTTTCAAGGCCATGTGCTCCAAGGTGGTTGTTTTCCTCCCATCATCCCTAGCAGTTGTGTCTATGAGGTGCTAACCATTTCCCTTATCAGTCTCTCTCTCTTTCCCCCCGCCTCCTTTCCCCTCCTCCCCCCCATGCTGGTGCTATGGAGAAAAAGAACAAGTTATTGTTTGTTTGAATTGTAGTCTTCATGCCAAAACTGATAAAATATTGCTTTCTTTAATTTTGGAATTCCATTCCTTTTGGTTCTTCCCAGTCTTGAGTGACCTTGGAGATGGTAAGACATTTACAACATTTTCCTCCTTTTTAGGAGCCCCCAGCCCTGTGGTGTGAGGTGGATGGCAGGGAGGAGTTTGGTTTGCAAATTTGAGGGATGGGGTACTAAATTCTAGATGGGCTGTGAGTTACTGGGGAGAAGGTGGTAGCTAACTAAAGAGGGGGCAGCAGCAGCAGGCTAGTAATTGTATGTGAACTTCAGTAGTCTGTCCATACTTTGGAGGATGTTAACCTGAGCCATGTCCCCAAAAGACAGAGTACTCTGTTCAAAAACTCAGGAGTGGAAAGGAACCACAAGGTACATGGGTAGTGCCGAGAGAGCTGTTTTGCTGTGCAATCTTGTTGCCGAGTTAGAGCATTATTTGTGCCTATTTAATCCCATGGATAACCATAAAGTGCACGGCAAAATAAATAACATTCTTCAGTAACTCAAAGCATGGCAAAATTCTTTAAAATATCGTTCTTTTAGGAAATATCTGTGCAGCATGATTTGGCAATTCAACTTATAGTGACTCATGTTTGCTCAAAGCTAAGTGCATTAATGACACTGTGAGCCAGAAACATGAATTTTTTTGCTTTTTCTTTTCTGAATTTACTGCTAGAGTAAAAGTGCCTTTCTTCAAATAGTTTCCCGTGTGGTGCTGCCATTATGCTAGAGGGAAGAGGGTGTTAACCATGCAGATGAGAGATCAATAAGCACCATGCTGGGGAATGTGGTGGGGAGAGCAGTACACTGCAAACTGAAGTAGTCTTTCTATGTTTGCATATTTATAGAAACAAAGGTGTGGAGAGTTTGTAAAGTCTCTGCTGCAGCCATCATTTTGAGTAGTGGGTGAGTGTGGGAGTGGTGTTAAAAGCCTACGAGAGAGAGAGAGAGAGAGAGAGAGAGAGAGAGAGAGACATTAGCCCAATATGGTGGCACCCTTATGGTGCCTGAAACTAAGTTGTTCCATTTCCCGCTCCCCCCATACAGTTCTATTATAATATCATTCCATACTTACTGAAATTGGTCCCTTCCAAAGTTTGGGAATCTGCCCATGGCCAGTTGATTCTGTGGCTTTAATTTGGGGTGCCCCTGGATCTCCACAACTGTATGCCCTGGGGTTCACTGGTTCAACAAAGTTACTCCTGTTGGTGATTCACAAATTTTGCAAGCTTCTCTTCACTAGAGATGCAGATTTGGAACAGCAGAAATCTGAGTTATATTAATATTAAATATATAATATTGTTTAGACAGCATGGTCTGAGATATAGTCAGCATGTTGCTAATACCCAAGTCTGTATTATCTTATCTTTGTGCTGGTGAATCACTAAACAATGTTTCTGTTCTGTGGTGGCTTTATTTAATGTTGAAGACTGCCTTAGCCACAAGTATAAAAGGTGGGCAACTAGGGCTCAGTTTTAATGGAAGTAGAACCTGGAAGTACAAGTTTTTGCAGCGATCAGGATTGGTATTTTTAATCTTTTTAATATGTGCAAGGATAAATACATGGAAAGGATTTCAGTAATGCCTGCCCTTGTGACCTTCTCAAATCTTTCCTATGAAATGTGCTTCTTGCAGAAGGTCAATAAAACTAGCACAGCCCACCTACTGCACGGAAATGATAGTAAGTTGACTGAGTATTAGTAAATCTAATTACCAAATTGGTGTTATGCCGTAGTATGTAGCTAGTATCAATCAAGGTGGGAATGAAGACTTTTGTGTATATGTGTAGGGAGAAGAGCATCTTTTTCTGTTTGGTCTGGATTTCATTTGCTTTGTTTTGGTAAATTGCCTTAGCTGCTAATTTGGTACTTTGCTTTTATTTATGTTTTAAAATGCCTAGATGACTTTGGACATATGGCACCAATATTATTATTAAAACCACACAATCTGCATTTGTTATATAATCTTCTTCAGTTATTCATTTAACCCACTGATATAGACAACCCAACTAAGTACTTTGATTTGAAAGGTTGCCGGAGGAGGGCAGTGGCACTACGATTCACAATCTCTTAGTTGGGTGAATCATATCCCACTTAATGTGCAAATAGCCTTTGAATGAATAATTACTAATGCATTTTTACTGACTCTTCACTTCTACTGTGGATCTCATGATATCTGATGTTTTACTTAAAGACCGAGCTCCTGGAAACAAGTGATTAAATGGGAATCTCACGTTTCCATTTAAAAAAAAATAAGTTTCTTGTCCTCATGGCAGGGTGGATACAAATCAATGATTTTAAAAAAAAAATCAATTTTTTTTATTTAAATCAGATTTTTTTTATAAAATGGTTTTTGAGGAAAAAACTTATCTAAAGATCGTTTTAATTAAGGTACATTATAGCTCAAAGATATCTCATCATGGAATAGGGATTATAAATTCTAATTCTATAGTATGAGACAATATATTCATGTGATGTTTAGGAAAAGTTTTGTAAATGAGTTCCAATAGTTCATGGATTAAGGACCCAATCTTATGGGGTTCCACAGGCTTCTGTATAGTGTATTTAGGTTAATCTTTCTAGCTACCCAATGGGACTCAGTGCTCAGTCTAGAAGATACCATCAGAGATGCTTAGTTTTGCAGTTCTCAAACTGTGGATTTGTCTCCAGAGGTAACATGCTTGTTAACAGCAAAAATGTTTTAAAAAAAATAAGTAATATATAAAGGTGAGAAAAAACAGACCTCAACTCTATTGTACATCTGCAAATTTGTGTACACGTAGTCAATCCCTTACCTCTCTCTAAAAGTGCAAAGTTTCAAAAAGTTCAATGAATAAGAAGATTGTTGGGGGCGGAATATATCTGGACAAGGAGAAGAAGTCTGGAGATAAATGTGAGAAGCGAGGGACATATGCTTGTTTTGTTAAACAATTGTATGTTTGCTTTTCAAGGGAAAAAAATCCAGAATACATAATGTTGTTGTTTTAGTCAAATAAAACAATTTAAATGTCTGTCTGGTGATGTTCTCCTCCTAATACACCCTGGCAAGAAAATCCTCCAAACATTAATGATTAACCTGTTGAATTGGAGATAGTTCACTTCCCAATGACTTCATAAATATCTGCTTCAATTACCTTTGGTAAAAAATCATTTATTTTCTGATATAGCTGTAAAACTAAACTGAAACGTTTTCAAAATAAATCACTGTTTAAAAATGTATAGTGTGTACCTTCTAAAAATGAAACCTACATCTATTTCTGAGTTGTGAAGAATATGTATTAAGGTTATAACAACCAACAAGAATGCACTTTTATGTAGAAAACCATGATTAAATCGAGTCTTCCTGACTAGTGATTTAAATCAAATCCACCCTGCCTCATGGTCACAGAGAAAAGCTTACATATATGACCAAATTGTACCCTATGATGGGGTGTACAAACCCCACACTGAGCAACAAGGGCTTAAGGGCTCATTTTGGGCTCAGCCAGCTCCGCCCCACCAAACCTGCAGCAAATGCTTCATCTGCTGGAGGAATTAAAAGGCAGCGAATTAGCTCAGTTGGCAAGCAGCACAGCTCCAGCAGATCAGAGTGAAACCTAATGGCTCTGATGCAGCTGCCCAAAGGGGCCCCTCTGTGAGGAAAGGGAGGATGCTTTGCAGAGACAAGCAGAGAGGGAAGTATTTTGTGGCGCTGGACAGTGGTGACTCCATCTTGCTTCCTTGGGATTTGGATTTTCCCATCAGGCGAAGGCCTTGGACTGAGGTGACACCAGGTGGGAGCGACGAGAGGAAGAGGCCCAGGGAGGACAGCCTTAAATAGTCTTGGTTGCCAGGTTACTGGTAACTAAAAGGGCCCTGGGTCGGAGCCCGGTAGAGTGGGAAGGCCCGGGTTCCCCTCCCCACAACCTCCTTGGCAGTCTGGGGTTGTGGCTGTGACCACTAGGCCACGCTTCCCAACCAGACCCTGAGTGGAGACCATTACATACCCCAAAAATCTCAAAATCCAGAAGGCAAATAGTAAGAACCTAAAATTTGACTAAAAAATATGATTTAAAAAAAACAAACCTCTTGATTCTTTGGGTTTGACTGATGACTTTTTAACAATTGATGTTGGCAATACTGTGAAGCAGCATGTTGATGACTGTAACACGGTGTCAGTGGGAACTGAAACACTATATTGGCATTCCCTTTTTTCTGTACTGCTACTTTCAGGGGGAAAAAAACAATGAATACAATAAAAATAGTGCAACAACAAATGTTCTTCTTTAATCTGATTACTAAACACTTCGGTCTATACTAATTCACTTCAAGCAACAATCCCTTCTTTGTTTCTTATTGCCAAAGAATATAATACTGAAATAAAATATAGTGTATATATGTAACATGTTTTTCCCCACTCATCCCATCTTCATTTCAACTTCTGATGTTACTTCAGTTTAGATGAGTTACTTTATCATTGCTGTAAATGCCGTTAATTTCTGTTTTTACTTTAAAACAACCCAGATTATTTTAGTCAGTTTCTACATGGTTTTACTTAAAGCACTTTCAGAACTTTAACTTCTGTGAAAGTTGCTACATACAATATTAAAGACCATGATGTACTAATGTTTCTGACTTTTTTAACCTCTTTCTAAACTTGTAAAGATAAACAAAAGTATTCTCTTTCACCAGAAGCAGATCAGTATCATATAAAAAGTTTAAAACTCTTTGCTTTTACATTTCTATTTTCCACACCTTTCTCCTCTAATTTCTCTTAATTATTTTAATTTCTTTAAGGTTTTTTTGAAATATCACAGAATCTAGCTCACACATTTGTGAAAGCATCTTGGAGAAGATACTCTTCTGCCCTACAGTTGGCAGTCAAGTATAGGGAATGCATAACATTTAAGAGGATGCATTTAGGAATAGTTATTTAAAAGTGAAAAATGGTTCTTTCAGAAGTGCAAATTCTACAAGGATTACAAAGTGAAGGAAAAAACCACATTCAGGATCTATATCTGTCCAGTTAAAACTAACATTTCACAAGAGTTAACTTACATATTAACTAAAACGCTCCTCTTAAAGAAAAAAAAAACTTTTGAGGGCTTTACAGGAAAAGTACGCTTCTTGTACACATTTGCCATTTCTTATACCTAAGGCTTGGTCTACACTTACCCCCCAATTCGAACTAAGGTATGCAATTTCAGCTACGTGAATAACGTAGCTGAAGTTCGAAGTACCTTAGTTCGAACTTACCTCGGTCCACACGCGGCAGGCAGGCTCCCGCGTCGACGCCGCGGTTCCCCCGTCGATGCCGCGGTACTCCTCTCGTCTAGCTGGAGTACCGCAGTCGATGGCGATCACTTCCTGGTTCGACTTATCGCGTCCAGACAAGACGCGATAAGTCGAACCCAGAACTTCAATTCCCAGCCGCCGAACTAGCGGCTGGGTGTAGACATACCCTTACTTAAACAGTCTTGCATAGACAATGCTTTTTCCTTTAAGCAGGAGTTAAAGTGAATCAGCATATAATTGACAGGCAGGAGAGAGATGATGTGATTAAAAACTGACCAGGAATTCAGGACTAGTGTGATCAGTGCCTGGCACTGCCGCAAGTTTGCTATGAAGCCCAAGTTTTGTCCTCTGTAAAAATGAAGATGCAGATATTTATCTACTTCTATATAGAGTGGTTGTTGAGGTTTAATTCATGAAATGTTTGTAAAGCATTCTGAGAGCCTAGACTGGAAGGAGCTATAAGAGTGCAGAGTATTAATACAACTATGCATAAAGCTTTGTTTGCTCTGGAAAAGCATTGAGTAAGTTAATTCTCATTTTTGTTTTGTTCTTGCTTGTGAAGGAAGATGGGAGCACCATATGCAGATGGCACAGCAATATGTATTGATTATTTAGAACATTTACTTATAAAAATTGATTTGTGGAATGATATGTCTCCTGTACATGTACCATTTTATGATGTGTTACTGGATGCTAACTTTGGTACTGTTCGTATTGATTAACTTTTTTAACTAAATACAAAGATAATTCTCATTCCTTAATAGCATCTTTTTTGTCTTCAGCCTTTTAGACCATACCGTTTCATTGATCATGAGGCTTAGAATTTTTGAGTTCCAATCCCAGCTATCCCACCCTCTGTCTCACTGTGTACAGGGCTTGAGCAATTCACCTTCTCTGTCTGAGTTTCCCTTTCTGCAAAATGTGTGCATTAATTATTCATAATAATTAAAGAGCCCTGTGTGTAGCACTTTGTAGATGTAAAATACTCTTGGAACATGCTGCTTTTTATTATTATTCAGTGTTGAAAAGTGCAAGTGCATTTATTTGCTAATAAAAATTGCTTGCATTGGCTATCTCTACTTGGTACCATAAAGCAGTATTTTTCTAAGCATTTTAAAGCACTCTTTAAAGCTCTTTGTCTGAAATGTTTTCTTTGTGACCTAACATCATTCCAGTTTAAAATTGGTAGAGAAGCACAATGTTGATAGCAATACATGCAGATAGTCAGAATGTGAAAAATTCCTTAGGTTTTTCATGTTAAACCTTTGCCAAAATGTCTATGCCAGAAGACTTGCATTTACTTAAACATCACCAGCTGAAAATATTAACTAGTTAAATGTTGTTTGGTTGTAGGCAATATGCCAGCTCCTGAGCAGACCCCATTGGTGGAGGAAGGTCTGCAGCAGACCACCCAGGAAACCTCCACAGGCCCGGGCATGGAGCCAGAGACTACTGCCACTACCATTCTAGCTTCTGTAAAAGAGCAGGTATTTTTATTTTCTTCTGTATCAGTTCAGAAGTATAGTATGCTTTTCAGAATTAAGCATGTTCTACTCTTCGTTTGTTTTGTTTCCTTGACCCATTCCAACTCAAGAATTTCTAAAAGGTGTTTCCTTTCCTACTCCTGGGGGACTTCTACTCCAATGCGCACACACAATTCATGTCCCCCACAGATTTTTTTCTCTGCAGAATAATACATTCTGCCAGAGAGGCGCTATAATTACTCCATTTGCCCTCCAGGGGCTACTGTGGTGCTAGAAGAGAGGGCAGCTGGCTCACGAGCCAGAGCAGCGAGCCACAGAGAGGGAGAGAGCAGAGGCTGCTTTTCTCACAGCAATATGCCTGCAGAGCCGGGTGTGGGGGGACGGACAGAGCTGGCCACACAGGATTGCTGGGGGATCACATAGACTGGGGTTCAAAAGGGCTAGTGACGGGTACAGACTGGGGAAGGACAGCATTGAGCCAGATGCTGAATGGAAGGGGGTGGTGCAAGGACACATGGGGAGGAGGAGTGTAGGGAAAGACTGGGACAGGGCAGATGTGCCCGAATGAATGGGAGAGGCTAGGGGGCAGCCAGGGTCTGCATGGGGGAGGCTCCTCAAATCCCTAACAATGCCTTCCCTGCCCCTCCCCATCAAACAAAAACTCTGTTTCTCATCACCACCACCACCCAATACCTTCCAGGTTCACTTCCAGGCTCCTTCCCAGCAATTACTTCCCTCTCCCTCCGCTCCTCTGTTACCCCTAACTTCCCCAAGCCTTAGCACTGCTTCTGCAGGGTCTGGGAAATGCATTTCTATATTGTTGTTTTAAATGAATTATTATTCACAATTCTGTATTAGTATGCCTAGTAAGGAATCTATTTGTCAAAAAACATTTTCTGAATCTTTTTTGTTGTCTGTAGTGTTGCAGACATACTTGCTGGTATTTTGAAATAAATTACCAAAATAATTGAAACTGGCGTGATTATTTTGTGTTATTTTGACAAATAAAATATTCAGAATTTTATAATATTGTGTGCAAAATTTTTAGCACAGAATTCCCCCAGGAAATGTAAACCTCAACAGTGTACATGTCAGAATCTGAACATGTAGCATACATCTTCATTTATTTGCAATCAAGAGAAATAGTATGGAAATCTGTACCATTGTGTTCGTGCCCGGAAATCTTTTTGTAAGTCAGATTTGAAATTTGGATTGAATGCAAAAAAGCTAATGGAAAACGTTGTGACTATAAGAACCATATGTGTTCTTAAGGTAGTTGTGCAGGAATGTTTCAGTAAACTGCAGACAACAGATTTGTTCAGATTTCTTGTGACTGTCTTGTGTTATTAACTTCATTTTTTAAGAGGATGGTTTTAACTGTTTGAGCTAGCGATTTACTTTTGAAATTCATAGTTTAGATAAATATTAGAAATGTGAATGCTATTTCTCCTTTAAACACCTCATATTTATCATCATGCATTGTTCTTGTTAAGGTTTTGTCTACTCTTCTATAGAAGTCAAGGTTTCCAGAATATAATATTTTGAAATCAAGTTCAGCATAAGTTTGAATTGGCATTTTGAAGAAAACAAGGATTTTTTTTTTTTTTTTAAGGAAACCTTGTAACTGAAATACAGAACTGAAACAATACTAACATTAATAAAAGCAGTAATTGATTACAGGAACTGATACCTGCAAGGCAGACAGCCCTCTATCCTGGATTTATACATACAAAATGCAACCTAGAAATTTTTCTTCTCCAAAAGAAGTAGATTTCTGATAGCTTTATAAAAATATTTTTATATGAAAAAAAACCTAGGTATGCAATTCAATTTAAGAACTTTGAACCCAAATAATTATCATAACGGTTGTCATAGTTTGCCCCATGTTAATATTAATCCTTTGCTCTTAGAGTGCTTGGGATAAGATGTAAAATCAAGAAAATCACTCATTGTTCCAGAAATCCATGTGTTGCAAATTGCAGTACCTATGCAAACAATTTAGAGATTATGATGCTAGAACAGTTTTAACTCAGAATTTCTTTTGGTTTGATTGACATATGTCTCTACAAGGTTTCCTGACGTACCCCTGCCCCACTTCCTCCGTCGCAGTTGTTTTGAAACTTCTCTTGACAATACCTTTAATTTATTTTCTTGTTTTTACTTGGAGTTGGACATGGGGTATATATTCCCATCAAAGATTGCTTTAGGACTTCATCTAATATATGTAACTTCATATGAGATGCATGTACCATCCTACTCGGTTTTGAAAAGGGAGGGGGAGAAGCAAATGGACAAAAAAATGAGAATGTATGGCCGTAATGATGTAAACTGAATATAAACACAACAAGTTCTGTAGCAACTTTCAAGAAATTGGCTGCTTTAAAGCAATCTTTGGGTACGTCTATACTTACCTCCAGGTCCGGCGGTAAGCAATCGATCTTCTGGGATCGATCCCGGAAGTGCTCGCCGTCGACGCCGGTACTCCTGCTCCGCGAGAGGAGTACGCGGAGTCGACGGGGGAGCCTGCCTGCCACGTCTGGACCCGCGGTAAGTTCGAACTAAGGTGCTTCGACTTCAGCTACGTTATTAACATAGCTGAAGTTGCATATCTTAGTTCGAAGTGGGGGGTTAGTGTGGACCAGGCCTTTGTGGTTTAATTCTGAAGCTTTTCCATTTGCTGCACCATAGGGAGAAGTCCTCTCACCCCATATTTCCAGTACTTATTCCTAGTCTGAGCAGAATAAACCTTATGACTTGCAAATTTATTTAAATGAAATCAGAAAAATGTCCATTAAATTTGCACTGACGCTAACAAATAAGAGGATAGGATGGTTTATGTTGTTTGTGTTATGGTGTTTTCTACCTCTAGGCTGATGGTTCAAATACAACCCAGAATAGTAGGAACCCGAAGTTAGTTGTGCCATTTAATGGTTATCTATGTGTAATGCCAAGGTGATCTCAGTCCAGTTCTTAGAGGACAGATACCACCTTACAAATCCTCAACCAGCAAAATTAAAATTAACGCTGTTGTTTGCAGCTCACCTGTTTGTTTGTCTTAGCCCTAGTGCAAGTTTAACAAAAATTTGCTAGAAAAAAGGCAGAAGACTGTGTGGGCCTGGAAAATAAACTACATTCTCAGCCTTAGAGGTGATCCTAGTCCAGCGGATCTCAAATTTCATTGCACATCGACCCCCTTCTGACAACAAAAATTACTAAATGACCCCAAGAAGGGGGACCAAAGCCTGAGCCCAAGCCCAAGCCCTGCCACCTGTGGAGGGTCAAAGCCAAAGCCTGAGGGGATCTGAAAGCTGAGCTCCTTAACCACATCAGCCCGAGGAGCCCTTGGCTCTGGAGAACTTTGGCTTTGGCATGCTAAATTAACCAACCCATTTAGACTAAATTAAATTGTATTATTTCCTGAAAAATGCTTTGTATGAATTGACGTGGGGATTTTTGGCTTTTTAATTATTTTAAGCCTCATGTTGCCAACCTCTTGGGTCACAAGATATTGGATGGTCAACTTGTCACTGTTAGAGGACTCAGTATTACCATTCAGGACCTCACGTCACTAGCTTGGGGAAGGCATTTTGCATTTGAAGCGGGGGGGGGAAAGAAACCCATTTCTGTGACCGGTTCTTTTTGTTCATTTTTAATGGCAGCTTTTGAAGATGCTCTGAAGTTTGAAAAATTAGTAATTCTGCAAAGATGGATTAGTAGGAATACTGATGTGGTCTAAGGTGCATGTTAAGTTCAGTTTGTTACAAATGGGTGGAGATATGTGTATGATGAAGTGGCAGACTTATTTATATTTTCTTGAACTTTTGTTTGTTTGTTTGTTTCAGTTTTGTTTTGTTTTGTTCAGTGTTATGTCCTGAATACATGTTTGTTCATTCTGGGACTACTTCTGTAAGGCATTGAGAACTCACTCTCTGACTGATTCTAAATTAACTGAAACTACTCAGGTAAAAGTTCTGGTTTCCTCGTGGACAGTTCAGTGAAAACATGCTCAGTGGTGATAAGCATACGTTAAAATGTATAAGAATGGGATCTAAAATAACTGACAATGTTATGACATTATATAAATCAATGGTAACCCTTCTTTGGATACTGTGCTCAGCTCTGGATGCCTCATCTGAAGAAGGCGAAAAAGAAATACACAGGAAATGAGAATGATTAGAGATATGGAAGACTTCTGTTTGAAAGAATGTCTATTGAATATGGAAGAATGAAGCCAAAGTGAATGCTAAATTTCATTTAATGTAAATCAGTTCTAAAGAACAGGGAAGAATTTTGAAAAAGAAGGCAAACTCAATCATCAGCCATCATATAGCTTTTGATATGGCATAGAAAGATTGCTTTGTATGTCCTAGGTTTATAAGGCTAGGTCTTGACAGAGCTTATGGTCTCCTTGTATTCCCATTAATTGGGTTTATCATGTATTTCACTGGGGTTTTTTGTTCTATTTATATGGAAGAGTGCAGATTGAACAGTAGTTTTCTCATTGTAAAAAATGTGTACTACACTAATTCTATTATAATGTTTTGTATGATCCTCTTCTGTGTTTAGATAAACCAGAGTAAAATACTAGTATGTATTTGTTCATTTTTCTTTTTAGTGAAACTTATATATGTGGGTTTTCCTTGCACAGCTAAACTTGACTACTATTTCATAGGATATTTATCACCACACTTATCATTAAGATTTTGTCAGTGCTTACTTCTAAACCCACATATTTTGGACCCTGATACAAATTCAGTCTGCCATAAATTGGTGTACAGATTATTTATCTGGAATAACTGATTTGTTACCTCCTCAAAATTTCATGAATTGCTTCTGCTTTGTATATATAAGAGAAACAAATGGGAACTAAATCCATTTTGTGGCTTCAGATGTTTTTGTTCTGCTATAAGTAAAAATTTGTTATCCTTGCTCTTTGGTCTATCTTTCTCTCTTGTTAAATTAAGATATTTGGGGTCAAATTCTGTCCTCCATTATGCAGGTGCAGTGCCCACTAACTTAAAAGAAAATTGCACCAGCTTAATTGGGAATAGAACTGGAGCCATACCGTATTCCCAAACAAATTTCATTGATGTAAAACTAAAGTTTGTGAAGTAATTAGTATACTCTTATGAAAACACAGTGCAACAACAAAATTAGGAAAAAAAGATTTGGGGATGACCAGTTTATTTACCTAAACATTCATTTCATGTTACAGTTAGTATATGGGATTAACAATATCATATGAAAAAACATTAGGAGGTGCACACTTGGGAAGATGCAGTGCCAATGATCTTAGAAAGTAGCTTGTAAGTGTTTGCTTTGCAGAGATCATAAACTCTGGTGCAACAAAGACCTTGCTTCTGCAGAGTTTTGAAGCTCCATTGGCCAGTCATTCTGCAACCTGCCACCTTATCAGTCTTCCTGATAGAAAATATGTCTTCATAGAAAACTTTATATCCCACATACCCCTGTCAATTCTGTTCCTCTGCACCAAAAGCTCCTTGCTGGGCTCATTCCCTACTTTCTGTGAACTTCCCAAGATCCACAGATGGGCTTACCTCCTACATTCTTCTGAGATGAGCAGGAGAGGAGCGCTACTGCTATGAGTATTAGGAAGAGCACTGTTTGGGAAAGTGTCTGCCTTATGGAGTTCCTAAGCTCCGCAGCGATTTTGCTTATGAAGAACTTGAAGCTCTGCAAAACAGCATATCCTGTTTTACAAATATCCTACTTCCTTTCCTCAGTAATCTGGGCTCTGTGTATTGTACAAATTCCCTCCAAAACCTCTTTCCACTCAGCTTTCCAAGAACTCAGACTCCAGGCTTGTCACTCAGGTATCTTTACGTGGCATACAGCAGCTCTATGCTGAGTTGATCAGACTCAGACGTAGGTGGTGCAGGGTACATCACAGATCCAAAGTTACAAGAAACGCTCTCCATTTATATACATCTACACAGCTAATTGCATTTTGTAATGGTTCATAGTCGCCTCGTGAACGTCTCCTGTTGGCTGGGTGCAATCGTGCACTCTTTCCTTTCTCTGCTCCCAGTGCCCCGTCAGCTGTTGCCCTCATCAGGCGGGTCTCCAGTGGCTCAGCCCTCCAGCTAAGTCACTCAGTTAATAGGTGAATGGATGGATGAACCGCTTCTGGGGTAAAAGGTTCAACAAGGCATGGAGACAAGGCCTGTCCCTATGCCCATGTTAATGTCTTTAGCCCTGTCTCCGGGCTCAGCCACTTCTGGGTTAGCTTTAAGTCCGTGCCTGCCCTGGTATAGAACAGTGCCTTCAGGGCCCTCTGCAGTGCCTTCAGCCCCATCCCTGAGCCTTTAAATTCCAGCCATGTGCTTGGGCTTCTAAACTAAACTTGTCCCCTTCTCAGGGCTTTGGCCACTTTGCCAGTGGGGGGACTCAGGCCTGCCCACTACATTGGGTCCCAGCCCAGGAACCCTACACACAGCAGCCATGTACTGCTTCCTTTTATGTGGTTGCTGCTGCTATTCCCTGGGCCTTTTCCCCTCTTGCCCCTTCTCTTCCCTTGACCTCAGGGCTGAAGTTCTCAAATCCTCTCCCTCCTTGCTACATGCAAGTATCTCCAGAATCTTCCTTCTGGTTGAGCTTGTTCTTGAGCTCCTGTGACCAGCAACAAGCACCCGTCCTTGCTCCTCTGGTCCCAGTCAGGAACTGACTAGCTCAAGCCCTGCAGCTCCTTTTAACTGAGCCTGCTGTGCTTTGATTGGCTGTTTACCTGCAGCCATTCTTGGCAGGCCTGGAGGACCCACCTTCACTGCTCCTTTCCTGGGACAGGGTGTGGTAGGACCACCAGGCCTCCAGCAGGGGTACTATACATGCAGTGTCCATGTTCGATCTATTCTTTACCTCATCTTTACATTCCTCATTTATCTTGTCCATTGTTATGTTATGCTTTGTACATGCTTCCCTGGGTATTCCCTCCCCTTATCTTAGCTAGTTCAGACATTCTGGGATTGTCTACATTACCCACAGGATCGACGGGCAGCGATCGATCTAACGGGTCGATTTATCACGTCTAGTCTAGACGCGATAAGTCGACTGCCGAGGGCTCTCCCGTCCACTCCGGTACTCAACCGGAGTGAGAGGCGCAGGCGGAGTCAATGGGGGAGTCAGCTGTCAGTAGATCTAAGTATGTCGACGTCAGCTACGTTATTCACATAGCTGAAGTTGCATAACTTAGATCGATTCTCCCCACACCCCAGTGTAGACCACGCCGTAGTCTCTTAGCTCGCTGACCCATTTACCTGTCTTAGTTAACACAAACATTGTTTTCAGTTTGCTGATCTATTTATCTGCCTAATCCTGTCTTCCAAGAAATGAGGCCTTCCCCATGTTTAATTACTCATGTCAAGCCGGGCCTACATTCCACTGCATTTGTTTTTCTCTGTTACCATTTGTTTTACTTCAATTATATTTTTGTCTTTGTGCTTTTTTTTTTTTAAAAAAAAAGTTTATTACCCAGCAACACATTTTGAAGACCACAGTAATTGTAATTATTTGAACTACCATTAATGTTATGCTCAAAGTACAAACCAGGGAATGCAAGCTTATCTCTTATGGTACAGCCCAATGGGGTGTTTTCACTGCATGTACAGTATTGTCCACAATTTCTTGTTGCTTGGCTATTAGTTGCGCAATAGGTATCAATGGCTCTATTTTCCTTAATACTAACTCAATGGTATTTATGGATAAGGGAAGTATGGATGCAAAGAGACTGGTACCCAGTGATTCCTATTCAGTGTTGTCTGTCATGTCCTCTGGCACATTCTCCTTAATCTGCACACATGGCCATAAGGCACAGGTACCAATCTGAATCAGAATTGACGTTCAAACAAAATCCATCCAGGACCCCGGCATGGTGTTGTCCCCATCGAAAAGTTGTAGTATCCCAGAGCACATACTGTGTCCCCAGGGTGTACCACCTCCTTTACTATCTCTTTAATGACTAATCTGGCCCAACCTCTGTTGCTTGTGATCAGGCTCTTTCATGCTGAGCACTCACAGAACCATCTGTGCTTGATTCATTTACAGCAGGCTGCGTTTATTTAATCTCCTGCTTGTGTTGCCATCTTCATGCTGGGACAGTGCTGTTTATAGGTCCCATTTTCTTTTCTATCCATACTGTTAACATATACCAATTCTTTGGGATTCTCTGCCCATCTAGGAATAACAATCAAAATTGGCACAGTCGAATAGTTAATTTTGTGTGGTGCCCAAGGTCCAGGACATTCTAGTCTTGCAAATTTTCTTCCTCAATATTATAAATTCCCTTCCACTAGTATGCTCCAGATAAGTGTGCTGTTTTAACAATCTTGACCATTCCCCTGCTTTGCTTTATTTTGTTATTTATTTATTTAAATGCATAAGAAGTTTAGTATCATATATGCTGCACACAATTGCTTGAGAAACATTTTTATTTAATGAATTAATTACAGTATTTACAGATATTAATTCATTTTAAAATTTGCGCAATGAAGTGAATATTGCTAATAGTTACTGCCTCCTGCTGCGAAGTTAAATTACTAATTCCTCCACCTTTTATAATAGTTTGACCAAATCCATTTGTTAGTGAGTTAATTTTAAGATGTCATTCCTTAATGTCTGCAGAATTCTATAGGAAGACCCCAACTTCATTGCCACCCAGTATGGTTTCAAGCAATCTGTATGTTGTAAAATGTAAAGTGAGTGGGGGGTGTATTTATTCTACATCTTCTACCACTGTTTCATGAGTGGGGTGTATAAAAATACCATTGTCTGGCCATGGAGTGGTCACTGGACACGGAGGAGGAACATAATTTTTAAAGGAGTCTATGAAAGAGGTACTTAATTCAGGCTGGAGGATGGGCTGGTGCATATCATTTGTTGTTTGCCACCAAAAAGAGCAGGTTTTTGTTTACCAGTATGCCCACCAACCATTCTGGGCCTAATGAAGTACAATGATTTTGCTTTAAGAAAACCCCAGACTGATTTATATGCTCTAACATTTAAAAAAATTGCTTAAAAGCCCCAGACTTATTTACATGCTATGACATTTCAAAGTGTTGTTCACTAGTGTTTTCCTGGGATGTATTGTAAACTTCTAAATGATTCAGCCCCTTCTCCTGATGTTCATTTTGGCCCACAGCTACCATTTAAACACACCCCTTGTAAATTCTTCAATCCCAACAGATGCCACCGCAATGTTTGAATGAGACAAATTTTCTAGAAAGGTTGATTTGATTTGATTTTGTTTGGCCCCAGACAGCAGAGTGTAGATCCCTTTTCCATCTATTTTCACTGTACAGCTGGAGTGTGGTGTACTTCTTCAGTGGTTTTGGGACAAAGGGAATCACCGACTGGAGTGCTTTTGAACCATGGGACTATTTCCATGCCCTCCACATCAGGAAACAATGTTGTAAGTTTCCACCATCTTGTGGATGCAAATTCTACAAGCCATGTCAAGTCAGACCTACATATGTTAGTGTGTCTGTCTAGAAATTGCTGATCCTTAAAACTTTCAGTGACAGAATTATATCAAATATTATATGCACCAATATTTCATGTAAAATGTTACTTGTAGTCTTCTCACAAATAATTGTATTCATTTATTCCTTGGCAGAAACATTAATAGATAAAAGTTATTAGCATTATTTAACTGTTTAAACTAGTCTGTGCAAGAGATTTTGTTTAGTGTTTCATATTCCTAAATTTTGAGCATTTAAACAAAGCCTTTTCTAAAAATCAGTTAAATCCTTTAACTCCAAGATGACTTAGCTACTGAACAATTTACTTCTAACTTTACTGAAAATTAAATCATTGAGAGAGGGTTGTAGGTTATGATAAACATTTGTTTTCATACTTCAGGGGATTTAAACCTTGCTTTATCTGAAAAACCGAACTCAACCTTAACTATAGAATAATTAGGGAAGCCTCTATAATTGAAGAGGTGTTGTTTTTTGGGGGGGTTGGTTTTTTTTTTTTTTTTAAGATTTCTAATCATTGTTTATACTGTGGTTGGTGAAGATAAGCTTTGTTTTGTTTTAATTACATGTCAGTTAAGTTTGTTTGGGTACTTTTTAATATCACCTTTCCATTAAATCCTGAAAGATTACGTCAGTGATGTAGTTAATGAGGTTATCTGAAATTGCCTTACTCTTGAAGGGTGAGTTTCTAAGTGTATCATTTTAATCACTTTAATTTAGAGCTTTTGTCTGGAAGATACTTTGGGGGAAAGGAAATTAAGGAGTTAGACACTGTGGAGTATGGGGGAGAGCAAGCTTTCCTGTGCAGCTCCTAAACTTTACAGTGTGCTGTTGCTAGAGGAAGGAAAGGCAGGCTCCTAAGCTTAGAAGGTGTCCTGAGAGCCACGGGCTGAGAGGCCTTATTTCTCTCACCCCATCCTCTTTTAGCTTTTTCTTCAAGTGATCAGTCAGGGCCTGTAAATACTCTCTCTGTAAAAGTGAGTTTAATGGTAATGCTGTAACTCCTTTCATTCCAATGGCACTGGGTTTGAGTCCTGAAACAGTGATTTTGCTAACATGTTGGGTTTTTTTTTAAATATAAATTCAGATGAGCCCCCTTTTGAGCTTCCAAAGAATGTGATGCTTTCCAGGGATTCCAAAGATTGTTAAGCTCCTCGCTACCACCTGTCTTTTAGCATGAGGAAACCTTGTCTTTGCCTACCAGGGGTCAGCTCCCAACTCCTCCAGCCACAGACAATACAAGGACTCCCCTCTAGGTCTACAAATGCCCTGCTGTTTTTCTACAAGGTAGCAATAGGCACACTCCAACCTCTGAGCCTTCCGAGCATCTCGCTGAAGTGTCCAGCCTGTGTTCCACTGGAAACTAGCAACATTCAGATTCGCTGCTCCTAAAGAAACCACACTCCCCATATTACCAGTTTCATCTCAGATTACCACTCTGCTTAACGTGCAGCACTGAAATATGTTTGCAGTGAAAACAATATAATTTAACACAATACAGAGATTCTTCAACATATTCAAGATTGGACTATTTCTTAGTGTCACAAGCAGTGTTCCCTCTAATTTTTCCTATGCATGTGCGGAATTAATTTTATGTGCACCAATATGGAGGTGATGTAAATTCATGTGGTGGGGCCGGGGCCGAGGGGTTTGGAGTGTGGGAGGGGTCTCAGGGCTGGGGCAGAGGGTTGGGGTGCGGGGGGGGTTTGAGGGTTCCAGATGGGGGTGCGGGCTCTGGGGTGGGGCTGGGGATGACGGGTTTGGGGTGCAGGCTGCCCCAGGTCTAAGGCATGGTGAGAAGACTCCCCCCATGTCTCTGATGGCAGGGCCGGGGCTGGGGCTGGCAGGGAGAGGCAGCAGGTCCAGGACTGGGGGAGAGACATCTCTCCCCACCGCAGCCCTGAGCACCTGCGTGGCGCTTAATAGGCTGTTGCGCAGCCACGCAGCTTAGAGGGAACTTAGGTCACAAGACTTGATAAATTCTGTCACTGATTGTAGCATTGATACTATTGTTATATCTGACCATGCTCCTGTTCAAAAAAGAACTAGATAAATTCATGGAGGATAGTTCCATCAATGGCTATTAGCCAGGATGGGCAGAGATGGTGTCCCTAGCCTCTGGTTGCCAGAAGCTGGAATGAGCGACAGGGAATGGATTACTTAATGATCATTCCCTCTGGGGCACTTGGCATTGGCCACTGTAGGAAGACAGGATACTGGGCTAGATGGACCTCATTTCTTTTTCAAAGAACTGACATCTGAAATTTTCAATGAGAATTTTGACATGGCATTTGTAGAATATTTTTCCAATCCATTGGCTTCCGTGACACATAGAAGACTTAATGAAAAAAAATTATATTTTGGTAGCTTTTATAACTGACTATCATACAGCAAGTCATAGTCCCTACCTTGATTAGTTACAATCTGAATTTACAATTTTAAATTGAAATTACTTTCTTTTACATTTGCATGTTAACATTAACTAAGAACATAAGAATGGCCATACTGGGTCAGACCAAAGGTCCATCTAGTCCAGTATCCTGTCTTCCGACAGTGGCCAATGCCAGGTGCCCCAGATGGAATGAACAGAACAGGTAATCATCAAGTGATCCATCCTCTGTCGCCAATTCCCAGCTTCTGGCAAACAGAAGCTAGTGACCCCATCCCTGCCCATCTTGGCTAATAGCCATTGATGGATCTATCCTCCATGAAGTAATCTAGTTCTTTTTTGAACCCTGTTATAGTCTTGGCCTTCACAACATCCTCTGGCAAAGAGTTCCACAGGTTGACTGTGCATTGTATGAAGAAATAGTTCCTTTTGTTTGTTTTAAACCTGCTGCCTATTAATTTCATTTGGTGGCCCCTAGTTCTTGTGTTATGAGGAGTAAATAACACTACCTTATTTACTTTCTCCACATGAATAATGATTTTATAGACCTCTATCATATCCCCCCTTAGTTGTCTCTTTTCCAAGCTGAAAAGTCCCAGTCTTATTAATCTCTCCTCATACGGCAGCCATTCCATACCCCTGATCATTTTTGTTGCCCTTTTCTGAACCTTTTACCAATTCCATTATATCTTTTTTGAGATGGGGCGACCATAACTGCGTACAGTATTCAAGTTGTGGGCATACCATGGATTTATATAGAAGCAATATGCTATTTTCTGTCTTATTATCTATCCCTTTCTTAATGATTCCCAACATTCTGTTCGCTTTTTTGACTGCTGCTGCACACTGAGTGGATGTTTTCAGAGAAATGTCCACAATGACTCCAAGATCTCTTTCTTGAATGGTAACAGCTAATTTAGACCCCCATCATTATATGTATAGTTGGGATTATTTTTTCCAATGTGCATTACTTTGCATTTATCAACATTGCCCAAAAACTTCACAGAAGCAGAATTACGATTGCCCAGCAGTGCGTCATGCCTTTCCAGAATGTTGAGTCCAGCTACACTCAAACCTCTGAAAACCTCTGATATGAGTGAAGGTACACACCAAACTCACAGTGCAATCTTAGCTCTATCCCCAGCACTAGCAATAGGTTCTGGGAATGGTTCAGTGGGGTGGTGTCATAATAAGTAGAGAAGAAGGATTCTGAAAAGGTGTGAGTGTATTAAGTTCCACAGATTTGAAGTCCATCATTTATCTGCATACACTCCAGCTATTAGGGGTAGCTGTGTTAAGTGATGGGGGAAATTAGTTTTCACTGTAATATGAGAAGAGGTGCATGTGTACCTTCAGGGAATCAAGTAGACCTCATTTCAGTACTGAATTCTGTATGTTGTGTTAGCAGCCGTGCACACTGGGATCCGGTTGCCAGTTTGTTGGCATACTTGACTGTGGCTTCCAGGGCTTAGCAAGGGGGGGGGGGGGTTGCCATAAATAATCCTCCGGGAAAGAGTGAAGAGGTGGTAACATTTAGCAAGTCTGGGTGGGTTATGTGGAGTAGGCTCAGTGTTTGTATAGGCCAGGTGTAACTTCTCTTTGCTACACCTGACCTAAACCAGAGTGTTGCCTTAACAAAGAGAAGATGTTAGATTTTCCCTACAGTGCTCATGTTCTCTGTTCTCCAAACTCTGCTGTAACGTTAGTTAGGATAAAGTGCTGTAATTTGTGTTATTGGCATATGGAGGCTTCGCTCAAAACAGGCCATTAAGGTTTCATTGCGGGGATGAGTACCTTTAATGCTTCAAAAGGAGCCCCTTCAGAATGTATGCATGCAACACCTAATGCACAGCACAGATTCTCTGAAAGCTGCCAGGGGCTCAAATGCACAGTACATGGGTCTTCCTCAAGTTCAGTGGCCACAGCAGAGGGACCATATCCTAGGAACCCCTTGCTCAAATGACTCCAAATTTGGACCACTATCCCTATCCTGCACCCCTACAAGGCACAGCAAACTTTGAGACAAACTGAATAAGATGTGGATTTTAGAACACTTAAAATAATCATCTTTTAACTGTAAGAAATGCCTAACTTCTCAGAAACTGGGATGGAGATGGTTAGGCCTAGTGGTTGGTGCTGGCACAGTAAGGCCTAATGGTCAGAGCTGGAATTAGGAGTCCAAGGTGAGGCTGGAGCAGGACTAGGTACAGAGCAGCAGCAAGAGCAGGCTGGAGCAGGACTGGGAGCAGAGTAGCGGCAAGAGTAGGACTGGGAACAAGGCTGGAGTAGGCTAAGACCTGGGAAGTCTATTGCCATCATCAGGCAGGAGAGAGTTCCAAGTCCTGGAGTGATGTTGAGCAGACAGAGCTGCTGTTCCTCCTGTGGTTTGGGAGTCCAAGGACTAATTCTTGGCTTGTGGGTTGGCTGGAGCCTCACACAGGAGAGACTCGTCCCTTACACAATATTAACTATAGCAGAGCTACCACTCTTTAATAATCTATATCTACCTAAACTTTTGGAAGTAAAAGCAAAGTCATTGTAAGATAGACAGGTGAGTTTCCAAAGAAGCATTTACACACAAGAACTGAAAACTTCACAAAGTAATTTTTAATAATTTTGGAATCCTAAACAATGAATACATTTTCTTGTAACTTTCACAAAATTAAATATCTTTGAATAAAGTGGCTTAATTGTGATTATTTGTTTTCATGCCTATTAAAAAGATTTACATCTCACTTAAACTAAAAACTATGAATGTAATCTTAATTATGCTTGAGTAGTCGTAATATGGATTTGTATGCATTGAGGAAGTTAACATTTGAAAATTTCCAGATCCAATTATAAAAACATTTTCAGAAAAAATCAAGCATTATTGCTTTAACAATATATGTTAAGTTTAGGAGTATGTTATTGTCTACAGTGGATTGATACTATGTACTTATGTAAAATGCATATATTATAATCTCCACACCTTGGTTTGTTTTAACGGGGAGCAAATGGAGAAAGGTTTTAGCCTCTTTTAAACAAATGTAGAAATATACCATTCTCCTATTTTTATTAAAGGAAAGCATGTTATATGTATTAACTACTTGAAAATAGTCTTCTGATCAAAGCAAGAAATCTAACATCTTATTGTTGGTGTAGCTATTAAAGCACACAAGCTTCAATATAACAGCCAACTTTCCTGAATACACTGTAGTACTTGAGCACAACAGAGTGAATTGAGAAGAACAGAGAGAGAGAGAGAGGTCTTACCTCTTTCTTAGAACTGATAAAAGTAAGGACCTTACAAATCTAAATTAGGAATTTCTGGTATTCAGTTTTCTGTTGATATGGATACGCCAGTGTCAGTAATTAAACACCCTTCCTATATGGCAGAAAGCCAAGAACTGAACATTTTCCAGTGTGATTATTTACTTTATTCCACTCAAACTGAGACTGCTACACACTGTTTGCTACTGCTTAACTCCCTTTTACTCAGTAAACATTCTCATTTACAATGGGCATCTATCTTTAAAATAATTAAAGCTGCCACACCTTGACTATTTATTTAACCACTGAAGAAGAAATAGTGGAAGTATTTCATTTGTTTAACATGATTCAGGAGCGGATTTACCATGAAACAAACTCTGCGATGACACGGGGCCCCCAATGACAGGGGTCCCCCCAAAATGCAGGATAAATCTCATCTGACAACCTGCCCCCGAGTCCCGGCCGGCGGCGCAGCGGGGCTCAGACAGGCAGGTTGCTGGCATGGCATGGCCGGTGGCCCCACGCCGCTCCCGGAAGCAGCCGGCTGCTGGCACGTCTCTGTGTGCCCTTAGTGGGAGGGAAGGCAGCTCCGCGTGGTGCCCCCGCCCTGGGCAGCGCACAGAGACCACCTGCCCCCGTCCCACCAAGGGGCGCACCGTGATGTGTCAGCAGAAGGCCTAAGGCAGCTGCCTGTCCGCTCTGCCTCTCTCCCTCTGCGCCACTCCCAGAAGTGGCCAGCATGTCCCTGAGATGGGGGGGTGTCTCCGTGCGCTGCCCCTGCCCCGAGCGCCAACTCCGCAGCTCCCATTGGCCAGGAACTGCGGGCAATGGGAGTTGCGGGGGCAGCGCCTGCAGGCAACAGTGCAAGGAGACCCCCTGGTCCCCGTCCCCCCCCGCCTAGGAGCCGTTGCCAGAGGGGTGTGTATGCCGATCTCTTTGGGAGCCATGCCTCCCAAGGTAAGTGCTGCCCCCCCGCCCCCTCCCGCACTCCAACTCCCTGCCCCAGCCCAGAACCTGCACCCAAACTTCTTCCCAGAGCCTCACCCCTCCCACACCCAAATCCCCTGCCCCAGCCCAGAGCCTGCACCCAGCACCCAAACTCCCTCCCAGAGCCTGACCCCTGCACCCCCTCCCACACCCCAATCTCCTGCCCCAATCAAGGTACCTCACTGTATTGTCATTTACTTCCCATTACTTATAATATAGAAGGAGGGTGAAGGAAAAAAAGAATGAAAAACAGCAGGGAGATAAGAGATAATGTTCTTTTTCTTGGCTGGGTCCCGAGGGGGAGGGCCTGAAAATGAAGCTGCACACCGGGCCACACTAACTCTAAATCCGCCACTGACGTAATTGAAGTAAATTTTCCATATGATTAAAATAATCTTCACTTTGCACATCAATTAACTTTAGAAAAATACTTCAAATTACATGTTTTAAATATTCAGTATTTAAAAGAACCAATGTCATAGCTTTTCTTAAGCACAGGAGACCCAAGCCTTGTCTATATTCAAAGTTGCACCACCACTTAAATCAGTTTGATAAACTGAATTATTATAAATAAGATATAAATCTAAGACTGTTCACCATTTTAACTAAATCTGTTTAAAATCACACCTTTACCTAAACCAGAGGTTCTGAAACTGTGGTCCATGGACCACCAGTGGTCCGCGAGCTCCATTCAGGTGGTCCACAGATAGTTCCCTCTAAGGTGCTCGCCTGGGTGGCCGCACACACAGGCATGGCTCCACTAATTAGTTGCCTGGCCCCTGAGAAGACGCACAGGTAAGGTGAGGTGGTGGCCTTGGGGGGAATAGGAGGTAGGGAGAAGGGGGAAGTGGGGTGAGAAGAGAGGGTGGGGGGGAATTTGGGACGTGCAGGGCTGCACTGGCCAGAGAAAGAGGTGACTTTCCCCAGCTCCCATGACTGCGGCTGCTGGTGAGAGACCACCCCCCCGCCCTTCCCAGTCCCAGCTCGGGGGCTGCTGTAGTGCGGGAGAGAGGGCACATACATCACATTAGAAATGTAAGACTTCTGATATTAAATATGAGTTGTGTGCTTTTATTTGTGGAACAAAGTTTGTTTGTTTATTTGTTTATTTATTTATTTATTAATATAGCACTTTTATCCAAAGCGCTTTACAATAGTTAGCCAACTGTACAAACAACTTTTGGAAAGATCATTAAGTGGTCCGCCGAGACCCTCAGCAATTTTCAAGTGGTCCTCGAAAAAAAAAGTTTGAGACCCACAGACCTAAACCAATGCAGTTGTGACTATAGATAAGGGCCCAATTCAGCAAGAGCTCTCTAGACTAAAACATGATCTAAACTACAGCGTTAGCTCATCATAAGCTTTATGCCAACCTAACTCTGTCAGTGTCTATATTACAGTGGTGCTCCTACCAATGTAAGTTGCCCACTACATTGAATTAATAACTCCACCTTTGCAAGAGGCATAGTGCTTTGGTCGATGTAGTTAGGGCAACACAATGTCCGTGTACACAATGCATTACTTACATTGCCTGTTGGCAGTCAGCCCTGCATGGGGTTGACAGCTAGAGTCCTCCCACCCTGCCCCAGAGCTGACCTTCCAAGCCCTGAGCCCAGTGATAGGCTCAATTAAACAGCAGGGAGCCTACCAGCTGTGAAATTGATGTTCTTGGCTGCTACTATTTCACATTTCAGCTCCAGCTCCTGGGGCAGGGTGCTTCAGCTGTGAGCCCCGCACATCGGTCATTTTCCCACACTACAACTGTCAGTGCCCCCCAATATCCCAGTTCAGTCAGTGCAAGCATTCCAGGGAGGACACATACCACCGGCTGAAGGAGGGTAGTGTGGACACCAACAGCTGATTTAATTGCTGCAGTGGCTGTAGGTTGACTTAACTTAACTTAAGTTGATCTAATTTTGTAGTGTAGACAAGCCCATAGTCCTTAGTCCATCATGGAGGGAATGCTTACAGACATCAGGGGAAATTTTAGTGGTGTCTAATTTCTGATATTACAATAATGATGCTTAGTATGGAACATTCAAAATGTCTGCAGTGTAATTAAGATCTTTAAAAGTGCATAGTTCTGGAGAAACTGGAACAAACAAATCGTGGCTTTCTAATATTTATTTTACTCTTGTGAAATTGGAGATATTAAAAGAAAACCACAAACATGCTTTCAAAAGAGTTTTAAAGTTTACATACTTTGATGGCGAGGGGTATCATCAAGAAAGTACCGAAGCTGGATTTACATAAAAACTACGCACCAAAATGTTTGTTGGTTTATCTTTTTTCCTCTGGGATACAATTTCAAGAGACTTGGATAGAGGTTTTTCAATTGTGGTTCCATGTTAACTGTTCCTTTCACTCACATTTGAAGATATTGCATTTCTTGTTTTATTGTCAATATCAAGTTATTACTTAAATCCCCTGCTATGATGATGCCTTTCAAAATTGTAATTTCTTTTGAAATTGAAAGGCAGCTAGTTGCCAACTGCTGCTCAGAATGAAATTATAGATCTGTGGAGTCACTTTTTCTTTGTACATGCAAATGTTATGCTATAGGATTTAAAATGAATTGCTGCTGACTCAGCAAGATTAAACGGATGACTGGACCACTCAGCATTGAATTTCTTGCTTTTCGGTGATCGTTTCTTGGAGAGGAAAAATTTGCAGGAAAAAGCTTTCCCCTCACGGTAGCTTAAGATTTTTAATAATACAGAGAACAATACAAGCATGATTGAGTCTAGAAGAAAAGCAATTCCAGCAGTTTTCAGATTTTGATTTTATCAGTTTCTTTGCTGTTGACTTCAGTTATAATTGCTCATCTGTATAGATAAGAAAACAATTTTTCACCATCTTTTGTACAGTAAATGTGCTGTGAGGGACCTAGAAATACTAGATATGTCTCTATATGGACAAAATTATTCATAAATGTCTGGGTTAATAGCATTTTCCTTAAGGTATTTAATCTTCTTTGAATAATGTTCATAGAAAATCATTTTCCTGTTACAGTGATTATATGGAAACTCCATGCTTTATCCTACCTTCCTTTTTTGTATATACATGTACAAAAGTCTTCAGTAAGGAAATAATTCTTAAATTGCTTTTCATCCAAGTTTAGCTTCACAAAACACTAAGGATCAGAGTAAAGAAAATGCAGCCCGAACATAACTGTTTCGTCTTTAATTTATTGCAGACTTGTATCCGCTCAGCTATGCATGTGCCCAGCACACCGAAGTCAGAGAACTTTGCCTAGTAGTACTTGTAGGGGCGGCACTTGCACCCCAGGGCTGTAGCCCCTGCCTGGCTATTTAAGGGCAGCACCATCCCAAACCCCCCACCCAGTTCCTTCCTACTGCCAACGGCTAGAGTCAGAGAATTCTTGTGGTGATTTACCTCAGACTGTTTATGTCCATTTTCGCTGGGATTTTATTATATACAGTTCATTGTTAGTGTAGTGTATTAGTAACCTTAGGTTTAGTTATAGTAGTGAGGATGGATAGATAGTTACCCTGGGTGATGCCCTCACCAGGGTTTAAACATTCTCCATTATGTGGGTTATAGTGTCCCCCATACATGGTGTTTTTTGTACCTGGGAGAAGAGAACATTAAAGAGAGGAGCTACTGGGGCTTCTGAAACAGCATCTCTTAGAACAGATTATGAGTCCCACTTTGGCACTTGAACATATTCAGATCATCTGGCCCCATGCTCTCCTTCAGAGCCTAGACAAGATGTGGCTCCTGGCTCGATTCAGCACTTTCCTTAACAGGAGGAGGGTTCATTCTCCTTCTTCGGGTCCTCCAAAGAAGAGGTCTCACAAGATGAATCAGAACCATTTCAGGACTCAGAGACTCCTCTTCATCTTCTAAGAGAAATGCTGACCGGCACCATGAGTCCTGCACTATGCACAATGGAGCTGGCATGTCTAACGACTCTCCAGTTCTGCACCGAGATCAATTGGACTCTTTACAGTCTACTACGGTACTGGCCATGGAGCATCCATTGAGTTCACTATCATCATCAGCACAGACCATATCCATTCCATTGGCATCCCGCGCAGCGTCAGATCTGCTTTGCCTTTCCATTCCTGATTCCCCTGTAATTCAGGGCATAGCTTCTACATCATCATCTTCTGCTGTGCCATTGGGCCATCTGATCTGGTCACATAGCTGTCTCACTCATCAGCATCGCATTCTGCACCATCAGGGGCTCAGACTTCAGAGTCATAGCCAACGTCCTTTGTGGTACCCTGTAGTACATTGGCACAGATGTTGTCTTCAGCACCAACGATGTCCTTACTACAGAACCCATCACCAGGTTTGGTGCTAACTCTGTCTCAGACGTAATTTGCTCCAGTACTGAAGTACAATGCCTATTCTGGTTCTGACGGCATCAATTACTCATTCATCCTCGGCACTGATGCTTTCTCCATATTGGGTTCTGGATGAGGCTAATCATTTGTTTGCTCCCTCAGAGGTGGCTCCTCTGCTCCCACAGGATGATTTTCAAGGCTCCTTAAGATCTGGTTCCCCAGTGCCTTCAAAGCACTGTTCTCAGAAGGGTTCAAGGCCATCCTGAGCTAACCATCAGTACCAGGATCAGCAACATTCCCAAAGGAGGGGTAGGGGCCCCGGCCTAATACCCACTGGCCACCCCCAATGCCATACCTCTATTCCCAATTGCCTCCTTCGAATCCTTGGGATGTGCTTTAGTCTGAGAGATCCGGCTCTTCAACAGAATCCAGGGCAAAATTATTGATTCCAACTGCAGTTTCTCTTCCTATGCCACCTCTATTACAGGTACAGTCTGAGGTCATTCTTCCTCAGCTGGATCTGCTCGTACATGACCTTTCTCCCCTCCTTCCCTTCCCTCCCCTCCCCCCCATTGGTTCCACACCCTTATTCTTACTCTCTGAATGATTGTGCAGTACAAGTCTTTTCCTCACCAGTGCCCAGTGACTTTAAGTAACACCAGGGCCTTCTCAGGCATATGGGTTCCACCTTGGGAATTCAGGCTGCATTTGCTCAGGAGAATTTGGAGCCCCAAGTCCCCATGGAATATTGCAGCTTCATTACCACCTACAGTTAAACATTCTGGAAAGCAGTATTATGTCCACATGCAGCTCCTAACTCGCTCATGGTAAAAGCAGTAAATGACAGGTCACAATGGGGAAGATATAGGTCCACCCCCTATATAAAAGTCCAAGAGACTGGACTTGATGGGGAGGAAAATGTATATGACTTCATTGCAGATGCTCATTGCAAATCAGCAGGTGTTATTATCCAAATATGGCTTTAATTGGGATGCTATGTCCAAATTCACAAATAAGTTACCAGATGTTTCCAGGGAGGGGTCTAAGGTGTTCATTGTGGAGGGCCTTCTGATGGCCAAGACTTCGTTGCTGATGCTTCATCCAGAATTATGGCATCAGCTGTGACCATGAGGATGGCCTTGTGGTTGCAAAATTCTGGAATAGCTCCTGATGTTCAGCAGAACATAGAAGACTTATCTTTTTGATGATCACTTTTTTGTTTTCAGAGAAGACTGACAAGACTTTAAATTCATTTTAAAGACTTCCAGGCTTCTTTGCATTCCTTGGATGTTTATACCCCATCCACAAAGAGGAGTCAATATGGAGGTCAATAGAAGCAGCAGCAATTCAGCTTTCAGTGTTTTGTCCATCAGTTATTCTTTCTGTGAAACAGCAAGATTTTTCCAGGATGAGTCATAGATCACAGAGGAGGAGGTCTTCTAGGTCTAATTTCAACCAGCCAGCTTGTTGTCCTCCAGTGTCAAAGCAGCAATTTTGATTTGTATATCCAGGGCAGTGTTCCAATTGTGACCTCCCTGTCTCCATTGCTTCAGTTTGGTATAAATTTTACTCCCCATCAAATTCTAAAGCACTGTGAGATCAAGTTATGCCACATATTTCCTATGCATTACCCCACCCCACCCACCTACCCCATCCTTCTTCAGGAAGCCCACTCACGAGACACTGCTCCTTCAGTAGGTCCAGACTCTGCTTGCGTGGAGAATTGTAGAGGAGTATCAGGGAAAGGGGTTGTATTCCTGGTATTTCCTGGTCCCCAAATCCAAAGGAGGGATGAGACCCATCCTCAGTCTCCACAGCCTTGACAAATACAGCAGATACTTGAGGTTCCGTATGGTCACCCTACCAACTATCCTTTCCACACTGAAGCACAGTGACTGATTTGCTGCCCTACATCTTCACATTGCTTATTTCCATATGGTGATTCTCCTGAGCCACCGGAGGTTTCTGAGATTTGTTGTGGTTGGCCAACACTATCAGTACACTATGCTTCCCTTCAGCCTGTTCTCATGTTTTACAAAACGCATGATTGTAGTGTCAGCATACATCAGAAAAAGAGAAATTTACTGTTTTCCTGTACCTGGATAATTGGTTAGTGAGAAGCAAGTCCAGAGAACAAGTCTAATTCAAACTGTGTCTCTTTGATTATCTGGGTCTTATATTGAACGAAGAGAAGTCGATGCTAATACCAATCAAAAAATAAAGTTAGTTGAAGTAATCAGTTTTGCTATCGAATGGGTCCGAGTCCAGGCTCCTTAACTGATATCTTCCATCTCAGTTGGGAATTGGCTCTGATGTATGCCTTCTCTCCAACCCCAGCCATCTCTACAATTGAGAATAAGTTGTATTATTGTGCGATATGCCTCAGTTACAGACACCACTGAGGAAAGTGTATTGTAAACCACAGTTTGTTAAAATGCTGCAGCAGGGGAAGATATTGGAAGAGTTGAAATCACAGATGAGATAGAAGCAGACCTGAGCATCATTTCTTTCTCTTTTTAATAGAAAAGATTAAACGAAAAGATACTACAAATATTAAAGAGCTGTAAAATCACACTGTGTGTATTACTGTGATTATAGATTATTTCAGCTAATTAAGAGTCACACCAAGGCACAATTTTAATGTATAATGATTAATGTTTCAATATTGATGTACACCAAGTACTTTTAACTCTAGAATGCCTTATTTTTTTATTTTGGAATCACAGGAGCTCCAGTTTCAAAGACTCACCAGAGAGCTGGAGGTGGAAAGGCAAATCGTTGCCAGTCAGCTAGAAAGATGTAGGCTTGGCGCAGAATCACCAAGTATTGCCAGCACAAGGTACAGGCCTTCATGGCTTTATTTTCCACGTATCCCCAAGTTAAATGTTTTATTCAGTTGTCTTGGGTGCTACGGATAATTTTTTTCTATAAAAGTTGTTCAGGTTTCATTACTGTATTCAGCATTCAAAAATGCTGTCTCACTAGAGCTGGTATTAAAAAGGTCTCTTGCTTCATTGATTATCTTTCAGAGCAGTAAGTAAACCTTTAATTTTGCTTGGGTTATCCTAAGTCGTAACACAGTAGAGGGGAGAAGTTATCACATTGATTTTATGGACTTGAAAAAGCAATTATGCTAATTTATTTATTTGCAGCAAATCAATAAACTGATGGTTTCAATAACTATTGATATAATTTATGAGGGCATAATATTTGTACTGGATGTGTGTTTCCAAATACTTCTCAAATATTGTCCAACAGGGAGTACTTCATTTATAAATATTTGCACCCAAGTTAGGGTGCTATTTCAACACAAATCCAGACAGCATGCTCATATACAGTACAGTAATTGTGTTGCAGCATTTTTCCTGAGTAAGGTTATCTAGTTTTATTCACCTTTTTAAAAAAGTATTTTCTTTGCATTTTGTTTCTGAAAATTCCTTGTATATGCATACTTTTGAATATTTTAGTGTAAAACATAATCCTGTATATTTGACACAATGTATCAATAATTATCAGTCATCTTAAAAAAAATTAATTTTGTGTATAGAAGAATTACAGTAATTACAGTACACTTTTTTGTGTAATTAGAAATGTTTTTGGTTATAAATATGTGTGGATAATTACACATCCTCCAGAAAATTAGGTGATTGGCAGCCCTTGAAACTGAAGCCTGTTACATTCAACACTCACTATTAAGGATCTTAACTTGCTCTTTCATTAAATAACTGTACCTGGGCTTCCAGTTACAATGAACCTAATAATTAACACTCACCTAGAGAGCATCTTCTTAACACCTATTACTGTTTGTTTTGAATTCATCTTTGTGTTTCTCTACTCTTCAAACAGTGACTTCAGTTATGATTTGACGTGATCTCCTTTTATGGAGATAGTGTATTTAATGTGTAGAAATGCTAATTTCATCTATGGCTAGGGTGATCATATGTCCAGATTTGGCTGGGACAGTCTCCTTTTTAAGCTCTGTCTTGGACATCATGACTTTTTTCACAAAACTGGGCATTTGTCCCATTTGTTCTTGCCCTAAGAAGAACATTTGGACAAGGGTAAACAGGACAAATGTCCATTTTTGCCAAAAAAGTCATGACATCTGTGATGTCAACTCGAGATGAGCGGCAACGCATGGTGGGGCTCAGGCCACCTGGCATCGCCACTTACCCCGTGTCCCTTTTTCAGTATAGGGAAATATGGTCCCCTATCTATGGCCTTTCCAAATTGTTCTTGTGCCTGCCAAAAACACCTCTCCCAATGTAAGGCCAATTACACAGCTCATTTGAGATCATCTCTTATTTCATATTTGAAGTACTTCACCTCTGTCATTTGACAATATTGTTACTAACATAAAATTAGTGTTTCTACTCTGTAAGGCTTGATACATACAAAAACTCCTTGCATGTGGAAATATATATCTTTTTCAACCTTCCTCATCTGTTTTTCAGTTTCTCTCTCTCTCTCTTACACATGCACACCTTAAAAAAAAAAAAGAGCTGGGTCTTTGCACTGCCTTATAAGCTAAACAACTAGAGCTCTATTGCCACATGAGGGAATGAGTTCTAAGGGTCCCAGATTCAAAATGGCCTGCCTCCAGTTACCTTTCATTAAAGTCCAAGTTCACCTCAGCTGCCATTCCATTTCAAAGGGAAAGACATTATCTCTTAGACAGTTAAGGTCTCTTAAATGTTTAAGGCTCAAGCCTTTAAGAGTTTTGCAGAAAAATAGTCCATATCTTCATTGCATCCAAAAGAATCAGGATGTCAGTGCAGGTGTTGAACTGACGTGGTATTATTTATTCAGTGACATAAGGGTAATATACTCCTATCTCCTACTACCACCTACCAGATAGGAAATCACATTTTGCATTAGACATAAATGCAGTTTTATTTATCTTTCGGTTCTTTCCATTGTGGTTTAATAAATGACCATTTATATAATTAAGCTAATGAGGCTTAGGGGGGGGAATTAGCACTTAAATTAAGCCAGTTTGTCTTGTATTTGGTTTATGTAAATAATGAGTCTAGTAAAAATCTCCAAGCACATACATCTTCTGGGGGTATTTGTGCTATAGTTTTTTCATAGTTAATTGTAAAGGTACTGTGCACATTTTTTGACAGTCTTGTGATGTCTGATTTGAAATATTTGATACTTTACAAAAAAACCCCTTAATTGAATAGTAATCCAAAGATTTTAGGTATTAATGCTTCATATTTTTATAATATGGAATCCAAGATCACCTGTCCAAGGCTATACTGCAAGGAGCTTTCATGGGCAGTTATGGATATCAAATCAAAAGAGTATTCTTAAATTTACATTCACACAAACACCAAGCTTCATTCTGACCCCTTTTCTTCTTGCTTTTACAATTACACTGGACACTGATGGAGGGCGTAATCCTCTGCTACTCAGAGAGTGTAATGCTATGTTACAGCTCACAGGGGACACTTGGATAAAAATTGGGGGTTGGATATTACATCCTATAGCCTATGAGATCCACCTCTTTGGTTCATTTATTCTCTGCTATCACCCATTGAATGAAATTGAGAACATGCTGCTTCTAAGAGATGCAAGTGTAACGCTGACAGACCCCAGTCGTCAGGGGGTAGGATCGAATCAGGGACCTCTGGAGCTTAGTGCATGAGCCTCTACTGCATGAGCTAAAAGCCAACTGGCTGTTTAGTTAAGGCTGTAGAGCAGACTCAGTCTCTCTCTCAGACACCACACCCAGGAGGTGTGTGGTTTACACAAGCAGTATTTTTTAGCTTAGTCAAGATTAGCTTAGTCTTTACTGGCCTGGACAGGAGAAAGCTGCTGCCTTTGTATCTTCAGTTTGTGATTTAAATGTAGATACTCACATAGTGCAGCCACCAACTAAGAACATCATTGGTTAGTTAATTCTATACTAATTCAGAAGAACAAAACACTCCCTAACCTAGGTCTTCATGTGTCAGTAAAATGCAATTTTACTAAGCTTAAGAGAATTATTGTCAGTGTCCTAAAGTGTCCTGTTTGACTGACCAAGACAAATCTTCCACATTTTTGCTACTTAAAATACCATCTTCCAGTTAAACTTTTTCTAATTAACTCCTTATAAACCTATGTATATTACTGTGTCATTTTTTTAAATTGGTCACTGACAATAAAGTCTTCTTAAAACAGATACATAACTAATCAATTTATCTGCTAATAAATTAGGGTTACCATATTTAACAAATAAAAAAAGAGGACCCTCCACGGGGCCCTGGCCCCGCCCATTTCCCACCCCCAGCCCCGCCCCAACTCTGCCCCTTCCCCGCCCCAACCCCGCCCTAACTCTGCCCCCTCCTCCCTCCCACTCCCAGCCACGCGAAAAGGGCTGCCCGAGCGCTACCGGCTTCACGGTTTGCCGGGCAGCCCCCAGACCCTGCGCCCACGGCCGGCGCTTTCCCAGCGCAGCTGGAGCCCGGGAGGGGAAGCGCCCAGCCGGGGGCGCAGGGTCTGGAGGCTGCCCGGCAAACCGTGAAGCCGGTAGCACTCGGGCTTCGGGCAGCCCCCATGCCTCCGGACCCTGCGCCCCTGGCTGGGCACTTCCCCTCCCGGGCTCCGGCGGCGCAGGGTCCGGAGGCATGGGGGCTGCCTGAAGCCTGTAGCGCTCGGCTCTTAAACAGAGCCGAAGAGTCAGGGGAGGAGCAGAGCCGCCGCGGCCGGAGGCTCTGCTCCTCCCCTGACTCTTCGGCTCTGTTTAAGAGCCGAGCTGCCCAAGCGCTACCGGCTTCGGGGTGCTGGGGTCCGGAGGCAAGGGGGCTGCCTGAAGCCCATAGCGCTTGGGCAGCTCGGCTCTTAAACAGAGCCGAAGAGTCAGGGGAGGAGCAGAGCAGCCGCGGGAGGGGAAGTGCCCGGCCGGCATTTTTCCCGGACATGTTCGGCTTTTTGGCAATTCCCCCCGGACGGGGGTTTGATTGCCGAAAAGCCGGACATGTCCGGGAAAAAACGGACGTATGGTAACCCTAAATAAATATTTCCACATGACCCAATATTGTTGTACATCGAGGTTGTAAAATCCTGGTCATGCAGAAAAGCAAGAAGAAGTGATTAAAGTCGGTGGGGCAGAAACAAGTCATGTAGGGGTGACTGGGAGCAAGGGTCAACTTCCTAGCATGCAACTGTCTCCATCCCATAATGTCATCTATATCCCATAATTGTTGTGCCTTTTTTAAAAAACCCAAGAACTGGTGTGGCATTCCTTGCTATTCGCCATCTCTGACAGATGCATGGAGCCTGCATTATTGTCATAAGAATTGAAAGCACTGGGTGCACAATCCTCTGCTATTTGCAGAGCCATAAGAAGAACAAAATCAGTTGGGAGCATGACTGTTTCTTGGAGGGAAGATTCCTGTGAGACATAGCGAGACCCAATTCAAGGTTGTTGACATTCACAGAACAGCCGTAGATGCAAAAGCCAGCTGTTTCTGGGGCTAAGAAACAAGCACTGACTAGTGGGATCATGTAATGCAGACTTGGGATGACTTGCAATGGTTGCAGAACTTTCAGATGCTCAAGGCCACATTCCTGGGTATGCGTGCTGAGCTTGCCCCAATCCTCCAGCACAGGGACACCCAAATGAAAGTTACACTGACACTGGAGAAGCAAGTGGCCATTGCACTGTGGAAACTTGCAACTCTGGATTGCTAGCAGTCAGTGGGATATCATTTTGAAGTTGGAAAATCCACTGTGGATGCAAGTTGATCTGTTGTCATGCAAGTGTGCAGGCCCATTAGTCATCTCCTGGTAGACGGGACTGTGACTCTTGACAATGTGGAGGACATAGTGGATGGATTTGCAGCAATGGGTTTCCACAACTGTGTGAAAGCAATAAATAGAATGCATATCCCTATTGTGGCACCAGACCACCTTGCCACAGAGTGCATCAACACAGGGCTACTTTTCTATTGTTATGCTAGCGTTGGTGGATCTCTAGTGATGCTTTGAAAGTGCATGACACTTGCATCTTTAAGAATGCAGGACTCTTCAGAAAGCTACAAGCAGGAATGTTCTTCACTGACCAGAAGATTGCCATTGGCAATGTTGAAATGCCATTAGTAATCCTGGGGGACCCAGCCCACCCCTTGTTCCCTTGGCTCGTGAAGCTGTACATTAGCCACCTCATAAGCACCAAGTGCCAGGTGCTGCCTCCTGGAAGTCACGCCTAGTGGTTGGAGCTGAGATTAAAGCTGTATGTAGAGTCGGGATTGAGGTGAGGGTTGGCCTGAGGCTGGAACTAAACTCTGGGGACTGGCCAAAGTCAGAACCCAGATGAGAGTCCGTGGGCCAGCCAAGTACTATAGCCAGAGCCCTGATACAAGCCAAAAGTCAAAGCTAGGAGGTCAGGAGGTAGAAGCAAGGCTGGAGCAGGTCAGTAACAGGTCTGGAGGTCAGAGTAGGGCCAGGACAAGGCTGGAACGGGGCTTAGGACAAGGCTGGAACAGGGCTTAGGCAAGGCTAGAAGTCTAGAGAGAGTGTTACACTGCGAAGCAGTAGGAGGGTTTCTGGCTGTGTAGTGCTGTTGAACAGACTGATTTGCAGTTTTAGTGGGGTTGGAGAAATACCTGAGCCTGTGGGTCATCTGACCCAGGCTCTGCTCAGGGATAGGATGCTGCCAGATGACTGGAGACTCTGTGTGGAACGGTAAGTCAGTGCAACTGAGTTATTGCCGCATGCCTGAGTGATGACTCACTGCAGCTCTGTTGGAAGGGCACCTATTGATGTTGTGTCCACCTACATCTAAAGGCTCCTCCTCCAGGCTAAGGGGAGGAACTATTGAACCCAGGACTCAAGTAAATTCAGGGGGCAACAAATGAGAAAGCAGGGACAGAAGTGAGGGTCACAGTGTCAAAAGCAGGGAGCCAGAGGGGGGACTCCTAGCAGAGACCCCCGGACAGCACCTCACTGCTCCTCAAAGCCATTCAGGGAGCCAGCAGATGCAGCCCAGAGGAACTCTGCCCTGATACATGACTTCAGGGAGGAGCGGAAATAGGCCCCACAGTCTCAGAGCACATCCCCATCCAACAGCCCTCCTTCTCGTATGATGGACAGCCGCCTTGGCCAATGCCAGGAGAAGGTTGACAAGGAGATCTCACGACTTCGTGGGCCAATGGATGGGGTGTGCAAATATAGGAGGTGTGGGGAGAAGTGCAGCCAGAACCTGAGAAGAAGGTTCTGGAGGAGCCAGAAAAGGGGCTGCAACCTTGCACACTCAATGTAAATGTGTGCCAGGGTCTCCTCACATCGCAAAAAGGGCAAGTGTGGGGAGGAGGGTGAATTGCACCAAATACATGCCTATGCTCATGGCTCCATGAAGGAGCTGCCAACTAATATTCCCAGCGGGCCGAGGGTAGAATACTGACTGGCCCACTGGGGCTCCTCACCCTCCACACATCACCTTCATATTGGTGCACATAACAAAATTCATTCCGCACATGGGTGGGAAAAATTAAAGGGGACACAGCCTCTCCCCACCCCGTACAGATCCATCCATGCCAGCAGAAGAGTGCTTCTGTCTGCTTAGCTAATGTTGGTTGGGGGAGTGGTATTACTGTACTGACACAGGATCTCCTGTCAGCTTACATCTGTACTAGGCTGTGCCTACAGAGCTTTGCTGGCTTAGGCTCTGGTGTGGAGAGATAGCCTTAGAGACAAAAATGGTACAGCAAGATTGTTTTTGATGCTGTAAATCAGTAATACAAAACATTGAAATATATTGTAAATGATGGATTGGGAAGAATAGTAATAAGTTTTTCAGTGTACCTGTTTGTTCTTTAAAGACTGTTTCAATGCAGCAGCAGGTAGGATATTCAGCTTTCCATAATCATACATCTATCAATGCACCTCACTTCTAACCTACATTACTACTGAAAATTCAGCCCTGGGCTTCTCCTGAGCAGAGTCTGTCAGCTTTATCAGATTGTGTGATAATTCTGTGATGCAGACAGAAGTCTATACATACTCGGAAGAGATAATTAAACTTTTATTAAACAGGCTGCCTATCCTGCCATGTGGAAGGCTAGTTGCATTAACCTGTTGCATCATGTAGCCAGCTCATCTCCCTCCCCTCACTAGTTACTGTCTCCATGTAGCAGATGAAAATTTTGTACTGTTGGGAAGTAGAACTCTTAACTTTATTACACCACTTAAATATTTTTGTATTTAACTGTAAAGTACTGAATGCACATTTATTACTTGTGACAACACAAGGTGTCATTTAACCTTTTAACAAAAAGAAAATAAAACTTTGGCTGCACTTTGACAGTATACTAAATTGTCAACAAATTAACTTTGCAGACAGTGAATGGTAGAGATACAGACCTCCAGAAGTAGTTTTATTTGGAGCAGTTCACTGAAGCACAGCTCTTCAAGCAACCATTTTTAATTACTTCTCATTGCCATTCTGATTGCAAACAATTTCTGACACAAGTCAATTTCCTTTGGGACGTAAAAATCCAAATGATAATGGTCCCCACCAGCTGGAATTAAAAATGTGTATCTAAAAGTCCTGTAGGGCATTTATGCTGACGGAAATTCAGCCAGCATTCCTATTAAACTGAAGTATTCAAGCTAACTCTAACAATCTAATACAGTAGCTATATGAAGACTTTTGATTTTAAAATGAATGGTTTTCATAACTACTAGAATGGCTTGTTTTCTCTGCTGTGTGTAATATATCATTTCCTTTTCCACAATATAAATAAAATATAATTTGCAGATTTATTGTTTTAAAAAAAACCATTCCAGATGAATTCAGTAAAATACACCATCGAGTATTAAACATTTTCCTATAAAAGAAAGATACTCTTCATTTATAAAATATCTTTGTGTGTGTTAATGGCATCATTTCTCTAAGAGTGTCAAAGTGTTGAGCAATATAGGTGAGAGCAAGCAGACTACAAGGCAAAGTCAAGGGAATTGTGGTCCATCTGAGAAGCAGTAGCATGCAAGGCATTCCTGACTTCACCTGATTGTGTCATCCTAGCTGGTATAGGACATTCCACTGCATGCAGCAAGATGTCTCTGTCTGAAAGAGGTGTTTGTGCATATCAGGTGCTCTGATTTCCTTAATGTTTCTAGCTGTCTAAAAGTATAATTATTATTTAATTTCTGTGTTAATTCAGGATGAAGTTTACTCCTGAGGGCATTCTGTGCCAAAAAATTAAAAATTCTGCGCACAATAATTTAAAATTCTTCAAAATTCTGCAAATTTTATTTCTCACATAAATTTGGAGGCTCCAACATGGCATTGGAGAGCACAGGCCACTGGCTGCACAGAGGTGGGAGATCACTGTGCAGCTCCCTCCTGGGACACAGACTCAATGCTGAGGCTGCACCCAACCCTGACACAGAACAAGGACCGGGCCTGCCCCAGAAACACTCCAGGGCCCTGCCCCTCCGTGCCAGGGGCACCAGGTGTGGGCAGACAGGCTCATCAAGGCAGTATCCAAGTGTGGAGGGGCTCAGTGTGGGGAGATCCAGGTGTGGGTTGAGAGGGTTCTGTGTGGGGCAATCTGGGCGTGGGGGGGGGGATCTGGATGCATGAGGGCTTGTTGGAGGGTTCTGGGTGCAATGGTAATGGGACTCTGAAGGGAGGTCCAGGTGAAGGTGGTTGGGGCTCAGCAGGGGGGTCTGGGTGTGGGAGTGATAGAGCTCAGCAGTGGGGGGTCCAGATGCTGGGGGAGTATGGCTCAGTGGGATGGGGATCCAGATGCAGCTGGTTGGGACTCGGTAGGGTGGGTATCAAGGTATGGGTGGCTCATCAGGAGAGTCTGGGTATAAGGGGGTCTGGATGCACGGGGGTTGGGCAGATGAGGGAGCAGTGATCCCTCCCCCTGCAGCTGAGGAGCAATGGGTGCAGGAAAGGTGGAGTTGGAGGAGAGTTTGCAGAGCTTCCTACAGTCAGGGGAAAAATCTGGGGGTGGGTCTGACCCGGCCCCGGATGCCATGTAGGAGAAGAGGAAGTCCCGTCCTCTCCAGTCCAGCCGGGACTAACAGCTGAATCCGGCACAGGGTAGGAGCCACCACCCAGGTGTTCCCCAGTCCCACCCCCTGCCCCACAGTGATTTATCTCTCTGCTGGCTGCCCTGGGCACCCAAAAAATACTGCTCTTGTGGCTTCCCTTTGCTTCCCCATCAGAAAGTCATTTTTCTGTGGGGAAGCAAAGAAATCTGCAGGGGACATAAATATTGCGCATGCGCAGTGGTGCAGAATTTCCCCAGGAGTAAAAGTTCCTTAGTCAAGTACACGTGGAACAATAATGTAAATAGTATGGTATTTAATAGTTCAGACTTTAGAAAAGTCTGATTTGAAATGGCTTTTATATTACTGCAATGTATGATGTCATACCACCAAATTAATTATAAACCATGTACATTAATTTTATGATGATCAGTGGCTTTCTGCAAAAAATGCGGATAAATTACCACAATCATTAGATTTTTTTTTAACCTGATTTTTATACTAAAATTTAATAATAAATAACTGGTTACAGCACTCGCTGTGATTAGAGTGTGTAAATAAAAGAGCTGGACTTGACGACTCACTATGTTGGAGAACTGAGTACACAGTAAATTTCATTTTCTTTAGTTCAGTATGGAATGACACATTTTAACTTCAGATGTAGTGGTTGACATTTTTGTACATGGTGCAAGAATTTTATTTAGTATTTTATTATATTCAAAATTATCTAAAAAGCTTAGGAGGAATCAGATTTGTTCAGGTTATCGGAAGTTGGTAGCAATATAGGACTTCCCATATTGAGTCCAACAAGTGTTCATCTAGTCCAGTATTCTCTCACATTCACCGGAACAAGATATTTCAGAGGAACATGCCAGACACCCTGTAGTGGACAATTATGGAGTGACTTGCTTGAATCTCCATTATTTAGAGGTTGATACATTTACAGGTTTATAATCCCTTTTTAAACTTGTTAATGTATCTAATGTAACTATGAATGATCCAATTTTCCAAATAATTATTGAAATCCTACTAAGCTGTAGGATTCAGTAATAGCTTGTGACCGTGAGTTCACATATTAACTATGTATGGTGTAAAGTTTCTTTTGATTTTCAATTTCATTGAATATCCTCTTCTTGTATTAAGAATAGATAGCATCCAATTTACCTTTTCCTATACCATTAATTGCTTTGTGTTCCTTTGTCACTTTTCTATATTGCATTGCTAAGACAAACAGTTCTTACTCTTTCAATGTCTTTTCATGTGGCAGTCTCTTATTTTTGTCTCCCATCTCTGGACCCCTTCTACTTCAGATACATTTTTAATGAATAGGATGACCAATATTGAACCCATATTCTATGGGAGAGTGTGTACCATTGGTTTATGTAATGGCATTGTAAAATCTTCAGTGTTCTTTTTGTTGTTCCATTCCATTCTTTCTACAACCTCGTATGTATATAAAATCTACAAATTGAGCAGAATTTTTCTTTGACCTGTCTCTTCTTATATGTTTGTACGGTGCTTAACACAGCAGAACCTGGACTTTGGTTGAGGTCTTCAAACACTGTTGGGAATACAAATAGTGAATCATAATAACCACTGCAGGGTGATGCCCATGGTCTGTTTTCTGAGTGGTTACTGTAAATTTAGAATCTAGTCCGTTGTATGAGTAGTTCATATTATACCTACCCTGTGATTGTTGGCACTGAATTTCATCTGCCATTATGCTGCCCACTCATCTAGCTTTCTTAGGTCCCTCAGAAGTTCTTAATCTAAATAATATCATCTGCAGATTTTGTCACCTCACTGTTCACCTCTTTTCCAGATCATTAATAAAAATATTTAAAACACTGGTCCTAATGCAGATTCTGGGAGCACCTCACTGTTAACCTGTTGCCATGAAGTTCAGGGCTGCCAAAAAATAAAATTTGGCATCCCTTAATGTAATTTAGATTCTTACATTTTGAATTTATTGGAAATGTGTAATTTGTCATTTTGTTTAACATGTTTTGGCAGAGGATATTATCTTGATTTTTTTTTTAATTATCTATTCGACATATTTACTGGGCATTCTCATATAGATATAGGTGATTTTTTGAATACAGCATTCAAAAGATGAGTTCTGAGCACTGTAGTCATAAGTAATCCTAACTTTCTCTAATGGTGCTTGTTTAAAATTATATATTTATGGAATATGTTACAAATTATAGGATTTCCATGAAAAACTAAAATAAAAAACATATTAAAATGTATGTGCTCTATCTGCATGGAAAATATGTCTAGTTTGTAAAACACAGGGTGCTCAGTGTTATTACAGCATATAATGTAGATCTTCACAAATTCTTTTGTATTTAAAACAAGTAAACTACTTGATCTGTTTTGTATTACATTTACACATTCTTTCAGGCCCCTCTACCCTGGTAGAGCTGTGTAAATGGGGCCTTACTATGGACAAGAACCAGGTCCATATTTTCTAATCTCCGGCTATGTTGATGTGTGGGCTGCAAATTTTAAATCAGGAATCAAATGCTACAAGTTAAGTTAAGGTCACATGGTTTATGGTAGCTTCCAAATCTGTATTTTAGGTCTGTTTACAGGGGAATATGTCTTTTGGATTCCAAATATGTTTGAAATATAATTCTTCTTTTCTTAAATATTAAAAGCAAAACCAAATAGCAACTGTTTATATAGACACAAAAATAAGTTGTGCTTTACTGCAAAGCAGCATTATTCAATAAACCATCACTCCTTTCCAGTTGTGCTGACTTTATCAATGCTGCTGCATAAACAAATTATTATTTTATAGTACCTAAAAGGAGACTAAGGACTTAACAGAAACAAGTAGCAATATACAATTTCTGCCCCACAATGCCTTACAATCCTAAATTACAAAAAGTGAGGGTAACAGAGTGGAGGGGCGTCAGATGGATGACAGGACCTACAGCAGTAAATAAATAAGTTAGCTAAACAAAGACACGCAAGTTCCAAACACTAATATGTTAATGCCAAATGGAAAATGAGAAGATTGATGGAGAGAAACAGCAATTTTCTGTTTTCTAAATTAGGCACTTATGAAAAACACTACTGAAATAGTTTGCTTTTTTTTTTTATTAAATGTTCAGAAAGAATTTCAGGATGCAAATGGATTTCTCGTATGGGAAAATGTTATGTCTCTCTCCAGCCAGTGATCTGTAGGCGTGCTTGTAATGTATATTTAATTGCTTCACAGTTCTCCCCATGGCTATTATTTTGCAAATTTAGGCTAAGCAAAGATGCAACATCACTGGTAAAACTGTTGCATCCAGATTCAATGGATCCGATCCTTTGGTTCCACCAATAAATGCTCATACCTTCAGATCCTGAGGTCCTAGATTCAATCCCCACAGCAATCACACCAAGAATATATTGTAGGACTGTTTTTCTCTTTATATGTATCAGACATACATATGTAACATACTCCCGTATAAAAAGGACAATGGATTCCATGATAATTGTGGTGAGATAAGGCTTTCCTAAAGTGCCATTTAAGGACTCTTAATTCATCTTTGGAAATACTTAAAATGCTGATTTCTGAAATAGTTCATTTATTTATTTATTTACTTATTTAACATTTATCATGTCGTAGCACCTAGGACTTGGTCAGTTCCCAGCCCTATAATCCTAGGCACTCTACTAACACCATGTGTTTACGTTTACTGTCCAAAAAACTGAAGAATAAAAAGGGCATTGAAGATCAGTTGAAAATTATTGAAGTGAAAAACATGGGTAATCTGTTTTAATAAAAAATAGAAGAAATGTAAGACCCCATTATATTGTACTTTTCATGTTTTTCAGTGGTACATTTTGATGTATATTATAGGTATCTAGAGCTGAATATATGCCATTTTATTGGGAGATGCTCTACAGCAAGAATTTGAAAGCATAAAAAGCACTATATCAGGGGTCAGCAACCTTTCAGAAGTGGTGTGCCGAGTCTTCATTTATACACTCTAATTTAAGGCTTCATGTGCCAGTAATACATTTAAACGTTTTTTTAGAAGGTCTCTCTATAAGTTTATATATTATATAACCAAACTACTGTTATATGTAAAGTAAACAAGGTTTTCAAAATGTCACAAGCTTTATTTAAAATTAAATTTAAAATGCAGATCTTATCAGTTGAGTGTGATCCTTGCCCTTGCTTTTCCTTGCTGAGTTTTCCAATGTCTGGCACGTATTTGGATACTTTAAGCTGCACACCGGCTTCTGAGTGATCAGCTGTTAACCGGCTGGCAGGAGGTCAGCGGCTGGAACCCCAGAACGGCAGCTGAGGTGAGTGGAGCTGGTGGCTGGTAGGGCTGAGTAGGGCCGGAGGCCTGGACCCTGTCTGGCAGGGTGCCTGCGCTGGAACTCCAACCAGAAGCAAGGGGAGTGGGGCTGCAGCGGGGACCCCGGCTGGCAAGGGGCCAGCAGCCAGAACCCCAGAGCAGCGACTGAGCGGCTCAGCCTCCCGCTGCTCTGGGGTTCTGGCCGCCGGCTCCTGACAGCCGGGGTCTCAGCCCGCTGCCAGCTTGGGGTTCCTTCACCCAGGCCAGCAGCGGGCACTGAGTGGGACCGGCGGCGGGACCCCGCTGGCAGGAGCCGGCGGCGGAAACCCCAGCGCGGCGGTGGGCTGAGCGGCTCAGCCCGCCGCCGCATGCCATCAAAAATCGGCTCGCTTGCCAACTTTGGCACGCATACCATAGGTTGCCGACCCCTGCACTATATTATTGAAAATGTATTCTTGTCGTAGATATTTAAAATGAAAATTAAAGGACAGATGAAGTGATATATTCATTCTTAAGTCACATAACAAATTCTGACAGTAACCCTATATAAGCAACAAACCCAAGTCCATGTGAATATTGAGTATCTGACATAGCAAAGACATGCCCCAATGATAAAAGCCTAACCAAGGAATAAAAAAGTCTCAGACCCTATATTTGCAAGTGCATCAAAAACCATCTCTTTACCTGCCCTCCTGCAAGGTGATAAGTCACCCCTGTGCTAGGCTCCAGCCAATCCACAAGCCAAGAACTGGTCTTGCAATTCCCAGATCAGGTATATAAGCCTCACAGGAGGAGCAGCAGCTCAGTCTGCTCAGTATCTCCCTGGGACTTGGAACTCACTCCTGCCTGATGGTGGCAATGGACTCCTCAAGCCTTCGGCTGCTCCAGTCTTGCTCTTCCTCCAGTCCTGCTCCAGCTCGTCTCTTGCTGCTGCCCTGCTCCTAGTCCTGCTCCAGCCTCACTCCAACCCCACCTGGACTCCTGAATCCAGCACTGACCACTAGGCATGACTGCTGCAGCTCTGACCACTAGGCATGACCATCTCCATCACAGTTCCTGACACTTCCAGTGAGAGCCCTGACTTCCACATGGGACCTAAACACTGTCCTCCTACAGCTTATGGAGCCTCCTTTCAAATCATTATCAGAATACGTATACCACCTCACCATCATGGTCTTTCTTATGGCCATCATGTCAGCATGGAGAGTCAGTAAACTCTAGGCCCTGATGGCCAACCCACCATACATGTTCTTCCATAGGAACACAGTGTGATGAAACTACACCCAATGTTCATCTCTTAAGCAGTCTCAGAATTCCACCTAACTAGTATTCTTACCAAAGCTTCACTCTTCACCTGGAGAAAAGAAGCTTCATGCCCTGGATGTTTCTAGGACTCTGCTCCACTATCTCAACAGGATCAAAACTTTCAGACTCTCATCCTGCCTTTTTGTAGCTTTGTCTGCCACTTCAAAAGGCCAAGCTATCTTGTCCTAAAGACTCTTGAAGTGGATCATGGTATATTTCCGTCTGCAGTCAGTTGGTTCAAGTGTCTCTCTTTGTGAACAGCAAGGCTCACTCTAGCAGGGCGACATCTTTAACCTGTTTCAGATATGTGCCACGCCCTGAGGTCTGTGAAACAAACATGTGGAGCAACCCATTGACCATTAAGAACTATGCCCTTGACATGGCTGCCAGGACAGATGCCAAATATGGAAGAGCAGGGCTTCAGTCTCTGACTGATACAGCTGAGAAGTCTTACTCCCACCATTGGGGTGGGGGTGGGGTACTGTTTGCCGTATAGTGGAATCTACACTGACACATAATTGAAGAATGAATGGTTACTTACCCTACAATAATTGTGGTTCTTCAAGATGTTTAGTCAGTGTGGATCCCATGACCTGCCCGCCATCTCCACTTTTCTGAGTCCTCGGCAACACAGGCTTTGAACTGTGAGGGAATTGAGGGAGGGTCATGGCTTCCCTGCCCTTTATTTCCTCCTATGGAAGCACAGTGGACACTGCTAGCCAAAAAAGAAAGTGACTTAGACTTATGAGGTGTACATATATCTCTAGTGGGATCCACACTGACTACAGCATCTCGAAGAACCACAGTTACTGTAGAGTAAGTAACATGTTTCTTCCTGGCTCATGTATCATCACCAGCAATCATACCTCTCTACCTTAACGTTTGGCAATATGAGACAAGCCATCAGAATGTGTGACGAATGACCAGTGTGTGATACCTCTGTTTTTTCATATTGCTCCATAAGCAACAGATTATGTTTAAGTATAAAACCTCTTTTTAAGGATTCTTTTTAAGACTTCTCCCATTGACACAGCTACTGCCTCTCAGGGAGATAGAGTATCTACACCAATGTGTAAATGCCCCCCATCAGCAGAGGTAGTGTCTTCACTGAAGTGCTGTAGTGGTTCAGCAGCGCCACTGCAATGTTTTATTTGCAGACAAGCCCTTAGACTCTCACAAATCCTGGAAATGCAGAGAGCCCAGCTATCCAGGTACTCATCAGGGGGAGCAGGGGGAATCACTGTCACGAACTTGTGTATACAAAGGCCCAGCTTTCTGTGTTAAGCTTTTTTCACCCTCACCCATCACTACAATATGATCAGCGCCATCCCAATAAATAGGGCTGAAGCTGCTTTAATCTCCAGTAGGAAAATTAGAGATCCTGATAGGTGGGATGTATTCTGATGTTTAGGGAGATATTAAGATTATGACACTGATAGCTACAATGTCTGTCATTCTGAATAACTTCTTTATATTTCTTAGAGTTTTGATGAAGGCAAGTGTTGGAGTGTAGGCTGAGGACAATGAATGATACAGAACTCAATAAATCCAAGTGAGTGTGTACAGTTAAAGAGCAAATGCATGTAGAAAGATTAGATTTCAGCATTCAATCCTGGATAACACAAATCTGTTCACTCTGCACATGTGTATTAAACTAAACTCAATCACAACTTTAATGTGGATTTTCATGTTTGTTCTTATGAAAATCATTTTTACTGTTTACACTCAAATACAGCTGTAAAGTTTAGTTTGCAGGCTAAAAGCCAGCAGGGTTGACTACAGTTTGCTTGGCTGACTTGTACATCTGTGTGTCTAGGCACAAAGTCTACCTGAAAAACACTCTGAACTTGTGCATAACTATATGTTCATATTCAAAATTAAAATATCCTTAATTTTTATTTAAAGTGAAAGGACTCAGTTCCTTGTCTGTGGAAAAACTATTCAGGGTAATTATTTTTGAAGTGAGATAGCAGGGTACTTTTCATGAGAGTAATGGGGGTTTAGACAAATGAGTTGGAATTAGGGTAGAGATGGGAATTGCAAGCAGGGGAAGGAGTGTTTGTGAAAATAGCAGTACATTCACCCTTTCTGACAGTTAAGCTCATGCAGCAGTGGTGGTGTAAGGTGACTGATTGTCATATCTAAATTCAGGTATACCCAACCTCTTGATCCCAATTTAATTCTGGCATAATGGTGCCTTTCAGGCAACATGAAATGTCTACAAGAGCTCAGATATCCAGACTTTCAGCATGCTATGTTGGACCACTTCTTTCTTCACAGCCTTTATAGAAAATATGGCATAGTGTAAATAAAGATGTAAGGCAAGTGAGCAGCTTGAATAAACATTTTAACCTAAACTTCTATTATTGTACCATCAAATGACTGAAAAGAATATCTGGCAATCTTCCTTCCCAGATCACTCCTTAGCTGTAATCTTACATGATAAATTTCAGTCTAATGCAATTTTTTGGCATTTTGTAAAATACTAAAAGTAAGGGTTAACACAACATTGGCTTGGATACCCCCCAAGAAGTACAAGAAATGACTTACTGTAGATTGAGGGACTAGCAGTGAAAAAAGGAGATACTAGCTATAAATAGAGTAGCTTTTCTTCTTCTTGAGACCTGGATTTGAATCCTGGTTTTGGTTAAACATGGTTCTAATTATAGTTCCCATTTGTGTCACAGAACACAAGTTGGCACAGTTGAGCATGAATGGCAGTATTTCTTCACAAGAGGACCAAGAAAGGTCCTGTATACACGCTTACTGTGAAAGATGATAGCCAGCTAGCTTTCTCAATTCAAACTGAGTTGCTGAGATTTTGTTGCGTAATGTGGCAGAGGTGATGAGTTGTAAAGGAAAAAAGAGGGCCAATTTAGAAAGTAGCATGATGTAACATAAATATTCTGACCAGCTTTCCATTTTCCTGTTCTTCTAGAATATTGTGGAAAACTGATGTTAGGGAGAGAGTCCTTTTTGTCTTTAAGCATAAGGGTATTTTGGAATATTTTGCAATACTCTACTAAATCTATCATTTTGCATTGACCGTTTTTAAAAGATTGTCAATTGTACCCAGTGTGTGGAAATACTTTTATTTTGCATAAATTCTTCTAATGAAATACAAAGATATGCTAATTTGAATTTCTCATCCACCTGCAAATGCGGTAGTATTCAAATATATATTAAAATCTGAAAATGTTAATGTGGAGGGGAGAAGAGTTTAAATGTTCATAAATAAATTCATAATGTGAAGGAATGTACAGTTGTAGAGCTATACTGATAACATACTTATCTGGTGAGACTTTATTGCACAGGTCGTGTAGATCCTTGAGCATCTAAAATTGTTTTGTCTGTCTTAACCTTCAAAAATATGCATATTCAGTTATATAACTAGTGTTTTACTTTTCATCAGTCATAATGTGCTAGACATCAAAAAACTGCTTTGGAAAATAAGTTTCATGGAATACATCCGCTAAAATTTTTCATCAGCCTTTGTTAGTTGTAATTTATTTCAATATAGTGTCCTTCATACAGAATCTTGCAAAATGTTTTACAGCATTATATTGATGATGTCACACCTCAGGTATGCAGTGTATATAAGTCATGCACTTATCAATCCTATTGCAGATAGGTTTAAATGCCACTTTGTGTTGTGAAATACTTAGAGGCATTTCCTATGATTAATACAATAGAGTATAACTCACAATGATTCTGAATGTTAAATTGTGCAGAATAGAAAGCACGACATTAGTAACATTTACTTGAGAAACATCTGGGGTTTTTTTATTCTTTGCTGGTTTTTGGATAGTTTCATATTAAGAAAAAATGTTTAGTTTATAAATCCTTTTTAACTTTAGTGATAAGGGAAATAAATATAACTTTTTTTCCCCTTTTTCTGTAGCTCTACTGAGAAGTCATTTCCTTGGAGATCAGCAGGTACAATCTTTTTCTATGTAAACTTCATCTCACGTTTTAAAAAAGCAGTTTATTTTCCTAGCATTCTCATAATTTACTACCTGTTCTAAAGTAAACTGAATACAGGTCTGTCTCATCTTACGCGCATTTAACATGCGCGATTTCAACTTTACACGGTCGGCCAAAACAAAACAAAAAGAGAAAAATAACAATTTTAATATTATACCTGTAGTGCGGGCGATTTCGCCCGCCATTGAACTCAATGGAATTTTGGCTATATGCGGTTTTCGCTTTACGCGCTAACCGCGGAACGGAACCCCCGCGTAAGATGAGACAGACCTGTATTAACTTTTATAGCACAAATACTATGTATCTGTTGAAAGCGTCTTGTGCAAAGTAGTGTTTTTTTATATACTTTTGTTTACACTTGTGTGTTACCTTTTATTTTTGTAAAGTATATTCCAATTAGAGTATATTTATAATTTTGTGTCTGTATGGTAGTTTCTTGTGCCTTTGAATTTTCTTGAGAGAAAAGTGAAACTATAAGAGAAGCTTTTTTTGTATATTGGGTCTCGTCTGCAATTATTCCATTATGTACTATAGAGATTTACTCTTCATAGCTGATAATGTCTGTGACAATTATACCATGATGTCTAAGTTTGAAGATTGTTTGTTTGTTTTTCTTTTTGCAGCTACTCCCTGTTTAGGCAAAGGCAAAGTTGTCAAAACAATCTTTTTTTTTCTATTCACTTTCTTCAGTGCATATGGCAGCTTCCCTTCCTAAAACAAGGAAGGTTAGTCCTGTGGTGTGTTGTATTCTACTTCTTATCAATCTTAGACAGTGAATGTGGATGGAAATCTTCATAGATTTTAAAATCAAAAGATTATAGATTATAACAGGGGTGGGCAAACTTTTTGGCCTGATGGCCGCATCGGGTTTCTGAAATTGTATGGAGGGCCAGTTAGGGGAGGCTGTGCCTCCCCAAACAGCCAGGCATGGCCTGGCCCCCGACCCCTATGCGACCCCCCCCTACTTCTAGCCTCCTGGCAGCCCCCCCGGGACTCCTGCCCCATCCAACCCCCCCCATTTCCTGATGGCCTCCCGGGCCCTCCACCCCATCCAACCCCCTCTCCTTCCTGACTGCCCCCCCGGGATCCCTGCCCCATCCAACCACCCGTTCTCTCTGACCGCCCCCGGACCCCCTACCCCTAAGAGCCCCCCGCCGCCCCATCCAACCCCCTTCTTCCCCCCCGGGACCCCTGCCACATCCAACCACCCCTTCTCCCTGACCGCCCCCGGACACCCCGTCCCTAACTGTCCCTGCCTCCCCATCCAACCCCCCCCTCCTTCCTGACTGCCCCCCTGGGACCTCCTGTTCCCCGCCCTCTGACCTCCTCGACCCCTATCCACACCCCCAGCCCCTGACCATCCCCCCAAACTGCCCTGCCCTCTATCCAAGCCCCCGCTCCCTGCCCCCTTACCGCGCTGCCTGGAGCACCGGTGGCTGGCGGCGCGGCTGCACCAGGACAGGCAGCCGCGCAGCACAGAGCACCGGGTCAGGCCGGGCTGTGCAGCTGCGCTGCCCCAGGAGCTCACAGCCCACCGCCCAGAGCATTGCGCCAGCGGCGGAGCGAGCTGAGGCTGTGGGGGAGGGGGAACAGGAGAGGAGGGGCTGGGGGCTAGCCTCCCGGGCTAGGAGATCAGGGGCCAGACAGGACGGTCCTGTGGGCCAGATGTGGCCCGCGGGCCGTAGTTTGCCCACCTCTGGATTATAATGATTGAATTTGACCTCCTGCATAAAACAGCCAATAACATTTCAATCAATAATTCCTCCATCAAACTCAGTAATTTGTCACTGAAGAGACAGTCCCTGCCCTGAAGAGTTCACAATCTAAATAGACAAGACAGAGTGGGAAAAGAAATGTGCACAAAAGATTTAATTGCCTGAGGACAGTGCCAAAGCCAGGGACAGAACCCACAGTCCAGTCCAGTGCCCTTTGCACTAGTTCATGCTGCCTCTAATTACAGGTTTATATCTTAAGCACAGTTGTTGGTGAAATAAAATTCCAATTATAGTTTCAGATAGACATTGGTGCCAGTTTAATAACTGCCTCACTGCATTTTTTTTTAAGAACCACTTCTGTAGATCAGGGATTCCTTTACTTCCTATAAGACATGCAAGTAGACCCACCCTTTTCCAGTTTCTGCTGTAGAAAGAATCCAGTTTTAGAAATTTGATTATTTATTCAGGCTACATCATAGTTAGATAAACTGCACTTCAGAGTTCTTTTAGTCTCTCTCAAGTGCACCCTGTTGGGTAACAGGCCTGGCTTCCTGCACATCAGTCTGGGTGGAACCCCAGGTCCAGCCACTCAAGCTGAATCTCTAGGCTGCAGTCCCTCCGTTTTTCAGCCATGTTAACGCAACAGGCCCAGCTGAGTTTGGCACCTATACGAGTTTCCCCTCATGAGCCTGTGACAGTATAAATGTGCAGTGACACAAACAGCTCTTCAAAGCAGGGCATTATTTATTCCTTTACCTAAAGGTATGTAGAACGCAAAAAGGTAAAACCAATAAAGTATCTGTACGCCTATTCCCGTCACCTAACCCTTAAACTTTCCTTGTAAACTTTGGTATGTTCCATCTAGTGCAGTTACCTCCATCTCTGGGTTGGAATAAACAGTTTGTCCTGCCTGTCTCTGTTTCTCCTTGCTTGTCTGTAAGATCTTACTAACATGCCCTGGGTGCCCCCCTTCTTCTTAAGACCAGCATCTTTAAAGTTTTAGGTTTCAGAGTAGCAGCCGTGTTAGTCTGTATCCGCAAAAAGAACAGGAGTACTTGTGGCACCTTAGAGACTAACAAATTTATTTGAGCATAAGCTTTCGTGGGCTACAGCCCACTTCTTCGGATGCATATGTTCCATTCTATGCATCCGAAGAAGTGGGCTGTAGCCCACGAAAGCTTATGCTCAAATAAATTTGTTAGTCTCTAAGGTACCACAAGTACTCCTGTTCTTTTTTTTTTAAAGTTTTAGTATACCCTTTGATCCTGGGGAAAAATACAACACACTAGACTAGCTGGAGCCAGGCACAGGGTATCCCCCCGCAATTAATGGTTTCCTCATTGTTTCCCAAAGGACTCTTGGTACACCTTATCATAGCCCCTTATCATTGCTATTGTTTCATTTCCTGTTGGTTTCTCCCTTACAGCCTCCTTCATTTGAATACTGCATTCAGGCATGATAATAGCGCACAGGTAATCTGAGGGACATATGATATTTATAAAAAAAAAATACTCGGTGTAACTGCCTCATTCTCCTCAGGCTAATTTGTAATTATGGCCACCGTATATCCTTTGAACTCGGCCTACTTTTCCTCCCAACATCTTGCAATATGGTGTGGTTGAATTTACATTTGATGATACGTAATTGGTGAGATAGTAATTCATTTGGCTAAAGGTAATTTACAGTGCCCATCTTGAACCATAAAATTATTTCAGTATATTTACAGGAAAAGTGCCTAGACTTTGATTAAACATGCCTGGTTCTTCTTTGAGTGATTGCTTATGTCAATTCCAAGTAGGTGTGTGCGCACCGTGTGCACGACTGTCAGAAGGATTTTCCCCTAGCGGTACCCAGCGGGTCGGCTGTGGAGCCCCTTGGAGTGGCGCCTTCATGGCCATCTATAGAGGTCTCTACTGACCCGCCGTCTCTTCAGTTCCTTCTTACCACCTGTGGTGGTCGTTGGAGCAGCTCTCTCTTCCCTTAGCAAGCAATTCCCTAGAGCAGGGGTTCCCAACGCGGTGCCCACGGGGCGTCTAATTGCGCCCGCGTACTGGCCGGCGGATGAGCAACCGCTGAAATGCCACCGAGAAGCAGCGTCATCCAGAGGCGTCGCCACCAAAATGCCGCCGATTTTCGGCGGCATTTCGGCAGCAAAGCCTCTGGATGTCGCTGCTTGTCGGCGGCATTTTGGCGGTGACGCCTATTGATGTTGCCGCTTGTCGGCGGCATTTTGGCGGATGCTCATCCACCGCCACGATCCAGACGTAAAAGGTTGGGGACCACTGCCCTAGAGGTTGGTGCCGCACAAGAAAAAGAGGGCTGACAGGGTGCGCTCCCCTACTAGAGCAGTGGAGCATACAGACACCAGTGGGAGTGCGTCCTGCGTCGGGACACTCAACCTTGGGTCCACCTGGACCGGCACCATCGACTCTGGCCTCTCGGGCAAGTCCTTTGAGTCCGGCCCCAGTGGACTCCCTGGTGCGGGAAGTTTTGGAGGAGGACTTGGATGCTCCCTCCACAGCGGACACGTTCGAGGCAGCCAGGGAACTGATTACTATGACGGCACAGTCCCCTGCTTTACCGGCCTGTGCGCCAGCACCAGTTCGGCATAGGGGCAAGCCTATTATAATGCAGCGCCGATCACCTTCGCCAAGGTACTGCTCCCTGGTTTAACTTTTTAGTTTAAGCCTAGCAGTCTTGATAAGTTTATGGAGGGGATGGTTTGATGGGATAACGTGATTTTAGTCAATAGGTCAATAACGTGCCATCACTGGTAATTAGTATCAATGGTCAATGCGGGTCTGGCTGGAGAATCTTGCCTGCATGCTCGGGGTTCTGCTGATCGCCATATTTGGGGTCGGGAAGGAATTTTCCTCCAGGGTAGATTGGCAGAGGCCCTGGAGGTTTTTCGCCTTCCTCCGCAGCATGGGGCAGGGGTCGCTTGCTGGAGGATTCTCTGCGACTTGAAGTCTTTAAATCACGATTTGGGGACTTCAACAGCTGAGTCAAGGGAGAGAATTATTCCAGGAGTGGGTGGGTCAGCTTTTGTGGCCTGCATCATGCGGGAGGTCAGACTAGATGATCATAATGGTCCCTTCTGACCTTAAAGTCTATGAGTCTATGAGTCTTGTTAATCAAGGTGCACCTGGCTGCTATTTCTCTTTCCACTCAGGTGCAGCGGGGCAGTCAGTATTTGCTAACCCCACGGTTGGATGCTTCCTTAAAGGGCTAGACAGGCTGTACCCCTAGGTGCAGCAACTGGTCCCTCCATGGGACCTTAACCTGGTCCTCTCAAGGCTGACGGGGGGGCCCCCTTTTGAACCTCTAGCAACTTGGTCTCTGCTTTACCTCTCTTAGAAAGTGGCATTTCTCGTGGTTATAACTTCAGCCAGAGGTGTCTGAGCTCAAAGCTTTAATGTCTGAGCCATCTTATACAGTGTTTTATAAGGACAAGGTGCAGTTGCGGCCGCACCCAGCCGTTCTACCTAAAGTAGTCTCACAATTTCATGCAAATCAGGACATCTTCCTACCAGTGTTGTTCCCAAAGCCTCATGCTAATGACAGGGAATGCATGCTCCTTTCCCTAGATGTTAGACAGGCACTGGCTTTTTACATTGAGTGGAGGAAGCCATTTAGGAAGTTGACGCAACTCTTCATCGCCATTGCTGAAAAAATGAAAGGCCTGCCAATCTCATCCCAACAAATCTCTTTTTGAATCATGGCCTGTATCAGGACATGCTATGACTGGCAAAAATACCAGCCCCAGCATTGACAGCGCACTCCACAAGAGCGCAAGCTTCATCTGCAGCGTTCCTAGCGGAGGTCCCCGTTCATGATATCTGCAGGGTGTCAACCTGATAGTCTATTCACACCTTTACATCGTGGTACGCCATCACACAGCAGGCTAGAGACGATGCCTCATTTGGTAGAGCAGTGCTGCAATCTGCAACTTGGTGAACTCCGACCCCTCCTCTGGGTACTGCTTGGGAGTCACCTACTTGGAATTGACATGCGCAATCACTAGAAGAAGAAAAAATGGTTAGCTACCTTTCGTAACTATTGTTCTTCGAGATGTGTTGCTCATGTCCATTCCAAGACCCACCTGCCTCCCCTCTGTCAGAGTATCTGGCAAGAAGAAACTGAAGAGGCGGTGGGTTGGCAGGGACCTATATACATAGCCTTGCAGGCGCCACTCCAGGGGGCTCCACAGCCAACCCAACAGGTACCACTAGGGGAAAAACCTTCTGACGATAGTGCACACGGTGCGCACATACCTACATGGAATGAACATGAGCAACACCTCTAGAAGAACAACAGTTACGGAACGTAGGTAACATTTTTTTGTCTATATAAATAGTAATAATTGAATATGCTTCCATGTTTTTCTAATCTTCCTTGCAATAAACTCAGTCTTGTGTGTGTGACATTAAAATAACCATGGTGACAAATGTAATGCCAGAAGTGTGAAATCAAGATTTTATTGCGTAATTTAAAGGTAAATTGACTTTGGTTTGTATTTCCTTACTGTGATAGGTTTTCAGGAAGCAATTTAGCAATTGGACATATCTAGACAATGATTTCAAAAACAGTTTCCTGCCACAAGATCATTTCAGAGAATATACTAGAGAACATATGTTGTTTTCTATTTTTTTCCTTTGCATGAAGATAGGAAAAAATAAAGACCTTTGCCTCCTGGGTTTACTAAAGAAAGTTAAACCAGACATTGAGACATCACAGAATGTAATTTCTTATGAAGTGAACAAAGTAACCTTTTCCCCTCCTTTGGCTTATACTTAATTATAAGACCCTCAGACTTCCCTTTTGTTTATGCCCTTTCTCAGGTTGGGTGCTAATAAGCAAGTCATAAAATGAGGAAAATGGGCTTTACTTTTTCTCACAGTGCTTCTCACAAGATGTATCCCTCTCAACTCTGAATTAAGATTGTTGTCTTTTCCCTCTTTTTTCCTTTTATAGAGTAGATTTAAGATCTTAGTATTTACACCACTGTAATTAGTTTAAACTGTAGTCCTGGTAATCAGTTTGTCTGCCTAGGTGATTTGTGGAAGGCATATAATATTAAAAACAAACCAAAAAACAAAGCTGATACTTGCTACAGCCTAGGTTTTGTTTTTTCAATTACTTTTATGGAACATGGAAGTGCTTATGGGCATTCTTAGAACACTTTCTACAGGATAGCAAATAAGTTTCTAACCTTGTTATACTCAGTACATCAGAATCCAACTTTTAGTGACTTCTGTGGTCTGGCAAGAAGTTAGATGTGGTTTTATATGAACATTCCTATATATCTCCCCCAATTTAAGGAGGGGATGAGGGAGATGAGATAAGTGAAAAGCTGAATTTATGAGAAGTTTTTATTGGAGGAAGCTTTAATTTTTGTCCTGAAAGTCATCAGAAATTTAACTTTTTCTTCTCTTATTCCCTTTCATATTTTCTGTTGTTAACTTTTTATCCCATTTTGCTTGTTTATCTAATGTTCCAGTATCTCTCCATAGCTGAAAAAGGAGATGTCACTTGATAGGTTTTATTCTTCTTTGTCCTGTCCTCATCTCCTCCTCTGTGTTCCACACAAACACACACATGCACATCTTAGTTGTCTCTTTTCCTCCTCAATTTTCTCATATAGCAAATTTCTTCTCAGTCATTGTTTGTCTCCATGACTTCCCTTAAAGCAGTTCTGCCCTAGTTTGTCTTCTATCTTTTTCTATTTTTCTAATCCCTCAAATCTCCTTCCATTTGTATATATCTTTCCATCTTTCTTACTTTTTCTCTTCCTCCATGTCCCCGGAGTGAGGGTTGCACTTATCAAAGTGGTGTATCCACAGCAGTAATAGCTGGAGCGTCAGAGAGACTCTAAGTGATCCTTACTTCTATGCCTTGTGCAGGAGCCTAGGCGTACAGAGCTTCTGCTGCATGCGATTCCCCTAATATTATGCTCAATTTAAAATCTCACTGAAGCTGACTCAGGAGGATGCCCGCATCCTTCTATATTGTGCTGCTGATATTGTTTGTTAAATAGGGATCATCGAGAGCAGTGGTCCCCAAACTGTGGGGTGCGTGCCCCTCTCCCCCCCCAGGAGGGAGGGAGGCATGGAGGAATGTTCTGGGGGAGGGGCGGCAGGGCGCACCTCTGCTCTGGCCCTGTCTCCTCCCGACCACAGGCGCAGCTCCAGCATCGACCACCAGTTCCCGGCCCCACTCCCAGCTGCGGTTCTGCTCCTGGCCACGGCCCCAACCACGACTCCACTCCTTACCGCGGCCCCAGCCCCGCTCCTGTCCCCAGCCATGGCCCCGCTCCCAGCCACAGCCCTGGCTCCTGACCACGGCTCTCAAGAGGGGCACGACTGAAAAAGTTTGTGGACCACTGATCTAGAGCAATTGCTGAGCCTGAGTAATAATGAAATAATATATATTACAACAAATTGTATCATTTACTTATAATGTAAATTGATGTAAAAGTCTTATTTAACATTGTTTACCTTTAAATTGAAGCAGTAATAGCACTATGATAGATTGTGCTTACTTATATTTTTACTATTAAGCTTTATTTTGAAGATTTGTCAGCACAGGATGCTTTACAAACCAAGACCTGAAAAAAAAAATACTGAAGTTAAAGATAAATGAAAACACCACCTTAAATCATTTTTTCTTTTTTCCTCTGAAGTTAGTAATTTACAACAGAGAAAGACATCAGCACATGATAAGATGTGAACTTAAATGAAAGTTCTTTATGCACCAGTACCACTGTAGAGAATTTATAACAGAGATATAACATGAAGTATGTTGTTTTGCAGATGCTCATAAATACAATATTAGATCAGCAATCATGTATAAAAAGCTATTGAGGGCTTTGGTTCTCATGATTTATGGTAACACAAAAAGCTAGAGAGGGAACAAACCATTTTATTGTGCATTCCTGCCAACACCCAGAACTCCTTTCAAAGCCTTACGGATCTTCCAGTTTTTATCACAACTGTCAGTATTTTCTAGGTGAGGAATGTGGGACTGATGCTAAGTGTTGATTCTGATCCCCATCATAGTAATGCCTGTGTATCACTGCACAAGCCATTTTGATTCCCTCTTCATTCTTCCTCTGTGTCTCCTCAAATAGTGAAGGTTATTGTTGTCAATTGAAATTGATCTAGTACAGTCCATTGATATTATATAGATGGCACTCCTTGTCTTGTTCAGAGACAAAAAGAAAGTAAAATTAAAGATTAAAATGGTTGTTAGAGACAAATGTACAATAATTTAAATGTAGCGTTCTATCCATGCAAACTTATTACTCAAGGCTGTTAATAATATTGATCTCTCATAATCAGTCATCCAGACAATGTTGAAAGAGCTGTAGGAGGGAGACATTTCAACATCCATATATTATCCTATATTCTGTGCAACATTCATATTGAAATGATTAGATGTAATAGCACTTCATGTCAATTCTACTTATAACATGGTCATAATAGTTGCTATAGTGAATTGATTGCACTGTCATAATAACCCAGATGTTTCTGACCTAAAAATGTTCTTCCATCAAGTAATTGTGTTGATTGACTAACCAATCCTATGAATTTGTCAGCAGTTAGTAGGAAATGTTAATTGTTTTTTAATCTATAATTTGAAAGATATTGAACACCTCCTGCTCATAGAGGCAAATTAGGGAGTACAGTTTGTAATGTGGATTTTCTTTTACGGTTGCTTGCACAATTATTGAGGCATTTGATATTTTGTTTAGATCTATGTGCCAGTAAAACTCAACGTGTTTCTTTTTTGCTTCATAAGTTTAGGCACAAATAAACTCTGCTTGTGTTTTAGAGCTGTCATTTGAAGCACGTTGTAATAGCAGTTGCTTTCATACCTCATCTGTTTTTCATCCTGAGTACCACCAGTTTAACATACCTGGTTAGTCCTTTACCAGGGCTTGGGAGAAGTTTCGTTACCTTTAGCTGTCACATAAAATTTTGATTTTTTTTTAAAGCAAATTAAAATATTCTAGCACTCCCTCCTCGTCTCTTCCATCTCAGTCTCCAGGCCCAAACTTTGGCTCACTCCAGAGATTTACTTCTTATCAATGCTCCTGTGCTAGTAAATGCCTCTGAAAGAAAATCTTTTGACCAGGTGGACTTTCTCAGCTACTAACTTTTTCTCTCCTGTAGTTCTGCTATATTCTTTGCTAAACAGCATTTATCCAGACTTAGAGTCCGCTGTCCACAATCCTAGCCTCTTACTAGGTACCTCATTCTTAAAACTCTTACCTGACCTCTGCTTCTCGGGGCTCTATCTCTGGTTCCCCTGTCTGGGTGATCTCACACAGTTATGTCTCACCTATCATTTCTACACTGATTACTGACATTTCTGTTTCTCTCCATCCTAATGCACCTCTATTTTCCATCAACGTTAACATGACGCTTAATCTTTCCTCCAAAACCCCACTCATTCCTCCATTTTCTGTTACAGTTGAACACACATAAACATTGTCCCTGTATCCTAAGACCATAAACTAGAGGTCACCTTCAATTTGTCTTGCACATCTAGGTTATGTCGAGAACTTGCATTTTTTCCCCTATAGTATTTCTAAGATCTCTTTCTTTCTGTGCTGCCAGGCAAAACTCTCATCCGAGCCCTTATCTCTTGTCATGATTACTGTTCCTGCTTCCTCTTCAGCCTCCTTGAGACTCGTATTGGCCCCTCCAAATTATTCAGAACACAGCTACTGAGCCCATCCTCTTCATCCATTGCTCTGACATCACCTGTTCCATTGAATTCCTCCACTGACCTATCCTGATTCATGACATTAATTTCTATTTCCTTCAAGACCCTTCAAATTGTGCTCTACCACTTGTCTTGCATTGCTTTTTATAACATATTTCCCCACTTCCTTGTCTTTTCCAGCCTTGTCTGCCCTTTTGTCAGCTACACGTGCATTTGCACACACACTCCTCTTCATGCAGTCTTCTGCAGTTCTTTTTAGGAATGGGAAGACCTCCCTGTACTTATATCTAAGATCACTACATTATCTTCCCTTCCAACTGTCATCTCAATATCCACCTCTGACGTGACACTTACAAGAAATCAATAAATTAATGATAGCTTAGTTGAGGAGCAAATGGGCATATTTTCTCTGTTTATAATTTGTGTGTGTGTGTGTGTAGAACTGTATCCTTCGCTTTCCCATCTTATGCCCCTTATCATCTTAAATCATAAGCTCTTCATGGCAGCGAACAGCAACTTTGTTTGTCCAGCACCCCAATCCTTGAGATGCTATTGCAATATAAATATTTAATAATAAAATAACAAATTATGACCTCATGCTAGGTGTGAGAAGGGGAGATATACACTGCTGCATTTGGCAAAATTAACATGAATTTTTCCCACAGTGGTTAATCCTGTATTTTCATTGGCTTTCTTAGCAATCCTCATGGAAATACCTTTCACAAAACCAAACTTCAATAAAGTAGACAGTCTGATAATAGCACAGAAAAAAGTGGTGCTTCAGACATGGCACCAAGATGGTCAGGTCCTTCCAAACCAAGAATCTAGCTACTGCAGTAAAATAGGCAGGAGGGGTCCTTGTCTCATAAGTATGCAGCTTCTGTAGTAATACCGGTATCCAGTTGGAGATTATTCTTTGAATAATGGCTTTCTGTTTTGTGTTCTTATTTGAAGTTTATACATTTTTAACAAATTACAATATGAGACAAAATAAAGTGATAAAATAGCATGTCAAAATACCTTAAAGATTTTACCAGGCTATCTTTTAAAAAAACAAAAATCAAATATCACCTACTGTATTTCCGAATAACCTGTAGCCTTACAAAGCATAGGTCCAAATCTATATATATTTTCAGAATATTCATGGGATCCTAAAATGGCCTTTTCAGAGATAGTCTTCAGTTATGGCTTGGGATGCCAGAAGTAAGAGAAACAAGATTACTGAAGTACTGAACAAACAAATTAATTTAAAAATGTAATGGCACTGGCAATATAGCCGGCATTATGCACTTAGCCTCATCACCCCAGGTAAGGGCGGAGGGTCCAAAGCCCAAACCCCACCGCCCCTGGCGGGAGGGGGAAGGGAGACCAAAGCCGAAGCCAAAAGGCCCAGGGCTTGGGCTTCGGTCCCAGGCAGTGGAGCTCGGGCTTTGGCTTTAGCCCCGGGGCCCAGAAAGTCTAAGGAAACCCTGGCAACCCCATTAAAACAGGGTTGGGACCCACTTTGAGGTCCAGACCCAGAGTTTGAGAGCCCCTGTTCTAAACTGATCATTTTCATTGCCCATTTGGGGACCACTTCTATTTCTGCTATATCTTTCTGAGACCAGGTAAACAGAACTTGACACAATATTCTAGTTGAGGAAGCATCACTGACAAAATATGTTCATTGTTACTTTTTTATCCCATTCTTTATATGTCCTAAGATTTTTTTTTCTCTCTTTTGACCAAGGAGGAGCACTGAGCAGAAGTCCACATGACACACAGGTCTTTTTTTTTTCTGAGTGATTACAGTTAATGTAGGAGCCTTCATTGTGCATGAGTGTTAGGAATACTGTGAACTAATGTGCCTTGCATTGGATCACCCTGAATTTCGTCAACCATAGTGATGATAACTGACTATTTCTAAATATTCTGTTTTGTCTCTAATCCATATTCTAATCAATAACCGTACTTTCTCACCCATAATTAACTATTTTTTCTTAATGGCTTCTTAAGACAGTCAATTTTTTTTGAAAGTCAAAATAACTTATAACAAAGTTATTCACTTTAAAATTCTAGATAGTTAAAAAATTGTAGATTAGAGAGAAGCACAAATTTCCTTCACAGAAGCCCAGCTGGTTTGTCCATATCATCTCTTCATCTATGTGTATTATAATTCTATTTTTAATTTTTTTAAATGAAATTTACTTGATACTGAAATAAAACTCACTCGTGTCATTTCCAGAACCACTCTAGCACCTTTATAAAATTCAATTACAACGTTTGCTGCTCTCTAACCTCTGGTATAGAAGCCAATTTTAAGGCGATTCCTTATTATTATTAGCAATTCAACCACTTCATTCTTAAATTACTTCAGAACTCTTGGGTACATACTATCCAGTCCTCAGAAATGGTTGTTCTTTACCAGAGTGTTCTAGCATCATCTCTTTTAATATCACCATTTCTGAAATTATCTCAGCTTTATTATCTGAAATGAATAAGTCCAGGTTAGGTGTGTCCCAAACATCCTCTGCTCTGAAGACTGATGCAATTAAATAATTTTACTTCTCTGCATTGTTATTACCCTTGTCATTTTTTTCCCTGGTAGTTCAGTCAACTTATCAATTCTTTCATAAGTTGCTTGCTTCTGAAGTACTTAAAAAAATTCTTTGTTTTATTCTCTTCAGCTATTTGCTTTATATATACCTTTTTGACTGGATTTCCATTTTCTCAGGGATACCAATTTGACTTGAACCTTGCAGTTTAACCATACTGGTTATTTCCTTGGCTTCCTGCATCTTCTTTTGGGGCTTGATACTGCAAGGTACTGAACACTCTGGCCCCAGTCCAGCAAAACATTTAAGTATATGGTGACTACACACATGCTTAAATTAAAGTTAATGGAGTCAGGGCCGGCTCTAGGTTTTTTGCCGCCCCTGAAATTGAGCTGCCCCAAGCATGTGCTTGGTTTTCTGGTGCCTAGAGCTGGCCCTGAATGGAGTAAAGGAATCTCAGGTCCAAACATTTAGATCTGCAATACTGAGTTCATATGATAGCATTGCCTTCTCAAAGATTCCTGAAGTTCAGTGGGCACTGGGTCGCAGATCCCATAAATGTGAATGTGCAGGGACATTTCCTTGACAGAAGCCAGAACTAGTTACTTGTGTCTATTGCAACTGGCCCCAGTCCCCCTTTGGCCAGTCACTAGTATGTAGTAAGTGAACACAAATATGCTTGTGCTTCTAAGTTAGCTGGATCTGGGTAGAGTCTAGTCACTGGTTTGTAGCTCTTGTCTCTCTAGGCCACACTCCCAGGCACAGGTTTCTTGTGTGAGCCCTTTGAAATGTGGGATGCCACAGTCCAGCTGCTCTAGTCCCTAAATGCAGTTCCTCAGACCTCACAATACTCCTAGTTGCTTACACACACTCCCTTGAAGTTCTACCTAGCTGTGGGCACTCTGGCTCCTAATTTAACCTCTTTGGGAACAATGTGACATGAGTGCAAGGAACACAGGCCTAGCAAAGGAATTTCTTAACTACAGTCACTTTACTCTTAAGCACTAGAGAGTTACAAATCTTTGCAAAATAATAAAAGTCCTGAGCTCCAACCACTGCCTGACCCGGGCTCCTAAGACTGATCTCCCCCTTCTTTGAATCTGCATTCTTGTTAGCATTACTGGCTAGGCATAATTCCTCCTGCCTGCCTTCTGTCTCTCCAGTCCAGTCATCTTGCTTGTGGCAATGGATTTGTCTTCCACCCTTCTGCCCCGAGAAGCACTTTTTCCTTAAATATAGTCTCCAGGTCAAGGAAACTCCAGCCCCTTCTCCCAGTCAGCCTTGTGTGTAGGGAGTAGATTGTTTCATGGTTATGGGCTGGTAATTGAAGGACAATCAGAGTCAATGCCCTCAATTATTGTCTTGTTGATGACTTCTGAGATCATCCTTCAAGGAGATGTCAAGCATCTTTCTTGGGCACGGTGGCTTTCCGGAATACATCATAATAACCTTGCCTTGTGCAAGGTTCAACATGGGTTTAGTACTACAACATGGAGATCACAGTGGTTTGACCTAGACATATCCCACTGTGTCACAGAAGGTGTCTGCATCTTGGTTGCCAGCCTCATGAATGTCTGGATGCCCAACATTTCAGAAACCATATTCATAGGTTAAAAATGTCCCTCTTATTTGACACCCCATTACACATTTAAACCTCATCTACATTTGTCTCTGGTCTTGAAAAACTTTTAGATAATGAAAGCAAAGCATCCAATATTTTGGGAGAAATCATGTTTATTGAATGTAAAATATTCATTGACATCTTGAAGCCATTCAGCAACCATCTTAAATGAAATTTATCTAACGGGGTTGTTGGCATCTTGTAAAATCCATTTATTGGTAGCAAAATCACTTCTGAAGGAATGAAAACATACTACTTGAAACTTGTTATTGAAATATATCTGCAGAGATTATTTTCTCTTGAAAATACAAAACAGTAAAACTGATCCTAGAAGAGGAACTAATGATTGTCTCAGCATCTAATATCTGCGCAACAAAACAGAATAAATTTGGGTTTAGGTGTAACTATAGATGTTTATTTATGTCGGAATGGATACCCCTTGTAGATGTGAGCACCCTCTCCACTTTGCCTGTCATTTAATGGAGCCATGTACTTTTTTGGCAGGAGAGAATATTGTTATAATGATAACTGATCACATGAGTGAAAAATAGGGGCAAAAATGATAGATCTACAGAACAAAAGGTCTTATGCTGCTCAAAACTGGAAGTATAAGCTTGTCATGCAAATAGAATTTAAAAAAAAAACAAATTGATGTAATGAAGGAATTATTTGAAGGAATAGTGTAAGGCTGAAATTACACACACCTTTTCTTTGTGTATTAAAGTCAATGTAATTCTTACATAAGATAGATTTCCCAAACTAAAAGTTTTAATGCTCTATTTTCTTGTTAAAATACTATAATCAACACTAGTAACACATCTTTTGTAAAGCACCATTCAATGACAAAACCGCTTGTGTGCTCAGAAGAAAATAGACATAATAAGGAAAGTTGTTCAAGGATTGTTTCAGATTTTTCACTGATTTATGGTAGACAGTATGGTTCTGATCTGAAATGTAACTAAAAATATAGTCATAGATTTTCATGTTTGCTGTGTGTCAATGATTCTTATCAAATGTGAAAGTTTACATGTAAACATAGTTTTTTGAACTCTGTTCTGCAATCTCAAATTGGGATCTGAAAGTAAAGCTGGATTCTTTCCTTTAGACATTATCATTCATAATAATAAAGGTTATTCAAGCCAAATTAGGTCCTTAGAGGCACTTGTGTAGGCTCATTTTACTCAACTGATTTTTATGTGCATAAATGACTTTGTAAACATTTATGTTGGTGATGCAAAAGTAGGAATATAATTCAGACAGCCTTTTAATTGTGTTGGTCCTGTAGTGATAAAGGAGTTAACAAATAAAAACTTATTTTGCACTACAATCTGCAGATTGACACACACAGAGAATAAGGCTATATCTACACCAGAGACCTTACAGCTGTACCACTGCAGCTGCTCTGCTGTAAGGTGTCCCATGTAGCTGCTCTTTGCCAACAGGAGAGAGCTCCTCTGTCAACAGGATTAAATCACCCTCAACGTACAGCAGTAGCTATGTCACCGGTAGGGCATCTCCCAGCAACGTAGCGCTTTCCACGCCAGAGCTTCTGTCGATGAAACTTATGCTGGTAGGGGGGAGAGGGTATTTTTTTCACACCCCGACTTAACAAAAGTTTTACCAACAAAAGTGCTAGTGTAGATATCCATTCAGTTAGAAGGTGCCATTTTTGCAGTCACTTCATAGTAGAATCACATCTTAAATAATACGCTGCATAGTTGTGAGATATGAATCTGCATTTTGCATCAAAATAGGCAGGGGAAGTATAACAAAACTCAAAATTTTATACCACCTTCAGAAATGTAAGAAACTAGCTTGAAGAGCTTCTCATGTGTAAGGTTCAGATAAATTGCATATGATTAGTTGGTACTGACATACCAATGGAACTGTGCCTCTCCTATTATATAGCATCTAAGTTCTTTGTAACAGGTGGTGTATAAGACAATAACAAAGTACTAGAAAAGTACTGTCAGTTATATAAGCAACATTAGCTTTAACTAATTGAACTCTGCTTTCAGATGTGCCAACTACAGATGTAAGCAAACCCAGAGTGTCCGACAGTGTCCATATCAATACTTATCAGGTTAGAACAGAGCCAGAACAAGGGAACCTCTGCTCACCAGAACAGACATCTCTCCATGAAAGTGAGGGTCTGTTGTACTCATTTTAAATACTGGAAGTTTATTTCTTTATTGTGTCAGAATTATGTAATAGCTTTTTTTCTTATACTGGTTTTATATCTGCAGGGTCAGTAGGTAACTCAAGAAGTTCAACACAAATGAATTCTTATTCTGACAGTGGTTACCAGGAAGTAAGCAGTTTCCATAACAGCCAGAACTTGGGCAAGTCAGAAAATAGACAGCAGCATTCACTTACTGGAACCACTAGTAATAATTTGGTGAGAAACTCACGGGCTGAAGGACAAACTTTAGTTCAGGTACGCAACATAGCAAATGCATTTTTTCAGCTTAGTTGTTGCTCTGAAATACATTTTGAACACAAATATATGGCTAGTTCTAGATTTTTTATTATAGGCAAGAATTAATAAAGTTCCTTTGAAACATTTCAAATTAATGAAATAGTAACATTTTTCTGGGTAAATAGTAATCTAAGTGGTAGACAGCCAGAAGAATATTTATTTACTAAAATTATTATGCATCCAGTGTTGGTAATTCATTGTAACTGAAACCCAATAAACTCTTCTAAGTACAGCAGGCAAAAGAGTACATTATTTGTATCCTAACTCGATAAAACTGCAATTGAAGCAATTTAACTTTAGGGAAGACAAAAATCTTAATCATAGATTTATGCCTCTGTTTAAGTCTTATGTTAAAGACAGGCAATGTTTGTTTTATCTCCTTCTGCTACCCTTTGTTTTTTCAGCTCTTTCTTGAATCACAGACTGGTACCAGTCCTACTTTCTTTCAGTTTTATCTCTTTTATAATAGAACTATATATATAACTACAGATAGGATTCAACACTAATTAGTTATTAGAACTGGGGGTGAACAAATGTTAGTATGTTAACAAAAAAAGAAGCAGAGACGCACTCAGAAGTACAGAATGGAGGGATATCAGTCTTCATATTTTGATTTGATATTATGGAACATTCTAGATGGAGAAGAGGTGGAGAATAAGTGAAGAATTCAACTAATGTGTTTTCCCAGGGAGAAAGACATAATATAAAGGAAATGTAAGAAGTAGAGAGACTGTAAATTTAATCCTTACTTGTGTGGTCAGTTTTATACTGTATTGAATGATGTGCTTTTTCCGATGGCTTTTCTGTTTCAATAAAAAATGAAAATAATCACAGAGCCAAAATATTTGAAATTAATAAAACTCATTTTGTTTTTCTTCTTAAATAGCCCTCCGTAAATATTGCTGCCAACCGAGCGATGAGACGTGTTAGTTCTGTTCCATCCAGAGCACAGTCTCCTTCTTATGTTATCAGCACAGGTGTTTCTCCTTCAAGGGGGTCACTGAGAACTTCTGTAGGAAGTGGTTATGGTTCTCCATCAGTTACTGAATCACGACCCCTTATTTCTAGCGCATATTCATCCACTACATTACCTGTACAGCGAGCAACATCTCCCTATACAACACAGAGACCTGCTTCACCAGCAGCTGTACGGCGGATCGGTTCAGTCACATCTAGGCAGGCAGCTAACCCCAGTGGAGGAACTTCTCAATACCAAACATCTGTCAGAGTGGGCTCACCTCTTGCCCTAACTGATGCACAGACAAGAGTAGCTTCTCCATCCCAAGCCCAGATGGGATCTTCTTCCCCAAAACGCGCTGGCATGACTGCAGTTCCACAGCATTTGGGAACAACATTACAAAGAACAATTCATGACATTGACCAGTATGGACAGCAATATGATATCTATGAGAGAATGGTACCACCACGTCCAGATAGCCTTACAGGTTAGTAAAAAGGTAAAGACGCTGCTTAAAACTTCGTGCACACTTTCATGTGTAGAAAATCAGTAATGCAGTTATAAATATACAAATTAAACACTGTGGTGTAAAAAAAACAACAACAATTATTCTAGGTTCTTCAGACAAATTATAATTGCTGATGTATCAAATGGTGTATTGCATTCATATTTGTGACCGTGGAAGTTTGTAGCAAATGCCATATTTTCTCTCAATTCAACAAATTATGATAGTGATGTACAACATAGCATGCTTTCTGAACTTTTATTTTCAAAACTTGGATGAAGTTGCAAGATTGTTCCAAAAAATATGGACTGTATTAGAAGTCAAGTTGTATCTAAATACATATAGAGCTTATAAACAAAGTTACAAGTGGTGCAGGTAATCTTACATTAAACCTAACTTTGTTTTAAAGTCATTTAAATTAGCTCATGAATCTCAAAGCACTTCACAACAAATTAAGTATTAGCATTACGGTGATGGTGTAGGCAAATGGAGCAGCTATTATATGTGTAGACATAGTTCATATACAGCCTTGAAAAGTAGAACCTGTTTATTTGAGAAGGTTACTCCTGAGGGCATTCTGCACCAAAAAATTAAAAATTCTGTGCCAAAAAATTAAAATTCTGCACACAATATTTTAAAATTTATGCAAAATTCTGCAAGTTTTATTTCTCAATAAATAAATGCAGAGGCTCTAGCATGGCAATGAGGAACACAGGCCACTGGCTGTACGAAGATGAGAGATCACCCTCCAGCCTCCCCACCCCAGGACATGGACTCAGTAGTGAGGCTGCAACCAACCCTGACACAGCACAAGGCCTGGGCCTGCCCCAGAAACACCCTGGGGTCCTGCCCCAGATGTGGGGCAGGCAGGCTCAACCGGGCAGGATCCAATTGTGGAGGGACTTTGTGTGGGGGGGATCCAGGTGTGAGTTGAGAGGATTCTGTGTGGGACAGTCCTGATGCAGGTAGTTCAGTGTGGAGTCTAGGTGTGGGAGGACCTGGATGCACAGAGGTTCGTTGGAGAGGTTCCATGTGCAGGGGAAATGGGACTCTGCAGGGGCTTCCAAGTGAAAGTGGTTGGGGCTCAGTGGAGGGGTCTGGGTGTGGGGGACTCAGCAGGGGGGCTGGGAGCTGGTGGAGTGGGGGTCTAATGCAGCTAGTTGGGGGTCTGGATGCGGGGCCTGGATATGGGGGCTCAGGCTTGTCAGGGTGGGGGTTTGAGTGCAGGGAGTTCAATGGGGGGTGGTCTGGATGCAGGGGTGGGGGTCCAGAGGCAGGGGTCTGTGTGCAGGGAGACTCCAGATGCAGGGGTTGAGGTTCAATGGGATGGGGGTTGGGCATGGCGGACTAGGGGGGTTCTGGGTGAGGGTCAGGCTTGGTAGGGGGTCTGGGTATGAGAGATCCAGATGCATGGAGGTTGGGCAGATGGGGGAGCAGCTCCCCATACAGTGACCTCTCCCTTGCAGCTGAGGAGCGATGCGGGCAGGAAGCAGGGGAGGATGCTGAGCTTCCTGCAGCTGGGGGAGATTTCTGGGGGTGGGTCTGACATGGCCCCAGCCACTCCTTGCAAGGGAAGAGGAAGTCCCGTCCTCTCCTGCCTCCAGCCCAGCTGGGACTAGCAGCTGATCCCATCTCAAGGTAGGAGCCGCTGGTTGGGGTGTCCTCAGCCCTGGGGTGATTTAGCTCTCTGCTGGCTGCTCCAGGTGCCTGAAATGACGTACCTGCGCAGCAAGGGAGTGGTGTGTGACTGCTCTTGCAGCTTCCCTTTTCTTCCCTGTCAGAAAGTAATTTTTCTGCAGGGAAGCAAAGAAATCTTCAGGGGACATGAATTCTGGGCATGCACAATGGTGCAGAATTCCCACTTGTTAGGTTAGTTACTTTAGACCTTGAAGTTGTACTTGTGTATTACCCTTTCTTGTCTCTTAATTTTCATCTAAAAGAGCCACATGTGTGATCATGCAGTGAAAATCATGTTATTTCACTGTGAATGCAGATTAAAGTGCTTGTTTAATTTTTTTCTTTATCACTGATAGACCAGGCAGTCCCCAATCTGTTCCCCCTGCCACCGCAGGAATTGGCTACCTGCTTCCCCTTTCCATCCCCTTCCTTTTCATAGGATTAATAATAACCTGCCAACTGATAAGGCAAAAATCAGTATTTAGCATGTAGACCTGGAAAATTTTGCAGTCAAAATTAATACAGTTTAGTGGATTTGGATAACCTATAGTGTGATAGTAATCCTTTATAGTAATAATACTTAGCATTTATCTTGTACTTTACATTTTTCAAAGTACTGTACAAATATTAATGTTTTAGCTTTGTACTGTGAGCAGTTTTACCACCTTAAACACATTGATCCATGGCCGTGCACAGCCCTTAGGAAAAAGGACTCATTTGAGTAACTGACAAATCAAAACATTAGACAGATTTGTTAAAGTTTTAATTTTTTTTTTTTTTTTCGTTTGAGAGCAGCAAGTAGCAACAGCTATAGTCTAGGATGCAGAACAGTTTCTCTTATAACCTCCACTAAAAGCTTTCCAAAGCATTTGTATTTGAAACTGAAATATTCTATGCTTTGTCTCTGTCCAAAGTTAAATTATTTTTAAAAGTTTGAATAAACTCCTTTCAGCAGTTATGAAAAGATGAGGAAATACACTTTTCCCAATATAAATTAGTTCTCGTGTTTTTTCAGGGGGAATAAAGCAAAAACGCCTGAAACCTTAGACTCAAATTTATATGTGATCAGTTTTCTGACCACTGACACTATATCCACCTACTGGACCCACTCTAGGGGAGGAAATTTGGACAGGGGAGAAAAAGGTTAGTACTGCAGCAGCCTCTAGCACAATTCAAAAAAATGCACACTGCTGTAAAAGCTGAGAGAGGAGATAGTAGAATGGCTGATCAGCTCCTCTTTCCTCTGGGTTTGTGGTCTCAGAAAAGGGTCAGTGTGTGGTACATGCAGTTGTCCTGAGGAAACTGAAATGCAGAATGGTTAAATGACTTGCCTGGGAGGTGACATAGTGATCTAGTGGACCTAACTGTAGGTTTAGAAGTTGGGAAACCTGAATTTTAATCCTAGTTCTGAGACTAGCTTCCTGATTTACTTTGGATGAGTCACTTAAGCTTTCTGTCCCCACCATCTAGATAATTTTTTCTGCACAAGTTTTAATGTCCCTAGAAGCCCTGATGGTGACCAGAGAGTTTCTTCTCAGACATCATAGTAGGGCAGGTTTGAGATTTTTTTGAGAAAGGTATTAAAATACAAGTTAAGGTATAATATCACTTCTTTCTCCAATAATCATGATTTGGAGTTGTGTAATAATGTCCCTCATTTTATCTACTCATCTGAGTCCAAATATTAACTTTTTGTGTAACTATAATTAATAGTTATTAAAACACAATGCCTAGAATTATGATCTATGTACAGGAGGCATGATTGCAATTCCATCTGAATTTTATAAAATGGATTGGAAAAAAGCTGTTTGAAGTGTGAATAAAACACTGCTTTCTCTGGACTATGAACTTTCTGTGGACTGGAACCTTTCACTGTTTCTCCTGAACCCCACCTGATTTTGTGAACAAAGCTGATCATATTTCTGTATGACTAGTTGCAGTACCTATATTTTCACTTTCTTATTTACTAACTATTATTGTATGACTCTGATTAATTCTGTAGTTTGTGTTTGTGTAATTATTTGTATTTAGGGAGGGATTTTGGATCAATTGTGTTTATAATCCTGTGGGAGTGAAATCTAGCATTAGTGCAACTCTGAGGTTGGGGGGGAGAATCAAAATTAACAAATCAGGGAAAGAAGAGTTAAGGGTGCAAAGTTAGTCTGAGAAACTGATGCATGTTGAACCACAGGAGATAGGTATTCAAAGAAAAAGTATATTTGAGGGTAATCCTCTTAAAGAATATAGTTAAGTCCATGGAACTAATGAAGTCACCCAAAGACTAGGGATGAAAAGAGAAGAGGAGAGAGCCAAGAATGGAAGGAAACTTGAGAGAGCTCCAATAGAGAGAGAGAGAGAGAGAGAGAGAGAGAGAGAATGGAAACAAGATAATGTAATTGAAAGATGCTGAAAGAGTGGCCAGAATGAGAGGAAGAGAACCAAGGGAGGGAGGACAAGTCGCAGAAGCTAACAGAGGAGTGTGTGTCTGGTATCAATGGCAGCAGAAAGTTTGAGCATGGAATATAAGCCTCAAGAATTAGCCATAAAGAGGTCATTTCAAATTTTGAGAGCGCTTTCAAGAGATTGGAATGGGCTGAAGCCAAATTGGAATGGGTAAAATACAGAGTCTGAGGTGAGAGAGGTAATACATAAGTTGTAAACACAGTCTACTCAATGAGTTTGAAGCTAAAGGAGAATAAGTGAAGACAGGATAGTTGTTGGAAGAACAGGCAGAGTCAAGGTTAGGATCTTTATATTTAAAAGATGGAGATACCAGGGTATATTTGAATACACTTTTACCATAGGGAAAGGAAGGAAGGTTAGCAGTCCAGAAAGAAAATAGGGCCTAGGAGACAGAGAGAGGGGTTGGGTATTAGGTTAGCTAGAATTATAGATACAGCATTGCTGAGCTTTAACAGAATCTCTGGTTTGGAGGACAGGATTTACAGGAGATAAGGGGGAAGCTTGCATAGTGGTACCAGGGCAAAATCTTGTTCTTAGAAAATGTGCAGATCTGGCCATATATATCTTATCAGCTAGTCAAACTACCAAATGACTGAATGTATTGTTAAAAATAAAGTAAATAAATTATCTTCTCAATAAAGTTACAGTAGACTTTTAAACATACCCTTATTAACTGGCCTTTTCTAGTTAGTTGAAGGATTGAACAAATCTGTCAGAATGCATGTTTACAATTATGGCAATATGAACTGCCATGGGATTAGTCATTTTCAAAACTAACATCATTAATTAGCTGGATGGATCTTCTATTTTATTTAATTCCATTTTATTTGTGGTGTAATCCTTTGGTATATTATAGCTAAGGACATTAGAAGATGTTTATATTCTGAAAAAATACTTTACTTTGAAATGCACTTGTCTTCTTTGCGTTAGTGATTAGCTTCTCTTTCTAAGTGTCTGCATTTATTGTAGCAGACTATTAATATATCACTACCATCTATTTTATTAACAGTAATTATTCCTTATAATACATATTTAAATATACTGAGATAGGCAAACAATATACATTTTTAATACAAATAAATGTGAACACGTACATCTAGAAACAAAGAACATAGACCATACTTACTGCTTCCCGGGATAGAATCACCCATCCTGTGACTTTGAGAAAGATTGGGGTTCATGGTGGATAATCAGATGAATGAAAAGAGATAATGTTAAGGGAGGGTGACTTGATCAGTCTGTACCTACATGGGGAACAAGTATTTGACAATGGGCTCTTCAGTCTAGCAGAAAGAAAGTTATACCACAATCCAATGGCTGAAATTTGAAGAAAGATAAATTCAGACTGGAAATGGGCATAAAATTTTAACAATGAGGATAGTTAACCATTGAAACAATTTACGAAGGGCCATGATGGATTTGCCCTCACTGACAATTTTTAAATCCAAGATTGGATGTTTTTCTAAGAGATATGCTCTTGGAATTATCGTGGGGAAGCTCGATGGTCTGTGTCATCTAGGAGGTCAGACTAGGTGATCCTTGGTCCCTTCTAGCCTCGGAATCTGTGAATTAAGAGCACTTGGGAGGACCTCATTAACTGAATATTCTATGAATCCGTAATGATTTAAATAAATACCAAGAAAATACTTTCTTATAATTGGTTACTTTTCCAGTTAGCCCTTCAAATATTGGAAGGAGAACACAAAATGAGGCTAAGACCTTTAAATTTAGAAAATACAATGTTCCTATAAATGTTTCTCTTTTTTTGTAATGAAATTGCCATTAAACATTTGACTCAAACTATATTTGTTACTGCTTGGCGGTAAAGTGTAATAATTTGCAGGTGGCATGATCCTGCTCTCCTTGAAGCCAATGAGACTATTGCCATCCATTGACTTCAGCGGTAGCAGGAGGTGAAATTAATAGTTCATTTGTGAGTAGTTTTTGCAGAATCTTGTAATCAGCTTGGCAGCACAGTATAGATTGAGGGGATATCTTGGAATGGAACTGCTACATTTGTCATCAAAAAGAGAGAAACGTTAGGTAATGGTGTTTAACAGTCTGTTGCTTTCTGCTGAGCAGTCATCAAATCCAGAAATAATGATCTTGAACTGTTTTGAAGTTTTTGATACAAAACATTTAAGAACCTTAGAATATTACAACTAAACCATTTGTTTAGTAACAAGTGAAAATCAAATAGGAATATGAAACAAATTTCTATTCTTTCTTGTTTTGAAATGTTTCCATGATCTGAATAGGCAAAGTTACAAATAACATTTGAAATTTTCAGAATAAATGTTAAAGTTTCAGGAACAATTTGAATTATCTGCTTGTCTAAATTACATAAAAACCCACGTTAAAAAATGTTAAAAATAGAAGTTACGGTAAAATGTCATCATCATCATCTTCCTGAAAAGTACATGCAAAATCTGAGCACTTCATATTTCCTTAGTTACTTTTTAAAAAATCTCACAATAGTTTCACAAAACTTAAAAGCAAGCAATAATTTTTACTGTGGAGCACATATAATCACTTTGGCTAATTAAAAGACTAACAGTAAAATTGCTAAGGGACCATCACAATTCACTTGCTTAATGGGGATGATTTTCTGATGAAGGTGGAGCAGAAATATGACCATTATGTTTGGACATACCCAAACTGCTGCTTATTAAAAGTAGTCCATACTGATTTCACTGCAGTGCTTTACTTCTAACAACTCTACAAAGTTTAGGCAGAACTCCTACAAAGCCTCTGAATTCCAGCTGACTTAAATTGACTTAAATTGCCACAAATTGCATACCATACATATTTACCTTTTTCTTGCTTCTAGGCTTGAGGAGTTCGTATGCTAGTCAGAACAGTCAGCTTGGGCAAGAATTACGTTCAGCTGTATCTCCTGACCTACACATCACCCCCATATATGAAGGGAGAACCTATTACAGTCCTGTATACCGCAGTCCAAATCATGGAGCAGTTGAGCTACACCAAGGGTCCCAGACAGCACTATATCGAACTGGGTCAGGTAGGTATAGAATTGAGGTTTTTCAGCGTTCCCCAAATTTAGATGATTTGCCCCAAAAATCTTTCTTGATTTACATATTAGTTTTCTACTTGAGAGAATATAATTTGTTGCCACACTATCAATATGCATGATGATAGATATGTGTTGCTAATTTAAAATAATAGATTAGAAGCCATAAATCAGTGAAGAGGAAGAGACCTAAATCTGAAAGCCTTGCACAATAATGGCAGATAGGAGTAAGAAACAGATTAGTTTAAAATGCTCTTTATTCTTTTGTGATGTCTATAGCAAGTATTCAAGACCAGTGTTTTTCAACCTTTTTTTGGGCAAAGGCACACTTGTTTCATGAAAAAAATCACGAGGCACACCACCATTAGAAAATGTTAAAAAATTTAACTCTGTGCCTATATTGACTATATATAAAGTAATTCTCTTGAATAGGAATCAAATAAACACAAAGAAAGTATTTTATAATTACTTTATTATGAAATAGTAAGTAAACAGAAATATGAAAAATTATAAAATACTTTATTCAGTGCGCAACCTGGGCCTGTTTGGCTGAACACAAAGCTGATATTCTGAGCTATTTATAGTCCTTAACATCAGTGGTGGGATTCAAAAATTTTAGTAACCAGTTCCGACATTCAAGCATGGTTTAATATTTTTTTCCCACGGCACACCAGGCGTGTGCCGCGGAACAGTGGTTGAAAAACACTGCTCAAGACTATATGCTGATAAGTCAGTTTTGAGCTAGACCAAGGGTTCCCAAACTTGGTTCGCGGCTTGTTCACGGTAAGCCCCTGGAGGGCCAGGAGACACGTTGTTTACCTGAGCGTCCGCAGGTACGGCCACTCGCAGCTCCCAGTGGCCGCGGTTCACCGTTCCCAGCCAATGGGAGTTGCGGAAAGCGGCGTGGGCTGGGTATAGCGTATTTCTTGGTTTAAACCCTCACTAGCCAATCATAGAAGTGTAGGAAGTGTAGGTCTGGAAGGGGCCTCAATAGATCATCTAGTCCTGTTCCTTGTACTCAAGGACTACTTAATAACTAGACCATTCCGGACAGGTGTTTGTCCAACCTGTTCTTTAAAACCTCCAGTGACAGAGATTCCACATCCTCCTTGAACAATTTGTTCCAGTGCTTAACTACCCTGACAGTTAAGAAGTTTTTCCTAATGTCCATCCTAAACCTTCCTTGCTGCAATTTTAAACCCATTGCTTCTTGTCCTATCCTCAGAGGTTAATTAAAACAATTTTTCACCCTCCTCTTTGTCACAATGTTTTATGTACGTGAAAACTGTTACTATATTCCCCACTCAGTCTTCTCTTCTCCAGACTAAACAAACCCAATTTTTTCCAATCTTTCCTCATAGGTCATGTTTTCTAGCCCTTAAATCATTTTTGTTGCTCTCCTCTGACTTTCTCGAGTTTGTCCACATCTCTCTTGAAATGTGGTGCCCAGAACTGAACACAATACTCTGGCTGAGGCCTTATCAACATGGAGTAGAGTGGAAGAATTACTTCTCGTGTCTTGCTTACAACACTCCTGCTACTACATCCCAGAATGATGGTGGCTTTTTTTGCAACAGTGTTACACTGTTGACCCATATTTATCATATCCTTCCTCTCACTTTTTACTGTTTTATCAATGTAGTAGAACCCTGCTAAATTGCACTGCACTAATTCACATCTTGCGCCATAAAACACGTGGTCTCACCCAACTTCTCAAAGATTTAATACTGGAATGCTATATTGTAAGATCCAATATTAAAATCTAATTACTTTTATATGCTATATGACAGAATATACAATGACATACTATGAAGTACTATCATAAATAATTGCAGCTAAACTGAAATTCTCAAATAAAAGGAAAAGGCATGGTATGTTTGTGATGCATTATTCTGATTTTAGATCTTTTGTTCACTTACTAATTTGCACAATTTAGTAGTTTGCAATAGGTCTCCCAATCATTAGTCTGAATTAGGAAGGTTTTACTGTTAAGTCTCCAGAGTGATAGTTCACAATACCTATAATAATGTTTTTAAACCTTTTAAATTGCTTGTTAATAATTTTGCACCAGCTGAGGCATTCAGAGTACTATGAATGAGGCACAAGTTTTGCAGTTTCCCTGTCCCACCTGCCACAACTAAACTCATGTAAGCAAAACTGAACCAGGTAAAGTTTGTCAAAGTTTTAGCTCAATTGGGAAACTGAAAAATAAAGTTCTAGTTCAGTTAATATCCTTATGTTTTTTTAGAAGAGCAGAAAATACCATAAGAACACACTGTAATCAAGAAGGTTCATATTCATACCTCATTTCACACACGAGTGGTGTTTTTCTGAACCATTTGAGATTAGTGCCTTGAAAGACTCTTTAAATACAATGCAATCCCCAATTAATATTTTGCCCAAGCAAGCAGGACAAACTTGCATCTACTTTATGAAAGGAGAGGCATTAACATCAGGAGAGCTTCTTGTTTTATTTCCCATTTTTCTTTCTTCAGTACTATAGATGCATACAATCGAATGTTATTAAACACCTCTTAAACTGTTCTATTTGTAACCAGGTTCCTCTTCAGTTCCGGGTTTACTGCTAATATATTTGACACATATAGTACTTACTACATTAAATACAGAAACACTCAATCTTATTTAGAAATAACTTGGGCCTGATCCCACAATAACTTTACTTGTGTAATCAGCCCATTATCGTCCTTGGAACTTTTTCTGTAAGGATTTTTCATATGAGAGGTGCTGGGGAACTATTCAATGATAGCTTTTTAGACCTCTGGGTATTTCAGTCTCACTTCAACTTTAATTTTGCTTGCTTTTTATTTAAACCAATAATTGTCTCATAACAAATGTCTATAAAAGATATCTAGCATATTTTAATATTGATTTTACACTAGGTGTTGGAAATCTGCAAAGGTCATCCAGTCAGCGTAGCACACTTGCATACCAAAGAAATAATTATCCCTTGAACACAACAGCTGCCTATGCGGAACCCTACAGGTCAATGCAGTACCGACTGTCAGAGTCCAGTTATAACAGGCTACAACATGCAACACCAGCAGATGATGGTACAACAAGATCTCCATCCATAGACAGCATACAGAAAGATCCTAGGCAAGTCCAACTGAGCTTTCAGGAATCATGTACCATTGCAAGAATTATCTGATTCTAAAATTGTTCCTTGATTAAATTGAAAATCTTAGTAGTGCATTTTTTAGTTCTGTATTATACAGATCATTGTGATTAATTTAGGTTTAATGAGTAACAATTTATAAAATTATTCAGAAGTTTAACCAGTAAGTGCATTGCTTTTACTTTGCTACAGTAGTTGACTGTTACTTACGTTTGTGTTAACAATTATTGTAATTCTCTTCCAAGTTTATTTTAGGATATCGAAAGGAAATTTCATATACTTTGAGGAACTTTTGTGAATTTGAAAGGTTTCATTTGGTTTTATAGAGTATTTTTTATTAAATTGTCACACATGTTTGCCAGGTTTTGAAAATGAGTAAGTAAATATCTAAATATACTAGATCATTCTATTTATGAACAGCTTTCATTATAAGGAAAGTTGCTTGGAAATCTTCGGAATAAGTATACCATTTTGCAAAGGTAGAAAACAGTTGCTTCATATTAACATAGAATAAATGCATTTAAAATGGAAATGGAGACCGTTTTTCCGGTATTACTTATTCAAATAGTCCTGTAGACAGTAATGGGGCTACTTGCATGATAGAACAAACAGGATTTGGCCCCTGTTAGTGAACTTTCAAACCACTTCTTTGGGTCAGCTTAATAGTGCTACAAACTTTAACAAGTCATGTTTGTGGTATTTGGCCATTGGTGCATTTTTAACATGTAGCCCATTAGCTTGCTCCACATACTAAATATTGATTTAGACAGTTGTACTCAGACTGCCGCTTGTGAGTGCAAGTGGCTCTTCGATGTGTCTGCTGCAGCTCTTTGCAGCACATGATATTAAAACACTGTGTGATTTAATTATTAATCCATCAGGATGCTTTTACTATGTTATTAACCAATTGTAGTATACTTGTTCAGTCATTTTGCTGTGAGAATAATATATAGATATAAATAGAGGTATAGCTATAAAATAGTAAATGAAACAATGAATTCACACTACTGTGGCTCTTTTGGGTAATGGTGATTGCTAATTTGGCTCCTGAACCACTGAGGTCTGAGTATCACTGATATAAAAGATCTATTTGAGAAGTAAGGTACTGTTTCATCAGACTAAAGATGACTGAACCAGGTCTTTAAAAGTATCAGAAAGACAAAGGGCTTGTCTACACTTGGAAGTTTACTGAAACAGCTATTCCAGAATAATTATATTGGTAAATTTCAAAGAGTAGACAAGCCCATAGACTCATTTTGGTGAAAATAAAGAAGAGGTATGCATTATTCTCTAATCTGTATATTAGAACAAAAGAGGGAAACTGTGAGAAATCTTTTTCATTGCCTCATTAGTATATTTGTTGTACAAGTTGCAGACCCAGTATTCATAGGAAGCTAATTACCATCTTTCTCCATGGCCTTGTAATACTGTAATAGTCAAAATATAAAATGGAGTCTGAGCTACAATACATTGAGCAATAAATGCTTTGGGAAATATAAGAAGAATTCTTATGCTGTATAAAATTCCCATCTCTTATCGTATCCAGATCTTGTCTTTCCCTGTTATAGCCCTCTTAAGGTAAAAAGTATTGCACAAGTTAGGTTTTATGTCTTGAAATTTGCTATGCTATAGTATCTTGACTATTAGCAATTTAACAGCATTATAAATATTCCATAAAATATAAAGTAATACAAGCATTCAATTGAAGAACTAGTTAGAAAGAACTAATGTGTTAGAAAGAACTAATATTAACTTCCGGATTCTCTAAGTCAAGAATTTCATGTTTTTCTAATATGTTATTTATAGTATGATAATTTCATAGTCTGATGGTTTTTAAACTATTATGACTAGTTTGATTATCTGAAATGTTCCCTTTAAAACATTTTATAAGAATATATATATAAATTGTAGAAGCAACCACACTTATTGAAAGTGCAGCCCACAGACTGAGTTTCAGAACCATATTAAAGAAAATCTTTAAAAATTATGCTAAACTCTTTATTTTTAACAAATATACTTTTTTCAGAATTACTCCTCTGGTTCTTCCTGACTCTATTCTTGCAGTTTAGTCAACAATAGTTGCTTATTATGACTCTGGACTGAAGGAAATTTATTCTATGTCCAATATCTGACATTATTCACAGACTATCACCCACTGTTAACGATGCTTTTGAAAAAATTGTAGCCTACCCAACTTTATATTTGTGAACAATAAGGTGTGTAGGTACAGATAAAGCTGTCTTGAGTGTAGTCAGTCCCATCTTCCTTGTTTCATCATTAAAACAAGAAATGTACCTGATTTGTCTGTTATCTCCAATGCCTGATCTCAATTTTTTAATTTTTTTTTTGTAATATTCACTAACTGACTTCAAGATATTTTAAAGAGACATTAACAGCACAGTCATGTTACTCCAGCAGCTAGGGATGACATCTTTATCATCATATATCCACTTGTTTCATTTTAAAGGTTATCAGACATGTGGCTAGATAAAGCCCAGAGAGCTTTACAGTACAGTTTGTTTCTATTTTATCTTTAATCTGGTGGAGTGACCTCTGGAAATTATATTCTGGCCCTTGGATTGTGAGGTAATTGAGGCAGCTACCAGATTCCCTCTCTGTCTTTAAAACACCTTTCACACTTTTGGTTCTTCTATAAAATGCATTTAAAATGGAGCATCTTAAGTTGGAACCTGTAGAATCCGTGGGCCTGTATCTCCATTTCAAAAACGAGGACAACTAAAAATCTGCTCTGTTATAGTCAGACTACAATGGCGAGGTTGACAAGTTTTAGACACCCTGTTTTAAAGAGAGACTATAAACGTGGTTTATTTTACACTCCATTGTTTGGAATGCTCCTGTGTGACCGCCGGTTCTTCAGGGACAAACTACAGGGCAGACTCAAGTATGGTGCAAAAGTCCACAGAGTTGATTGAGGCAGTTCCCAACACCCCGACTGGACAGGATTTCCCTGCAACAGTCTCATTAGGCCCCTCAGGGCTATCTGAGGCAGCACAGACAGCCTATTGTAGTAAAGCAAACAAATAGTGCCAAAACCAATAGTCCTGTGCCAGGCCTATCTTCTTCCAGAGGGCTCTGGCAGTCAGGAGTCTCTGTGGAGGTTCTGGGCTGGTCCTTTTCTCAGGGAGCACAAGGTAGATCTATTCTCCCTGGTCAGTGCACCTACTGGGCTGTCCTCTTCCCTTTTTAACTGGCCCGTCATTATCTGACAGTAAGTGCAGGTATAGCAGGTCAAGGCTGAGTGGGCCCACTCTAGCTCATTAACCCTTGTTGACTCAGTGTGGGGCTGGTGTATACCCAATCACATCCCTAAATCTTGAAAATGAAATTTTCCATCAATTTAGTCATTTTTTCCATTTGGGGAATCTTGATATAGTTCTTGTGTTTCTAATGGAGACAGTTCATTCCATTTAACTGGCTCACTTGTACTCTTGTCTTAATGATGTCAGCAAGAATAAGTGTAGCTCTAGGAATAGTGTTTGTTTGCTAAGTACTGCTGCTGAGCCAACAGGAGAAGTGCAGTATTCCTTTTTTTGTGTAGAACCTACACACAAAAAAAGCACTCCTAAAATTCCATACCATTGTTAATAATAAATCCTTTTATTATTAAAACAGACCTTTAAAAAATCTAATTTACTTTTCACCACTAGAACTATTTCTTTGCTTTCTGCATTATAATTTGCTTTCACAATGAAACAGTTTTACCTTGTGGTTAGTGAGTTTTAACTGCTGGTTCATATGTACTATCATACTGCTGCAACCTTTACTGCCTGAAAATGTTTTAATCCAAACAACTGTTTCCATTGAAATTTGAAATATAAAATAACAATTAAAAATATATGTATTATTATTAGATTTTGTTCACATCTTTCTTAATATAAAATTTGAGCCCAAACTTACGTAATTTGTGTCTTTTAAAAGAGGATATTTAGAAGGTCAACCAACTGGATAGAATTATATGTCACATTCTGAGTCTTAACTGCTTGAAAGGATTACTTTGGAACAACATTATCATTCTGTTCTTGGAACTTTAGTTGTTTCACATGTTTGGATTTTCAGGAAGAGTAAGATCTCTCTACTGTTTTGTTTAAAATTCTTTAGAAAGAGAAAATAGCCCAACAAATGTCACTGGATCAGTTCCTAAAGCTATAAATTTCATGGTCGTGTCTAATGACTTGCCAGGTTTTTGGCTACGTAAAATAGCTGTGTACTTGGTGAAACAGTTACAATAAAACTAGTTGTAAGTCCACAGTCCCTGGACAATTCAAGCTGTTACAGCCTTGTGGTACTTTATTTTGATATGGTTGATAATGCCACTCGTATCAGTCCTGTTTTTGTCCAAGTATAATTGACTATAAAACAGTAAAAATGTGTTAAATGTTCAGAAAAAAATATTCTCTGTATGAATTACACCTGTCCTCCGCTGAATGAAATTTATAAGAACTAGGTATCTTCATATGGGTCATCCTCTCCCTCACCCCACCCCCTTTTTAAAGCTAAGGAGGTTTATGTAGATTTCAGTGATTCAGTAAGTAGAGTTAAAGTATATATATTTCACTCTAGCTATACACTCTGTATTAGCAATCTAACTGAAGAAGGCAATATGGACATTTATAATGTTTTTGCTGTGATGCATAAAGAATATAAAGGCTTCTCTACTGATGGGAAAACTGAAAGGTGGAATGGAATAATGAACCATTTTCACACATTTAGTTTCCTCTTTTACTTTTGATACTACAGGGCAGCAAATACTTTAGAAAACTGCTAAGACTCTCCAGTAACTATAGGGAGTAAAACATATGTATAAACTAACACCTTCACTTGAATTTGTTTATCTAATGAAGGGAGTTTGCATGGCGGGATCCAGAATTGCCTGAAGTCATTCACATGCTTCAGCACCAGTTCCCATCAGTTCAAGCAAATGCAGCAGCCTACCTTCAGCACCTGTGCTTTGGAGATAACAAAGTAAAAATTGAGGTACAGTGTTGATTTTTTTTTCTGTTTCGTGAAGAACTGCAAACAATGAGCAAGTACACTTTTCCCTTTTATTTTGATCACAAAAGTGACTGTAACACTTGGATCTAGATCAGTGGTTCTCAAACTTTAGTACTGGTGACACCTTTCACATAGCAAGCCTCTGAGTGCGACCCTCCCCCTTATAAATTAAAAACACTTTTTTATATATTTAACACCATTATAAATGCTGGAGGCAAAGCGGGGTTTGGGGCTGACAGCTCGCGACCCCCCATGTAATAACCTTGCGACCCCCTGAGGGGTCCCAACCCCCAGTTTGAGAACCCCTGGTCTAGATGCTTTTAAGCATTTGTTTGTACTAGAGGCATGTTAATTCTGAGAATTCTAGATATATTAACACTTCTCTCTTACTATCAAGTGAAAATCATTAAAAGTGGGTAATCCAGCAAAATTGTATTACTAGTATTTAACCTGATGTCAGACCTTATATTATTTCTTAAATGTAGGCTTAACTTATTAATTAAATTAATTAATTAATGGAGATATCCTATCTCCTAGAACTGGAAGGGACCTTGAAAGGTCATCGAGTCCAGCCCCCTGCCTTCACTAGCAGGACCAACGAAATCAGCATTTAAAGAACTACTACTGATAATTAAGGGGTTCAAAAAAAAATCTACATAGGCCTTCCACTCTTTTTAATGCAAACAAAGCAAAAGTTGTGGTGTGCAGTGAAGCACTAATCAAAACAACCTTGAATATTTATGGAGCTATGGAAAGGGTTTATCAAGTGTGATATGGAGGGCAGTTATAGGTACATGGAAGAACATAGTTAATGTCTAGAATTTATATAAACTTTGTACATATAAGGGCTACTGGCCATCGTTTTATTCCTTTCATACAGCAGCAATAAAATATCCATTGTTGAAGGAATCTGTTATGTCATACGCATCTCACATGTGCATCTTATTCACCATTCCCCTTATACAGTGTTATTTATTTTAAAATATTTAGGTGAAAAAATGGAGATGGAGCTAATAACCTAACCAGCAAATTATATGGGAGCACATCTGGGATTCCCTTTGTTTTTGTCCTACAGTCTCTTTTAGTAGAGATCCTTGATCTCCCTGCACTCAACAATTTTTAGTGTTTTATTATCAATAATAATACTTCATGTTATAGTGGAGCACTTGCACTCTCATAGTTAAATTTGCTCCCAGTTTTTCATTTTAAGAGATGAAAATGTTCTATGTTATCTCTTGTTTGGAGTTAGAAAACCAATTTCAAGTGCTCGTTGTTCATGAAATGCTTGCCATTATTTAAAAAAAAAACAGGTTAGATATTGCTATTTTGAAATGCACCATCCAACAACAAAAAATGTCCAGTGTCTAATGGTTTCTTCTGACCCCCTTTGAAAACATACTATGGTAGACCGAGATATGAAATTAAGTGTGTGTGATTCTTCGCAATGACCACTTCGGAAGAATGTTTGATAAAAGTTGTAATTATAGTTGTGTTAATTAATTAATATTGAAAAAGTTACTGTTTCAAATGCTGATATAAGTTATATTGATACAGTGTTACTAAGGATATAAGGTATTGTAGCATAGGAGCTATGTCCACACAATGACAAAAAGTTCAGAATCATGTGATGTATCAGACATACTGCTTAACAAATCACCAAAGGACTTCAGAAGATGCTGTTGTAACCCATCCTAACACTGTATGGATTTGTCCTTCTGAGGGCTACACCATAAGTAGTAGCTTATGAGTTTGCTCCTCCCTTTATTCTCCTGGATCTAGTACTTCAGTTAAAGCACCAGTAGTTTGTTCTTTCAGATCCAGAGATTCCAGATTCTCTTCAGAGAGATACATGTGTGGAATGAACAGCTATGGACACCTGAAGCATCCAGATAGGAGCAGAGTGTAACCCACACTTACACAAAATGTCTTTGTTACCCTTAAGTGTCTGCACCATATATACAAGTTTGAGTCTGCTACGGCCTCCAAGTTAACAGACTTTACCTAGTCCTTCAACCAAGGCACTAGAGGTTCAAAATTTTAGCTTCATGAATCCTAGGTTTAATTCTGTCAGACACACATAAAGATTTGAATTTCTGCAGACTACCCGAAGCTCAGAACAAGCATCACGGGCATGAGGAGTATATAACCCAGGCTGTCACAGAGTGGCTTTTTGTCCCCCTCTCATGGCTAGATGATATGTAATACATCCCTAATCAGATCATCTGCAGGGGACTGAACCATTGACCTGAGGATGTAAAAACCTGATCCTCTACTTTGAGCTAAAGGATGATGGTCATTAGCTCAGACAGTAGCAGATTCATAAGCTTGTTTGAGGTGGAGCCACACTGTTAGCGTGGGTTGATGCAGTATTTTCAGTAGAGGTGGTGGTTCGAGGCATTTTGGAATAAGTTATAGTTTACAAAGGCAGAGTACAAAAATTATCATTTTTGCTAACACATGATTGAAGTAGTGTTAGCAAAAATGATAATTTTTGTCATTTACTGCTGGCCTTGACTGTCAAAGAAGTGACAACATGGTAGTCAGGCCTGCTGGTGGATTGCAGGTATTCATCCTGCTGCTGCAGTTGCTCCTGCCTTTCTTACATTTCCAGAAGTTCAGGAGATCTTGTAGCATCTTTCAGGAATATACAAGATGACTCACAGAAGATTGCATGGGAGAACATGAGTCTATGAGTCTATCTTTCAGGAAGTGAATGATGCCACAAATTCACTCACAGAAGTTCTCTGCAGCTGACAGGTTGTTATTGCTAAAAAATAATGCGGTGATCTTGACAACAGTTGGTTGGGAATTTTACATTAGAATTATTTATTGACAGAAAATGTAGTTTCTGCAAAATGTCAATTTTTCACAGGATAATTTTGATTTTGTGCAAAAAAGGAGGGTGAGGGGTCAGTTCAACTAGTTTGTAGAACTGACCCAAAAAGTTTAGTCTTGAGTACTTTCAACATTAAACTGCATTTCCATGTGATGGTGCAGTGCCTCATGGGAAGTTTTAGTTTACAGTGCTTGATGGAATAGGGAAATTAACATAAACAGAAAATTATGTTTAGTCAAAGTCAGGATTGCACTAGGGACCCAGCCCACCTATCCAAATCCTTGAAAGTGTAGAAATAAACTAAACATCTCCTGCGTTCCTTGCCATGTTCATGTTGCCTCCAACACAATTGCTAATACACTCAACACTCCATGAAGCATTCACCTCCATCTCCAACACATACTGGAAAGCAATAGATACCTCACTTCATCCAACTCACTCTGTCATTAAAAAGCTTAATGACAACCACAGCAATGTTAAAGCAGAATAACTTTCCAAATGAATGGGCTACGTAAACATAAGAACGGCTATACTGGGTCAGACCAAAGGTCCATCTAGCCCAGTATCCTGTCTTCCAACAGTGGCCAGTGACAGTAGAGATATGACATCTGTGACAGTCAGATATGTTGATCTGTTAATATGAGAGACCATGTGGTCACCATCAAGTTTTAATGCAGCAAAGCAAATTGGAGTCTGTTATCAACAGTGTCATAGGTGATGTGAAGGTGGTAAGGAGTGCAGGAGATATTTGCCTTGACTTCTTATTTTCATGCTTTCAAGGATTTAGGTGGGTGGGATGAGTCCTGATGAAATCTTAGCTGTCACTAAATGTGGTTTGTGTTTGTTAATTTATATAGTGCAGTGGTTCCCAAACTTGTTCTGCCGCTTGTGCAGGGAAAACCCCCGGCGATCTGGGCCGGTTTGTTTACCTGCCGCGTCTGCAGATTCGGCCGATTGCGGCTCCCAGTGGCCGCGGTTCGCTGCTCCAGGCCAATGGGAGCTGCTGGAAGCGGCGGCCAGTACGTCCCTCAGCCCGCGCCGCTTCCAGCAGCTCCCATTGGCCTGGAGCAGCGAACCGCGGCCATTGGGAGCCGCAATCGGCCAAACCTGCGGACGCGGCAGGTAACAAACCGGCCTGGCCCGCCAGGAGCTTTCCCTGTACAAGTGGCGGAACAAGTTTGGGAATCACTGATCTAGCACTTTTCTTCCGATAATCTCATTGTGTCTTTACATTCATTAAAATTATTAGTGAAACAGTTAAATTAAGTGACTTACCCCAGGCTCATCTAAGCAAGGCTGTGGCAAAGCCTGGAAACAGAACCCAGGAGTACCAAAAATGTACACCTAAATATCAGCAAGCAACTGACTTATGTGGATAAAATACTCCGAAGTGAGAAAAATGTTTGATGGCAACGCTTTATTTTTCTTGTACCTGTCAGTAGAGATAAAGATCCAAATCATGGAAGTTGCTAAGCACCTCCTGTGATGTGCTAACTTGTGTGATTTGAGAGCCCTGAACTACTTGTAAATTTCAATACTCCTCAAAGAGTATTGAAAATTACAAGAAGCAGCAGTATTTATTGTACTGTATGAGGTCACAAAATGCTCTTCTTCCTGGACAGCAATTGATTTCACTTGGAGGCTTGTAAATTCCTCTCCTTGTAAACTGGAGTGAAAGATAGCCCCTGACATCCTCATCTGAGATTAATTTTCTGTGTTCTGTACTATTTCCTCCAGGTATTCTACTGTTCTGTGTTTGAGTGTAGGATGGTCTGTTTCATTTAATTTCTTGTGTGTAAAATGGAATTGTGCCTATGGTGATGAGAGAAGGGGCTGGGGGGTATAGGAACTAACACTTTTGATCTATTAGGCTACTAAGAGATTGAGCTGACAGCTGTGTTCCCCAAACAGGGAAACCATAAAATTTCTGAGATTTCTAGAGGTCCTGGGGGCCTTTCAGGGAGAAACAAGTTCTGTCTCTTTCCTACTTGGGAGGTAACAGAGCTAGTGGCTTCCTAGTAAGGGAAGAGAACAGAGACACAGAAGAGCTGTGGAACTTGCCTCCTTGCTGCCCAGAGGAGCTGTTCTCATCCAGATGAATCTGAAGAGACTTTCTTCATTGGTTCCTATTTGGACTGGATTGGAGGAAGTGGAGACTGGTCTTCTTTTGGTACCTGATTTACAGGAGGAGTGGCCCCAAACTTAGGTTGGAGACACCAGTCCTATTACAGTTCCTTTTTAATTTTCTTCATTTATTTAAACTTTTCTGTAATTGTTGTTCCAGTGCAATTTTTCTAATATCAAAAGACTTCATTATATTAGGGAGAAAAATACTTCAAATCTTACTAAGAAATAGTCACACTGACCTCTTTACAAGACATTTATAATTCTAGAAAAGAGGCTGGGAATAAGGCGTACATTTTTTAACAGTGGGGATAATTAACCATTGGAACAATTTACCAAGGGTTGTGATGGATTCTCCATCACTGACAATTTTAAAATTGAGATTGGATGTTTTTCTAAAAGACATGCTCTACGAATTATTAGAGGGAAGTTCTGTGGCCTGTGTTATATAGGTGGTCAGACTAGATGATCACATTGGTTCCTTCTGGCCTTGGAATCTATGATTCTTCTTCAAGTGCTTGTTCACGTCCATTCCACATTAGGTGTGCGCGCACTGCGTGCACAAGCGTCAGAAACTTTTCCCTTTGCGGTACCCGTCGGGCCGGCGGGGCCCACGCCTGAGCAGCGCCACTGCGCCGTGCATATATATCCCCGCTGGCCCGACCCCCTCCAGTTCCTTCTTACTGTCCGATGTGGCATTGGAACAACCTCTTGCTCTCGTATGAGAAGCAATCCCTTAGCTTTAGAGTACTTAACTGCTATCAGTTCATTAGCATTCCCTTGTTGTGGACATTTAGCAGATTAGGTGCTTGGAGGCTTCCAGCACCCGCCACGGGCCCACAGGTTTAAGGCTTGCGCCACATGCCGCAAGCCTATGCCGGTTAGTGAACCCCATGACTCCTGTCTACGTTGCTGGGGGAAGCACACCAAAAAGAGAGGTGTAAGATTTGCAAGGCGTTTAAGCCTAGAACAAAGAAAGAGAGAGACTTTCGTTTGAAGCAGTTGTTAACGGAGGCCGCGCTGCAGCCATCGGGACCGCAGCGCCCGTCGCCAGCTCCAGCCTCCTCGGTGCGAAGTGCCCTGGAGTCAGCAAGAGACCCGGTGCCGGATAAGCACCGCAAGCCATCAGCCTTGGAGCGAAGTAGGCACAGCTCATCCTCCCCGGTGCGTCCCAAGACTAAACCAAAGGAAGGGCGCAGACGTTCCCCACAAAGGAGACCGTTGCCATCTAATGTCCCGGGCACCGGGAAGAGCATGATGTACCAAGTGAACTCAGTGAGGACGATGGGCTCGAGGGACTAATAGATCAACCCTCCACGCCTGACACCTTTGAGGCGGTGAAAGACCTCATTGGGTTGTAGGCGCTGAGCCCCCTCCCGACCAGGGAGAAGCCTCCGGCACCCGGGCCCTGGGTGCCGTCAAGGGGAAAGCCGGCAACGGTGCACCGTTCGAGGACACCGTCCCGGCATCGCTCCCGGAGTTGGTTCTGGTCGAGCTCCGAGTCTGTGGACTCTGTTACCCCTGACGCAGAGAGAAGTCTCGGACCCGACGCTCTCCAGCACCCCCCAAAGACCGGCACCAGGAGAAGGCGAGCCGGTCATCGCCGAAGGTTTCCAGAAGTCACCGGTCCAGGTCGCAGGAGCACTGATACCAGTCCCATGAGCAGCGGTACCAGTCCCGTTCGCGATCGGCAAGAAGCCGCTTGTTGACCTCCTGCCGGCACAGATCGACGGCACCGCTGTGGCCTTCACATTCGGCGTCACTGGAGTCCGGCGCCGACTCGGGCCAATACATTTACCTGCACCGGGCAACAGAGAACACCAGGCTGGGTGGCAACCCCAGTGGGAACCGCCAAGGCACTGGCCCTTCTGGACCCCTTGGGTCTACCACCAGCGGCAAGGGGCTCCCTCCGGGGCCAGCTACTCGGTGCACAAGTCCCCGCACCGACGCTCCTCCGTGCGGAAAGCTACGATGTCCAGACCACCTGCACCTTCACCGAGCGAGAGACCGGAGAGACCGGCACCGAGTCCTGTGCCGCCCCAAGGTCAGCTGTCCCAGCTCAAGCCGGAAGCCCCTCCCGCGGGGGAAGGGGACCAAGGGGACCAGCAGGGGGAAGCTGCTCCTCGTCATCCCCGGATGAAGCAGTAGCAGGCACAGCGGTAGCAGGGCCTCCGCCAATAGACCACAGAGCCCATCAAGAGCTACTGCATAAGGTTGCTCATAACTTGGGGTTGCAGGCCAAGGTGACGGTTGAGCAGGAGGACCCTATGGTGGACATTCTGAGCCCAGAAGGTCCATCCCGAATAGCGCTTCCGCTCATTAAGACCATACAGTCGAACTATAAGACTATATGGCAGACCCCGGCCTCCAGCGCTCCAACAGCCAAAGGTGTGGAGCGCAAGTATTTCACCCCGTCAAAGGGGTACGACTTTTTGTTTTGCCAGCCAAGCCCATGTTCCCTGGTAGTCTCGGCGGTAAACGAAAAAGAGCGCCATGGGCAGCAGGCCCTGGCCCCAAAGGCCAAGGAAGCGAAGCGCCTGGACCTGTTTGGCAGGAAGGTGTATTCCTCAGGGGGGCTCCAGTTGAGGATTGCTAACCAGCAGGCCATCCTCAGCAGGCATAACTTCAACTCCTGGGCGGCAGTGGGGAAGTTTAAGGACAACCTCCTGCAGGGTTCCCAGCAGGAGTTCACGGCGCTGGTGGATGAAGGCAAGGCCGTAGCGAAGACCTCTCTCCAGGCATCCTTGGATTCGGCAGATGCGGCGGCCAGGACAATCGCATCTGGCGTGGTCATGCAACGCTCGGCATGGCTACAGGAGTCAGGTCTGCTGCCTGAGGTCCAGAACTCACTCCAGGACCTCCCCTTCAAAGGATCTGGGCTCTTTTCGGACCAGACGTATGCAAAGCTACATAGCCTCAAGGACTCGAGGGCTATACTCAAGTCGCTGGGTATGCACACCCCGGCGACTCAAAGGAAGCCCTTCAAGCTGCAGCCTCCTCCTCAGCGTCACTACCAGCCTCGTCCTAGGCATGAGCCCTACCGCAGGCGAAGCGGGGATAACAGGAGGCGACGTAATAATAACAATAACAATAGCTCCAATAGGCCGGGCCAAAGCCAAGGCCAACATAAGTCCCAGCCAGGCCCTAAACCAGGCTTTTGAAGGTGCGCTCAAGGACAGTGTACCAGACCAACCACCGGATCCGTCCCCTTGTTTCCTGAACCACCTGTCTCGTTTCTCCCGTGCGTAGTCCAGCATTACGTCGGATCGTTGGGTGTTACGCACGGTGCGAAACGGATACATACTGCAGTTCTCCTCCCTGCCCACTCCCCACCCCCGCTCCCCATCCCTCTTCAGGGACCCCCTAACGAGCACCTCCTGGAAAAGGAGGTTCGCATGCTCCTAGATGTGGAGGCAGTAGAAATGGTACCGAAAGACCTAAAGTGGAAAGGGTTCTACTCCCGATACTTCCTCATTCGCAAGGCCAAAGGAGGCCTTCGACCCTTCTAGACCTACACGGGCTCAACAAGTTCCTGGTCAAGGCCCGGTTCCGCATGGTCTCTCTGGGCACCATCATCCCTTCCCTGGATCCGGGAGACTGGTACGCTGCCCTCGACATGAAGGACGCGAACTTTCATATCGCCATCCACCCAGCGCATCGCCGATTCCTGCGTTTCACCGTGAACCAGGAACATTACCAGTTCTCGCCTAGCTGCGGCCCCACGGGTGTTCACAAAATGCATGGCGGTAGTGGTGGCCTTCTTACGGAGGCAGAGGATTCGAGTTTACCCGTACCTCGATGACTGGCTCCTGGTGGGCCGGTCCGAAGAGGAGGTTCAGTTCCACGTACAGGTGGCCCTGAGACTATTCCACACGCTGGGGCTCCTGGTCAACGTCCCCAAATCAACCCTCATTCCAACGCAGAAGGTGGAATTCATAGGGGCAGTCCTAGATGCAGTACAGGCAAATGCGAGCCTTCCAGTATCACGATTCCTGGCCATCCAGCAGGCAGTGACCTTCGTGTGCCAATTTCCCATTACGACGGCCAGATGCTCCCTGAGGCTGCTGGGTCACATGGCAGCATGCACGCATGTGGTCAAGCATGCCAGACTAAAACTCAGGATGCTGCAGGCTTGGCTCGCACATGTATACCGCCCAGGCAGGGACCCCCTGGACTTGGTAGTGACAGCCCCGGGGGACGTGCTAGACTTCTTGCGGTGGTGGCGGTCCCAGACAGTGGTTTGCGAAGGCATCCCCTTTGCCGCACAACAGCCGGACCTGACGCTTGTAATGGACGCGTCAGACCTTGGATGGGGTGCTCACCTAGGAGACCTCAGGACTCAGGGCTTGTGGTCGGGAGCAGAGCGGTCGCTCCATATCAATGTGAAGTAGCTCAGGGTGGTTCGTTTAGCCTGCCAGACCTTTCTGCCACATTGAGTGGTCACAGCGTGACAGTTCTGACAGACAACACGACCACCATGTTTTATATAAACAAGCAGGGTGGAGCCCATTCCTCGCCGCTCTGCCATGAGGCTCTCCTCCTCTGGAACTTTTGCATAGCCCACGCCATCCACCTCGAGGCGTCATACCTCCCGGGGGTGCAGAACGAACTGGCGGACCACCTCAGAAGGTCGTACCGCATGCACGAGTGGATGCTCAGAGCGGACGTTGTTTTCGCTCTTCCGCAAGTGGGGGTTTCCCCGGGTAGACCTGTTTGCCACCAAGGACAACGCCCAGTGCCTGCAGTTCTGCTCATCCAGGGTCGCAGCCCGGGCTCGATAGCAGACGCTTTTGCGATCCCATGGGGAGGGGAATTGAAATACGCCTTTCCCCCGCTTCCTCTGGTGCACAAAGTCCTGCTCAAAGTGTGCAGGGACGGGCGGCAGTCATCCTCATTGCCCCGGCCTAGCCCCGCCAGCACTGGTTCACCACACTCCTGGAGCTGTTGGTGGAAGCCCCGTTAACCCTGCCCCTGCACCGGGACCTCATCACTCAGGACTGAGGGCAGCTCCTCCACCCCGACCTGCAATCACTGCATCTGGCGGCATGGAAGCTCTGTGGCTGAATGCTTTGGAGAGCCAGTGCTCCCTCCCTGTGCAGCAGGTTCTACTTGGTAGTAGGAAGCCCTCTACCAGGGCGACTTACCTGGCCAAGTGGAAGAGGTTCTCGTGCTGGTGTGGGCCCCAACAGGTTCAGCCACGCCAGGCTTTGGTGCTGACCATTCTAGAGTATCTACTGCACCTCAAGCAGCAGGGGCTGGCCCCGTCCTCGATCAGGGTGCATCTGGCAGTCATTTCCGCCTTCCACACGGGGTTTTCAGGGGGCTCAGTCAACCAGCAAGCCTGAGAGGACGTGGCAGTTGGCAGGGAGGTCCTCCGATCAATTGTTCCGTGACTCCTACCAACCTCCAAAGGTAAGCTTCTGATTCACCTAATGTAGAATGGACGTGAACGAGCACTCGAAGAAGAAAAAACGTCCATTCCACCACCTGCCCTCCTTACCCCTCTGTCGGAGTCGCCAGCAAGAAGGAACTGGAGGGGGTCAGGCCAGCGGGGATATATATGCACGACACAGTGGCGCCGCTCAGGCGGGGGCCCCGCCGGCCCTACAGGAGCCGCTAAGGGGAAAGTTTCCGACGCTCATGCATGCAGCGCGCGCACACCTAATGTGGAATGGACGTGAACAACACATCTCGAAGAACAACAGTTACAAAAAGGTAGGTAACCATTTTATCTATTTGCCCCACACGTGTAAAGAAACTGGCACAGACTCCTGCACCTGTGTTTCATCACATTTGCATCTGTATTGTGTTGGATTCCTATTTCACTAGGATTAAGTATAAATACTGATTTATAGGAAAGACAGCTCAAAATTCTCTATAGCATATCTGTCTGAAAACAGCAAATAAACTTTAATAAAACTTACATTGCAGTTCAAAGGCTCAGTCCTGTTCTCCATGTAGTCAATGGGAGTTTTACCATTTACTTGAAAAATGGGTGTGGGATCAGGCTGAATTAATCTTTTGTTGGGGTTTTGGACCCACTTCCTCTGGCTGTGTCCAATTATTAGAAATTTGTGGGCATAAAGTAATAATTGTGGTGTTGTTGTTTTTTTGGACTAGATTTATAATTATAAGGACTTAGATTGTGGATTTACCACTAGCTCCGAGGAAATGAGAAGCGCATAGGTGCGCTGCCCCAGGAGCAGACTGAATTGTGACTGAGTTGCAATTCAATCCCTAATTTCATACACCTTGCTCTGGAGGTCGAGGTGAAGTAATCTGCAGCAATTTATTGTCTGTCACAGATTATACTGGTTCAGTCATACTGGATGGCCTGCTCCATGATTTTTTGGCCCGAGAGACTGAATTTGTTAGGTCAGCCTATCCAAGAGAAAAGGACAAATATTTGTCCCCTTCATGAAAAGGCAAAAATACCCCAGTCCTTCCAGATCCATGTTGTGGGTTTGTAGAACTACTCTGAGATAGGAAAAATCTCATAAATGAGATTGACATACTGGATCCATCATTCCTTTCCCTTCAGGCTCCATTGGGACTAAGCAGCCCTTAGGAATTTCTGTAACACTAGAGCTGAAATAACTTGTTTGTGCCGGTCTCCAGTAGGAGAGAGAACTGTTCTCAAATCTTTCAAAAGAGACTACTTCAATGAGGCCTTTATCAATTCTTCCCTGACTGGCTAACATTGAATCAGCCAAGGAGAAATTGCCCCTTAAATTAGGGTGCTGGATGGAGATTTACTCAACTTCAGGAGGCTTGATGGAGTCGGCAACTCCTGGGAAGGAGCTATGAATGAGGAGTATGCCCCCTTCAAATCAGAGATAAGCAGCCAAGAGGCTGTTTTGGATTGGAGACGGCCCATAATTACTTCACCACACAAATCAGTAAAGCCTTATCTAGAGCTGCCTTAACTTTGAATTTTTCATTATTTAGATTAATTATTTTATCACTATTATAATGATCAGATTAATTTACTAGAATATCAAGGGTATTAAAAGCCTTGCAAAATGAACTAAAATGCTTGCATTGCTGAAACATATGAAGGTATGCAAATTACTTATCTACAATGAACCAATCTTTACTATTTAAATTGCCTATAAAACTAAACAGAATGATTAAGCAGTGAACATATTTAAAGAACATCTATCAACAACTTGCAGTTTTCCTTGAATACTTTAAATTACTGGTACATCATTTCATGAACTGTCATTTTGCATGAGTTCTTTTGGTTTTTTTCATTTAGAAAAGGAAGTGCCCATTGGTATTAATGACAGTTGTTATAGTTTTGTTTAGATAGTTCTTTGAATAGATGGATGGTGGTTCGGTGAAAAGGTCTTGTGAATGGATTTCTAATTCAGATTTCATTTTATATTAAATACCCAAAACAGCATTCAGTCAAGTTATGACTAAGGCATAGAAGTGGACGTAAAACCATCACTCTTTACTTAACTCACTTTGATGTGTCTAGATGTCATTGAAATCTCATGTGATATTTTGTTACTACATGAGCTGTATTGTTGGAGGCACAATAGGGAGATTTAAGAATGGAAAAAAAGATAATCTTTGCTCTGAATGTTCTTGCCTTACTTGGATGGAACTAAAACTATTATGTTTTGTAATATTGCTCTTTGCATCAAAAGGAGCAGGAGTAAAAAAGACTTGTAATGGATACCAAATAAATAGATAATTTGAGTATTGACAGTGTGCTTGGTGCAGTACAGAATTTCGAAGAGACAAGGTTCCAGCAACAGGAATCTTATCATATAAATAACCACTGATTCAATCTTAATTTTTTTTTAATGGGGGGAGGGATAGCTCAGTGGTTTGAGCATTGGCCTGCTAAACCCAGGGTTGTGAGTTCAATCCTTGAGGGGGCCACTTAGGGATCTGGGGCAAAATCAGTACTTGGTTCTGCTAGTGAAGGCAGGGGGCTGGACTCAATGACCTTTCAAGGTCCCTTCCAGTTCTAGAAGATAGGATATCTCCATTAATTTATTTTAAAAGGTTCCAGCAACAGGAACCTTATCATATAAATAAGCACTGATTCAATCTCTTGTATACTCTAGATACAGTATTAGAGATTGCTGACATAGTAATGACTTCATATAATAGATTAATACCTCATCAATGTTTTTTCAGTTTCATAATAGTGTCACTCTATGCAAGTGTGATACATAGTGTCAATTTGCAGTGTAGTTCTATATTGTGTTGTGGAAGTACAAACAAGTGTATACCAGACTGTCAATTGCACTATAATCCCAACAATAGTAAACTAGATTACAGTAAGGATTGATTGACTTTAGGGTTTTATTGAAAAAAAAACAGACTTTTTTGTTAAACAGATGAATTAAAAAAATGTCCAAATTCACCAGCCTTTCATGTATTTCTTTTTTCTACATAAGAAGAGTTGATCTGATCAGTTACAAAATTTGAATTATATTACTGATGGTTTTGCATTTCAAAATTCCTTCTGAACCTTTTCTGCTTATTTTAGGGGTAGGGGTGTGTGCATGTGTATATATATATAAAGGCACCTATCATCTTGCAATCTAAGCACCACCCTTAGATAATTTGACATATTAGATTCCATCTTAAAAATTTCCATTTGATAGATTTGGCTAGACCCTAATACTGTGTATTTTTCAGAATTGTGTTATTCTCTTGAGATAAATCGACATACTAAAACTTTTCATTAAATTTTCAATCTTCTTTAAGTGTTTGTCCCTATGTGGAGTGAACTTTATATGTAGTGCATTTTAGGTAGCTCATGTGCTCCATGCACTCAGTTCTGGAGAATTCTTCCTAGCAGTATCTGCTGTCCTTGTGCTATGCACTGAGGGCATAGAGGGGCTGCTGCACTGTCGCCATCTCAGTTCTTTGTCACCACTTGTGGTCTGGGATGGAGCCTCAGTGCTCACTGGAACTCTTCAGCCTTTTTCCTGTAAATAGTTAGGAATAGTTAGTTTATAGTTTAGTTAATTTAGAATAGTATATTTTGGGGTGTGATGCTCTCACTGAAACGCCCCCCTGTGTATGATAGTGATCCCTGCTCACACCCCACACACTCCCTGTGTTCCGCCTGGGGGAAGCCCATATTCCTTCCAGGTTCAGTATTTGTAAATCATTTCTGTGGATGACCAAGCAGCTGAGGGAGGTCTGCCTGGGATGCCAGCTGGTACGAGTCATACTCTCTGGGTGAAGCTTACCCACCATGCGCAGATGACTCAATGCCTTCCAGGACCTGGTTAAATCTGTGGTGGAGACCCTTCATATTCCTCTGGAAGATATCCAGGAGGCTCCATATAGACTGCTGGACATTCTGCACAACACAGGCCCAAGCAGGGTGGCACTGCCAATTAACAAGGTCATCCTTGAATCAGCCAGCACACTCTGGCAGATGCTGGCCACCATAGCTCTGGGGTTTAAGTGAACAGAGAAGAGTTATTTTGTGCTCATTAAGTGATCAGGATTCATTTTCTTTCACCTGGCCCTTGACTCACTGGTGATGAGTGACAGGCCAGTATATCTAGTGAGAAGGAGGCTAAAAGAATAGACCTTTTTGGCAGGAAAGAGCGCTCGCTGGTCTCCCTCTGGTTCTGGCTTTCAATCTGCCAGGCACTGCTGATCGTGTACGACTTTATGAATTTGGTCAGCCTATTATAGATGGTAAAGAAAGTACCTCAGGACAGTTGGAGCTGTTTCAGGTCCTAATTGATGAGGGGAAGCTTGAATATAGAAAATAGGCTAGTCAGTTTCATTTTTGCTCCTTGTAGATTTCATTTTCTGGTTCTCATATGCTAATACAATGCTGCAATATTTGCGTTGCAAACAGTGCTGAGGGATTTTTAAAGATTGCTTTAATTAGAATTTATTATTTATTATGTAAACAATGCTATTAATCTTGTTTTGAGCCAGATTTAACCCTAAATTTTCCCTTTTGTTTTTCTTTAAGTAACATGTATGAAGGTTTTCCTACTATAGTTATTATTTTATGTAGTTGTTTATTTAATACATTTTTGTAAACTAAATCTTGCTCCTAAAAAGGGACCTTTTGTATGCCAAAACTCTCATTTAAATGAAGTTATATAGCTGGTATTAAAACGCTATAATTTTGCTTCTCTAGCATTACTGTGGTACTCTTGGAATTCCTTATAGAGGTATTCTTAGATGTGGAACGTACTGTGGTATGGATTGTAACTTGCAAACAGTATGTAAAGATTTCAATAATGATTGCTTTATAAATGTCTAAAAATAGTTGTGTATAATGGAAGTGCCAGTAAACACTTAGCTGTGCAATAAAATATGAGTGTTATATTGATAAGTCCCCATGTACAACAACATTTCTTCTTGGACTAGAAAGAGAATTTTTATTTTCTTTATACTTTTTTTCATTTTATGCACAGAATGAAACTTATTTAACTATTAATTTGAACTAATATTGAGTATTATTTTCTAGGTATGTAGGTTAGGAGGAATCAAGCATCTGGTTGACCTTTTGGATCACAGAGTCCTTGAAGTTCAGAAGAACGCTTGTGGCGCACTGAGAAATCTTGTTTATGGAAAGTCGACTGATGAAAATAAAATAGCAATGAAGAATGTTGGTGGGATACCTGCCCTTTTGAGGTTGTTAAGAAAATCTATTGATGCAGAAATAAGAGAGCTCGTAACAGGTATGTTTTGGAAAGGAAATAGCATGTGGTGAAGTAAATTATATTTCTCTGTGGCAGTTGAAGCTAAATTATTTGGCTGGAAAATGCATGCTAACATTGCAGGATATCCATTAGAATTTTCTTTGTGCATTACTAATTTGGTCAATATATAAATCTAGATCATTTGATTGTGATTATTGTCACTTAAATATGAGTTGTATACACCCACAGATACATTGTGAGAAATGTAGAATAACTAAACATCCAATTTAGGGATACATTTGATCTACAGATGCAGTCCTCGATTCCTGCATGTGAATGTTGTTGTATTAAGCTCTATTATTGATCTTGTTACATTTTTAGGATTCTACTGACAACTATTTTAAACTTGATCTTGTAGAATTCCAAAAATGGACCCAGAAGTAAGCATGTATTTTGGTATTCTGGTTCCTTGTTTGACGTAGTGTTAGATATTTTGAATTATTTAGTTTTTTTAGTTATATAGCACTTCCTTGCTGATGTTTATTGTTGTCAGTACCACAGTAGTTTATATTTTATACTTAAAGATAATCTCATAGAAATATGATAATTGTATTGGTAGATACTTGAATATATGTAGAGGCATACTATTATAGACATTTGTTTCTGTGATTAAATGCAATTTGAAATACACTAAACAGCTGTAAGTGTTAAAATGTGTTCAACACATATAACACTTACACAGCATTAGCATTCACAATGTGTGAAACAAACATAAAACATTCAGCAAAATTATGCGAAAGGTTGTTGAAATGTTACCTTAACCAACAGCTAAGGTAAATTATTTAACTGTTTGACTATGGTGTATGTACTGGAGCTCTAGAATCTCAGCTACAGCTGTTCCAACTTTTGCCAATTACATCTGGAAATGTATTATGCTTATCAATATGCCAATGCACTTCTAAATATATCATTATAAGCATCAGTTGTTTTGGAGCAATTAAACAATGAAAATTTAAACTCTCTTGCATCTAGTTTAAAAAAAATCAACTTCCATTGTCTAAAATAGAACACATTTGTCTAAATCATCACTCAATTCATAAATCTAGAAGCATTTAATTGCCTTAAATCAAGTCGCTTAGATGTGTATTTCTATGACTCAGCTTAAAAATTTAGTTGTCCAGTGTATGCATCAGAGGGCTCTTGGCCTTTTGTGTAACCATACAATCGATCAAATCAGAATGCGAAGCTAAATTTTCGACTGCATATCTCTTTTGTAATATGTAATACTGTCATGGAAAAAGATGTTCTGGGAAATTGCTTGATGTATGACAAAATGTTCCGTTTGCAATCTAGTGAAGTGATTTTAAAAATGGTATGTTCCTACAAATATCCATTTCATTATATGCACTAAATGGAAAGTAAGTACACCTGGTTGTACATTTAATAAATCACAGTATCTTGTGGTCACATCATACAAAGGAGCTCCATTTTTATCAGCACAAATTGCCGAGTAAAAAGTAAACAGACACAATTTATTACGTAATGTAAAGATGAGTTACATGCTGATATTATGGAGTTAAAGAACTTATAAGAGCGTAAGAAAGCCAAAGAGGTTTCACTTTCCTTTAACTGTTTTGTTTCAACAACATTTGATAGCCCTTCTGTTTCTATTTAATTTTTTTCTCCATTTAAAATTTTAATGTTCAATTTAAAATACTTGCAAAATACAGTAATAACTTGATAGGGCGTCATGTTAACTGGTAATGAAAATATCCTAAGCTATATAAACTCCTTATCCTTCAGACTTTGGAGTTTTTTCTACCAGGGATATGGTTATTTCCTTATAAAGAGGAGACAGTCAGGTTATTTAATGATTCTTAAACTAAAATGAGCCTAGCTTGTGTGTCGTGTTATACCAGATATGTGCTGGATACATCTGAATTGCAAAGTTAAGGCTGGGTTCAGATTTTCAGTCATAGAAAGAATTCAATCTTTTTATTTTTTATGAAGAATACACTATAATCTTTCACAAAATTACAGCACATAATTTGTGAGTGAAAATAGAATTTTCAAATAAATCTCTTCATTTCCATTTTAATTAATTTCAACTGGATGTTTTAAGAAAGGTGATCTTGAGACTCATAGATTCTTCAGGCTCCTTTTTAACAAAAAAACTACAAGTGAGATTTTCAAAAGTGCTGAGTGTTGGGCTAATTCTGCCCTGTGGAAGTTAATGGCATTGACTTCAGTTAGAGCAGAGTTATATGAATGCTAAACACTTTTGAAAACCCCACCATATAGACTGTAGAAGGTTAGAGATTTTTTAAGACATTTTGAAAAGTATCAGTATATTAAAAAAAAAATTTAAAGCATTCAAGCAAAAATATCCAATAACTTCAATTATTCGATTAACAATTGCAAAACCTAGAAATACAGAGCTATGGATGGCAAACCACACCCTAGCAGTGCCTCATAAATATATTCTTACCTAGACATAGCATAATAAATGTTGAAAAATGTCTGTAGTACAGGTCTACACCACAGGGTAACGCTATGGTCTCTCTCAAATTTCAGATAAATCCCAGCATTGTTAATTAGTGCTTCAAAGCATTCATCACATTTCCTTCATTCTGTAATGAAGAACAAGTGTGCATTTTTTTCATAAAAGGGTTTTCATGGTTTTTTTCCATCAAATAAATTATGTCTGTCTCATTAGCAATCTCTCAGTACTAATTATGTTAGGAATCCTAAAAAAGGGAACAATCACCATTGGTTTACTGTCTTTAACTACAGCACATATGTTCTAGCATAATGGGTTATGAAATCCTACCCTCCAGTGTCATTTCTTATTGTATGGGATGGATGCAACTTTTCTTATTATTCCAGATAAACTAAGAATTATGTAGAATGAATGTTTTTTATCTGTTTGGATTTCTTTTTCTTCACGCGGAGGTATTGGCTTATGATTTTTGGCACACTAATAAAGGCAAGCCCTTGACTGTGCAAATAGTTTCTAGAACATATCCAAAATTTTTAAAATCTGAATTCTAGAAACTTGAAATTTCAGGGAAAGAAAATTTCTCTCAGGAAAACAACCTGATTTGGGGAGAAATTGCTAATGCTGAATAACTGGAACCTGCCGTTATTTAAAAACTAAGTGATATAATAAAGTGATTGAAAAGGCAAAAAAATATGGAGATAGAAACCATATCCAGAACTAAATATAGAATCTGCATTTGGGTTGCTGTGTAAGGATCCTACGAGTTCCAAAATAGCCCATTATTCATATTAGTGCAAAGAGTTGTTTATGAAAATTGTGTGAGTTATGTTTGAAGCACACATTGCACAGTAATATTCCTAAAATAGTTCCTAATAATTCCTAAGATATCAATTAATCAAAACAATTATTTTACTGAAACAAATATCTGAGGTGAGATTTTCTGCAGAATGCTTAAAATTGAGGGGCATTGCAGGAGATCATTCAGACATTATCATCTGTTCTCTAAGATGCAAAAATTATTTCAAAATTAATTTTAAAAGTCTCCTTTTTTGTTAAACTAGGTAACCTTACAGAAGGTTTGGCATAAAACTGGGTATAGAAACTTAGCCTAATTGCATGTTCATACAAAGGAATTTTACTGTGTTAGAGAAAGTTAAGACACAGGTTTTTGGCAGTATTGTTAAGTTTTCTGTTATCAGCCTTTCTAAAGGTTTTTGTTGGAGGTCTGGAACTTTGCTGTATCAGTATTAACTTAACTGTTTTGTCCATCTATGTTCAAATGATTGTTAGGAATCATGGGCATACTGAAAGAGTAAAACCTAGGAATAAATATGCATATTCTGTGCCCCATTAATATATCTCTGTGAGGGGGTGTACCAGGCCATCATAGCCCCCTGCTGGAGACTCTCCTGGTCCTACCACACCCTACCACTGAAGGTAAGTCCTCGAGGCCTGCCTAGTGAGGCAGCATAGACGCAACCAATCAGGGCCCAGCAGGCTCTGCTAGAAGGAGCTGCAGGGCCTGAGAAGCTCAGGGGTGCTTGTTGCTGGTCACAAGAGCTCAGGAAGAAAACGAGAAAACAGGTTCTGGAGGTACTTGCATGCAGGGAGGAGGAAGAGGATTTGAGAACTTCAGACCTGAAGTCAGGGTGAAGAGAAAGGGGCCACCTGGGAAAAGGCCCAGGGAACAGCAGCAGCAAACTGAAGGAAGCAGTACATGGCTGCTGTGTGAAAGGTCCCTGGGCTGGGACTCGGGGCCTATGAGCAAAGTGGTCTAAGGCCTGGGAAGGACAAGCTCTGTTGGAAAACCGAAGTGAAAGGCAGGACTTAAAGGGGCCCAGAGATGGGGTGAAGGCCCTGGTGATGGCAGACAGTGTGTCGAACTCTTTGCTACCCCGGAAGGAGTTCATCCATTTTAGACTGCATGACTTGGCTGGAGGTCTGAGCCACTGAAGACCCATCTAGTAAGGTCAACAACCTATGGGCAGCACCTGGCGCAGGAGAACTTGCAGCATCGCACCCAGCTAACAGGAGACACTCACAAGAGGCAAGTGTCCCTGTCACAATCTCCCCATAAAGAATGAAACAATTCAAGAATATCAGACCTTTCTTGAGCCTTCAAAATGGGACAAAACCATAACCACTGCATGTGATTTAAATACCCTGTGGTGGAAAAATTAGTAACATCATTTACCTAAACTACAACAGTAATTCAGAATTAGTTATGAGCACTATGATTTTCAAGGTGTATTTCATTTATAATGCATCCTTTTAATGCTGTTACAAAAGCTAGAGCAAGAAGAATTAGTATGCGCATAGGAGCGGTTATTGACTCTAATCAATCTATACCGTCTCTGGGTTTCATTTTTAAGCATCAACAGTTAATAAAAAACAAAATAAAGTGAAGTTTGCAAACAATTAAATTAATATCAACAAACTTTCCAGGAGCAAGGAATTGCGGGGGGAGGGGGGTGAATGTGATTTTGCAAGTGATATTTAAGGAGCTTTTCACCATGATATTTCTGCTACTATTGTATTCCTAGCCATTTTTGCTAATATAAACAAAAAAGGTGTTGAGGGTTCCTGATAAACTGTGCTTTGTGGAGGTTCTAGGTTTTGTCAGTACACAAGGAATTGGAAATTACTTTGATATATATTTACCTAGAAAGGCTAATTAGTTAACAAATGACAATTATAGAAATCGAGAGACGGGGGTGGTGGTGAAATAATATCTGTCATTGGACCAACTTCTGTTGGTTAATGAAACAATCTTTTGAGCTTTCACAGAGCTGGGTAAGGAATGGTGTCCCTAGCCTTTGTTTGTCAGAGGGAGGAGATGGATGGCAGGAGAGAGATCACTTGATCATTACCTGTTAGATTCACTCCCTCTGGGACACCTGGCATTGGCCACTGTCGGTAGACAGGATATTGGGCTGGATGGATCTTTGGTCTGACCCAGTATGGCCATTCTTATGTTTTTATGTTATGTAGCTCTTCTTCAGGCTCTGTCTGAGCCCAAAAGGCCCTAGAGTCTTTATGTATAATGTTGCAGGCTAAAGTTATACTGACTATTCAAGTTCAATACATCATGCGGTTTTCAGAGTAGTAAGCATTTTAAACGGGGTCAGTGATGGATTTGATGCTGCAGAGAAATGTTCTTCATGGGGGGTTGGGATCTGGGATGCCCTGAATGTTACCTGCAAGGCATTTTTCAGACCGGCAGAGTCTCAAGGAGTGTGCTGAGGAGGCGGACAGACTGGTGTGTCAGGGAGCTGGCACACAGTTTAAACTCCAGCAAAACTCTCTCTGGCTGAGGCAGAGGGGTAACACTGGCTCCTGGTTCTGGGCACCCTGAAAAGCATCACACAGGGATAGATAGATAGGGCTGAATCAGCAGGGTCAGGACGGTGTTGCATGTTTAAATTTAATAACAACTCAAGACTGTCAAATAACAGGCTCAAATGGAATTATTTAATCAAAGATTACAATCAGAGATTAGTATAGAACTATACAGAATACTGAAAGAAGAGAGACATCATTAGATAGAGTCCTGGCCTCTGTCTCTCTCCCCTCTGTAACTGGTAGGATGATGGCAGTTTTCACTCCCCAACCTAGTTTTCAAGTCCTTTGTTTTTTATAGGGTGTGAGACACAGAAGCTCCTTTTTGGAGAGAAAATTGTTTCCCATAATTAATTTTACTATGTATTCTTTGTTTTTGACATTACTGGTGGAATTTCTTTTATGGTGCTCAGTTTACCTGATTGATGAGTAAAAAGGAATCTCTAATCTGGTCATTATTTCTACGAGCTGTAAAAACTGACAGTTTTTAATGAGTTAAAAACATCTTTCAGTGGGCCATTATTTCATCTATTACAGAAAACATCTGCCATAAAAATTATCCCTTATCAATCACCCAGTTTTGTTTATTACATACTTCTGCAGACACTTTTAGTAGTTTGAGGGTGTCTTTTCCCTGAACACCTGGATTCCCACATCTGAAGATGCTGAGGATAGTTAGATACAGCTCAATACTCAATCACATAAAATTCCTGAATACAGGTCACTCATAGGTTATAAACCAACACCCTGACCTTACTATTCAAACACACTCTTTGCTAATACCATAAAGATTTTTTGGAGAATAATTAATGTGTGAATGAATTTAACATACAAAAAGGAAAAGAGGACTAAAAGGATTAGTATTTACTAACAATGGTGTTTCACAGGGCAAGGTGGGAAGGGACAGGGCTGTTCACTAAGATAGGGAAGGTCAGCATGAAGGCAGGGGACAGGCTGTGGAGGCTCTGGGTTGATGTTGTCGTGAGGACAGGGCTTGGTTTGAATTTAGTGGACTCTTATGAGTTAGGCTGACAGTACAGAATGTGGCATTCTCTGAGTTAATCTACATTTGAAAGGAATTTGAGGTTTTTCAGGATAAACAGACTGATAAACTTTGGTAAGAACACAAGTTTCCTTAATTATCTGATGTTTCATTCCACATTAATGCTTCCGCTTTGGAAGCTCATTCACTCAAATTCAGAATGAGTCATTGCTCAGTGGAGTATACAAGGATGCAATCTCTTCGTATCGTGGCATTGGGCCGGTCTGCGGGAGAATGCGAAGAGCTTGGCTCAGGAGATCAGGCTGTATTCCTGGCATTCCTACCTGTATGACCTGGGCCAGTCCCTTTCCCATGCTGTTCTCTGCAAGGGGATAAGGGCCTCAGTCCGGGAGTGGACCAATCAGGGCTCTTTGTGAGCTGCACCTTGTCTGCTCTGCAAAACCCCCAGACATTTCCTGTTATTTTTAAAATCTCCCCCAGACAGAGAACAGAGACGGAAAAAAGCCTTTGTCCAGGAAACTTGGACGTATGGTAAGTAACCCTATCCGTGTTCCCCCCTCACCTCCTGTGAGCCATGGGTCAGTCATAAGCAATACAAATCCAGAGGTGTGAAGGTTTTGGGTTTTATTTATTTATTTTATTTTTACTTGTTTGGGATTGTTCATGAGTACAAGGGCTTGCCTGGATGCAGGAATGTGCAGGATCAAGGCCTTCATTTGTATTTGACAATGGGCAAAAACTAGTTTTTTTTAAATATTAGTTAAATGGCCATTGGTTCATAAAACAGTTTGATGTATTCATCTTAAATAGTTAAGTGGCACTTCATAAAATAACTTTATTCCTGAACATTTTATCTTTAAAGCAGTACATATAATTGTATTCAAATGTGTATAGCTACCTTAGTTGTTTTTCTATTTTTTCAAAAGTACATTTAATATTGAGTGATGTGACCATTCTTCTATCAGTTGTATTCAGTACTGCATTTGCCTGCTGTTGATCACTTCCTTATCAATTATAGGTTAATCAAATAGTAACATGTATTAAATAAAATAAGTAACGTACAAAATCATCTTATTAGGCATTCTGCACCAGCTATTCCTACGTGTAATCTTTGACTCATTCCAGCTTACTCAGAGATTCCTCTTTCTGTTCTCAAGTTCCCCACGCATAGACATTATGTGTGTAGATACTTTCTTAGACACCTGGAAGTGGCATGCTAATCTATTTTATTTTATTTTACTTACCTCTCACTAGGTTGGGTTAGCCTGTGAATTTCAGGAGCTTTTGGGTCTTATACGGTAGAAAAATATCCATAAAGGTACAAAATCCAGATTACATATTTTAGAACCCATATGCAATTTTTAATAATTACTGAGTCATCCGCCAAGAGAACGCTGCCATGAACTGACAATTCAAATCTGAGAACGAGTGTAAAATTTCTCAAGAGGGGAGCCAGCCAGTAGCAAAATCAACACATTGAGTCCCCTCTACTTCTCTCGTATCATTACTGTGGTAGGAAGCCCTGCTTCTGCCCAGGAGAGATGGCTGTCAGTGGATGAAGAGGGTGACAGAGAATCATAAACTGAGACTTCTACTTTATGTAGTCTGATTCATGGGGGTGATGGATTGTTGGGGACAGGAGGTGGGGGATGTTTGCTTGTTTGTAAAGGGGCAGTAGTACTGGTATTTTGAGGCTGTGAATGGTTGGTGGATTTTGAAGGTGTTTTAACTGTAGTGTTTTGTCCCAGCCTCTGTGTGTGCTGGGGGAAAGACAGAGAGAGCAGCACCAGACAGGGTGCGGAGCTGTGGCCAGAAGCCAGGAGGAGAAGTGCAGTGTGAGAGACCGGAGGGGAGCTGCCTAAAGACACGACACGTGTGTGAGAGCCAGCAAGCTCAGAATAGTACAGTACAGACGGTCAGTACAGAAAGCGGAAAACCCACTGTGAAGCAGTGACAGACTCAGCCAGGCAGGACCCCATAGAGGGGTGTGAACAACAGCACTAGAAACAGGATGGGCCTGTAGGGAGTGGCTGAGACATGCTGTAAAGGGAATGAGAGACCGTCACAGAGACCCTAGCTAGGAGAGTAAATGGAGTAGCTGGGAGGGGGCCGAGCTGTGGGAGCCCAGTAACCCCCATCCCCATACTGCCCTGATAGTCAGGCAGGGAGTTGTAAATAGAATTGGCCTGGGGAGTTCCTAGCAGCCTCTGAGCCAGGGAGAGGGTGGAGGGTCCTGTGGGGTAACTGCAGCCGGATCTATGGAGGCTTTCCCAGTCCAGTCCCAAGGCAAAGATATGCATGAGCTGTGCACCAGACAAAGGCAGCCCCACGTCGCAGCAGGCCGGGCAGTCCTAAACTCAGAAGAGGACAGGTTTTTTTCTTTTCTCTTTTACTCCCCATTTTCATTTGACACTGGACTGCCAGGTCGGTGAGCGGACCACTCCCCCCAATGAGTATTCAGCCAGTGCATTCACCCACTTAGGAGGTGGGTCTTCTTCATTCACTCATACCTACTGGGGAGAAAGAGACTTACTGTTTAAAGTGTGGAGGGGGTTGTATGTATACCTGCAGAGTAAATACTATGCTTTTTCATCTGGATGTAGGAAGTAGGATAAGGATTGCTTTAATATATTTAAAACCTTTGACCTGCTTAGTATATTTTGAAGCTGGCTAACAAATTTTCTCCTGTTTTTAGGCTGTTTCCGGGAAAGATAAAACTGTTTGATTTTGATTTGCTATTTTGTGTGTGTGCCCTTTTAAACAGTTTAGTTCAAGCTATAGCTACTACTCCAGTTAAGAGTATGTTAACTATCTAGTAACTGATGGAAGCACCCCACCTCACAGACACATCTGACGTGGGTAAGAGGAGCAACTGGGGAGGAGGTACTGTGACAAAAGGGCGAGGCGATTTGGAAGCTCCTTCGCCATAGTCTCCAGTTTTGAGGCTCAGTCCTAGGGTCTCACAAGCAGCTGTGATGTCCCTCAAAAGGGAGGGTAATTTGTAATTTGGTTGCAGCCTTAAACCCAATCCCAGAGTGTTCTGAGGACCCAGTAGGCAAGGCCCTGCTGGTGTAACCTCGCTAGGTAGATCGGGCGAAGAAAGTCCCCTAAAATTACTAGTGTCTTACCTTTTCACAGGTGGGAAACTACACCCAGACTCTTCCTCTGGATAACATTGGGGGTCGTGAGAGACGGGTTGTTTCTCATCCCACTGGAATAACTTAGGGTGGGGGTAGGGTCCCATTTTACAATACCCCTGCGCCTAACTCCGTTAAATAGATCTGATGTGGCTTTTGATTACACTGTTCTATGGTCCATACTGAATCTGCCAACTCAACACCCTCCTCTGTAATTGAGGTACTGCTCAGGAATCTCTTAATGTGGAGCACCCATAAGGACACTGCTCAAAGATTACTTACCTTGTACAGTAATTGGAGTTCTTCAAACTGTGTCCCCCTTTGGGTGCTCTACTACCTACCCTCCTTCCCCTCTGCCTCCGAGTCCTTTTACCACATTTTTGTGGTTGAAAAGAGACTGGAGTGGTGGCAGGTCTGCCCTCCCGTTCCACTGCCCATATACCTTCATACCAGAGTATGAGGATGTGTAGGGCGCAGGCATGGGCCTGCAGATACTGCTGATGAAAAGCTTCAGTCAAGAGCGCACAGGTGTGCACACTTCCTGACGTCAAGCACCAATAGGGAAACACATCTCTAAGAACTCCCATTACTGTACAAGGTAAGTAACCTCTCCTTCTTCACCAGCTGTAATTTTCAAATGGTCTTCAAGTGTAGCCCAGTAGAGCACATTTTAGTAGTGTTTTCTAGATCTATATTATTGTAACAAAGTCCAAAACCAAAAGGAAAGGTCAAAAGTACATAACTGGATACAAGTTCAACAAGGTAGTGTTTGTGACTGACACCACCTAGGGCACTACAAATAGTTGGGATCCCAGAACACTCCCAAACTGCAAACTTCTTGGCAAAAAGTGGACACATCCTCAGCATCTTCTCCAGAATGAACTCCAGCCATCTCACCTTTATCCACGGCTTAAGTTTGAGTTTAAACAGGTAAAGGACAAACTTAGCACCATCTGGGCCCGATGATGCACATTTAATTTGCAAACTGATGGCTCACAACCGTATCATCTCACTATTTTACCACAGGAACATCACATACACTTTGATTCAATCTGGTGGCAAAACAGAGCTTTGCAGAGCCCCCACATGAGATTCTTAGTTCGGAGGAGCAACTATTTAAAAACCCCTTGCCACCTCTCAGACAGGAATAAAACTACTTGCGTAATACCATCCATCCCAGACACAGAATCTGCTGGCAAGTTTAAAGAAAAAAAGAAAAGAAAAAAAAGCCCTCACTGTTAACAGTATAAGAAGTTACTGAAAGATTTAAAAGAATCATCATGAATACCTATTCATGGTCCATTGCCAGTAGTTTGTCACCTAACAATATTAGTGCAGGTCTTAAACCATAATGAATAGTATGAATGAAAATCTAAGGATTCTAGATGACAGAGTTGCCCTTTTTGCAACCTTCTCAATACTCTTGTCTCCAAAAGGATAGTTAAAGGCAAGGCAATAGTTGGAGAGAATTTCCAGTATCAAGAAATGGCTTCTTGAGTAAAGGCCTAGTATTCACTCATTTGAGAAATGTTGGCACCCCATCTTCCACAGGGAGGTATTAACCTTAACTGTCAAAAAAACCAATATGTCCCCACTTGCTTTTTACGAGCAATGAGGAAAATGAGTCCAACTCTCAGCTTATAGATTAAAGCTCCCCTAGTACTTTCAGAATCTCAGTCAGTAAAACTGGCTGAATTCCAAATAGAAGATTGTATTTAACTTGTCCCTCTAGATGCAGAATTTCTCCCATGACAGCAACCAAGCCTGCCCAAATCAAGTCAAACCCGTTCTTGAAGTAAATGGAAAATTTACTTACTATGCAGAAAAGTTGATTGTTTCCAAGTGGCTTCAACAGTCAGGATTCAACGGACTGTCAACCACTCAAAATTATTGTATATTGTTGTACCACAGAACCTCAAAAAATGTTTACTATTTTTAATGCAATAGTGCACAGACAGTCCAAGCAGGATCAGGATCCCACTGGGGTACGCGTTGACGAATCACGCAAAGAAACTGTCATAGTCTTGAAAAACTTACAAGCTATAACTAGGAAACAACTTTTAAAATGTGACAAGCTATTTACTTCAATGTTAATGAGTGGAAATATTCATCTACTGTGGAAAGCAGTCGTGTTATTTTCTGAATTTCTATGCCTGACAGACCAAAAAAAGTAGGAATGAATATTCTTGTACAGTCGTATCATTCTACTGTGGATCACTGAAATAACTTTTTTAAACTATGTCTCCTCATCTAATTTATTACTAGGTTTCACTGAATGCTTTATTTTCTAACTAATTTAGTAAACCATAGGTTAAAAAGCTCCCACACTTCTCTTAAATACATGACCATTTAGTTAAATTCCTGCATTTTATGTTGCATCTTTACCTTTGAAAGAAGCAGGGCCTGATTGTGTTTCCAGAGATTTTGTAAAAACTCTCAAGTATGATTCAGAACCATTTCTTATCATTTGAGATCATTCTTGTGTATTCTTGGTTATATTTAAAGAGTTAAGACTAGGTAGAAATCTATGAACCGTAATGAATTTTTCTGTTAACAATTCACAATTCACAATTGCTATGGTAATATTTTTTTAAATCAAAAGATACTTTTGGTTTCAATTTTATTTTTACTTGATGTCTGAATTCCCAGTAACATTGTAAAGTGCATGTCTGAGGTGTCTTAAATGCATGGATGAAAAGCAGGAGAGTACTGAACCCAGAAGAAATGTCATTGATTTGTTACCAGACAATTGAGTAACCTTCATTTCCAGCACTGATGATTGCAAGTGAGAAAACATCAAACTGTCTGAAATCATTATGCTTTTAAAACAGTGTTTGTTGGAGATGTTGCTTTTTGAAAAGGAGTGATCCAGAGAAATCCTAGAGAATGTTATTAGAAGTAAATATCTGGGCCTTTTTTCATTAACTATGATAGGATCTAGACACCTTTTAAACTCTGATGTAGTATTGTCTAGCATATGTCCACAGAGCTGTAATTTACCTTTATTTATGCAAATATGGTGTATAGAACATTACAATATGTTATTAATTACATCTGAGATAGAAATTAATAAATTACAAAGAAGTTTTGCAAACTCATACCATACTAGAGAAATATGGTGATATATGGACTGGATCCAGGAGCGCCGCCAGCTTTTTTGCCGCCCTAGGCGGCGGAAGGTCCCGCCCCCGAAATGCCGCCCCCGACAGAAGCGGCGGAAGATCCAGCCGCCACGGTCGCCACCCCCCAAATGTTAGTGCCCTAGGCGACCGCCTAGGTCGCCTAATGGGTTGTGCCGGCCCTGACTGGATCTGTTCCCTTTCTCCTTTTATCATTAAAGATTCTAAGCCAAATTCTGACCCCTGCAAAAAGCCCGAATAGTCCTCCTCCCCGTCCCAAGGCACATTTCAACATGAGTGGAGACACTCGACAGCCAATATTTAATCCTCAAGAATTCAGCAGAATTATAGAATCATAGAAATGTAGGATTGGAAGATAGATCATCTAGTCCAGTCCCCTGCACTGAGGCAGGACTAAGTATTATCTAAACCAGGGGTAGGCAACCTATGGCATGTGTGATTTTCAGTGGCACTCACACTTCCTGGGCCCTAGCCACCAGTCCGGGGAGGCTCTGCATTTTAATTTAAACATTTTAAAAACTTTATTTACTTTATATACAACAATAGTTTAGTTATATATTATAGACTTATAGAAAGAGACCTTCTAAAAACGTTAAAACGTATTACTGGCACGCGAAACCTTAAATTAGAGTGAATAAATGAAGACTCGGCACACCACTTCTGAAAGGTTGCCGACCTCTGATCTAAACCATCACTGACATTTGTCTAACCTGTTCTTAAATACCTCCAATGACGGAGATTCCACAATCTCCCTAGGTAATTTGTTTTTCCTACGGTCTAACCTAAATATCCCTTGCTGCAATTTAAGCCCATTTCATCTTGTCCTGTCATCCATGGTTAAGGATAAAAAATTTATCACCCTCCTCTTTATAACAACCTTTTATGTACTTGAAGACCGTTATCATATCCACCTTCTCCAGACTAAACAAACCCAATATTTCAATCTTTCCTAGTAGGTCATGTTTTCTAGACCTTCAATTATTTTTATTGCTTTCTTCTGGATTTTCTGCAGTTTGTCCACATCTTTCCTGAAATGTGGTGCCCAGAACTGGACTTGGTATTCCAGTTGAGGCCTTATTAAAGCTGAGTACAGTGGAAGAATTACTTCTCATGTCTTGCTTACAGCACTCCTGCTAATACATTCCAGAATGATGTTTGCTTTTTTTGCAACAGTATTACATTGTTGGCTCATGTTTAGCCTGAGAACCACTATAGCCCCCAGATCCTTTTCTGCCGTAGTCCTTCCTAATTAGTCATTTCCCATTTTGTATTTCTGCAATTAAATATTCCTTCCTAAGTATAGTACTTTGCCTTTGTCCTTATTGAATTTCAGACCATTTATTTCAGACCATTTTTCCAGTTTGTCAAGATCATTTTGAATTCTAATCCTGTCCTCCAAAGTGCTTGCAACCATTCCCAGCTTGGTATCCTTTACAAATTTATAAGTGTACTCCCTATACCATTGTCCAAATCATTTATGAAGATATTGAATAGAACCAGACCCAGGACAGATCCTTGCGGGACCCCATTAGACATGCCCTTCCAGCTTGATTATGAACCATTGATAACTACTCTCTGAATATGCTTTTCCAAACACTTGTGCACACGCCTTATAGTAAGTTCAACTAGGCTATATTTCTCTAGTTTGTTTATGAGAAGGTCATGTCAGACAGTATCAAAAGCATTATTAAAGTCAAGAAATATCACATCTACTGCTTCCCCCTATTCACAAGACTTCTTAGTTTGTCAGAGAAGGATATTAGTAGGGCCCTACCAAATTCACGGCCATGAAAAACACGTCACTGACCATGAAATCTGGTCTTTTGTGTGCTTTTGCCCTATATATTTCACAGGGGAGACCAGCATTTCTCAAATTGGGGGTCCTGCCCAAAAGGGAGTTGCAAGGGGGTGGTTGCGGTATTGCCTCCCTTATTTCTGCACTGCCTTCAGAGCTCAGTGGCCAGAGAGCGGCAGCTGTTGGTCGGGCACCCAGCTCTGAAGGCAGCGCCTCGCTAGCAGCAGCGCAGAAGTAAGGGTGGCAATACCATACCATGCACCCTTACTTCTGCACTGCTGCCTTAAGAGCTGGGTGGCCAGAGAGTGGCGGCTGCTGACTGAGGGCCCAGCTCTGCAGGCAGCAGTGCAAAAGTAAGGTGGCAATACCATACCATGCCATCCTTACTTCTGTGCTGTGCTGGCAGTGGCTCTGCCTTCAGAGCTGGGCCCTGAGTCAGCAGCCGCCACTCTCCAGCTTCTCAGCTCTGAAGGCAGTGTCACCGCCAGCAGCAGCGCAGAAGTAAGGGTAGCAGTACTGCACCCCCTCTACAATAACCTTGCGGGCCCCCCCCAACTCCTTTTTGGGCCAGGACCCCTACAATTACAACACTGTGAAATTTCAGAATTAAATAGCTGAAATCAGGAAATTTACTATTTTTAAAATCCTATGACCATGAAATTAACCAAACTGCACTGTGAATTTGGTAGGGACCTAGATATTAGGTTGGTTTGACATGATTTGTGCTTGACAAATCCATGTTGACTGTTACTTTATCATCTTATTTTCTTCTAGGTGCTTATAAATAGATTGCTTGATTATTTACTCCATTATCTTTCTGGGTACCAAAATTAAGCCGATTAGTCTATAATTCCTTGTGCTGTCCTTATTCCCTTTTTTATAGATAGGGAATATATTTGCCCTTTTCCAGTCCTCTGGGATCTGTCCCATCCTCCACGAGTCTCAAAAATAATTATTAATGGCTCAGAGACCTTTTTTAGCCTTCTTCCTTAAGTATTCTGGGATGTATTTCATCAGGACCGGTCAACTTGAAGACACCTAACTTGTTTAAGTAATTCTTTCTTTTCCTATTTGAGCTTCAGATCCAACCCTTTTACACTGATGTTCACTAGGTTAGCCATCCAATCACTACTAACATTTTTGGTGAAAACTGAAACCAAAAAGACATTTAATACTTTGGCCATGGCGGCGTATTCTGTTATTGTCTTTCCCTTCTCATCGAGTAATGGGCCTGCCCTGTCCTTGGTATTCCTCTTGCGTCTCATGTATTTGTAAAAGGTTTTCTTGTTGCCCTTTATGTCCCAACCTAGTTCAATCTCATGGTGTGCCATGGCCTTTCTAATTTTGTCTCTACATGCTTGTGTTGTTTTTTTATATTCAGCCTTCATAATTTGATGTAGTTTCCACTTTTTTCCTGGTGTAGCCAGCGTGGTCTCTTACCAGACTTCCTCTCTTTCCCACACATTGGGATAATTTGCTCTTATGTCCCAATTAAAATCTCAAAAAACTGTCCACTCTCCTGAACTCTTTTTTCCCTTAGATTTACTTAACTTACTCACCTACCAATTCTTTGATTTTGCTAAAGTCTGCCGTCTTGAAGTCCATTGTCTATATTTTGCTGTTTTCCTTCCTGCCATTCCTTAGAATCATTATCTCTATCATTTCATGATCACTTTCGCCCAAACTGCCTTCCACTTTGAAATTCTCAACCAGTTCCTCTCTATTTGTTGTTATCAAATCTAGAACAGTCTCTCCCCTAGTCGCTTTTTCCACCTTCTGTAATAAAACGTTGTCTCCAGTATATTCCAAGAATTTGTTGGATAATCTGCGCTCTGATGTATTATTTTTCCAGCAGATGTCTAGCTAGTTTGAAGTCCCGCATCACCACCAAGTCCTGTGTTTTGGATGATTTTGTTAGTTGTTTAATAAAAGCCTCATCCACCTCTTCTTCCTTGATAGGTGGTCTGTAGTAACCCCTTGTTTTTACCCCTTTTATCTTTACCCAGAGACTTTCAACACATCTGCCTCCCACTTCTATCTCAACCTCAGTGCAAGTGTATACATCTTTGATATGCAAGTGTAAAGGCATGGGACTCACCCCTGCGGCGCCTCCTGCTGGTTGTCTCAGGGAATTAGCTCTTTTCCAGCCTGGGCGCCCTCTGCAGGCCAGTGTCCCACTTGTAGCTGGCCCCGTGTCCCTCCCGGACCCCGGTGCCCCGTTACCCTGGGGCTGCCCCCTGGCAATACCCCACCAGTCTCTATGGGTCTCCCCTCTCTGGGAAACCCCCCCAACCCTCTAATCCCCACCTTGCCTCAGTCTGGGCTACTGCCAGTCATCACCAAGCCCCCGCTCCCTGGGGCAGACTGCAGTGTAAAAGCCACTCATCATAGGCAAGGGGGGTTTGGACCTGCTGCCTCCACCTATAGCGGAGCTGCCCCTCTGCAGCCCTAGTACCCTCTAGTGGGCCCTTCCTTCAGCCTGCAGCCTGGGGCTCTGCTAGGCTGGAGCTCCCCAGCTCCCTGGCCCTTCCCCAGCACTGCTCCACCCTCGGTACCTTCTCTGCAGACAGCCAGGCCCCGCTCCCGTCAGCCTCCGGAGCGCCCCCTCAATGGGCGTTGGACCAGGCCCTGCAGCCTGGGGAGTTGCCAGCCTGGAGAGAGACTCCTTTTGGCCTCTGGCTCACAGCCTTTTTATACAGGCCAGCTGTGGCCTGATTGGGGCGTGGCCCAGCTGCGGCTGCTCCCCCAATCAGCCTAGTAGCTGCTTCCCCCTGCAACAGCCCTCTCCCAGGGCTGTCTTAAGGGCAGGACCGGGGTAACCACCCTGCTACAGCAAGGCAATGCCATCTCCCTCTTTTCTCGGCCTGTTCTTCCTGAACAATCTGTGCTCTTCTATACCAATATTCCAGTCAAGTGAATTCTACCACCAAGTTTCTGTGATGCCAACTATGTTGTAATTGTGATTATTCACTAGTATTTCTAGTTCTTCCTGTTTATTCCCCATACGTCTTGCATTAGTATACAGACATCTAAGATGTTCATTAGATTTCCCCTCTGTGTTCCATCTTGTCTCTTCTTTGTCCCTGTTATGATTGCCACTCAGATTCGGATCCTTCACCCAGGTTTCCATGTTTTGGACTCCTGGTGACACCATCTGTGCAACCATGCATTCACCTCCAGAATGTGTCTATCTCTGGCTGGGACCTTACCCTTGACTGGAAGGATAGATGAGAACACCACCTGCGCCCCCAACTCCTTCACCCTCATTCCCAGAGACCTGTAGTCTTCTGATCTGATCACGGTCATACTTTGCAGTATCGTTAGTACCCACATGGATGAGCAGCATGGGGATGGATGATCCTCACCAATCCTTCCATAATGTGTCAGATATGGACTCTTAGCAGGCAGCACACTTCCTAGGATGCCAGGTCAGGCCAGCACTGGATCCCTATGTTATCCTTAGAAGGGAGTCATCGATCATCACCATCACCACCCTTCGTTTCTTCTTGAGAGTGGTGGCCATAATGCTCCCAGCACTGATGGAACATGGCTTCTCCTCCTTCACCTTTGGGAAAGATTCCTCATCTCACATTGCCAGGGCAGTATACCATTTTTTTCTCTCTGTGGACGGTGGGTTGAGAGCAGAAGTGAAGCACTGCCCGCTGCCAGAAGTAACCAGCAGCCAGCCTCCTCCCTGTGAAGGAACCATTTCCTCCTCCCCAATAGTGCTACTACAGTCCCCTCCAGCTGGATTACTTCCTCAGCCTTGGAGTTCTCTGTATGAATGTTTTCAGTGAATTTCTCATGTGCTCAGTCTAGCCACCTCCTCCTCCTTTAGCTCTCCCACCTGTTTTCTGAGAGATTCTACCAGTAGACACCTCTCTCACTTGATGGTGCCCCCACCCTTTCTATGATGAGGAAATGCAGGCCACAAGTCTCTGCAAATCCACAGCAAGACCTGAGTAGAGGTATCTATGGTCAGTTTTTCTGTCTGAACACAGATGCAGGTGGAGGAGCCAGGAGCAGTGTTGGCATTGGCAATGCGACCTTTCCTGAGACATGCTGATTTTATTCTTTCTCCCTCCTACAAACTCCCCTCAGTGGCTTCAGTGCTGCACTCCGTCATCCAGGATGTGGCTTCTGAGAAATGGGAACAAGTGTTCATAGCCCCTTAGCCACTGTTCCATGGTATGGAAATGCTCATTTTTCCATTCCTCGTGGTTGATGCCAAGGTCTTATCTTCCTGTATTATCATTGATGTAGTGATGTTTCCAACAGAAAGTAGGTCTCGTTGCACAAGGTTTGAGGTCACAGTAATTGCCATCTTACCTTTGTTTCAAAAGCCCTTTATATAAGTTGTTGGAGGGTTTTCATCCTTTTGCTTACATTCTTTTGAGCTGAATCATCCTCAGAGTCTCTTCTTGTTGTATCTCTACACAGAAAGATCCATGTATGTTTCCACTGTCAGCTCATGCCACATGTGGCACCATAATTGGGATCTCAAAGTTGTCTTTGTACTTAACTGACAGACCTTCCCTTACAAAGGTCTCTAAACCTCCAGAAAGGTAATGTGATATTAGAACATTGAATCCCATAAGGACCCTCCTTTCCCAGTTTCCTTGCTTCTCTGTGTAGTCATCATCATCCTCTCACTTTAGTTTTACATCCCAGAATGAGAAGTTTCATTAGTTCTCGTCTTCTTCTTGCAGGAAGTCCCTTTGATCTAGAGGATCCTTTTCATCCTGTTGGGGAGAGTCCCAATAAGCAGACCTCTTTCTGCTGGCCCAGGATTGACACTTTCTGCTTCTTTTCTGTGGGTGAAAATCTCATATCATGTGTTGGGGGAGTCGGGGGGCCTCCTCTTCACATACCAGGAAAGGAACATGATCAGCTCCAAGTGTACAATCAGATTTCTTCCAGACTCTGATCCATTGTAGTTTTGCTCAACTGCTTGGCTAGTATCCTAGAAGAGCTGTCTGCCTATTTCTTTCCAGTTGGAGATAAAGGGAGTTTTTCTGCAGGTTCTCCCTGAGAAACTCTATGTGGATTTTTCTGTCCTGTTCTAGACTTCTGCCTACACAATCTCAAGATTTGTCAGTCTTCATTTCAGATAGAAATGCCCTAATACAGTCTCTAAATCAGTGTTTTTCAACCTATTTACCATTGTGGGCCACATATGCCTCCCACAATGTGTTATGTGGGCCGCATCCAGTACTACCTGTATGACCCTGTGGATGTCACATGGGCTGCAGCCGTGTGCTGATTGGGCCACGGGTTGAGAACCATTGCTCTAAGCCATCCTGTCTTTGTTGTTCTGTGGGCCTAATAATATACATCCTTTGAGGCTACAGTAGCAAAATTTTGGCAAAAAAATCCAGTTGTTGCTAACACCACTGCAGCTCTGCCAATGACCATAACAATGGAAGTTCTAGTGCAGAAAAGGCTCCTGTAGCTCATATCATTCGCTTGCTGTTGAGATCTGCTCTGAGCAGGATTAGACCACGTGGTGTTTGCAGAAACTTCATCTACACTAGAGTTTTCATCCATTATCCATTCATGCCATTATCACTGTGAAAGCTGCAATGGTTGTAAACTTCTGCCAAAAATATGGCAGACAAGACTCCATGCATTTTGTAGTCTTCAAGCACTGGAGGAACACAAAACAGACAGGAGTTGACATTCTGTATATTTCCAAAAAATAAACAAAAGGGGGAAAATTAAAACCCCCTCTGACATTCTTATTACACCATAAAGAAGGCAAAAGGGCACACGCCCATATTTAATCAATCCTTTGCCGGTTGCCTTTAAAACAAATCAGCTCTCCAACATACCTTTAGTTTTAAATATATATACATTTTAAAAGGAACAGAAAAACCTTGAAGATTTTTTTCTACATTTGTCATAAGCCTCGACTGCACTACGAAACTTAGGTTTTAGGTTTCAGCGATGGTTTCTGAAACTGTGCTGGTATCAGCTTCTTTTGGTCTGCGTTTGTATTTAAATCACTAAAAACCGATTCAGATTGCAACTACTACAGGCACCTTTTGTCAGCAACAGGTAATTTTCCTAATATAAACAAGGCTAAAAATGTGTAAATGATAAATAATACAGTTAAATCTTACCTCCTGTACAAAAAAATCTGTTGCTGACAACAGATTGCTGAACACATTTTGTCCTTGCAAGTATAGCGAAGGACAAAGTGTGTTCACACCATTTTAGAAACTATGGTTAAAACCTGTAGCCTAAGTTGTCAAAATGGTGCTATATATACATATTTTACATGGTTACACTTGCAGTTAAACTGTGTGCAGCTATGCCGGTTGCTGCAAATTCAGTGTCCGCAACAGGTAATTTTGTTACTGTGGACCAAACCTTACTGTGCTCACTCAACACTTCATCCTTTTCTTAACTACACAGAATACAAAGATATTAGCACGTGTTTAAAACCAGTTCAAAAGTTCATGAACTTACTATATTTCATTAACTATATTTTAAAACAAGCACAAATTGGGTACAGAAATGTAATTTTTTTTTCACTGTGTAAGACCAGGGTGAAAGAGGGAGACTGCAGGCATATACATCTTGCTAAGCATTAATTTGATGGGGGATGAGAAGGACACGCCATTTGATATCTAAATAGAAAAATGCTATTTTTTGTTGCTTTTCATATTGCATTTTATATATTTTTGGTATTTCACAGAGGGCTGCTGTTAATGTAACTAAGGGAAATATTCTGAGATTCTATTTTTCTGTTCCACTTTACTGGCCTCCCCATTTTCCTGAATTTTTCCTTCATTTCTTCACAATAATGAATTTCTTCCCCCATTACAGCTCCATTACTTGTCTTAAATTCCCCACTGCTACCAATGCTGAGACTTGACCTCTCCTTTATACTCTGTATTTCACTGTTTTGTTGAGTTCTCTAAATCTGATTCTTTTTTATTTTTTTTCCTTTCTGTCTCTACTTTTTGCCCCCTACTCCTCTTCTGACTTCAAGAACAGTTCAGACTCCACAAACTGAAGGCATACCTCCCACAGTACTTCAGTAGCTCAAATATGGACAAGGCAGGAGGAGGCTGACTCCTTACTCCAACAGCCCAGGGCCAGATTGAGGTAATCCAAGACCTAGCCACACTGTGACATGGGGAGTCCTCTGGCTTTATTTCTATGGCCCCCCCACACCATGAGCTGTCCCTGCCTCTCCACTTGGACTCTCCCACTGTCATAGCACCTCTTTCCTTCCTCCCAATAGTGCCCCTCTCTTCAGAATCCCAGAGAGACAGGGAAAGACTGGGAGTAGCAGGGAAGTATTTACACCCTAGCAGCTGGGGTTTAGCTACTTAAATAGGTAGGTGAACAGGATCAGCTGCACTTTTCTACTGTCAGTGTAAAGGGCAGTGCACCACAAGTAGATGTGCCAGTGGTGTCCATTGTAGTGCCTTTTGGGAAATTTTTGCAATGTGTTGTGGGATAGAAATGACTTGCCCTGGGGTCTCTTGAAGCTAGGGGTCAAGTTCCCAGCATGCAACCTTCTCCATCCCATAATGCCATCCATATCCCATAATTTTTGTGCCTTTTTAAAAAATCCCACAAATCTGCGTGGCACTTTTTGCTGTCCACCATCTGACAGAAGCATGGAGCCTGCAGACCTCTGCATTATTCGCATGAAAGTTGCAAATACAGGATGCACAATCCTCCTATATTTGCAGACCTACAGGTAAAACCACACAATGGGGGAAAATGATTTCTTCCAACACAGGGTGCTAAGGGACACAGTGAAAAACAATTCAAGGTTATTGGTGGCATTCATGGAGCAGTTTCATATGCTGGGGAGTCTCTTCTGGGCCCATGACTGATGGGATCACATTGTAATGCAGGTTTGGGACAATGAACAGTGGCTGCAGAACTTTTGGATGTGAAAGGCCATATTCCTGGATCTGTTTGCCAAGGTTGCTCTTGCCCTCCAGCACAGGGACACCAGAATGACAGCTGCACTGACAGTTGAGAAGCGAGTTGAGAGACTCAAAGGCAGAGCAAGAAAACCAAACAGCAACCTATAGGCCAAATGTGGTCCTGAGAGATGCCTAGAGAAAGGGTCTGGGTGGGGATTGCTGGCTGAAAGAAGCTTGGGCTTGTAAGCTAAGAAACTACTCCTTTTGTTTCTGGTTCCTCCTGCATTTGGAGCAGCAGGACTTTGTGCATTCCTTGTAAATAAACAAAACCACATAAAAGAAAATACCAGGCTCAATCATCAATTTCTTCTCCCAATTGGAACATAGTTTTACTGCAAGTTAATCTTTGTGAGGTCAACCCTGGAAGGGAGCATATGTATGTTTACCTTGCAGTAAAACTCAAGTGTCTGGTCAGTGTGTTTTTACCTCAGCCTAGATCATGCATGTTAGTTACCTAGAGATTAAAAAAAACACCATTTTTATCAGTGAAGACAAGGCCTTAGAAAATCATATCAAACATACAGTATTTATAGATTAATTCAAAGCAGCCCCCACACCCTTCAACATCTTGTAACTCTAAAGAGTTAGAGATGAAAGCTTTATACCACTGGAAGAGGGATGACTAAGGCCTGGTCTACACTAGGAATGTACTTTGGTATAGCTATATCTCTCAGGGGTGTGAAAAATCCACACCCGAGAGATGTAGCTATACTGACCTAACCCCTGGTGTAAACCAGCACTAGGTCAACAGAAGAATTCTTCTGCCTCTTGGGGGGTGGATTACCTACACCAACAGGGGAAAGCCTCCCATCGGTGTAGGTGTCTATACCAAAGAGCTACAGCAGCGCAGCTGCAGCCTTTTAAGTGTAGACAAGTCCTAAGCTTTCAAAAGGGACACAGATCCAGCTATCCCAATAACCATTATAGAGATATTGGACTTTGATCTTGTCACTACTGCAGAAGTGAATGTTGCCCAGCCAGGATTTCAGAGAAGTGAAATTTTGGGGGTGAAATTCCACATTTAGAGGAACGTATGTTTTTTAATATTAAGCTATGTCTACACGTGTGGTAGCATGTAGAGTACAAGCATTACACAGGAAGCTACATCCTGCAGTGAAAGGCTTTAGTGGGGGAGGCAGTGGAAAAAGGCGCCAGCAGCTCCCCACTCCCAGAGCTTTTTCCTGCTGCCGACCCCTTCTCAGAGCCTTTCCCTGTGGTGAAGAAAGGCGCCAGCAGCGGAGAGGCAGTGGGATTCTGCACTGCTAAAAATGAGTAGTGTAGACATGGAAGGCACTGCCATAGAGAGCCGGGTATGGTACATACCCTAGGATTCAGGCATATAGGATACTCCACTCACCTAAGACGTGCCTCACCATCTACACTGATATTTATACCCGTGCACTCTCTCTACTCTACATGCCACCCTACATGTAGATATAACTTTAGACCGAGTGATGGAGAGGGATTCATGCAGAGTTCAGGTAAGGCCGTCCAAGGTACATAAGTGCAATTTGTTGTCTTAGTCTGCAATTTCACATGGATATTAACTTAATGTGTGCATCATAGGTGAGACTGGTAGAAATGTCTATTACTGAGGTTACCCAGTACATCCAATTATAAGATCCTATTTTCAGTTGTTTATAACTTAGTCAAATTTTAACCATTTTGGCTGAAATTTCCCATGCTGGGGTGTCTGCCTCAGGCTTAATTTCGGCCAAAACTGTTCAGCCATTTCCGAGAACAAGGGTAGAGAAACATAAGTTTTTCTCTTGTTAAAAAATGCTGGCAACCTTTTTTTTTTGTTTTTTTGTTTGTTTTTTTGAGAAGTTCTAGCACTACCGTGCTTTGGAGCAGGAACCTTAAATTTGGCAGAGGGTGTGGCTTTTGTTTCAGGGCTCTGCCTTTTGCCATTCCTGTGAAAATCCACTCAAATTTGCTGAATTAGAAGCTTTCAAAAAATCTCAGTTGTTCAACGGGAAGCCAGTGTACGAATGCATCCAGTGCCCCAACTGAGTATCTCATAATTGAAAATCACAACATAAAACAGAGGACTGCCCATAAATATATCTGCCTTCACCCACCCCTACTCAACTGCCTTGAAAAAGATGGGCTTTGCTGCATGCCCGAAGGTTTTGCTCTGTCACATTTCTCTGTGGCCAGAAATGTTTGAATAATGAAGGGAGAATTAACAATGTTTTAAGGGTTTGGTCAAACTGAAAAATTAATCATGTCATTTATAATAGTAGTTGTAATGGTCTATTGAGGAAATGCCGTTTAATAACTTTCTCTGGAGGTTTGTACACTGCTATTCTGCTCTATAAGTAGTGAAATATGATACATGAAGAGTAAATTAAAAATACATCCAGTGAAGGATGAATACTAACTGAGAAGTTAGATGAATTTTCAAGCTGTGTTTCCTGGTGGGAGAAAAAATTATGATAGAAATGCAGTGGACTAAATACTGCTTAAATTATTTACTAAACTATATCAGTCCAACTGATTGCAAATGTGTGTGTATAAATTTGTTGTTCCTTAGATTTGGTTTCAGATTTGGTTTAGTTTTTTATAAACTATATGTCTGTAGCAGGGTGGCAAGCTATCAGACCCTGGATAGGGATAAAAACTAAAATAATTTCTGTTGACACACATAATAGGTGGATCTTGTTAGTGCCATCAAAAGCTGTGACAGCAAAGGTCCTCAAGGGCAAACCCTGGGAACTGCCAAGTTTGGGGAGAAAGTTTAGGCTAAAGTTGTTTGTTTCTAAGCCTTTTTGTTCTCTACTGTAGCATGCCTGTCACCCTAATTTACTTTACTCATGAGGAGGAGGAATATAATCTAATGATTTGAAAACAGGGCTAGTAATTTATTTCTACTCTGCTCCTGCTGCACTGAATTGCTCTGCAGCCTTGGGAAAGACACTTAATTTAAAAGCTTCAAAATTTTTCTGCCTCTCAATTTTTGGGTGGCCAGCAGCATTCAGCTGGAGTTATGGATCTCAGCAATCCTGAAAATCAAGTGCATGGGGTCTCAAATTGGTCACCCAAAATCAGAAACCACTTTTGAAAATTTTAACCTGAATTGCCCTGTATGAGTCCCTCACCACCTTAACTCCTTGAAAACTGGGGTTGGTAATTCTTGCCTCTTTCAAGAGGGTACTGTAAGGATTATAATAGCTGTAAAACTTTTACAGTGAAAGGAATTAGAAAAGTGCAAAATAGTATTGGTAACAAAAACAAACTTTACTCTCCTTCTTTCTTAAAACTTTTGTCTTGAAATGATTTAAAGTAATTGCTGTTGCTATTAAAAGGCTCTGTGCCATATTAGAATCTAACACCATGTACTTTATCTTGTTTGTTGTATTGCTATTATGAAAGGATATCACTCTTGTATTCTCTGCCTTCTCATCTGTCTTGTTGTCCCTTAGGGTGGATGTCTTTTCTGTTTACTATTTTCTTAATAGCATTTTTCATGACCCATCAAGTGTCACCCTTTCAGTGAAGATGGAGGGGATGTGGTTTATTACTTTTTAAATGAGGTAGTGAGTGCACAGATATTATTAATTTAATTAGCTGGCCCCAGAAATTTTTTCACTGCAAAGGGATAAGTAGAATTGACCAGCCTCTTCCTAATGCTTTTTCTTATGATTATTTTTCATATAGTGCTGGTAGAGTGTAACCACTACAGCAGCACCAACAAAGTGCTTAGTACAGCAGAATATTATTTCAGCTACATATAACCTTGCTAAAGAGGGGAAGGAATAAATCACTGGTTTCTTTCCAGTTCTCTTTGATGCCAGGAAATTGTTTGTTAAATTGTATCTAGTATGTTTTGATTCTTTGTTTTCTGTGGTAAAGTTTGGTACGAGATATGCAACTTTTGGAGCACTCTTCCTGATGATAAAGTTGCTGTCTGCATGTCTTTTGTATAGAGTCTAACCCCCAAAAAAGTCTTTCATTTGTTTGAGGTACAGACTGACCATTTCTTTTCAAATAGCAGAAATGAAAGCAACGTAAGACTTCTGTCCCAATCAGTAAGTCATCTCAGATGAAGTGGAGTTAACCGGAACATTGCATCTTAAATAATGTTGGGTGTAAATTGTGTTCTAAAACAAATACACATGACCTAAGCTTAAATACAATTTTAAAACTTTTACTGTAAATTATTTTTATACTGAATGGAATTTGGCAAATCTGATTCCAAGTGTTTGTCTTTATGAACAGGAATAAGTGGATTTACTCCTGTGTCTATGATTATTTAAATTTAACCCTGAGTAGTGACGGTCAGCTTTTGTAATAGTAAAGGTTGTATTGGCATGTTGCTAAAAGCAGAGGAGCACTTAACTTGCATACATATTTACCTACCATACAAAATGCAAGTATTAGCCAGGAGTCAAATACGGGATATCAGAGCAGGTGGAGAAGTAATATTCTTCAAAGGTCCATGTATTTGAGACACAAAATGAGACACCACTCAGTGTATTGTGAAGATGATCAAAATTACATCATGTATGCTCTGCTGAACTCCTGGGGCTTGGCTTCTCCCGTTGGGTTCAGATACACCCATGGAGTCTGCTGGGCTCTTTGGGCTTAGTTCTTTCATAACTGTAGCAAAAAAGAAAAGTGGTAGTATCTCCTAAGCAGTATTCATTCATGGCTCCAAAATGAGATGTCATTCACAGTAAATTGTACAGACCTTTGTAATGTGATTCTCTCTTTTCTTACATGCTCTGGTCAGTAGTGAAATAGTTAATGTTGACATTTAAGTTATCATCACTGAGTTTCAGAGTTAACATCTTAAGGTGAGCTGAGATCAGTTTACTTCTCAGATTCACTTTTTAAAAATTGAAAACTTAGATTCTGCACGCAAGATGGCATCTGAAGAGTAGCGAATATATGCAGCATGCCACTTGACTTAGAACCCTAGTATTAAGTTAATTTTCCACACAGTTGGCCACCACTGTTCTTTCTCATCCTCTGCCAACTTTACAGCATTTTCTCTGCTTCTCTCTCTCTCTCTCATATTAAAGAACTATGAGTTGGTGCTTGTAATTTTGTGGGGAGTGCTGGGAAGATTTTTGTCTGAGAGGAGTTGCTAGTTTGGTTGGTTGTTGAGATGTGTAAGGGTTTAGCAGTTGGAGGTACAAGTGTCAGGATTGTGGTATTTATCTCCGGGGAGCATGTAGGAATATTTGGCAACTAAGTTGGGGTTCTGGGTGTCTCTGTATTGTTACTAGAGAAGCACAGGAGAATCTTCCTCCTGGCTTCTAGAATGTGATGGGGAATTTTCCCTCTCCTGTCAGGTAACAGAAACAGGGCTCTGTCCTCCTCAGTGAATCTTTATTTTGTACCCCATCAAATCAATAGAGGGAGTTTCTCTAAGGTTCTTTTTTTCTTTGATGTGAGAAATATATTGCATTCACTTGTGCACCTGCTCTCTCACGCTCATCCCCACCCACCCACCCCAGGAACCCACCAGCTTACCCAACATTAGGTCCATTGTGATAATAATCACATGTTCTGTCTGTTCCATCAGGAAGTTTAATTGGTACACTGCCGATCTGAAATTACAGGTATGCTCCCTGATGGATCAACCAGACTGAGGAATGTTGAAGAAAACATATCCCACAGTTTAGGAACCACTTTGTCTCCCCAACCTGTAAAATAAATCTTTTAAGGGCAACTTTGCAGACCACCTGTTGGTCATATGTGGAGAATAAAGGTTGCATTACAGAATTAATCCACTATATTTCTTTTGGTTGTATATAAGTAAATTAATTTTCCCCTCTGTTTAAGGAGATAGATATTATGTGGTTACTATTGGTTTATATTTGTTCACTGTAATCAAAGTTACCAGTTATCTTCTGACATTAATTCCCTTTTTAGGAGTTCTCTGGAACTTGTCCTCATGTGATGCAGTAAAGATGACAATCATTCGAGATGCTCTATCAACACTAACTAACACTGTGATAGTTCCACATTCTGGATGGAATAATTCTTCCTTTGACGATGATCATAAAATTAAATTCCAGACTTCTCTAGTTCTGCGCAATACTACGGGATGCCTGAGGTAAATCACCCTATTCAAGATCTCTGTTAACACAGTAATCAAGTTATACAACAATGTATTCAAATTCCTTTTAAATGGCAATTTCTTAAATAATATAGTTGTTACATCCTTTTTAACCCTTTTAGTTCTTCCTCGCATGCCAATTAGTAGGAAAAGAGCATAAACTTAGGAGCTCAGAGGTAATATTTTATGAATGTATTAATGCTGCTACTTGGTAAGGATTAAGCTTCTACTGTTTTTGTGCTCATAGCTAATCTTTTCCATATTAATCACCACTGTCTTGATATTGAAGGTACTGTCTATGAAACTTATTCTTTCAAACCTTGAATTAACTTGAGTAAAGCCATCTCTACAAAAATCATGTGATACTGTTCACATCATTAATAAGATTATATAAAATCTAAAACTTAATTTTGATGAAAAATAAATTTTAGAGGCATTTATTTTTAATGAAAAACCTAAGTAAGAAAACTAGGAGTGCTTTGTTAGATTGAATATTTAAACATTACTGACAGCAAACAATGTATATAAATTAAATGGACACTATCAAGTTAAAAATTGTTCTATTGAATGAACTTTTTTTACCTGCTATTGTTACAAGTAATATCTGAGATTACTATAAATGAAAGCAATTAGAGACAAATATGTTTTTTCTATTTTTTTTTTTAATCCATTTACCTTCTGCATTCGACACTTTATGTATAGTCAGTTTCACTGTTTCCTCTCTTGTTTAAGTGGGTGTTTCAAACAGCATTAAGAAAAAAAAGCACTTTTAAAAATAGGAAAACATAAAACCACAAAAAATGACAGGGAATTCAGGGGTCATGTGCAGTACATGAGACTACTTTAAAAAAAATTATATTATCAACCGACTGTATAAAAAGACTTTCCTTCTGCAAATGATTTGATTAGACCATTACTTGTATATATGTATGACTCTGAAAACCATACATAAATATACAGTATATTGATTAATATTCTTATTGCATTTTAACACTTTAGGAATCTAAGCTCTGCAGGAGAAGAGGCAAGGAAGCAGATGAGGTCTTGTGAAGGGCTGGTTGATTCTTTGCTATATGTGATCCATACATGTGTGAACACATCAGATTATGACAGCAAGGTGTGTGCTTATTTTAACTAAGTAATTTCTAGGTATCAGACTAGTTGTCTGATGTGCCGTTTTTGTTTTGGATAGTGCAAGTCAGCCACAAAACTCTTGAGCTCTACTTATTTTTACAAAACCTTTTCCACCCCTACATTTATTTATGCACAAAATCAAATTCTGTTGTGGAACACAAATTTATTTATTCTGTGTGTTTAATTCTCACGATGAAGCACCCATTCTTTGGGGGGGGAGGGGGAATAATAATTTGCACTTACCATGCTTTTTATCTTCAAAACTCTTTTTAATAAATGCTTAATTAATCCTCATACCACCCCTGTGAGGTAGGCCCCTATTATCACCAGTTTTATAGTTGAGAAAACAACCAGAGAGACTATAATTTACCCAGAGCCATAGAGAGCGCCACTGTGAGACTGACAACTGGAATTTGGGAGTTCTTGTTCCCCAATCCTGTGCTCCAAAAATATTTTCACCTGTACTTGATTTGTTTTATATGCTGTTTCACCATTTGTGAAAGTATATTAATTACAGGATATCTCCATACTTTGGGTTCCAGACAGTGGAGAACTGTGTGTGCACACTGAGAAACTTGTCCTATCGCCTAGAATTGGAGGTACCTCAGGCACGTCTGCTGGGTATAAATGAATTGGATGACTTGTTAGGGAAAGAATCACCCAGCAAAGATTCAGAGCCAAGCTGCTGGGGGAAAAAAAAGAAGAAGAAAAAACGAACTTCACCAGAAGATCAGGTTTGTATTTTTCTTCTATTATAAAAACATCAAGTATTGTTTTTCCAATAGTAAAATACTGTGTCCGGGAGAAAACTGACCATATCCAGTAATATGGTGACTATATCCACTTTTTAAAATTATGATATAAACATTTGATTTCAATTTTGCTTAAACCAATATACTTATAGCTAACGTGTTTTTCTTTCTCAGTGGGATGGAGTTGGCCCTATACCAGGATTTTCAAAGTCTCCTAAGGGTGTGGAAATGCTGTGGCACCCATCTGTAGTAAAACCCTATCTAACACTTCTAGCAGAAAGCTCCAACCCAGCTACTTTAGAGGGCTCTGCAGGATCTCTCCAGAATCTTTCTGCAGGCAACTGGAAGGTATTGTATTAAACCCATCCCATAATCCTGTGGCAAATGAATTTCCACCTCTTCTACTACACTTGTACTTCAACTAAGTGTTCTCCTTTAACAACGTCATGACATCTGAGCAGGGTAGAATATGCCATTTCCTAAAGTGCATATGGTGTTTCTCCGTTAATCAGTGTTATTAGTGGTCCTACAGTCACCCCTCCTGTGTTTCTCCATGAAACCCAAAGTCCTGAGATATGCTCAGTGGCTCCTCTGAGGTGGGCATTTTCCTAAACTCACATTGAAGTCAATGGAAATGGAGGATCCTCAGCATCCTGCTCCAAATGCATCACTTCCTTAATATTTGCCTGACCTCCGTTTAGAAAAGCAAAGGAAATGTCAAAACATAAGCTAGAGTCAAGCACAGTGCATTCAGACACCCTGGCAGTTCTGTAATTCCTGTCCGAGGCCTGTCTGAACACAGAACCAAACGTGCCAAATTTCAAGATGTCTTTGTGATGTGGACACACATACTTGGAATTAAGATTAATTTAGGGAGATTCCATTCTTTTCAGTTATTTTAATCTAATTATTTTCATATCCTATTTGTTCTTGGTATTCTTTTGTCTAGAGAAACAACAACATACAGTTTGATATTTTGTATTTTTGTAGCCCTTTATGTTAAACACTTACAAAATAGTCTAATGATCACAACTGTCTTATGAAATAGATAAGCAAATACTACTGTCGTTTTACAGAAGTATAATCCGAGGGAGAGAGGTTAAACAATTTTGTCGAAAACCACTTATGGTGTTAATGGCAGACCTGGGTCTGGCATTCAGGAGCTCAAGATTGCAGGGCGTTCGCTTAAATCTCCAACTGTACCACAGCCATTATTTCATTAATAGTATTCGTAGTTGTCATAATATAAAGTTCTTCTGGTTTTCATTTTTAAATAAATTTACAAATAAAGTATGTGAGGGGAAAAACATTGGTAAAGGTGAGAAAGAGAAAACTTTATACACTTCTCTTGGTCTCAATTCCCTTACAGTCCTCTCCATTCCACTCCTTTTCACTTTCACAGTGAAAGGCAATGAAGAGCTAGCAGCAGAAAATGGGTGGCTTATTGGGAATGGCATTAAAATCAGTTACCACTATTTAGAAAAAAAAATGAAAACTTGTAGGTTTTTCCCATTGAATACGTGTGCCAAAAAAAACTTTGAACACTGAATTGTGGTGGAAAATGACTGCCAAAAAGACCAAAGCCAACTAAAAAATGTACAAAATAATAGATGCAAGTACCACCTCTTCCCAAGTATCAGAACATGGGTATTACAGTAAATGATGGTAGTTGATACCTAATTGGTTATTAACAAGAGCAGGGCATAATTTTTATTATTTGCTGCTATATTCCAACTGTGCACTCCTGCTTATGACCCTCATGTATGGTCCATTGCAAAGGCACCACATGACATCTCTTTTTAATCACTTTTATGTATTTGTCATAGAAATAAAAATATTCATTGTTTTCTTTGCTATACAAAAATAGCTGACAGATATCATTTGGGATTTTCAAGCTTTTGTGACTGACATTTTTAATCAATCTTTTTCCTGAAATACTATTCCCTCTCTAATAGATTTAACCTCCTTTGTCACTACATTTCTTTTATTAATTCATATATTTAAACATTCTTCTACAAGGAGAACAATTTCAGTGGCACAGAGGCCTAACTCCCAGTGCCAAGTAATGGGAACTGGGCACCCACTTCTTGTGTCTGCCTTTGGAACTTTCTCACTAAAACATGTATGAATTGTAATACAGTAAAAGATAATATTGGTGCTGTTTTAATATGGTAGGTATGTAAGTAATTGAGTTTTGTGTAATAGTTTGCAGCATATATTCGAGCTGCTGTCAGAAAAGAAAAAGGGCTTCCAATCCTTGTGGAACTTCTGAGAATGGATAATGATAGAGTTGTTTCTTCTGTGGCAACTGCCTTAAGGAATATGGCTTTAGATGTTCGCAATAAGGAGCTTATTGGTAAGTATATGTAACTATACTTAAGTATGCAGGGATAGCAGCACAACGCAATCCTTCCTTCAGTGCTTGAAGAAAACTTATTTTAGGATGAGAATACACCATGTGAGCTAGTTGTGTATCAATCATATCACATCATTAGAGTCACATACATTTTAGTCTTCTTGGCAGAAATAGCTTTTTGGAGCAACATTGTCTTATTTGTTTGTCTTTAGTCAACCTGTGCAGCCAGTCCCCTTACAGCAAAAAGAAGTTGCTTGAATTCAAACTGAATCATACAGGAAGTTTCATTGTAAAACATGATGAGAAATACCACTCCCCTTTCTTGAAGCTAACTAGTAACCTTCTCAAAGGGCTACAGGGTCCTGTATCATAAAGGGATTTAACAGTTCAGGTCTCAACACACAAATAAATGCTTTATTCTGACAATATCAGATTTGTTTTGTTTTGTTTCTCCTGCCATAATAATTGTTTCCACCAGAAACCAGCTCCAAGTCTAAGTATACATATATATGTAATTGACAGGGCTGTTCTTCTAGAGATAATTCATTAATTATTTCCCTTTTCTAAACTAATGATGAACTCTCTTCACCTCCAACCTGTGCCTTTCTCATCTTATATACTTTTCTGCTGAAATAAAAGCACTTGTCCTGCCCTAGATACGAAACCTTGCAATACCAATCACGGGAAGTGGAACAGCATATGCTGCAATGCCTCACCCTTGACTGTTCTAGTCTAAGGGTACGTCTACACTTACTTCCTGGTTCGGCGGCAGGCAATCAATCTTCTGGGATCGATTTATCGCGTCTTGTCTAGACGCGATAAATCGATCCCGGATCGATCCCGGAAGTGCTCGCCGTCGACGCCGGTACTCCAGCTCGGCGAGAGGAGTACGCGGCATCGACGGGGGAGCCTGCCTGCCGCGTCTGGACCCGCGGTAAGTTCGGACTAAGGTACTTCAAATTCAGCTACGTTATTAACGTAGCTGAATTTGTGTACCTTAGTCCGAAGTGGGGGGTTAGTGTGGACCAGGCCTAAATTAACTCTATCAACATTTGTCATGATGCAGAAAATCTTAATTTTTGAACAGGAAAAAATGTCTTTCTGGCTTTGTTTTTAGACTAGTGTGGTAATTAGGCCAGTGTTACTTGTACAAATAGAGGTACAGTTCATGCTCAGAAATGTAAATGCTACTGCAAGTACAGTTTTATAATAATTTTATTTATAAAGCTTCTCCATCCTGAGTAGTCTGGGTGATGTGCAATAATTTTATGATCATAAAAATGATCTTGCCAACTATAGATCAATACTCACTGCTTTGTGATTTAGGTAAAGATTATTGAGAAAGATGTTGGTGAAGCAGCTTTGGTAATATTAACAGTCTTCAGATTCATAGATCAGTCTAGGGGTCTATGTATATCCAGGCATGGGATGGAAACTACAATAGCTGCATTGGTCAGTGATCTTCTGTTGGTGAACAAATAGAGTTTGTGTTGATTTTATTAGACCTATACATTGTCTTCAGTCAAATATAGTTGATCATACTATACAGCTGATCATAAGGCATTAACAGGCTCTACGTTTTGGCAGGAGTAGATGGGAGCCCCTTTTAAGTGTTTTTACTCCTTTTTACATTGGAGCACCAGCAGGTGATTGTGGGCTATCATTTATGCACCCTGAGACTGGAGGTAAGGCAGGGTTCTATTCTTTCCCCTCTCTTGCTCAATTTCTATGAGGCGAACAAGAAGGCAGTAAGAAGATGGGTGCTACAGTGTCTGCAGCATCCTGATAATACCCAGCTGGACCTCTCTAAGTGTACAAAAGAGAGATACTGGCATAGTATTTTTCCTGAGGCTGCTCAACTCTGGAATGGGCCCTCTCTTCTGTCTACCAGAGCCTGGATTTGTTAAGTCTCCAGACATGCTGCAAAACAGATCTAGTTTTCCACAGAATTTTGAGAAGGGGATGGAATTATTGATTGGTATGGGATAATTGTTTTTGTGTAGTTTTGACTATGATAGTGGGGTCAGTGACAATGGAGGGTACATCTATACTGCAAAAAAAGACCTGTGGCCCAAGTCTCAGAGCTCAGGTCAACTGACTGAGGCTTATGGGGCTCACACAATGGGCTAAAAGCAGCAATGTAGATTCACAGACTTGGACTGGAGCCGGGGCTCTGAGACCCGCCTTTCTTGCCAGGTCTCAGAGTTCAGGCTCAAACCTAAACATCTAGTCTGCTATTTTTGGCCCCATAGCACAAGCTCGAATCAGATGACCTGGGCTCTGAGACTCGCTGCCACGGATCTTTTTTGCAAAATAGACATACCCAGATTTAACTGGACTAATATAATTATTCTACTGGGAATTTTAAGTCTTGTATGTAGACCCCAGAGTTTGATTTTTTTTCCAATCTAAATAAATAAAATCAAAATAACATTAGAAGTACTGAGAGGGTTACAATTTTTGTTTCTGGAATTTTGCAATATACTTTTGCCAACTTTGTGTTACATGACTCTGCATTTCCTAAATTTGTATGTGAAGAAATATTTAACAGAAATGAGGTTTGGCATGTTTTTGCTCTGAAAAACATATTTGCAAAAATTAATTAAGTTTCACTTTAAAATAGACCTGTTGTAGTTGGAAAATGTGTGTACCTAATATTTTGCACATATCTACAAACAATATAATAATCAAAATCTTCCAAAAAGTAGATAGATGAGATAAACAGATGAAAGATCCAACCAAGAAAAGAGGAGAAAGTGTCTAATTATGGAAATAATACAGTTATATATAGGTGTGTTTTTTTTAAATAAAAGCCTTGAGGAAAAATCTGTTTGTTTTTAAATGTGGGGATATAAACACGCTAGCAAATGTCAAGGTAGATTGAATTCCACACCCTAGCAGGTACTACACCAAAGGTGCCACCACTTCACCTTTTGGTTAGCTCCCTCAAAGGCAGGTGGAGTCACAGTATCAATATATCCCAAGTTGTCTGGTTTTAAAAAATATTGCAGTTTTCTAGTATGCTTAAAAAGAAGTTACTTTCAGTAGCATTTCTTTTGTGGTTAAGGATCAGAATTTCTCCCCTGACACATTATGCAAATACAAAGTTAATACCTGTATGTACAATTTATCCCATTATTCACCATTATATCTAAATATATGTCTTCAATAAAAATAATATTTACTTTAGCTTTAGTTAATTTCCTTTGTTTGCAAAGTGATTATTCCTGTTTGTCAGTTGGTAATTGAAATCTGAAAGAGCTGAGATCTAATCTTTTATGGGTGATAAATGAGGTGAACAGAATGTCTGGTAATACCTCCAAAACTACAGAAAGGCTTCTGCACACCTCTCTAAAAGGAAATCTCAGTATGAGCCTACTGCTCCCCCAGTGATGAGAAATAATGTCATTTTCCTGTAGCAATTCTACTTCTGATCAATAATTCCTATTTCTAAACTATCCAGTATTAAGGCCAAGTTGTGCCTTCTATCCCACTTTATTTAGCCAAATTCTTTATTGCATCTCTTCCTATATGGATGCGTCAACAGATATCCTATAGTGTACATAAATATTGTTAAACAGTTTTATTTGTGCTATTTTCTGGTCAAGTGGTGGTTTGTGTCCATCTAAAGGCATAAAGAGTTTCAAATAATCATAGTATCTGTCAGCAACTAAAGCACGACTTGAATTAGGGGAAAGGGTAAGTGATAGCAAGTTCCAACATTTTCTCAACCTTTTATTCCTTTATTCAACTTTTTTTTAAACTATCACAATCAGAAACAATGAAATGTGATCATGCAATAGCCACCTATCAATTCAAGTCCTGCCTAAAGAAGACTGGAATATGCACAAGTGTAACATCTTACACATTTCTATAAAATAGAAGTTGTTTGAAAGATGCTTAAGTAATCTTTTTGTAACATTGCTTCTCTCTTGCTATAAAACAACTCTGCTAAACATCCTTAACTAAAATAAATAAGCTCACAGATCAGTGTATGTCTGTGTACATTGGCACATGGCCATAATATTTTTTTATCAGTCTTTTCCTAATCCAGAAGAAAAACGCAATGTATTTTCCATTTAGCAAATTACATTACAGTGTCTCTTGCCTCTGTGTGCAATCTGAATTATTTCAGTTTTCCACTTAGTGTTGATTTTTTATTCTACTTTCCTCATTGTTGCTTTTAGACATATATTTCTTGTCAGAGTGCTTATGTTTCAAATGTAAATTGCAAAGTGCATTTCCTAACTTGGTTTATGGATTTTTGTAGGTAAATACGCTATGCGAGATCTGGTGAATCGCCTTCCAGGAGGCAATGGCCCAAGCATATTGTCTGATGAGACTGTAGCAGCAATCTGCTGTGCTTTGCATGAGGTCACCAGTAAAAACATGGAAAATGCCAAAGCTTTGGCTGACACAGGAGGAATAGAAAAACTGGTGAACATAACAAAAGGAAGGGGTGACAGGCAAGTGGGCAGCTAGATTTGCAAGCAAAATGTTTCTTTCATCCATTTCAGATAAAAACAAGAAAACAAAACTTGTAAAGTGAATTTCATGCAGAAAAAGGATTTGTTACTTCGGTTCAGGTTTGCTGATAAGACGAGCAGTCTCACACAGCTGCAAACTGTATTATTTCCATATAGTACTTGCCAATCATTTACATTGTACAGTATTCTCCATATAAAGCTTCTAGGGGCTGTACAGTAATATACTGTAGTCAGATTCATTGGACCTATAAAATAAAAGTATCTGAAAATGATGTTATGAATATTAAACACACACACAAAAGTTAATAGAACATTATTAAGATTTGAAAAGTCAGGCAAGTAGAAGTTAGGAAATGCCAGAATTAAGATTGCCTGCGGAACCCTAATCTTGGCCCCCTTGTGCATAACATTATGATAAAGTATTTAATTATATATGATCACATATTATTTTTTCCACAGGACCTCTGTCTCAATCCATGCACAGCATGGAGGTTGCTCACTTAATGAGCAGCTCCTCAATATTTTGTTTTCTCCTCATTGTTCAGTGTTTGGTCCTAGGTCTTACTGCACACTACCCAAATCCTGCTCTGAAAAAAAAATTCTTAATTTCTTCATGGGCTTTTCTATGGTGCTCATCACTGTAATATCTGAGTGCTTCCCAGTCATTAATTAATTTTATTTTCGTAATAACCCTGTGAGATGAGAAGGTATTATCCTCTTTTTACAGCTGAGGACCTAAGGCACGGCGAGATTAAGGTCAACGGTATCCACTAATTTTGGATGCCCAATATGAGATGCTTACAGCCTAATTATTCAGAGTACTTACGATTACATAGCATTTTATATGCTCAAAGCCCAGCTCCCATTACCTTTAGTTGCAGTTGTGAGTACTCGGTACATCTGTAAATTAGACTCCAAGGGTATCAAGTTGAGCAGCCAGAAAATGAGGGGTGCCTAAGTAATGACCACCTGTGAAAAGTTTGAATGAAATGACCTGACTAGTATCACATGGAAACTATGTGGTAGAGGAAGTGATAAAATCCAATTCTTCAGGGAAGCATTCTCCTGCCTCATTCATGACACACCTTCCAATTTGTGCAACAAATGATGCAGGGATCCTAAAGACAAGAGCCTCCTTTACCACACCACCCTGATTTATTTCCAGAGAAGGTCCATCCTGCACACTGAATGACCAGCATTAGAGGGGCATAGGACATTTTGCCCATAGGTTTCATATATATTTGCTGAAAGCAGAGGAATGGTGAAACTCATAGATCTTGGTTTCCATTCCAGGCTGCGGAGGAGACAGTGATCTAACCGGCACAGACACTACCATTTCCTCCAAGCTTGACCCCTTCTGCCCCATCCTCTCCAACCTGTCCCGATCTTGTCTCTACCTAACCATTAGCTCCTTGCCCTGTCCCAGTCTCCTTCCCTATCCATTCCCATGGCTTCTTATCCCAGCCCCAATCTCCTTGACCAGTCAGTCCCTGTTCCCTACTCCTGGCTTCTTGTCCAGTCTACAGCTCACATTCCTCCTTCCTCCACACTGACACCCAGTCCCAATCTATCTGCCCAGGTTTCTCATCCAATTTCAGTCTCCTGGCTCTTTATCCCAGTCTCTTTGAGCAGTCAGTCACAGTTCTCCACCCCTGAACCTCAGCTCCTTCTTCTTCAAGTAGATGCAGCTCTGTATTCCACTTAGGTGTGTGTGCACCGGAGTCATAAATTTTACCTAGCAGAACCCATAGAGGGGAGGCGCTCATGCCTTGTGCTGTAGCACCTCCTTTAGCTATATGAGGCAATGTCACCTTGACCTCCCTCTGTTCTTTCTTCCGCCCCAGCTGGAGTCAGAGTCCTCTGTGATTTTCACCTCGCAAACCCTCTATTTTTAGTGACTTTTCTAGTTGTATATAGTTAATTAGTACCCTTAGTATAGCTTGCACCCAGATGGTCCAGTAGCAAAGTTGCACCTTCACCCCTCTCCAAATGTGGCTCAGGATGGTTTACCATCCAACTCTTCACCCCCTAGACAGATTGGTTCATCTTTCTTAACTGGTCCTGTACTCCTTGCAGTGGTGGATGTGTCCAGAGAATGTTTGCCAGGGCATTCCCTCTGGCCCTTGTGAACCAGGTCTGCTGTCACTGATGCCTCCCTGATGGGCAGCACACCTGGGGTTGCTGAAAGTTCAAGGTCTGTGGTTGGAGCAGGAGTCCTTATCAATTTGCTGGAGCTTCAGGCCTTCTACAATGCATGTCATGCTTTTCTGGACCGTATCGGGCTCAATGGTTCACATACTTACAACGATACCACCACAATGCATTATGTGAACAAGCAAGGGGGAATGTGTTCCAGGATTCTGTCCCAAGAGGCAATCAGGTTGTGGCAGTTCTGCATCAAGGAGAGTGTGATGGGGCAGCTGCCCCTCACTGGTAGGGGTTAAAAGCAGCCCTAGGGAGGCTGCACTGGAGGCAGCCAATTAGGGAAGGGTTGACGGGAGCAGCCAAGCAGGCCCATATAAAAAGGGAGCTGCAGGGCAGAGGCTGGCAGTTCTCTGCTGGGAGCCCAGGGAGAAAGGATTGTGTCTCTGGAGGGCTGAGAGAACTGCCAGCACCCTGGACAGAGCAGTGCTGCTAGCAGGGACCGGGGGAGCAAGAGAGCTCCTGGCTGGCTGCTGAGGCCCTGAGGCAAGGTCAAAGAGGATGCTGGGGCATGAGGAAGTGGCCAGACAATTCAGTGCAGTAGCCACTAAGGGAAATGGCTGAACAGCGGACTGCAGGTCCCGGAAGTGGGGAGCACAGTGTGTGTCGCAGAAGAGGACGCTGCATTCCTTGGAGAGACATGGGTCCTAAACCAGGAGTGACAGCAGCAAGGCACCACCCGAAGAGGGCGCATTAACATGCAGAGCTAATTCCCAAGACAGCCAGCAGGAGGTGCTACAGTGGTAAGTGAAGCCCTTTACAGAGAGCACTAACCGATAGCTGACCAATTGCCCAGAGTCCTGAATCATTTCGTAGACCATCTGAGCAGGAATTTTTCCCTAATGGTCTCTGAAGAGAAGTGTCCTCTGGGTCATCTTCATAGCGTGGGGCATTCCGACAATCGACCTATTTGTTACAAGGGACAACAGGAAATGTCACCTGTTTTGCTCTCAAGAGGCCTCAGTCTGGGCTCCCTGTCTGATGCTTTCCATCTCAGCTGGCATTTGGCTTGCCTGTATGCTTTTCCCCAAAACCCGATCATCCCACAGATCATCCTCAAGCTGAAAGCAGATTGGACCAAGCTCATTCTCATTGTCCCAACATGGCTGAGGCAGTGCTGGTTCTCTGACTTTCCCGCATTGTCAGTTCAGTCTCCCATACCCCATCCTCTCCATCCTGACCTGCTCACAAAGAATCACAGTCACACATTGCATTCAGTCCCCTACATCTCACGGGGTGGCTTCGTGGCTAAATGAGGAGGAAGAGCAGAGTTTGGTGACAGCTGAACAGGCCCTACTCAACAATAGAAAGTTTTCTACCAGAATGGCCTATTCAGCTAAAAGGAAGCTGTTTTCAGTGTGGTCATTGGCTCATAGAATTCAACCAACACTAGCTTCTATCCGTGACATCTTGGGGTACCTGCTGCATCTTCAGTCGTTGGGACTTGCGCTTAGCTCACTGAAAGTGCATCTGAAGGGGGTTGGAGCAGCAATGCCTTATATAGCCAGGGGAGGCTACAGCCTCAAGGTGCGAGCGATCCCCCTCTACGGATACTGCTAGGCAAAATTGTCACTCGTTGCACTCGGCCGTGCACACACCTAAGTGGAATTCACGTCTGCATCACACCTCAAAGAACCGCAGTTAAGTAACCGTTTCTTGTCAGATCTGTCTCCTCTCTTCCCTGCCCCGTTTCTCACCCTTACTGGTCCCTAGTCTCAGCCTCTTTGTCCAGCTAATCTGTGTTTTTTCACTCCACCATCCCAGCACTAAGTTATGGTTTCTCTCTCCCATCCCCCTCTAGTCACTCTGTGGGGGTGGTGCATGCACAGTCCTGTCAGCACTTCAAGCTATGAGGGGATGGAGCATGCTCAGTGAAGATGAAATCTTTGGGGAATTTAGCTGCTAAAATCTAAATCTCTACTGAGCATGTGGGAACTGCGATTTGTTGTTGTTTTTTTTTAAAGTTTATAACTTGGTTAAACTGGGGTAGATTTTTACAGGGACAGCAAAAGGCATATTCCTGATACAAAGGCTACCCCCTGCCATATTTCAAGTTCCTGCTCCAATGCATGGGGGCGCTATTGCTTGTCATAGAAAAAGTCCCCAGAATTTTTTAACGTGGCAAAAGTGTATTTTTTTTCCTTGCCTTGTTCCTGGAAACTGCTGAAATTTATAAATAAATAAATAGCCTGAGGCAGATACCTGACACAGAACATTTCAGCCCAAATGGTAAAGTGTGGCAAAGTTATAAGAAACTGAAAACAGGATCTTATAATGGGAAGAGACAGGCAACGTTATTAGTAGCTACCAGCCCTGCCTACAATAATCTTTATATTTGTATAGGATGATTGCTTTAAAGGCAGAAGTGTAAATGATTTATTATGATATATTTGAATGTTATTTTATGTAACATATGCTTTCCATGAAGTGTGCTGGATTGACAGCCCCGGAGAGAGAAGTTTATTCACAAACATGTACACCACAGATACTAGCAGTCCTGACTACCCCATAGGGTATGTCTACACAACAAAGAAAAACCCATGGCTGGCCCATGCCAGCTGGATCAGGCTCGGGCTGTGGGGCTGTTTCATTGCCATGTAGACTTCCGGGCTCGGGCTGGAGCCTGAGCTCTGGGACCTAGAAGTTTACAAAACAATGAAACAGCCCCGCTGCCCAAGCCTCACGAGCCCAAGCCAGCCACTGCTTTTTTTTTGGTGTGTTGTAGACATACCCGTACTGCTTTTTCATGTGTTTCAAGGCTCACCTGAAGGGATCACTTCTAGTGTCAAGCTGTGTCTTACAGTCCTATACAGCCTCTTTGCTGAGACTGTTAGTTGCAGTAGTGGAATTTTTGTGACATGGTAATCTGTTCACTGGGCCTTAGGCTGAGACTGCCCAGCCCATTTCACATAGTGTTTCAAGCTGTAATGCGTACATGCACTTTCTTTACAAGAGTCAATCCTGTATAATAATATAATATTCTTTATCTTCTTAGATCATCACTTAAAGTGGTCAAGGCAGCAGCTCAGGTATTGAATACATTATGGCAATACCGAGACCTCCGTAGCATTTATAAAAAGGTAAATTACAAGTATGGTTCTGACAAAATTAGCATTCATCTGGAAACAACTTCACAATGATTCTGAACCATTTATTTTAATGAAATGTAATTCATTTTGACATACTCCTTTTCCCACTCCACAGGATGGATGGAATCAGAATCATTTTATTACACCAGTATCAACATTAGAACGAGACCGATTCAAATCACATCCTTCCTTGTCTACAACAAATCAGCAAATGTCACCTATCATTCAGTCAGGTCAGTTAATATCCCTCTTTGTGGACAGGTTGCCTGAAGGGCTTTTCCATTTGAGGGGGATCTAGTATGTCTCTTTTAGAACTTCAGGGTACCTTTGAATGTGCCTTACTTTCAGTGATATTACAGATTTTAGCCCTTAGATTACTTATCAGTCTTGCTTTTCAGACCAGTGCATTGGAATTAAGGGTTTTCTTTTATATTTTGTTACAAAACAAAACACAGTATGATTTATGCATATAATATGTATATACTATAATAATACTTCCTTCAAAGTGTTTGTTGTTAGGAGACATGAATCCCAGTTATTAGGAAGAGACTGGTAATAGTAATGGGAGATTTGATCATTGGAAATATAGATAGCTGGGTATCTGATGACCAGGAGAACCGCTTAGTGAATTACCTGCCAAATGTGAAGGTTGTGGATCTCTCAAGACATCTAGACAGGCATATGTGCAGTGCTGGGGAGGAGAGGTTCTGGAGGCCAAATTTAGGCTGCTAGATAAGACATTGAAGTCCAGGACCTACACGGTAGCATTCTCTGAAATGCTTCCAGTTCCACACACAGGGCCAGTTAGACAGGCAGAACAGCAGGGTCTCAATGCATAGATGTAACAAGGGTATAGGGAGAAGGGGTTTAGGTTTATTAGTATCTGGGAAACCTTTTCGTGAAGGAGGAGCCTATACTGGAAAGATGGGCTCTACCTAAACCAAAGCAGAAACCAGATTGCTGGCATGTAAAATTAAAAAGGGTCATAGAGGAGTTTTTAAACTAAGGGGCTGGTGGAAAGCCGATAGATGCAGAGGAGCACACAGTTCGGACAGAAACATCCCGTAGGGGAGGGTCTATTAATGGGGATACTCTATATTGATAAAGTACAGGTAGGAACTGAAAAGAAACAGTCAAATGAAAGAGTCCCCATTCAATTGCATCACATAATGGTAGGCAGCTAAAAAGTGAAAAATTTTATAAGTGCTTGTGTACAAATGCAAAAAGTCTAAATATTAAGATGGGTAAACTTGTATGCCTAGTATTAAATGAGGATATTGATATAATAGGCATCACAGAAACAGTGGAACAACAATAATCAATGGGACACAGTAATACCAGTGTGCAAAATATATAGGAATGACAGAGTAGATCATGCTGATGGGGGAGTGGCACTATATGTAAATGAAAGTATGGAGTCTAATATAGTAAAAAATCTTAAATGAATCAAATGGTACAATAGAATCTCTATGGATAGAAATTTAACGCTTGAATAACAAAGAGTATAGCAGTAGGAATATAGCATTTGACCACCTGACTAGGCTGATGATGATGATGATTGTGAATTCTCCAGATTAGAGAGGCTACAAAAATAGAAAACTCAATAATAATGGGGGATTTCAACTATCCCTGTATTGACTGGGTATATGTCACCTCAGGTCAGAATGCTGAGATAAAGTTTCAAGACAGCATTAATGACTGCTTCTTGAAGCAGCTAGTCCTGGAACCCGCAAGGGGAGATTTAGTCCTGAGTGGAGCACAGGATCTGGTCCAAGAGGTGCATAGCTGAACTGCTCAGTAGTAGCAACCATAATGTAATTAAATATGACATCCTTGTGGGAGGGAAAATCCCAAAGAACCCCTCCACAGTAGCATTTACCTTCAGACAGGGGAACTACACAAAAATGAGGAAGCTAGTCAAATGGAAATTAAAAGGTACAGTCACAAGAGTGAAATGCCTGCAAGCCGAGTGGTAACATCATAACAGAGACTCATATTAAACGTATACCCCAAATTAAAAAATATAGTAAGAGGACCAAAAAAGTGCCACCATGGCTAAACAACCCAGTAAAAGAAGCGGTTAAAGGCAAACGGAGCATTTAAAAATCGGAAGTTAAATTCTGCTGAGGAAAATAAAGGAGCATAAATTCTGGCAAGTCAAGCATAAAAGTATAATTAGGTAAGTCAAAAAAGAATTTGAAGAGCAACTAGCAAAAGACACAAAAATGTTTAAGTACCTCAGAAGCAGGAAGCCTGCTAAACAATCATTGAGGCCACTGGACAATCGAGGTGCTAAAGTAGCACTCAAGGAACACAAGGCCATTGCAGAGAAGCTAAATGATTTCTTTGCATTGGTCCTCGTTGCAGAGGATGTGAGGGAGATTCCTACACCTGAGCTAATCTTTTTGTGTAGCAAATCTATGGAACTATCCCAGATAGAGGTGTCATTAGAGGAGGTTTTTGACCAAATTGATAAACAGTAATAAGTCACCCAGACCAGGTGGTATTCACCCAAGAGTTCTGAAAGCACTCAAATATGAAGTTGCAGAACTACTAACTGTGGTATGTAACCTATTGCTTAAATCAGCTTCTGTGCCAGATGACTGGAGGATAATTAATTTGACGCACATTTTTTAAAAGGTTCCAGAAGCAATCCTAGCAATTACAGGCCAGTAAGCCTAACTTCAGTACCAGGCAAATTGGTTGACATTACAGTAAAGAACAAAATTACCAAACACATAAATGAACACAGTTTGTTGGGGAAGAGTCCACACAGCTTTTGTAAAGGGAAATCAAGCCTTACCAATCTGTTAGAATTTTTGAAGGGGTCAAACATGTACACAGGGGTGATCCAGTGGATATAATGTACTCTGACTTTCAGAAAGCTTTTGACAAGGTCCCTCACCAAAGGCTCTTAAGCAAAGAAAGCAATCATGGGATAAGAAGGAGGGTCCTCTCATGACAGGAAAAGACAGGAAACGGTAGGAATAAATGGTCCGTTTTTAGAATGTAGAGAGGTAAATAGTGGTGTTCCCCAAGGATCTGTATGGAACCAGTGCTGTTCAACATTTTCATCAATGATCTGGAAAAAGGGGTAAATAGCGAGGTGGCAAAAATCGCAGACGACATAAAATTACTCTGGATAGTTAAGTCCAAAGCAGATTGCAAGGAGTAAAAGGCTCTCACAAAACTGGGTGACTGTGAAACAAAATGGCTGATGAAATTCAGTGTTGATAAATGCAAAGTAATTAACATTGGGAAACATAATTCCAATTATACATGCAAAATGATGGGGTCTAAATTAGCTGTTACCACTCAAGAAAGAGTTCTTGGAGTCATTGTGGATTGTTCTCTGAAAACATCTGCTCAATATGCAGCAGCAGTCAAAAAAAATCTAAAAATGTTAGGAACCATTAGGGAAGGGATAGATAAGATAGAAAATATCATAGTGCCACTATACAAATTCTTGGTACACCCACACCTTGAATACGGCGTGCAGATGTGGTCACCCCATCTCAAAAAAGATATATTGAAATTGGAAAAGGTTCAGAAAAGCGCAACAAAAATTATTAGGAGTATGGAACAACTTCCGTATGAGGAGCGATTAATAAGACTGGGACTTTTCAGCTTGGAAAAATGGGGCATATGACAGAGGTCTACAAAATCATGAATGGTGTGGAGAAAGTTAATAACTATTTTTTACCCCTTCACATAACACAAGAACCAGAGATCACCCAATGATATTAATAATAGGTAGCAGGTTTAAAGCAAACAAAAGGAAGTACCTCTTCACACAACGCACAATCAACCTGTGGAATTCATTGCCAGGAGATGTTGTGAAGGCCAAAAGTATAACTGGTTTAAAAAAAAAAAAATAGATAAGTTCCTGGAGTATCGGTCCATCAACAGCTATTAGCCAAGATGATATGGAATGCAACCCCATGCTCTGGGTGTTCTAAGCATCTAACTGCCAGAAGCTGATGATTGCCCTGTTCTCTTGATTCCCTCTGAAGCATCTGGCATTGGCCACAGACAGAAGATAGGATACTGGGCTAGATGCACCATTGTTCTGATGCAGTGTGGTCGTTCAGCGTTCTCGTGATTCTTGAGTTGTTGAAGACATTTGGCCTCACTTGTACCAGACAATATTTTTGAGAGTGGTGATGATTCTATAACCAAACTCATTGTCATATCTCCAGCTATCACTCTCATTTCCCTAAGGTTTTTTCAGACACTGATGCTCTTTCTTTCTCTTACCTCCTTTTCATCAGTTGGCAGCACATCTTCATCGCCAGCACTGTTAGGAATTAGAGAACCTCGTTCTGAATACAATAGGACACAACCTTCTATGCAGTATTACAATAGCCAAGGTGATGTCATTACGCATAAAGACATATATACTGGTAAGAGACCAGTTAGATTTACTCTAAACAAAATGCTTCTAAAATACTCTTTCGGCCTGGAACAATGTACTGTGTGCAGTTAAAAACTAGTGATTGGACTATTTTTGTTGCATTCCTCAGCAGCAACAAAATTGTCTTGAACAATAATGCTATGTCAGTTGTTCACCATTGATTCCTTGAGCAAATCACTTTCCTCCCAGATATGACCGTTTTATACCGTTGTTTTGCATTTGTTGTTTTAAAAACAATGCATCAATGTAATAAAATTTGAAGCCAACTTAAATATTGTGCTGCAAAGGAATTTGTGTAAGTAAAAACTGGCATGTATCTTGACATCTCAGCTGCCCTGAGATTCAGTTACTTATGCTTCTGCACTTTTTACATTGTTTTTGTGTTCATTTTTATTTATTAATTTTACTGTGTGTGTGTCAGAATGGGGTTTTTGTTTCGGTTATTTTTTGCTGTTTCTCTTAGAAATGCCCAATTTACCCGAAAAAGAAGAGATCAGGTTACATATTTGTCTTTAAAAATGTGGGAAGGTTGTGGTTCAGTGAATAACAGCACATGTTGGGCTTACCATTTAAAAGTGATCTTTGATTATACCAAACTGAACATTTATAATCAAACCATGTTGAATATTTATTTTTATTTTATGTCTTTATTCATAAATATTAGGGGGGGAAATATGCCAAGACTTCATATTCTCCCTGATCTCAACTGTCTTACATATTATTATGCTCCCCAAGTAAGGCAGAGTAAACAGGGAAAAACACAAATTCCTTATTTAAAAAGCTGGTTTATTAAACAACAACAAAATCCTGAGGCAATTTAACTGCTGCTGAGGGACAGATCTCATTTGTGCTGTTGTCTTTTAAGCTGTGATTTCACATTACTGTTTACTAATGATGTATGGTTACTATGGCAGTAAATGGGTGTTTTACATCAGGAATGCTACATTGCAAATACAATGTTCTTTTCTAAGGAAATGCCTGTTAAAACATATATTGTGAGATTTATTTGTCCGTCTGGCATTGTTGTAAAGTAACAGTTTTTGCATAGACGCATCACATAACTTTTCTATTTTTTTTTTTATTTTTTTGGTTTGTTTGTTTTTCGGCCACCAATAAACTAATTTGTTATAGGTATGGGGTTTGTTCCTTTTGAGGTAGATGATAGATGGCATATCACCATTTTACATAAGGGGAATCTAAGGTGTAAGCTAATTGTCAGGTAATTTGATCAAAGCAACAGGTAGAGTTGATGGCAGAGCAAAGATTAGAATTGAGGAATTTGTGGTTTCCAGTCTATCTTGAGCTCAAAACATTCTGCTCTCACTTAATTTATTGTAGCCACACTAACACCATGATGTTTTGTTCCCTGTAATGGCTAAAACATATATAAAGGATTATGTGAGTCTGTTCCTGCATTTAGATAATTACCTGATCTTTTAGTTCAGACAGTAAAGGCTCATGCTTTACAATCCAGAAGTCCTAAGTACAAGCCCTCAGAGTACATATCCAGGGGAAGTCATTTTACTGCCAATGTTCAGTTACTACTCCCCTTTATGATGATTCATTTTTGATTTTCACCAAGGGTAATGATTTTGCCCTCTAGTGGCAACACCCTAGGAAGAAGATTAAGGTTCTACTGCTGCTGACAGCTAATGGAGATTCTCTTTTACCCCAACTAGTAAATCTTCTACTTTTGGACCCATAAATCTTGTTTCAGTTCCAAGCTGGGATAGATTCCTCACTCTAAGTTATTTATAGATATAAATGGAGGGCAGAAAATACTCATGCTTCACCTATCTCTGTGGTCAGGTGCCTACTCTCTCTTCACCTCAGACTTACGGAGGAAAATCTATTAAAATAACCACAGAAAACAAAAACATTTCCCACCTGTAACTTTAAATATGTTCCAATGGACTCTGCCTTCATGTTCAGCATAAGGAAAACTTCAATCCCAGTGCCATGGAAATAAATTAGAAGGAAAGGTTGTAGATTTTATTTAAAAAAACAAAACACAATAATATGCAAGGTGCACGGTTTAGCCACTGTCATTAATACTTTAGATGTCATGACAGTAGTGACACTATCTTGATATAGTAGACCATGTCAGGCTGTGACGGTCCACGCCCCTAAGGTTGCGAGCGGCGTGGACTATCCGCCACCATCCGTAAAATAGCCCTTCAGTCCAGGCCAGAGTCTATGGCGTCCCCTTTACTTCAAGGAGACGCGGCCTGACGGCAGGAGTCTATAACACAGCCCTTGGCTACAGGGCAGTGGGGCCTACCGGCCAGAGTCCAGGAAGCAACCCTCGGGTGGAGGGTAGCATGGCCTAGCAGCCAGAGTCTTTATCATTGGGGTGCAACAGCCCCAGTAGGGGGGCCCCAACCCAGGACCGTAACAGTAGCATAGTGGGTTGCCACCAACTCAGTGGGGGGTTCCGACCAAAACACGCTGAGTTTCCCCGGGGGGGGGGAAGGTACCACTCTGTCACCCTCCCAGGGTCACTTCCTACCAGGCTGTCCGTTGGGGTCTCCCAGGAGTCATCGGGTCCTTGGTACTCGTCGGATTCGGTCGTCTCCTGGGTCTCCTCCAATCGCCGGGGCGCAGGCGGGCCGTGGACGGCGTCTCTTCCCGGTGCAGTCAGTGGCTGTGGCTGGTCCGCCGCAGGCGCTCCCCCAGCAGGTCCTTCTCCTACAGGCTCCCACCCAGAATGAGCTGGTCTCCCTCCCTTTATACTCCTGTAGCACTTGGAGCATGCCCAGTCTGCCCGGGGAGGCGGGACTTCCGCTGCCAGTCCCTGGGGCTTAACTCCTTCCGGGTTAAGGCGGGGTAGTCTGGCCCCGCCACACAGGCCCTTATAAAACAGTTCCACTGATTTCAGCACAGTGTCGGGACTAGCAGGATGTGAAAGTTTCTAAATATACAAGTGCCACTTTCATTTGTTATAGGCACTGTAAAAACTAAAGATGTTGACGGACATTAAATGATAAAATACTATATTTTCTTACAGGGTCCAGCAAACCTTCACCGATTTACATCAGTTCCTATTCCTCACCAGCAAGAGAACAAAATAGACGGCTACAGGTAATTTTTGAAATCTCATTTTAAAAGAATACTGATACCAAGGCTCAACATATAATGATAGTATTGTTTGTTTTAGTAGAACTAAAGGGAGAGTATACCATTGCATGTTATACATATGCTTCACAGAAAGCACTTCTAATAAATAGTTTTTTAGAGAGTGTTATTGTATCTGGAAATAACTTACCAGTTTAATGCGTCTGTATTTCCTTTTTTTAATCACTTGACTTTAATTATTCATCTATTCTTGTTGTGGCTGGTTTGTGAGACCCATTTCCTGACTTGCCTTTTTTGTAGTTTCTGAAGGGAGAGTCATAATCCATGCAGTCTAAAGATACTTTTGTTATCTGAATGTTTGATAGTAAATATGGCTGTGTCTACTTCTTTTCCCCCCAGACCTGTGATTCCATGTGGGTGTAGTTGCACTTGTGGAGGGTGTAGAGTAGATGGGGGGGTGAAGAATTTTTTCCACTATTTCATCTAACCTTTGGTTAGACTTCACACTTGTTTTAAAAAAAAAAAAAAAAAAAAGTAGTCTGTGGGATACTGGCCCAATTGGTGGAGCTGCACCCACTGAGAATTATGGGTCTGAAAAATCATGGTGACTTAAAAGAGTAACATTTTAGAGATCAGTATGCAAAGACGTCACCGCACCACTCCATTGCGTGAATGGATAATATATAGCTACATCTCTGCAATAAAGCCTATTATACACACAACTCTGAAAACTCACCCAAAGGTAGAAAAAGAAACTCAAATATTTTTCCCTTAAAATCTAATTTTTAAAAATTAATTGTTTATTTGTCCATTTTGTCAACAGCATCAGCAGTTGTACTACAGTCAAGATGACTCCAACAGAAAGAACTATGATGCATACAGATTATATTTACAGTCCCCACATAGCTATGAAGACCCCTATTTTGATGATCGAGTTCATTTTCCAGCTACTACAGATTACATGACACAATATGGACTGAAATCAACCACAAATTATGTAGACTTCTATTCCACTAGACGGCCCTCTTACAGAGCAGAACAATACCCAGGGTCACCTGATTCTTGGGTGTAGCATCAGAAAGTTACACAGAGGAATGCTATAACTTCTAATCTTGCTTGGGAAGAAATGGAATGGCCTGTTTGCTGTTTGGATGGTGAAATGTGAAAGTGAAGTAAAAGGAGGAACAAGGAGGAGCTTTTTTCAAGGACTTATCAGGAAGGTGAGAGAGAAATTGGAAGGGAGAACTTCTTGCTCTGTTTAGACGTTAGATCTAATTGTAGTTCCTGTAGTCTGGTGAAGGTGTGGGCGATGTGATGAAAGGTTTGAGAATTGAGTAAAATGAATTTGGAAAATGTGTAGGTCAGATAAAATTAAAGCTGATTTTTAAAATGTGAATAAAAGTCTTGTTATGATAGTTTGTACAGAAAAATAAAATGGATGCCCTTCTTGTTTTATTGCTATTACTAAATGTCGAGATTGTATGCTATTACGTCTTGTAAATTTCTTTCATTGGTGTAAATATGGAAACGCCACATTGGTTAAAAGTGCCATCATTTGTTATGCAGTGTGTCATTTGAAAACAGATTTGGAAAGTGACATCTTTAAACAAAAAAAGAAAATACAAGGAACTGTTATAAATTTAAAAATATATCATTTTTGTTTTTGAAATTAATAGTGTAATTTTGAAGCACAAAGTACAGTCACGTATATCTACACTTTTCTCATTCCCTGCCTCTTTCATAGGATACTTCACTGCCATTTTCAAGAAAAATAAATGTGGAAGTCTCATCCATGGAAAGTTGTTTCCTGCTCATTTTTTATTTTGTGTGTGTAATATACAAAAACAAATACAACAAATGTGAATTCTAATTGCATGTTGTAAGAAGTTTAAATATCTCACACCATTTTGGCCATTTTCCCAGTTTTCTATAGTTCATACATTTATTATTTGTCAAGCTGGTATACCAAAGCATGAAATTATGCACTTGCCTCCCTTGTTTTTTCCTCTAGCCTAGTGTTTTTACTTTCTCTGTTTGATGAATCCAGGATATTTCACAGTTTTATCGTGTTTCTGCCAGAAAAAAAGTTGGAATAGATTTAAGCCCCTTCTTTTTACTTCACAGAAATTTCATCCAGCAACCTGACCATCTGGCCTATATTCCACTTGCTCCATTAGAATTCTTGTGTAAAAAACAGTCATAAATCATGCATTTGTCCCATGCTATTGATGCTACTAACCTTCTTATATGTATTTATTACAATATTCATTTGCCATTGTTTCACTTTCTTTATAGAGCTCAAAGTGCTTTACAAGTATCCCCATTTCACTGTTGGGGTAATTGAGGCAGAGAAAGGTGAACTGAATTGTTTAAGGTCACACAGCAAGCGAGCAGATAGAATCCAGTTCTCCTGACTCTGTCTGCTAGAACACTGCTGCCTCTGTGTTAGTGAATGAAAAATTCCCAACAAAATTAATAAGTTATAGGCCAAACTCTGACAGCTCTGCAACCCATCCCCCACACAGGTTACCGTATGGTTGCATAGGTATAATCATGGGCACAATTTGCCCCCCAGGTCTGCAGACGGTGCCTTCTGTTTCCAAAAAGCTCTATTTTTAATGCAGAATGTCTTAATAACAATAGACTAAAAATGGAATAAATTAGGAGCCACCTCTGAACAGATCATTTAGCAGGCTGTTAATTAACTGTCATCATAGCAATTTACAGCTCTTGGGTGCAGAGAATATAGCCCAAAGAGTGGTAATTCCACTGAGCCACCCCTATGGGTTACGCATATGTTTGTGTGTATTGTCTGTTTAAAAAATTGACTGTAAACATCTAAATGTGTGGTGATGGGCTCTGTACAAATATCTAATAAAATAATAATACCTCATAGTGCTATACTGTGTTAAGAGCCTAAAGCTACATAATAAAAGAACTTAAAAGGTGGCAAATACTTTTATTAGGAAGTATTAGCAAGGTATTTCAAGATCTCCCACCCCCTACAGTCTGTATCTTTTTAGCTTGGATTTTATCATTTGCTTGTTGAGGGGAGGCTTTATGATTTAGTTTACAATTTTGCTTCCTGAAGCTAGATGTTTCCTCTGCGGATGGTTACAGTCCATGGTGTTCTCTTCTCAGAATCCAGTTGTGGTGGTGCTCCAAGAAAGACTATGGAGGAAGTCACTTGAGTACTGAGCGGTAGTGTGCTGAAGTGACTCTGCCTCTTTGCTGAGACTGAGTTCAGAAGCAAGAGACCAAGGAAATCCCTCCAGGCCTGGTTCTTCTGTGACGTAGCACAGATATCATTATGTCTAGATTGTTCCTTTTTGGCACACTGATTTTTGTGATCCAGTTAGACTTTCAGCCTGGTTTCAAAATGTCAGGTGCACAATTATGAGCTGAATTCCTTTGAAGAGAATCAAGCTCACAATTGTGCATTCAGGTTGACATCTCCAGGGAGGACAATAAAAATGGAAAAGGCATACTTAACTAGAACAAAAAGCAGATGGCCTTGGGAAAGGGGATGCAAATTTTGAAATTAAATGCCACCAAGAAGCTGGGAAACTATCATTTTTGTATACACCTTTCACAGAATTAAATTGTAAACGTGGTACAAGAAAAACAAGAGTCAAAACTTTATTCAAAGCAGCAAATATAATCCTGAATGGATTTAGAAGATATGCAATGGAGACTTAGTAAGAGACATAGACATCTCTCTTGGAGGATTCATATGTGGAAATAACTTTTGTGGAATAAGTAAGCAGGGGGCAATTCAAAGGATAGTTAGAGGTATTACTGAGGGTCCCATTTTGAGATTCTTACTAAAAAGGCCACAAAAGATACTGTTTTCAGGTCTGTCGTCCTGTCTGCAGAGGAAACACTTATTATGGACAAGAGCCAAATTTAAGGGACATAAGGTGACAGTTGTGCATACGGTTTTACGAAGTGTCCATGCCTACCCTAAGGTGTTAGTCTGATTGGGATAGTTACATATAAATAAGTGTCCATGGAAGGCTAGACAAAACATGAATTTTAAGGATAGATTTCGAAAAGGAGAGGAAGAATGCTTTTCTTCCACTTAGATAGGAGCTGTTTCAAACCTAGGATTTGTCTTCACTACAGAGGTACCTGGGGCCTTTCTTGGGTGTTGCCCCAACCCATGTCAGAGATTATGCAGGGAACTATGTAAAATCTAGTCAGGTTTGAAAATTTAGGACCGTGATTTTAAGAGACTAATGGGTTCTAGAACTGTTATGGGGATGAAGCAAAAACACTTGGGAACGAGTTTGGATGTGAGCAATGAATGAAAGAAAAATAAAAAATTAAATTGAGTTGTGGTCCTGGATAAATTAGTGCAGTTATCAACAAGTGGTGAGGAAAAGACACGTTTTTGGTGTGGGGAATTTGAAATAACTGTAGGACATCTGGAAATGTCTGAGATGTGAGTCTGGATAGAAAAGAAGAGTTCAAAGTAGAGTGGAATCTTTGTGCTGTGTGGGCATAAAGTTGGTGTCTGATGTTGAGAGCAAATGAGGCTGCCCAAGGTACAAGTAGAAATATTCCCTCCTCCCAAATATTCTTTCTAAAAGGAAGTGGGAGTAGGAATGTTCTCAGCTTATAAATATTACATAGCAATGAATGTCAGGCTTATAATGTTTTCATCTAGAATCAGTAATTTATAGTGCTATATATTAGACTTTCTTCTTTCAGATGAGGGGTTCAATGTCTTCTACTTCTCCACTGACCTACCTCTTGTTCCTCTCTTAGTCTTTGGAACTGGATAGAAATTACTGCATTTAAGAATTCAAAATTATGAACATTGTCAAATACTTTCCACTCACAATGTCACCTTCCTTACAACTATTAGAATCTCGTGAGGAACTTGAGTTCTACCTACTTAAAATAATCAACCACCATTGGTAAGAAAATAATCACCACTTATATAGGACAGGACTGCAGTAAATGTGGCCCAGGCATAGGTTACCTAAGGAGGCTGTAGAGTCCCTGTCTTTGAAGGATTTTAAGAAGAGGTTAGACAACCATCTGTCAGGGATGGTCTAGGTATATTTAATCATGCCTCAGCAAGGGAGGGTGGACTAGATGACATCAGATCCCTTCCAGCCCTACATTTCTATGTGTAACACTGTTGCAAAAAAAGCAAACATCATTCTGGGATGTATAGGCAGGAGTATTGCAAGCAAAACATGAGAAGTAATTCTTCCACTTGGCACTGACAAGGTCTCAGCAGGAGAACTGTGTCAGGTTCTGGGTGCCCTATTTCAGGAAAGATGTGTACAAGCTGGAGAAAGTCCAGAGAAAAGCAACAAAAATGATTAAAAGTCTAGAAAATGTACCTATAAGGAAAGATTGAAAAAAATGGGTTTGTTTAGTCTGGAGAAGAGACGACTGAGGGCGTACCTGATAACAGTTTTCAAGTACATAAAAGGTTGTTACAAGGATGAGGGTGAAAAATTGTTCTCGTTAAACTCTGAGGATAGAACAAGAAGCGGTGGGCTTAAATTGAAGCAAGGGAGATTTAGGTTGGACATTAGGAAAAACTTCCTAACTGTCAGAGTAGTTAAGCACTGGAATAAATTGTCTGGGGAGGTTGTGGAATCTCCTTCATTGGAGCGTATTAAAGAACAGGTCAGGCAAACACCTGTCAAGAATGGTCTAGTTATTAAGTAGTCCTGCCTTGAGTGCAGGGGACTGGACTAGATGACCAATTTAAGTCCCTTCCAGTCCTACACTTCTATGATTCAATGATCAACACACTGGCATTAGGAGCCATCAACAGAACTGATAACTGTGGGGACCGAGCAGCATGAAGTTCATATTTCTTTATGGTATTATTATCCTACAGAGAGAGACAACAGGAAGATGGATTTCAGTCATTAGTCTGAAGCATGTTAATCTGAAAGAGTGGGATCTGGAAGAATTTAACGAGTGTGCGTGCTATTCAATCTGCTAACTGAATTAGAGGGAAAGCACAACAAAATCTTTTTATTTATTTACAAGCCTCATGTTGTAAGTCATTCTGTCACACACTATTTAAAAAATAAAAAAGAACTAACAGATTAGGTCTCAAAACATGTTTACATTACGGCTACATGGGAGAAGCACCTGTGAACAGCCATTCAGAAGAGCAATAGAAAGATATTACAGGAGAACTGACAGCTTGGTGCAGAGGAAAAAACTTGAGTGAATTTTAAGATGCTATCAGATGTTACAGGACACTACAACTTTTTTGCAGAGTCTTGTAAGCTGCTGGTAGAGCTGGAAAAGTACTCCAATACTTAATTAGTTTCCAACTCTTGGACAGTGCTGCAATTTTAGAAATAACTCCTCTCCCCCTGGTTGATATATAAAATTTCATGATGCCTATTTCCACTTACACCACAAAGTTGTTGCTGTTTGCAGAACATTGAAAAGATTTTTTTTCTTTTGTGGAGTTCATGTGCACCAATCAAGCAGCTGCCTGGAGAGAATAAAGTCTTATACAAAAGTTTAATTATTGGGAGTTCTCAGTTCTTTTGATGAGTGTACAATATCTCTGCTTCACTGAGGTTTCTGCTGTATGGTTAGTTATACATTTTCATATCTAAAAGTCTGATTTTTGTTTGCTGTGCTTCCTGGTGAAATGTTCACAACCCTGTTAAAAAGCTGCTGACATCTCTTGCCAAACGGTACAAGAATCATCTATTCAAACTGTTCTGCTTCTGTACTTCTATTTCTCTTGTCCCCTATTTGTTACCAAGGCCATTTAAAATAGGATTTAAAATGTATTTGCGCCTTTGCAAAATCACTGGTCAACCTCCATTTGTTACATCATAATTGTTTCCCAGACATGTGGTCTGGGAGCGTGGGGACACAGACACAGGGGCTGGAAGACCTTCCCTCCTTGGGGTTATGTGAAACCACCAGACAACTTAGTTGACCTTCAGGGGAGGTCTAGGTGCATATTAATAGAATATTAGGGGTGGAAGGGACCTTAAGAGGTCATCTAGTCTAACCCCGTGCTCAGGGCCAATCCCCAGACAGATTTTTACCCCAGTTCCCTAAATGGCCCCCTCAAGGATTGAACTCAAAACCCTGGGTTTAGCAGGCCAATGCTCAAACCACTGAGCTATCCCTATTCTTCCCAACTCCTACATAAACACACTTGGGAAGAATCTTTCTGCAACTTCCCCAGCACTGCCAGTGCAAAACTGCAGGATTTTCCACTTTATATTAAATCATTTCTAGTTAATTAGTGGTGGCTAAACTGTTTGTGGTACTGAGCATCTCATCTGTATTCGCTCTGTGTCAACACCCATCATGTTATGAACACCACATTATGGCACTCGGAATGTAATATGATATAATCATCATCATAGCAATGTTTGGATTCATTAAAGTCAGGATGAACTTAGCCAGTCAGCTAAGCGCTATGTTTTCTACACCAGATTGCCCAGTGTGTGTTTAAAACAAACAATGAAGCATCCATTTGAGGGATTTTGTGTTTGTTTTTTTGTTTGTAACAAATGAGGTATTATTATTAAGCATAATTGCACAAAGCTAAGCTTTGGGGCTAGAATTCACAAAAAAGAATTGCATTCCTATGTGATATTAACTGTTCTTAATTTGAACCTTGCCATTCTCAGCTGGTGATCATGGAAATGTTTTATTCTAAATTATTTCCATCTCCCACCAGTCCCTGAAGTGATTTGTTAATGGATTTCACATGAATTGTACATCTAAAACAATGGTCTGCTTTTCACTAAAACCTGAATTTTAGAAGTTTATTACGGAACAAATTCACTTCCAGTCTAAGTACAGTTCTTCGGTTAATTTTTTTTCTTACATTCAGGTTGTTATTTAAAGCTTTTACTCAACACTGGGTAATCATTTATGCTTCAAGAAAACAGTGGGACTTAAAGGTGGTGCAGGGAAAAGGGTAGCTGTGTGTCGCACTCAGGTTTAAAAGCAACCATAAGATTCCCACTCCCCAAGCTCCTGAACAATATTCCAAAAGTGAAATGCACATCAAGAATGCTGATTCTGACTGCATCATTGTAGGAGCACTCTAGCAGCTGGATATACATTAATAATATCTTACACTGACATGGAAACTTTCATCCCAAAGGATCCCAAAGCACTTTGCAAAGAATGGGACAAGTTCTGAATAACATTAATTTCCAGCATCCCTCATTGACTCCAATAGTAGTTGCTGGTGGGCAGAAGCTCTATGGATTTGGTCATATGTCTATCAACACATGGAAATTTATCTCTATGAATCACTTAACTACTTTATGCCACCACCTCTGGGATGATGGGAAGCAGCCATTTCACAACATTCTGCACAAGTGTGTGTTGAGGAATTCTGCTTAAGGGAACAGAGTGCCCTTTTTAAGAACAGTGTAGTGAAACTGTTAATGTGTAGGCTGAGCAGAGAGGCCCTCCATTTTTAAGACTTGTGCTAGTACCATCCTCCAAAAGACAGACTCCAATCCTAATCCAGACTGATAAACCATTCTATGCTGCAAACAGCAGCCTGAGAGAAGTTGCTGCCTCCACCTAACAGGTTTGAGGACAGTACCCTAAGCCCATCAGCTATCAGGTGACCAGAGCAAGGAGGAATACTAGTAGTCTCCACAATGAGAAGAGGAGACATGCTGCTGAAAAAGGGAGAATTAAAGGAAAGCAGCAGAAAGTCAGGCCAATCTGGGAGACTTAGCCTATTTTCTACAAGGACATTAGTGTCTTAGGTTACTTGTTGCAAACTAGACCAGAATTAAACTCCAACCATTAAAAAGCTGCATTCTCAAAGGCATAATAAAGTGGAAATATGTGAACCAGGGAATAAATCAAGTTGACTCCTCTCCCAGCAACCAAAAAAGGCAGATGAGAGGAGATTTATTGAGGACTTCAGGCTCTTGACAGGGCTATAATTACGGATTCTAAAGCTATTAATCAGGTATTTGCAGAGTACTTTGGATATATCTTCACTTCTAACAATCCTCATTCGCTAATGGATATAAACAACTATTTAACTCAAACATATCTGAGCAGGTTGTTAGAAGCAAGGTCTAGATAAAGGTGTCTCCACCAAATATGTTAAAAAAGGATTTTGATTAATTTTTCTATGTAATTTCTTTTGATGGTGTCATTTTTCAGTAATTTCAAGGACTTCATTAAGTCCCAGGCAGAGTTTCTAGGACATGGACAACTTGTCAGCTCTGATAATGATCACAATGTTCATAAAAGGGCTTTTTTTAATGTTCCTTTGCCCACATGCAGGAATGGTTTGACTTGACCAGTGAGCAATTCAGTAAACATTTGCAGTTCTCAGGCATTCAAGTAGTTAATTATAGGCTACCAAGCAGGTACTGTAATATATCTTGTTATAAAGTCATAGTCCAATAAAAAATAAAAAAAGGTTGATGCAGGTCGGTACAGTGACAGCTACATACCACAGGGCTATTGAACAGGTGCATTCTGACTGGGTTTAATCAGACTTGTTTGCTGTTTCAGCCAGCGAGAGGCAGAATGGCCTACTGGATTAACAGGAGGTGACGGGGACGCTCTCGAGTGTCAATCCTGATTCTGCTATTGATTCTCTCTTTCTTTCTCCATAAGTAAAATGGTCATTGTAATACTGACTTTTTACCTCATTGGAGTGCTCTGAGGACTAATCAATTTATGCCTGTGCAGGGCCTTTAAGATGTTAAGTGTTTTGTTATCAGACACTGGTTTATACTTAAGAGTGTATGTTTTGATTGCACATATGAATAATTTGATTTTTTGTTTTGTTTTAACTTTTATCAACCAGTAGTGCTGAAGCATTAGGAAATTTTAATTAGCTCTCACCAGATAAACATCCTATGTTTAAAAATACTTAGCCCTTTAAAACTTTCAGTGAAAGATTCTGCCTCTCTTGACACAATGAGTTTTATCATTGATTTCAATGGCAGTATTCAACATAAGTAAAGGCAGCAGAACTTAGCCCTAACTGATTAATCCTCACATTTTCACTGATGTAGATAAGTGTGTAGCAATTATTATTAACCTCATTTTGCAGATGGGTAAAGTGAGAACAGAAAGGCTACATGACTTGCCAGGCTCAGGGAGGAAGTTGTTGTCAGAGCCAAGACCAGAACTGAGTTGTTTCTGGTTCTTAGTCTTGTTTTCAGAACATTAGACTGCACCAAGCTCGGGCAAAGGCATATCTTTGAACTAGAACATAGGTGTCCCAGTCTAAAAGAAAATATGGTCCCTTATTAATTTTCTTTCATCTGCTGGTATTTCACTGGATTTATATGAATATGAGCTATCTCTGAGATAGTAACATATAGAACCATCACTGTGACAGGATTACTAATGGGAACTCTAAAGCCTATGAAACCAGAAGACAAAAAGAACCCAAAAGTGACATTACTTTTAAACTTTGATTTTTAAGTTAATCTCACGATTTTCAAATGCCTGAGGTTGGCAATACTGTGACTCCCTAGCATACTCTGTTCTAGTCAATGATATACTCTATGAGGAAGGTATAATCTCCTCTCAATGGATGAGAGTATATTATACCAGTGTGCTGCAACTTGCACTGGCCCTTTCTAAGATCCATTTCTAAGGACCTGTTTCTGATTTACAGAGCTCTGAATGGGATAGGCCCATGTTATCACAGAGGTACCCTCTGGAACCCACTAGAGCAGCTGTGCTTGTCTGCAAGAAAAGAACTAAAAAAGCTAAGATAAAAATTGAGTGTCCAGGAAGTAAGGTATTTTCTACAGCCATACTCAGCATATGGACCATCTTCCCAAAAGAAATCAGGAATAATCTGACCATTGGACCTTCAGTCCTTACTATACAACCTATCTTTCCACCACACATTTCACAGAGAACTAAATTAGAAGAAAATATGGTGGGGTAATCAGACAGCATGACTAAATCCAAAGCAGATATAATAGCCGTTTTCTTTTATTTATATGCAAGAGTCTAAGACACAATGTCAAATTCTGCCCTTTAATAATACTTAGCATTTATATAGCACTTTGTAGCCGTAGATCTTTACATTTTACAGATGGGAAAAGTGGGACACAGAAGTTAAGTGACTTTGAAGTGGCTCCCCAGTTGATTTTTTTTTTCTATTCAGTGAGTGTCAGACCAATAAACCACCTAAAAAAAGGCATCATGTCCATATGTGATTGATTCAGAAGACCTAGGTTAGCTCTGCCATTGGCTTATTGTATGTGACCTTGGGATTTAGAAGTCAGTCTGCTGCTTTTTCCAATAGACGCTGCTGCCTCCAGCATGTATCTATTGAAATCAGTAGGAGCCCTAGCCATGCCTGTAAGGACAGAATTGCGCCCAAAGTTTCTAAAGTGACTGACAGCCGGTCATGTTGAACCAGATACTGTATCTTGGGACTAGCAAAGCAGATTGAGGTTCCTAGTGATCTGTTTTAGTGGTTAGCATGAAACAACTACCAATAATGGGATGGGTTGCTTTTTTCTGAATGATTTATTAGTCTGTATGAAATAATCCATTGTTTATCTAGAATCACTAGATGTATTCTTTCTTGTGCTACTCCTAGTCACACGAAGAACAACAAAGGGAAACCAGAATCAAAATCCTAGTTGGACCAGACTATCACACCAAAGCCTGGGACCAGCTTAGCTATCTTTATCAAACAAAACGCTAGAGATACCCATTTCATTTAAAAAAAAAAAGAAGAAGAAAAATCCAGTGGGAAGCCACTTTTTGTATTTCCAACGTAAGTTTGTAAAAATTGAAAAAACTAACAACCCTGTTTCTGAGGTCAGCCAATAGGAAACAGCAAACATTTTAATTTCCTGATATCTGATGGGGTTTGGAGGTTGTTTTTCAGCTCAGGGCTAGCTTATCAAGATCACCCTAAGCAGCAGAATTTGACTTGAGATCTGACTGTTTGAGAAGGGTTGTCCTGGGTCTGGTCTGGTTAAGGCTCACATCGAGATTTTCTGTGCCTGACACACCAGCACCTCATGGTTTGTGTAGCCATTTACACACAGGCTAAGCGACCATAAAATGCCACAGTTATAATCTTGGGACTGTTTTAAGCAGGGATGTAAATGACTGCACAAGACACAAGACAGTGGTGAATGAGACATTCTTTGGTTGGCTATAAAGGGTAACATGGAACACAGGTCTGTTTACTTTTGAAGGACAAGGCTATTAGACGATCTCATAGTATTTGTCTAAGGATGGCACAGTTGAAAATAGTGTGTGAGTAGTGTAACACACTGACTTAGTGCGTGTGAGCAAGTTTAGGTTTTAGTGACTAAGACAGCCTCAAAGACTTTCTTTTTAGCTCAAGTGCTAGAGGCTGAGAGCTAGGTGATTAAGAGCCCAGGTTCTGTGTCCTCTGAGACTGTGGCAAGGTGCCTATTAATGTGTATAGCCATGGCTTGTTTAAAATAAAAGGCACCCCAGATGGGATTTGGACTCCTTTGGACCACAGATGCTTGGGATGGGTTTGTCTAACACTGACTTAGTATATATGATCACATGTCCCTCTAACATGTATTTTGCCTGGGTTGTTACACTAAGATTTCAGCTACACTGCTTTGATCGTGTAATTTGTCTGTCTATATCACTGCATGTGCTCATGTGCTGTATAGGAAAGTAAATCATTAAACTAGGTCTAGGTTGTTTTAAAGCTAGTAACTGAAATCCTCTTCTTGTGGTTCTCTCACTCATCAATAGCTTTGCACATCTTTTCACTAACCTTCAGAAGTGAAGAAGCTAATAAAGACAAACAGTATGTTTCTCGGTGTTTATATTAATGATATAAAGTGGAAATGCTGAGTGACTAGAGAGCAGGGAAATTTGAAAATCAAGAAAAGAATAAAACAAATCTGTGAGATCCTTATTAAGATTTAATTTTTTATATAAAACACTGAGTTTAGAGAATCATTAAGCAGAGTAAAGATAATTATTGAAATTCCCACTGTGGGAAGGGCATTATGATTAAGTGTGTGGAACTTTAATGTAAATCTCTTTCTCATATTCTTGTATTATTTTGATCATTATTGTTCACAAGACTATTTGCTTATGAGAAAGCATCCAGCACAACAGTCAGCTTTATTATCATTACGAAAGAGCTGGCACATAAATACTTCCAATATATCTCTTTGGAGAGAGATTTGCTTAGCCTTTGAGCTGGGTGGGTATGTGTTACGTGTTTTTGGGGGTGTGGTTATGGTGTGTTTCGAGGAGTTTTTCATTTGCTTTAGCCATAGGGACAAATAATAGGTTTGTGAATGTTTTCCCCCTACTTTCTAAAAGCCTGAGGATTAGTATTTCTGCAATGTTCAGATGCCTTTTAACTCAAAGGAACAGTTTACAATACAAGTATATTAAATGTGCTATGAACTTCCTGACATAAACATGCAGAAATGGTCTCCTGAGGGACAAAATAATAATAATGGGGAACTAATTGAGTTGGAAGTATCTATTGTTTTTGTCATGATGAATTCTCTAGTGTGGATAGAGAGAAGACCATTAAACTTGTATTTCATTAAAGATTTCAGAGCTGATTTTTAAACCAAAGTAGACTGCTTATTTTGAATGTCTATACAAATAAACTCTCTTACTTAACAAATACCTGTTCTTAAGCAGACACAAGAATATCCAACAGTGATTATTTGTTTTAAGGTAAGCTAAAACTTGGCCATGTCTTTCCCCGTGGGAACTGAAATATTATGTAAAGGGATATGGTTAGCACAGCATGATTAGATAAATACATATGTTCACTGGCTCAATGTGCCAGTTTAAATCTGAGGAGGAGGGAGGGGAGATGTCTACTCCACAGTTTGAGCTGTGAGTAGCAGAATAGAATGTGTATTCTTTAGAACTGTGTGAAGAACATGCCTGTTTTCATCTTTCTCCAGACAGAAAAAGCATTACGTACTTGCTGGTCTTAATAGCACCCGTGAATGGAGTTGCAGTGGAGATGCCTGCTTCATATGGAATGACTATTTGTTGAAAGGGGTGAGTTCTTAACAGTACATGGGATATGACAAATGTCTTGTTTTCTTGTTTTGAACCCTTAGAGTGTTGACAATAGTCCAGACTGCCAGCCAAATTTGTGTTTGAGGTTATCCTATATGTTTGAGAGATACTTGCTTCTAGAAAGCCCTTTTTCCAATGAAAATATTCTGTTCAGATGATCAACTGAGATTTATTGTCTGAGACTGACTACTGTAGCCTTCAAATAACAGAGCTGATCATCTAAACCAAGTATTTCCATTAAAAAGGCCTTTCCCTAGAGCCAGATAGAGAACAGAAGGATATGCAAATACACTACAGATCATTTCTTTCCCCATTTTTGTTCTCCACAAGAGACAGATTCACCTCCTGCCAGTGCAGAACTCACCTTTTTTTGGCATCAGTGCCTTGGCCTGAGAGACTGGGAGCTGGAGCCATATGTTCCTTATAGTCTCTCTTATGTTCTCTCTGTTTCCTCCACTCCCTATGCTTATGAATCCAGGATATGCCCCACCTTCTCTATTTTTCGTTTAAATATTTTATTAAATATTCACTGCATAAAATGCTACCAATCCTGTATGTAAAGTCATATGATATATCCAGGATTTCAATTTGTTAACATACACAGAAACTGGGCGGGGGGGTGGAGGGCTTGGGAGGAAACATGGACCTAAACATTGTCACTTTCCTATTGCACATACCTGCTGTTAATGATGTCTGGTTGATATTCAAACTATTGCTAGTTTACTGCTTTCGGTGCACACACATTTTCTTGCTAACACTCATCCCTTTTATCTGTTGCACCATTCCAAAAACCAGGCACATTGTACAGTACCCTTTTTAATGCCCACAAGTACACTGTGACCCAGGAAAGTGAGGGCAATACAGTATCATTTTAGGATGCTTCTCAAAATTTCTCTGCACGTCCCAAACCAGTGAACCAGGTTACCTGGCCTGAAATGCTTCTCAGCTTGTGGGGAAGTAAAGATTGGCAGATATTATCTTATTTAGAGTATAAAATAATAATCCGTGAACTAAATAGGATTATAGGCCACAGGTTCTGCATGGTATGTTTCAGCAGATCCCCTGAATTGGCATCTGAAAACTTACATCCCAGGTCTAGCTTCGTTTCACTTTAGCTGCGCTAGCCAATGTATTTATTTCTAGGGTGCAAATTCCAGCTATGGTTTATCTTTCTTCTTCCCATCTTTCCTAGGGAGGCAGCCCATTCCATTCGCTAGAGTAGAGAATTAAGAGTCAGAAGACCTGGGTTCTCTTCCTGCTCTGCCATTGACTTATTGTGGAAAACCTGGGCAAATGGCTTAAACTCTGTACCTCCAACTTCCTCATTTTTTAAAAAAGGTAATAACAATACTCACTTGCCTTTGTAAAAGGACATGAGATCCTCCAGTGAAAAAATATAAGCACATTATTATAACCTAGGGGTAATTGTGTCATAGTGTTGGGAGGGTGTGCAACAAAGGAGCAAAATTTCAGACCCATTCCATTCAGTATCCAATCACTTACCACAGCACAACAACATTCTAAGAAGAGGCCCCTAAAACCATGGTCCCTGCACTTGTGCATGTCCTAATACAACAGGCAAGTTAGGATGGCTCCCATGAGAAGGGAGAACAATATTTTGGAGACATCTGCCTTGTGTGATTCAAACTGCATCTCACAGGGGAGCTTCCTTAATTAGTATCATTATTATTCATTCCGTACGGTAAGTATTCCTGGCTCCATACTGACATATCAGTATGTGTTTCTTTCCTGCCCAGGAAAGCTTATCATCATCTTAAACCTTGCACCACATTATATTTTTATAAGAGAAATCTTCAAACTAACCTGATAGGGAGCAAATTCCAGTTCTTCATCATGTGACCTAACCCAAAAAGGCTACCTCAACAAACTCATGAGTTTTGCCACCCTGTGGCAAAGACAAATGAAGAACATCCATATTTACACAGTCTTTGCTGGCCATTCCTGTTCATCCTATTGCAAAGTTATTTACCTAAGTTTGTCATTGGCATAGTGGTAATTTTTAGAATTGGCTGCAAATTGATGTATCAAACAACTTGCAGCCAAAGCCCAATACCTGCAAAAATAAGAACTCACTTCTCCATGACAACTGGCACCTGCACTCCCACTTCGCTTACTATGGCTCTCAGTACGGAACTACAAACTTCCTGCTCTCTGATTGGTTGTCAGTAGGTGAGCCAGCCAAGAGACAACCAGTATATGATAATTACTGTAGCTGGAGCCTGATGCAGTCTGCTATCTGCAAGGGAATGTGTGAGCATGGCAGCTGCCTGCCTGTTGTTTGCAGAAAGAAGGACTCACTAGAAGTGGCAGCTTTTCATCAATCTAGAGCAAGAATGAAAGGTTTGATGCTTTTTAAAATACTTCTTCACAAGGATCTGACGCAGAGTCTTACTTAGGCAGATGCCTGAGAGTCTGTTGTGGAAAATGAGGGCTTGGCATCTGTCATATGAACGTCTTATCTAACAGGTGGCACTGCAGCATTTGCCAAAGCCAAAACACAGGCATACTCTTGCCTTCATAACAAACTGAGTACAGTGTACATACAGAACGCTGATGCTTGTACTGTTGGACTTACATTAAAATTAGCTCAAATTCATTGGCGTTCCATATCTGCACAAAAACATCAATTTTTTATTAGATGGTCAGCGACAGACATGGGCTGGAAACAAGACACCTACAAATTTCAGGGAAATTCTAATCTGAATTCCATTGCTGGCCACTCTGTGGGCCAAACCATAAACTGGGATCTGAACATTGGGGGAGTCTGAATCCAGAGCTAAAGTTTGCAGCCCAGTCCCATTTCTAATCAGTAAGATTTATTTGAAATAGTGGCCAGTCATTGAAAGTAGCAAATACAAATGTGAGGAAAACACCACAAATAATATGAAGCTGATTCTCCCCCCCCCCCCCCCCATCTTCCAGTATCCAGGAGTCCAGTTTCTGTCCTACGCACTAAGTCCTGGAGTGAGCAGGCTGAAAAAAATCTTCATCAGTTCATCTGTTCATGAAAGGCACTGGATTGGCAGCTCTCTGCCACTCACATAGAGCAGCTACCCGGGAAAGCTTACAGCAGCACAGCTACAGCAATACAGCTAGGCCCCTGTAAGGTCCATAGTGTAGACACAGCCTAAGTAAACATCGTTCTAAATTCTGTTTAACGTATTTCTTCAGCATGTTCTTAACGGTGCCAAGGAGCTTCTGCTTCTATTTAAGGCAACCAGAACTGGAAGGGGATGCTGCTAAATTGGGTCGCTTGTTCTTGGGGAGAAGGAGCTTGAACTGTGACCTCAGAGTAGCCTAAATCTGGAGTGAGGTAATTGTCTAAGCACAGAGTCGAAGATGAAGAAGTTGCATTTCCCCTTGCACTTGACAATTCAAGAAAAGGATGGCAGAAGCAGGGCCGGCTCCAGGTTTTCTGCCGCCCCAAGCGGCGGGGGAAAAAAAAAAAAAAAAAAAGGCGGCACGTCGTCAGGAGCTCAATTGTGCCGCTCCATTCTTCGGCGGCAGTTGGGCGGCGGGTCCTTCAATCCCTCCCTTCCTCTTCGGCGGCACTTCAGCGGCAGCTCAAAGAGGAAGAGAGGGACTGAGGGACCTGCCACCGAATTCCTGCCGAAGTCCCGGACATGGCGCCCCAATAGCAGACTGAGTGTCGCCCCTTTGTATTGGCCGCCCCCAAGCACCTGCTTCCTTAGCTGGTGCCTGGAGCCAGCCCTAGGCAGAAGAATCCAGTGTAGGCTCAGGGGGAGGCAAATGAGCAGCAGGGTGGTTGTCATGGTCATAATATCACAATGACACTTTATCAGTCATCTTATCCAGCAGGTGATACTATATTATGTGAGATTCTGTAACCCCATGTTTAAAAGTTAGGCATACTAAAGGGCTTTGGGATAAACCTTGGTAAAACATCTGACTGGGTTTTGTGAGTGAGGTGTAGGAGAGCCAAAAATAATACTATTTGATGTGCTGTTATAACCAACTCCAAAGCAGTGCAAAAAGTAAACAAACAGCATTTAGAAAGAGTAAAAAGTAAATTTGACTTTTGATATTCCTTGGAGTTTTGATTGTGCAAGGTGTTAATGATTAACACAGATAAGGATGGTTGTTTTTTTAAAGTATCTGAATTTTATATGGATGAGTGTCCCTGCCAGTATTTTGTGGAAAGCATCTGACTCTTAACACTACTTTTCATTTTTGTGTTTAATATTACACACTCCATTTTATAGTAGCATAGTGACTAATAGACTTGCTCAGTTAGGAAACATGCCATTCCCCTCCCTACCCCCCCCCAACTCCACCACAGCATCTAAAACTATGTTGATATACAGTGTGTAAGTAAAACTGAATTAACCCATGGGGTTATAGATGGTACTTCTTGCTCAATTAGCTGCCATAGCAATTTGCTTTGTTACAGTTCATTCTTTGCCTCACTGTAGGATTTCATTTGTATCAATATTAACTGTTTGCCTTGGTAAAGGTTGCACAACAACATCTGCAACTTCTTATTCCACTGGCCCTACCACAGTAATAAAATCCTAAATACCAGCTTCTCACTTCAGGGACATGGTGAGAAGTACAACAGAGATGCTTAACTGAGATTAATTCACTGGAGCTTCCATTTGCTGAGATGGTGATTTCAATTACTGCAGTGTTTTACAAAAGATACACAAAACTAACAAAAAATACAAAATAACCCCCCGCCCCCCCCCCCCATCTTAGTTCTGCCTCTTAGATTATTACCATTTGTAAATAAATATGCATAAAGACTTTTGCTATCAGCCAGTTTGGCAGCTCAAGTGTATGTGCTACAGTGAAGCAAAGGCCAATGTAATTTGCAGATGAAAGCGCCTCAATGCATGCCTCTTCCATCTGTTTTTATTATGGCCTGTATGCCACCTAGAGGCAAATGACTGAAAAACAGAAATCAGGTTCCAGTTATACTTCTTAAAAGGAGAACTTGCTCATTTCTAAAAACAGACAAATGGCTGCAAAAAATGAGCATCAATTCTGATGTCCTGGCGTTTAGAGCAGGAAGTATACACCTCTACCCCGATATAAGGCGACCCGATATAACACGAATTCGGATATAACGTGGTAAAGCAGTGCTCCGGGGGGCTGTGCACTCGGGCGAATCAAAGCAAGTTCGATATAACGCAGTTTCACCTATAACGCAGTAAGATTTTTTGGCTCCCGAGGACAGCGTTATATCAGGGTAGAGGTGTACTGGCAATCATGGCAAGTCATTTCACTTAAGCATCAGCATGTGAACTACTTAGGCACTGATATTAAGTCTGTATATATTACAGTTAGGCACAAAAGATGTTGGCTCTTAGTTGTGGCAGATGGACTTACATGCAGTGGCATAGTTCTTGCTAGTCTAGGGAGGATTCACATGTCTCTGTTGTCATTGGGATTTATTTTGAGACTAAACCTGAGATGGTTGGAGTAAAAACCCTGAGTAATATATTACGGGATGCTATGGTTATGCAGAATATTCTACAGGCATGGATGCTAGGATAGACCTCATCTTACTTAGGCCATGTCTACACTACCAATTATAATATAATATATGGAGATATACCTATATCTCATAGAACTGGAAGGGACCCTGAAAGGTCATCAAGTCCAGCTCCCTGCCTTCACTAGCAGGACCAAGTACTGATTTTTGCCTGAGATCCCTAAGTGGCTCCCTCAAGGATTGAACTTACAACCCTGGGTTTAGCAGGTCAATGCTCAAACCACTGAGCTATCCCTCAGTGATGTTGACGCCTAAAGGTCGACATAATAAAAATCGCAATTTCATGTTCACACGTGCTCTGTCTGTTGGCAGATTGCGTCCTCAGTGGGGGCACCATCATCAACAGTGTGAGCAATGCACTGTGGGTACCTATCGCACTGTCCTTCTGTCGCTAGGTGTTGTGGAACGATGGAGCGGATCACGGCACATCTTGGGACAGTGCTAAATGTCCCGTTATGCATTGCTTTCTGTCCCAGCACTCCATGGGCTTCCAGCTTTCTTTCATGGCATTTTTTCAATGGCCCTTCTTTGCTGTGCACCGTGGCATCTTTGTGAGAAGGGATGGATCCTGCACAGCTCTCCTATGCTCTGTTAACTGTCATGAAGACATCACAGATGACAGTGCGGCTAATCATGAAGTTCCTAAGTGAAGAAGACTCACAGGTGATATGGATAGGAGCAATTTTAGATTGCTTTTGGCATTCACAGAGCAGGTGCATAGGGTAGATCTTTTGGGCTCATGAAACAAGCACTGAATGGTGGGATCGTATCGTCATGCAGGTGTGGGATGATGAGCAGTGGCTACAGAACTTTCGGATGCGGAAAGCCACCTTCCTGGAACTGTGCGCAGAACTCGCCCCAGACCTGCGGCGTAAGGACACTAGAATGAGAGCTGCCCTCTCAGTAGAGAAGCGTGTGGCAATTGCTGTGTGGAAGCTGGCGACTCCAGACTGCTACCGGTCGGTCGCGAATCAATTTGGAGTGGGGAAGTCGACTGTTGGGGCTGTGTTAATGCAAGTGAGCAGGGCAATAAATTGCATCCTGCTATGAAGGAACGTGACTCTGAGAAATGTGGATGAAATAGTGGATGGCTTTGCAGAAACGGGTTTCCCTAACTGTGGAGGGGTGATAGATGGCACACACATTCCAATTTTGGTGCCAGACCACCTTGCAATGGAGTACTTCAATAGGGAGGGGTACCTCTTCATGGTGTTGCAGGCGCTTGTGGATCACCGTGGGCGTTTCACTGACATCAACGCGGGGTGGTCTGGGAAGGTACATGACGCACGCATCTTCAGGAACACCAGCCTGTACATATAGCTGCAAGCGGGGACTTTCTTTCCTAACCAGAAGATTACAGCGGGAGGTGTTGAAATGCCCATAGTGATCCTGGGGGACCCTGCGTACCCCTTACAGCCATGGCTCATGAAACCTTACACGGGCCACCTGGACAGCATAAGAACATAAGAACATAAGAAAGGCCGTACTGGGTCAGACCAAAGGTCCATCTAGCCCAGTGTCTGTCTACCGACAGTGGCCAATGCCAGGTGCCCCAGAGGGAGTGAACCTAACAGGCAATGATCAAGTGATCTCTCTCCTGCCATCCATCTCCATCCTCTGACGAACAGAGGCTAGGGACACCATTCTTACCCGTCCTGGCTAATAGCCATTTAATAAGGAGTGATTCAACAACAGGCTCAGTAGGTGCCGGATGACAGTTGAATGTGCCTTTGGCAGATTAAAGGCGCGCTGGTGATGCATTTACAGCAGGTTGGACCTCACTGAGGATAATATTCCTATGGTCATAGCCACATGCTGTACGTTGCATAATCTCTGTGAAGCTAAGGGTGAAGGGTTTGCTCAGGAGTAGAGTGCTGAGGCAGACCACTTGGCCGCTGATTTTGAGCAGCCAGATACCAGGTCTGTCAGAGGAGCCCAGAGGGGAGCTATTCGAATCAGGGAGACTTTGAGGCAGCACTTTGGCAATGACCACCAGTAATATATCTCTCTATCTGAGTTGCTTCAATGTTACATTACATGTAGTTTTCCGAGGGGGCAATGCTGACATTTGGGGCCTTATATTCCTGTAATAAAGTGATTAAAATGCCTGTGCATATATTGGCAGTGCCTGCAATCTCCCCTTGTAGAAAAAAAATAAAGATGATTTACCATTATAAAAGTTTGCTTTTATTGCACAAGCAGCAGCACACACAAACACATAGATGCTTGGCAGGAAAGGAGGAACCAGGGAAGGGCAGACTTTCACAGCTGTGTGTAGGTCCAGCTATCATTGTGAAAGTTGTCCAAGGGAGTGGAGTGAAGGGGAAACCAAGAAGTCCCGGCAGGTGGAAAGGACTGTGCGGGCGGAGTTTGGGGGGACATGGAAAAGAGCTCTGAATGTGCTGCAGTGGAGGTCGAGCACTGATCTGCCCAGTCAGCAGCATTATTAAGGACTTCAGCATCTGCGTTTGCTCCTCCATTACTTTAATTATCCTCTCAATAGCGTCCTTAACAAATGTGTGATTCTCTTCTGTCCTGCCATTCGGCTTCCCAGCACTCCTTTTGTTCCCTTTTTTCTGCACTGGAGCACTGCAGGACCTCCCAGAACATGGCTTCTTTGCTGCGTCTTGGGCGCTTTCTTATCTGGCAGAGATATCCGGCCAGGGTACGTGGGGTGTTCCTGAAGGCCACATCTGGTGAAGCACAGGGGACAGTGCACAGAAGTGAGATTGTCCAATTCACGCACAGCATTGAAACATTTCTGTTAAATACACGTTTTGCAACATTGCCATCATTTTCTCACTGACCCTAGCCAGGCACACATCTCTGCGAACACCCAAAGCATGGTGAGTGTTGGGGGACGGTGGGAGAGGGGAAGGTGCTCCACATGGGGAAAAGAGCACACACTCTTTGCAAGGGTCATGGTACATTTTTCTAGGAGACAAATTCTTAAATTCTCCCACACTTTACCACAGGCGGGAGTAATTCTAGCAGACATCTCACTGCCAAGAGTAAGCAGGGAAATGAGGGCACATCTACTCCATGCTTGTGGCTTCCGCCCTGCTCCCTATGCTGCTCCCCTATGTGCTACTTTGGTCCCCGCACAAGTGATTGCTGAATGGCGTGGGAAAGTTTCCTACAGTGGGGGAAGGAACAAAGCTGCTCTGCCAAGGAAACTGTGGCAGAGGATTACTGAGTACCTTCAGGAAACTTTCCTGGGGAGATCTCGGGAGGATTCCTGTGAGATCTTGGCATGCATAAATACCCTAAACAACACCCTAAATAAAAGTGAGCTTAAAATGTGAAGCTTTGCAAATAGCAGAATGCAGTTGAAGTTGTGGCTAGACCTTAAAAAGCACAAGAACCACAGTTATTTCACTTAAAAACAGTGCCCCTGTTCCTGATGTAAAGGTACAAGGGAGGAATTTTGCCACATATACCTACGATCTCCTCTTAAAAATTGCTTTTGACAAGATAAGGGTGCTGCAGTCTCTAAAGGCTTAACGGGACTCCCTGCCTGTCTTGTGGATGCTCAGGAAAGCGTATTATAAAAAAGGGAACCCCGGTCAAAGCAAAGGGTGTGTCTTGTCCCCTCCTAGCTACTTAAATCAGGGAAAGCCTATAAGAATTATTGCTCAATGTTTTTCAGTTGATGTGCTTTTTGTTCTGCGTATGATAAAACAAATCCTGAGGAAAGGGTTTTGTAAGACTAATGGCTCAAACTTTACTTCCCTTCCCTGGCTGGTGAAACACCCACCAGCTTACACTGCCCAAACAGTAGTTCCTGCAACTCTCAGTCCAGGTCAGTCCAGCCAGTTCTCTCCAGTCCTGAGTGATGTCACAGATGGGGAGAGGCTTCATTAGGCTTTATTAAAATCTTTGCAGCTGCCTAGTAAGCAGTATATGTTAATGTGCTATGGGGAGTGTCATGTACTTCTGTACCAGATATGGACTGGCTACAGAGCTTGCTTATACACACTAGATGTGTTCAGTGTAAGACCCTTTAATGCCTGCTAGATATGGCTCAGTTTAGTTTAAATAAGGTATTTTACACACAGTGCTACTTAATGGCTGAACAGTATAATGCAATTTAACATTCCATTACATCACCCCTCTTTAACTTCTACATTCCTACTATTTACAATATTTACACTATCACACTGTCTTTGAATTTCAGTAGGAATTAGTCTAAGTGTCTGAATTGTTCTGGTTTTCTAATTACATGACCCGTATGCATAACAACTTAGGGTATGTCTACACTACGAGAGTAGTTCAATTTTACTTAAATTGAATATGTGGAATCGATATTACAAAGTCGAACGTGTGTGTCCACACTAAGGACAGTAATTCGACTTTGTGAGTCCACACTAACGGGGCAAGCGTCGACATTGGAAGCGGTGCACTGTGGGCAGCTATCCCACAGTTCCCGCAGTCCCTGCTGCCCATTGGAATTCTGGGTCGAGCCCCCAATGCCTTCTGGGGGAAAAAATGTGTTGAGGGTGGTTTTGGGTAACTGTCGTCATCGAACCGTCACTCCCGCCCTCCCTCCTTGAAAGCGCCGGCGGGAAATCAGTTCGCGCACTTTTCTGGTCAGTGACAGCGCGGACGCCACAGCACTGCGAGCATGGAGCCCGCTGCGACCATCGCTGCAGTTATGGCCGTTGTCAACACCTCGCACCTTATCATCCACCTTTCCCAGAGGCAGATCCTGAGAAATCGGGCGAGGAGGCTACGGCAGCGCGGTGAGGACCTGAAGTCTGAGAGTGGCACAGACCTGTCACAAAGCACGGGACCCCGCGCCGAGGACATCATGGTGGCAATGGGTCATGTTGATGTTGTGGAACGGCGATTCTGGGCCCGGGAAACAAGCACGGACTGGTGGGACCGCATAGTGCTGCAGGTCTGGGATGAATCCCAGTGGCTGCGAAACTTTCGCATGCGGAAGGGGACTTTCCTTGAACTTTGTGAGTTGCTGTCCCCTGCCCTGAAGCGCAAGGACACCCGGATGCGAGCAGCCCTGAGTGTCCAGAAGCGAGTGGCCATAGCCCTCTGGAAGCTTGCAACGCCGGACAGCTACCGGTCAGTCGCGAACCACTTTGGCGTGGGCAAATCTACCGTGGGGGTTGTTGTGATGCAAGTAGCCAACGCAATCGTTGAGCTACTGCTCTCAAAGGTAGTGACCCTGGGAAACGTGGAGTTCATCATAGATGGCTTCGCCGCGATGGGATTCCCAAACTGCGGTGGGGCTATAGATGGAACTCACATCCCTATCCTGGGACCGGACCACCAGGCCAGCCAGTACATTAACCGAAAGGGCTACTTTTCAATGGTGCTGCAAGCCCTGGTGGACCATAGGGGACGTTTTACAAACATCAACATCGGATGGCCGGGCAAGGTTCATGACGCTCGTGTTTTCAGGAACTCTGGTCTGTTTAGACGGCTGCAGGAAGGTATTTACTTCCCGGACCACAAAATAACTCTTGGGGATGTGGAGATGCCTATAGTCATCCTTGGGGACCCAGCCTACCCGCTAATGCCCTGGCTCATGAAGCCCTATACAGGCGCCCTGGACACTGAAAAAGAACTCTTCAACTACCGGCTGAGCAAGTGCAGAATGGTGGTGGAGTGTGCTTTTGGACGTCTCAAGGGGAGATGGAGAACCTTACTGACTCACTCTGATCTCAGCGAAACCAATATCCCCATTGTTATTGCAGCTTGCTGTGTGCTCCACAATCTGTGTGAGAGCAAGGGGGAGACCTTTATGGCGGGGTGGGAGGTTGAGGCAAATAGCCTGGCTGCTGATTACGCCCAGGCAGACAGCCGGGCGATTAGAAGAGCCCAGCGGGACGCGCTGTGCATCCGGGAGGCTTTGAAAGCTAGGTTCCTGAGTGAGCAGGGTAACCTGTGACTATTAAGTTTGTTTACAGAGAAGCTGAACCTGCCCCCGTTTCTTTACCCAGTAAAAGTTCACTATCCTCTCCAGTTACATACCCCGTTCACCCCGTTCCACACGTTTAAAAATAAAAATCACTTGAAATTTGTTAATGAACACCGTTTTCTTTATTACTGTTTTCGCGGGAAAGTGTTGAACCTGGGACGCAGACTGTGGTGGGGAGCGGGTGTAGTGTAGTGATGCAAAGGACGCTTCTAAACTCCAGGAATGATAGGCTCCGCACTGGTGGACTGGTTGTTTCAACGGAGCCTGCCACCCCTCCTGTTCGGGACTCTGTGTGGGGGCCTATGTGACTTTGTGGCAGGGGGAGGACGGTTACAGATCCCCTGCTGCGTGGCTCTGTGATCCAGGATAAGGACCGCTGCATAATATCTCTAACCGCCCTCCCCCGCCACAAAGTCACATAGCCCCCCCCACACAGAACATGAAAACCACCTCCCAGACTGACCAGGGTAACTAGTGACTGCAATGTGTGTGTGCCCTGCTGCTGAACCTGCCCCCGCCTCTGTACCCTGGTAAAGGTGACTGTCCTGTCCAATTACCAACCCCCTTCCCCCCCTTCAGACAGACTCTCCTCTAAAGAACATGATGGAAACAGTAATTAACAGAAACGTATTTTTTATTAGCAACTACACATGAAACTGGGGGGTGAAACTTGGACGGGGGCTTGGGTGAGGCGGGAAGGAAAGGACTTGTCAAATTTTGGGGAATGAGAGCCTTCTAGTAGTAGATCAGTCTGCAGGGGTGGAGTGAGAGTTTTCACGGACTCTGCCACCCCCCCTTCTTGGGACTTTGGGTGAGGGGGGTATGGGACTTTGTGGCGGGGGAGGGCGGTTAGAGAGAGACTGCAGCGGGGCTCTGTCCTCCTGCCTCCGGTCCTGCAGAACATCCAGAAGGCGCCGGAGCATGTCCGTTTGCTCCCTCATTAGTCCAAGCAGCGTCTGAGTCGCCTGCTGGTCTTCCTGCCGCCACCTCTCCTCCCGTTCCATGTGTGATCGGTGCATTTGGGACAAGTTCTCCCTCCACTGGGTCTGCTGGGCTGCCTGGGCTCGGGAGCAGCCCATAAGTTCCGAGAACATGTCCTCCCGTGTCCTCTTCTTCCTACGCCTAATCTGCGCTAGCCTCTGGGAGTGTGATGCCAGGGTAGGTCGGGAGACAGTCGCAGCTGTGGGATGGGAAAAAGGGAGTGAATTCCTCAGAAAGATAAATTTTTTTGTGAACAAAGAACATAGTCTTTCTCTGTGAACAAGACCATGCACAGCACCTATCACATGCGCACTCAGGACAAGGTCGAATTTTCGGCCTTCGCATTCAGTGCCTGGGGTCTTGCAGTGCAGATCAGACAAGCGGGACAGGACAGCGGAATTTGGGTAACAGGCTGACATGGTAAGCCGTAGACTTGTGGCTGCTTAAAACTTTAATAATAGCACTGGCCTCCTTTCACGTTCAAAGCAATGCCAGTCCCTGCTGCCAGCAATCCGACAAGCATGAACTCTGCCCCTGTCCCACCCCCTCGCGGCTGTCCCAGGGAAAGAACCCTGTATGCTGCCCCTCTCCCGCCTCCACCGCGTGGCTGTAAACCGCCGGTTACAGTTTTGTAAAGGAACAGGCAAGCAGTCCCAATACTAACATTCCCCTACCTAATTCAAAGCAGGTCACCATGAGCGACATCACTCTGATGAGGATTTCAGAGATGGAGAAAGAACGGATGCTTCGGGAAAGCCTGCAAAAGACCAGGGCCATATGCCGCCATGCTCTGCAAGACAATGATACCCGAGTACTTGATTGTCTCCTGGCGCGGAAACGTTTCCTACCATGGAGGACCCAATAAGGCCGCTCTCCCCAGGAACCTGATGCAAAGGCTTTCCAATTACCTCCAGGAGAGCTTCGTGGAGATGTCCCAGGAGGATTTCTGCTCTATCCCCCGACATATAGACCGGATTTTACTGTAGCTGCACTGGCAGGGACTAAACAGTAGAGCGCCTAGGGCAAAACAATCATGCTAAACCGGACATTGTTAGATTTTTTTTCAGTAGTTGCACTGCCAAGGACTGAAACATTAAGCGCCTAGGGCAAACTAATCATGAAAAACCCATTGTTAATATTGTTAATGTTCCTGTTCTGTTAAAAATAAATGTGTACATGTTTAAAACACTTACTGACTGATCCTTCCCCTGATTCTGTATCCGGGTTAATGCCTGGGGACGGTTGGTAGGGGATCTCTGTAAGGGTGATGAAGAGATCCTGGCTGTCGGGGAAATCAGCGTTGTAAGCGCTGTCGACTGCCTCGTCCTCCTCATCTCCTTCCTCATCTTCCCCGTCCGCTAACATGTCCGAGGAACCGGCCGTGGACAATATCCCATCCTCAGAGTCCACGGTCAGTGGTGGGGTAATGGTGGCGGCCGCACCTAGGATGGAATGCAGTGCCTCGTAGAAACGGGATGTCTGGGGCTGGGATCTGGAGCGTCCGTTTGCCTCTTTGGTCTTCTGGTAGCCTTGTCTCAGCTCCTTGATTTTCACGCGGCACTGCGTTGCATCCCGGCTGTATCCTCTCTCTGCCATGGCTTTTGAGATCTTCTCGTAGATCTTTGCATTCCGTCTTTTGGAGCGCAGCTCAGAAAGCACAGACTCATCGCCCCACACAGCGATCAGATCCAAGACTTCCCAATCAGTCCATGCTGGGGCCCTCTTTCTATTCTGAGATTGCACGGCCATCTCTGCTGGAGAGCTCTGCATCGTTGCCAGTGCTGCTGAGCTCGCCACGATGTCCAAACAGGAAATGAGATTCAAACTGCCCAGACAGGAAAAGGAATTCAAATTTTCCCGGGGCTTTTCCTGTGTGGCTGGTCAGAGCATCCGAGCTCGGACTGCTGTCCAGAGCGTCAACAGAGTGGTGCACTGTGGGATAGCTCCCGGAGCTATTAGCGTCGATTTCCATCCACACCTAGCCTAATTCGACATGGCCATGTCGAATTTAGCGCTACTCCCCTCGTTGGGGAGGAGTACAGAAGTCGAATTTAAGAGACCTCTATGTCGAACTAAATAGCTTCGTGGTGTGGACGGGTGCAGAGTTAATTCGATGTAACGGTGCTAAATTCGACATAAACTCCTAGTGTAGACCAGGCCTTAGTTGACTGACCATGGTCGGTTTGGAATCCTTGAGTCATCTTCTTGTTCAGCATCTGCCATCTGTAGAGTTTGCTCTGTTGACTGTCGTTTCTGAGGAACAAACTGTAGATGTCAGTGGTTTCTGTTGAACTCTCAACTGTTGGTCTCAACCACATATGATCTGGGCACTGAATTCTTTTTCTTTACGACAGCTGGAGTTGTCCATCCCTTTTCTCCATCCAATTTGAGGCAAACACAGTCACTGGGGGCTAGACCTGGCAGTTTTTTAACTGAGTGACGTCTGTTGTAAGCGTTCATAAGCTCTTTTAGCCTGTTTATCCAATTTGGCTACTGTATTCATGCCTGGTCACTTTTGCAATAGATTCTTTTCCAAAGTTGGAACAGTAGTTCTGAGTTTTCTTCCCATCAGGGGTATGCTGGACTATATCCAGTAGCTGTTATTGATGTCGATATGTAACTCAGAAGAGCAAGGAATGGATGTTCCTGCTGTAGGATTTTCTTAGCTGTCTGTACAGCATGCTTTCATCCTCTCCATTCGCTTGTGGGTAATGTGGGCTGCTAGTAATGTGGGCTGGTAGTAAGGTAGGCTGCTAGAATATGATCAAAAATCATATTTTGTTCAGAGTGACTTAAATTCTGCTGCAGTGAATTGTGGTCCGTTGTCTGTCATTGGTTGTTCTGGAATATAGAAATGAGCAAAAGTGAACTTTAGTTTCTCAATAACACTGTGAAATGTTATGTCTTTCATGATTTCTATATACCTGGAAAAATAGCCCACTACAACCAGGTAATAATGACCTCTAAATTTCCATAAAACTGCAGCTAATCTCTTCCAAGGTTTGTGTGGTAGAGGTATTTGTACACTGTAGGGTTCAGCATTGTCGCAAGTTGATTTGTACTGGATCTCCTTTCAAAAGTCCAATATCAAATCTTCCACTGAGTTCTTCCACCTTTCTCACTAGACCCATCATGGCTTCCACTCTGTGGCTGAGAAGATTGCTAGTCTTTGATCCTTTGAATACATGCACTCTGAATACATAGCTTTTATCTTTGTAAGTTGTTCCTGTGGTGAACTGGCCTTTTCCTTCAGAATACCTCCAGGCCTAGACAAAGCTGTGACAAGTGATTTCAGCTCTGGGAGTGGTTAAAGGATTGGCGGGTAGAAATCGATCTCTCAGGGATCGATTTATTGCATCTCGTCGGGACGCGATAATTGATCCCCGAATCGACGCGCGTACTCCACCAGTCCAGGTAGGAGTAAGCACCGTCGACGGGGGAGCCGCGGTGGTCGATTTGCCGCCGTCCTCACAGCAGGGTAAGTCGGATCAGATACGTCGAATTCAGCTACGCTATTCCCGTAGCTGAATTTGGGTATCTGAAATCGATCCCTCCCGTAGTGTAGACGTAGGATGTCAGTTCCCAAGTCAAATTTAAAGTCAACAGTCTTGCCATGAATATTCAAATTCACTTTCCAGGCAGGTTCTGTCTTCACACATGATAAATCCCAGAAACAATGACTCTTGACACTGTGGAATGGTGGCTTAGATTGCCCTAATACAAACACAGTTAGGCAGCATAGTACGTGTGGATGCCCAAACTCAACCACCTGATACATGACTGTGTTGTGAAAAAAATATGCAGTGGGCAGAACTTAACTGTATTTGTTATAACTGGGCCAGATGAGTGTGTCACGAACTGGTCACAAAAACACTGTTGTACTTATAGTGCTATTCTGATCTATTTAGGTTCTTATATGGCATCTGAGTGTCTTCCAGAGTTAAAAAAAATATAAGAAGACTAACATCTGCCAAATGGGTTTCCTCCCCAGTTCCTTTCATGGGGGCAGAGTGGATGGCATGTGTAGGTATTTGTTGTTTTGTGTATGTTAAAGTGCACGAGTAAGGCAAATCTGCAGAAGTGAGCCTTTCTTTTGAGCTGGAGCATAGTGAGGTTTTTGGGAGCAGGGCCACCCGGGGGGGGGGCAAGTGGGGCAATTTGCCCTGGGCCCCGCAGGGGCCCCCCAAGAATATAGTATTATATAGTATTGCAACTTTTTTTTTAATGGAAGGGGCCCCCGGAATTGTTTTGCCCCAGGCCCCCTGAATCCTCTGGGTGGCCCTGTGTGGGAGGTTTCAGACCTTAGGACAGAGAGCTCTAGCCACTAAGAAAGCCCTTTCTCTTGCTTCACCTTTGTGGTTGGTGACCAGTTCCATTTTCCCTGAGCAGTGCAGGTGTCAAGGATAGTTGAGATCCCTGAGGACGAGCCAGTGTTTTAGGCCTCTGGCCTGGACCCTGCCCATTAGCACTTTGAAAATAAGAACCAAAACCTTAAAATGACGGTTGTGCTGTACAGGGAGCCAGAGCGGAGCACTGGGAGGACATGCTCTTGGTAATGTGAACAGATGGCTCCAGCATTCAGCTCCAGTTGCAGTTTTCTCAGGTTATGCTCACAAACCCAAATACATTGCTTTGCCATAATTCAAGTAATAGGAAGCAAACACAAGTATTATCATGGCCAGGTCTGTTGCAGATGGGACAGTCTTTTAGTTGTGCCCTCTGTCTCCCTACACACATGACCCCATTCTTTTTTTCATGCTACCCCTACCCCTGGAACAGCCTCTCCTTTTCTTCCTTCACAGCCCTTTTCAGATCTTGTTTCTTTTGGCTTGGTTCCCTCCGATTACTGATCTCAACTCCACTCTGTCTCCTCTCTCATGCCTGATAAGATTGAACAGCACAAAATAGAAATAAAACCAATAACCTGAATTCTCTGTAAATACTATCCAGGAAAGGAAGCAAGAATCAGAGGGCCTCAGTGTGTGGGAGTTGGTGACTGAGGGTAGAAATAAAACACTGTTCTTGTGAGTGTGACTCGAGTGATTGCTTCTCTGATGTAGACTTCAGAAGCCTGTATGGCAGGGGTTCTCAGACTTTTGTACTGGTGACCCCTTTCACACAGCAAGCCTCTGATTGCGACCCCCCCTTATGCATTAAAAACACTTTTTTAATATATTTAACACCATTATAAATGCTGGAGGCAAAGCAGGGCTTGGGCTGGAGGGTGACAGCTCGCGACCTCCCATGTAGTAACCTCGCGACCCCCTGAGGGGTCCCGACCCCCAGTTTGAGAACCCCGCTGTATGGCATTTGCATTCTGCTTTGCTTCACTGTCACCCTCCCTTGCCCACTGCATTAGTGTGTGTGTTGAGAAGCAAACTGGCTTGTTTCTAGAAGATAAACACCTCTGTCAATGGAGAACTGCAAAAATGAGGAATTTGGGAATCATATTGAAATGAATGTATTACATAGCCAGGAATATGTACAATCAGTGAGAGTAGAGAGATCATATTGGACACGGTTCAGAGTGGTTCTGTTTCAATCTGTTCTTATTCCTTTTGATTTCATTTTCATAGAATTATTTAGTGTGTGGTACTTTCCACTCAAGTAAGAAAATAACTCGCCTGTCCAGAAAAGCGTATAGTTTAAAATAGACAAGTATCGTAACAAACTATGACAACAGACTACAGTGGACATAGCTCTTATAGTGTAGGAATGAGGACAAATCATGGAAAGAGAGACCAGCTCCTTAGGGTGCATGTCGGTTTGGGAGAGCCCACTTCACCTCTGTTATTCCAGTATCCTGTCTGAGGGTATTCTCCACTTTTCCATTAACAATACAGTCACAGAGTGAGATTTTCAGAAATGCCTACAGCTGTTAGGAGCACAAATTCTATTAAAAGATAATGGAACTTGTGCTCCTAACTGCTTAGGCACTTTTGAAAATCCCACCTGCAGATCTTTCAGGAAGGACCTTAGTTCTTTCAGTCTAACCTGCATCTCAAATGTACTGTGTAGTCATACAAAACCATGTAAGGATGTTATAAATCAGAGTGTTCCTGTTATGGACTATAAAATGCAAACGTTTATCCCGATTTACACTAAAATTTAACCTGCACCTGCCTGTGAAGCACTTTGAGACAGAGTGATCATTTTACAGTTGTTTCTGAAGATAAGCAGGGATCTAGCTAGTAAGTACTGTGAAATCTATATGCATACTGGCTGATCCACAGGATATCATAAACTCCTGTGGTAGACCTTTACTATTAAACCCAATCTGATTGCTAACATTGTGGGTGTGGTCAGACATAGAGATCTAACAGTGTGTTAATAAAAGGCTTTATGAAGAACAATGAAAACCTGCCAGTCACCAGTAGAATTGTTGCCTCAGGAAATTAAACAGCAGACACTCATAGTTCTGTCAATGAACAGAGGAGAAAACAAAACATTTGTTCTTCCACTAGGAAGTTCTGAAACTGCAAATATTTTTTAATTGGTTCTTTACCCAAAGCAAAGAGATTTAATCATTGTAAGAATGATGATCATCATAATCCATCCTCAAAAACATCCCCAAGAAGAATACTAAGAATATGGGCAACACTTTACCTTGAAAGACTTGTTGGCTCATGCAACCCAAGCCAATATGAAAACAACTCCTGCTGTCTGTGGGATCCAATGAGCTTAACAAAAAGGTGTAGAATTGAGCTGAGGGAGTGGGCAGAGGAATTTTTCACCTCTATAGGGAAGCTCCAGCAATAGCCAGTAGTGGATGTGATGATGTGAAAAATTATCAAAAGGGGGTAGCACTTCATAAAGGTGCCACAAGCGAAGAAATAAATAGCTCATTTAAAGATATTGCTGTGTTGAAATACCAATTGTCTTCTATACATTATTTATAGGTGTGAGGAGTGATGCAACAGAGTAGATGGGGAGACCAATTAATGTGGGTGGATACAAAATTTCAGTTGCTGGCTACACCCTTTCTGAACACAGGCCAGTCAAAGGACATAATAATACAGTGCTCACTAGCAAGGTATGTTGTTATATATAAAAATAGAAAAAGAGTCCTTGCTTCAGTGGTTAGACTAGGCAGAAAAATCAGTTATAAAAAAATGTTATGGGTATGGCAGAAATGCATAAGTGAGAACATTAGAGTTGTCTGGTCCAAACAGCCTAGAGGCAGCTGGGCAATGCAACACTATCCTGCCACAGGGGGAAGCCAGTCTCAGTCATAGAATCATAGAATATTAGGGTTGGAAGATAGCTCAGGAGGTCATCTAGTCCAAACCCCTCTCAAAGTAGGACCAACAACAACTAAATCATCCCAGCCAGGGCTTTGTCAAGCCGGGCCTTAAAAATGTCTAAGGATGGAGATTCTACCACCTCCCTAGGTAACCCATTCCAGTGCTTCACCACCCTCCTAGTGAAATAGTTTCCTAATGTCCAACCTAGACCTCCCCCACTGCAACTTGAGACCATTGCTTCTTGTTCTGTCATCTGCTATCACTGAGAACAGCCGAGCTCCATCCTCTTTGGAACCCCCCTTCAGGTAGCTGAAGGCTGCTATCAAATCCCCCCTCACTCTTCTCTTCTGCAGACTAAGCCCTGGTCTACACTATGGTGTTAGGTCGAATTTAGCTGTGTTAGGTCGATTTTAAAATGGATGTGTCCACACAACCAACCCCGTTCCGTCGACTTAAAGGGCTCTTAAAATCAACTTCTGTACTCCTCCCCTAGCGCGAGGGAAGTAGCACTAAAATCAACCTTGCTGGGTCGAATTTGGGGTAGTGGGAGCGCAAATCGACAGTATTGGCCTCCGGGAGCTATCCCAGAGTACTCCAATGTGACCGCTCTGGACAGCACTTTGAACTCCGATGCACTAGCCAGGTATACAGGAAAAGCCCCAGGAACTTTTGAATTTTATTTCCTGTTTGGTCAGCGTGGCGAACTCAGCAGCACAGGTTACCATGCAGTACCCCCAGAATCGTAGAGCATAGAACGTTTCTACGCTCCCCCTATCATCTCCGTCCCTGAGATTATCGCAGATTAGAAGGTGAAAAAAACGCACTCACAATGACATGTTTTCCGAGCTTATGCAGTCCTCCCACACTGATAGGGCACAGCTTAATGCATGGAAGTATTCAGTGGCAGAGGCCAGGAAAGAATTAAGTGAGCGCGAAGAGCGGAGGCAGGACGCGATGCTGAGGCTAATGGGGGAGCAAATGGACATGATGAAGCGTCTGTTGGGGGAGCAAACAGACATAATGAAGCATCTGTTGGAGCTGCAGGAAAGCCAACAGACCCCCGCTGCATCCACTGTATGACCGCCTACCTTCTTCCCCATGTTCCATAGCCGCCTCACCCAGACGCCCAAGAACGCGGGGGGGAGGCTCCAGGCACCCAGCCACTCCACTACAGAGGATGGCCCAAGCAACAGAAGGCTATCATTCAAACAGTTTGATTTTTAGTGTGGCTCTAATAAGCAATGTGGCCTTGGCCTTCCCTCCTCCCCATCCCAGCCGGGCTACCTTGTCCGTTATCTCTTTTTTTTTTAATTAATAAAGAAAGAATGCATGGTTTCAAAACAATAGTTACTTTATTTCGAAGGGGGGAGGGTGGTTGGATTACAGGGAATTAAAATCAACAACGGGGGCGGGTTTGCATCAAGGAGAAAAACACACAACTGTCACACCGAAGCCTGGCCATTCATGAAACTGGTTTTCAAAGCCTCTCTGATGCACAGCGCACCTTGCTGTACTCTTCTAATCGCTCTGGTGTCTGGCTGCTCAAAATCGGACGCCAGGCGATTTGCCTCAACCTCCCACCCCGCCATAAATGGCCCCCCCTTACTCTCACAGATATTACGGAGCACACAGCAAGCAGCAATAACAATGGGAATGTTGGTTGCGCTGAGGTCTGACCTAGTCAGCAAACAGCACCAGTGAGCTTTTAAATGTCCAAAGGACATTCTACCACCATTCTGCACTTGCTCAACCTATAGTTGAACTGCTCCTTACTACTGTCCAGGCTTCATGAGCCATGGGAGCAAGTGGTAGGCTGGGGTAGGTGCGACCGCGCGGTGCTGCCGGCTGGGAGAGCAGCCTGAGGCAGAAGCCTCCAGCTCGCATGATATTCCAGGCAGGACTGAATCTCCATGAGATGAAACTTAAAGAAGAGAATGACCCGGAGTCTCTGGCTCCCATTCAGTGCTCTAAGAGGCGGATAGCCATGTCTGTCCAGGTGCCCCGATCGACCTCACCGAGGTCTGCCAGGAGCACCCAGGAGACATACGACGGCTATCAGTCCTACTGCACCATCTGCTGCGAAGGCAAGGAGCTGCTGCTGTGTAGCAATGCAGTACCGCATCTGCCAGCAGCACCCAGGAGACGTACGGTGACGGTGAGCTGAGCGGGCTCCATGCTTGCCGTGGTATGGCGTCTGCACGGGTAACCCAGGAAAAAAGGCGCGAAACGATTGTCTGCCGTTGTGTTCACAGAGGGAGGGAGGCCTGACGACATGTACCCAAAACCACCCGCAACAATGTTGTTGCCCCATCAGGCATTGGGAGCTTAACCCAGAATTCCAATGGGCAGCGGAGACTGCGGGAACTGTGGAATAGCTACACACAGTGCACCGCTCTGTAAGTCGATGCTAGCCATGGTAGTGAGGACGCACTCCGCCGACTTAATGCGCTTACTGTGGACATACGCAATCGACTGTATAAAATCGGTTTCTAAAAATCGACTTCTATAAAATCGACCTAATTTCGTAGTGTAGACATACCCTAAATAACCCTAGTTTCCTCAGCTTCTCCTCGTAAGTCATGTGCCCCAGCCCCCTAATCATTTTGTTGCCCTCCCCTGGACTTTCTCCAATTTGTCCACATCCCTTTTGTAGTGGGGGGACCAAAACTGGACACGATACTCCAGGTGTGGCCTCAACAGTGCCGAATAGAGAAGAATAATCACTTCCCTCGATCTGCTGGCAATGCTCCTACTAATACAGCCCAATATGCTGTTGGCCTTCTTGGCAACAAGGGCACACCGCTGACTCATATCCAGCTTCTCGTCCACTGTAATCCCCAGGTCCTTTTCTGCAGAACTGTTGCTTAGCCAGTCGGTCCCCAGCCTGTAGTAGTACATGGGATTCTTCCTTCCTAAGTGCAATCTTCCTTCCTTCTAAGACTCTGCACTTGTCCTTGTTGAACCTCATCAGATTTCTTTTGGCCCAATCCTCCAATTTGTCTAGGTCACTCTGGACCCTTCCTACCCCAAAGAGTCCTTTGCTCTTAGGTCAGTAGGAAGTTTTAGTGCTGTTAAGGTGCAGTGTGCTTGGCTCTTTAGAAAGGGAAGGATGTACTTGACACCACTCCAGTGGCACTTCAGTAGCTTGCCATGAGGCAGCATTGACTTATCACAGATTAACCATAGATTCAACAGGTCCACTGATCCAGGCCAGGCCTCTGATGCACAGGGGAATTGGAGCAATCTGGGATCTGCTTTACAGGCACATTACAGGCTGAGTTCCCCCGCCCAGCAATCTCCAGCATAGTCTCTATTTGTGTCTCTCTGTCTTATATGGCACCTATGATGCTGTATGATTGTAGATGATCATTTATATCACTGTTGTTACCGCTGTTATACAATTGCAGCAAATCTTGTACAAAGTATGTCATGTAAGGTCTGAATGTCTAAGTATGATTATCCTGTTTATATGCATGCATCATCTTTGTATCTGAAGTTATGAATATTGGCTATGCATTTGTATTTCAAACATGTGTTATGTTCCTGGGTGACACCTCCCAGATAGCTGTCTAGCCCTGATCTAAATCTATGTGTTGGTGGCCCACTAAGGACGCTCCACTCGCACAATGGGCCATTGAAGAAACCCAGTAGGGCTTTCCTGTGGATGTCTCCGACAGCCAGGAGCCAATGGCTGCCCCATGATTCAGCAAACCATGCAAGGACATGTGATGAGGACATGTAACCTGGACTCCATCTTTGTCAGTAACTTTCCATAGACGGGGCTGTGGGCTTTGTTTGGGACAGTAACTTTCCATGCACATGGCAGAGGATATAAAAGATACCTGACACATCTCCTTTTTGCCTCTTTCCTGCTTCAATTCTCTGGACTATGGATTTACAACTATGGACTGAGGACTTCTAATCTTTTGGAAGTTACCAGAGAGACTTTTGCAAGTCAGCAGTCTATTCCATCACGGCTACAAACCTGATCTAAGAACTTTGTGATCATTTGTATGTATATGATCTTTTAACCATTTAGAATTCTATTTTTTTCTTTTATTAATTATTCTTTAGTTAGTTTACTAAGGATTGGCTGATAGCGTGATATTTGGGTAAGATCTGAGATACCTATTGACCTGGGGGTAAGTGTATGATCCTTTGGGATTAGTAGAACCTCACATATGGTGAACCTGTCACTGAAGAAGTGAGGTTCTTACCCACGAAAGCTTATGCTCCCAATACTTCTGTTAGTCTTAAAGGTGCCACAGGACCCTCTGTTGCTTTATATTAGACCTGTTTATCTGGATGAGAGCCAAGGGCTGGAATGCCTAGAGGGGACTGTGTTTGGCTTCTGGTTAACCAGCGTGGTACTGCAGAAGCTCTTTTGTTACTGGCTTGGTGAATCTAATTATAGAATAAACCACCAGTTTGGGGGAATTGTCTGCTCTGTTTCTTGCAGTCTGCCCTGAGTGTGGCATTCTCAGTGTGGTGCATCCCAGGCACCCAGGCACTGTGCCCATCACTCAGGTACGTGAACGCATCCCAGCCTTACACCTTGGGCCCAACTCTTTGTTCCAGGCCAATGCAAAGGACCTAGAAACACAATGGATCCAGCCTGCTGGGAATATCCCTATGTAAGAGAAATGCTCAGTTAGCTTTGACTAGTGCAGTAGCTCTATGCCACCCCCTTTCAAACTCCTCCGTTCAGGGGGCTACCAGTGAGAAGGTGATGTGGCTGGAACACTTTTGTGCTCTGGATATTGCTGGTTGCCAGAACTGCTTCTTTGGGCTACTGGCAGCAGGACATAAAATAGATCAGCTCTTGGACTGTTCTACCTTATATTGGGGTCCATACTGTTTCCCAGTCAGCCCCAGAGTTGAGAAGCCACCGAGGGGGTATAAAGTCACACTTACCCCACTCTCCGTCACCCCTCTGCAGTGATTACAGCTCATCCGGACCTGAGAATCAGGCCACATATCTGCAAAGAGCCTCCCATAACCGTCATATGACTAACCCTCAGCTCTACTCCCCAGTACCCAGAACAATACCATACCCTCCCCATGAGCACCACAACTCTGACTCCAGGATGCCAAAATCTGAAGCCTGATCAAGTTAAGATTAAAGAATGGTCAACCAACAGGCAGTCATTTATGATATGACCCTCTCTTACACTGCTCCCTTCAAAATTGTGGCCTTGCATTTGTTTGAGATCTGGGCCCATTTAAGACTTACCCTGAGCCTGAACTGAATACTGGAGGCAGCTGCATCTAGCCCTTCCCTGCTGGAGACATGGTGGAAAACCTGCAGGACTTTTGAGGGTGTCAGAGTGCAAATTAGAGTTCCTGGTGAGAGCAGTCCCCAGTGTAGGCCAATCCTTAGGCATCACAGCATCCTGTCTGCTATATTCCTTTGTACATCCCTAGTACTTGGAATCATCCTTACGTGTAAGTTTCCCTGTTGGTAATAAGCAGATTTTTTATTTTTTTTATTTTGCTACTTGTTCTTCACTGTATTGCTTTACAGAATGAATCATAACACAGGTTTTCTGACATTTTAACTGGTTAATTTCTTTTTCCAAGTTATTTGCTCAAGGTAGGTGTGGGCTCGTTTTTCTCAACTTTGAAGAGTGTGAAATGAACTGTCCCCTTACATATCCCCATACAGCAATCCCACACCACCAGAGGGGTTTGATCTCCATTAGAGTTAAGTGCAAAAGACATCTGGCTCATTATAAAAAGCTTATAATCAGGTTGCTGGAGTGGAGCACAATTCATTGATCGTCTACTGAAATGATTCAGATTGTCAAGTAACACTAGAATCAGCCAGCTCATCCCCTGTGTGGTCAGAGAGAGGGATAGGACTGAGATCACTATCTAGCATGAAAGGCTAAATTACTTTTGACACCAGGGGGAAAAAAAAGAATCATGAGTGGTTGACATGGGAACAAAATGTATAATCCTTTTTATTTGGCTGTAAATCCCCCCCACGTTTCTATTGATCCAGATCCTATTTAAAGCTGTCAGTCACTTTCAGAGATGTTAATGGGTTGATTTAGCAGAAGAGGATTCATCTAATTCCAAATTTTGCACACACTTATAATCCACTATAATGAAATAAGGATCAGGCCATTCAGCAGCTGTCAAAAATTATTTGAGGACTTTAATAACCCAGCCAGAGGTTAGGGGTCTATTTCAGGAGTGGGTGGGTGAGTTTCTATGGCCTGCAATGTGCAGGAGGTCAGACTAGATGATCACAATGGTCCCTTCTAACCTTAAAGTCTTGTCTATTTTGTCAATATCATTAGGCCCATAGACATTGGAAGTAGTGAATGAGCATTTATTAACAGCTACAGACATGTTAATTGTAGTGGGCTCTGGTCATGCCAGCAATACTAAAGGTTGCAAAACAAGTTCCATTATAACCCCCATGCCCACTTTTCATACCCCCCATAACATTCTGCAACACTCCCCCTTTGGGATGAAGTGTTCTATTCTGATTCTTTGTCTGAAGGTGAGTTTCCTATAAAAGATTGAGCAAAACGATTTGAGCCATTTTTGAGTTTGGGACAGTGGAGGGAAAGTTTTTCCACTGTAAAAAAAAAAGTAAATAAATTCTAACCATTCTAACCACACTTGGTTGAACTGGGCTAAAAATGGCTGAAGTTTGAAACTTAAAATTGACTACATGGATAATAGCCCTCACTGAACCTAATGACTTGACTAGATTTGATAGAGGAAAAAGTTATTCACAATTGAAACATCACATTTGAGCATGCTCATTGGGCATCTGCTAATATTTTAGTGGGGCTCATTGGTGCCTTGGAATTCACTGCACCTTTTCCTAATTCCTGGAACAACCTGCATGAGGGAGATTTTAACTGTCCCCCTGATACACACATGGGGCTAGATTGTGCAGTTTGCATTGAGTCCTGTGTGTTAAGAGCTGATGTAAAGAGTTGCACAAAGAAAGCCAGTTAGAGTGCACTACAAATTTTATGGTTCTAGAAAACCACGAGCGATGCTATGTATTCTTGAGCACCACCCTACTGGCCCCTTATCTATTAACTATTTGTCTATATATATATGTGTGTGTATAGACACAGAGCACTCTCAGAACACTATGTGGAGGCAGTTTTGGGGCACCATCTGGAGAAACCAGTCCTCAGGAGACATAATATCTCCCAAGGCTGCTGGCTGTACACTCTGTATCCCATATTAGGATAGTGAAGATTGCTTCTCCCAGTGTGCTGACCCTGCTCTGTGCACAGTGTGGAAGGTGGTAGTGGGGTTCCTATGTCCCTGTCTCCTTTCCACCTCTTTCCAGGTGATAAGTTCCTCAGAAGATAAAAGGACTGAGCAATCCCCGTTCATGAGGACTGCTTTCATGCTTTGCCTTTGTACAAGCTGCATGAAGGGGAGGTTTCTTGCTCACTTCCCCCACCCCGACCCACACACCTGAAAAAGGATAGATTGTGATCTAGCCCACAGAAAAAAATTCTCCCAAAATCTGCCATAATGTCAGGAATAGGAGTACGGGCATGACAAAATTCCTGATTAATCAATTTTAGGACCTTTCCACAGTAGTGATAGAATTCTGAACACTGCCAATTCTAACCTTTACTTTTTTAAAATTATTCTTCTCTCTTCTTTCATTGTGTAGTTACATCAGTCACAATATAACTCCATGCCACTGCACTGCTAGCCAAGCCTCGTTCGAAACTGTGTCCAGCCAAACATGAGCAGCAGCAATTCAACCTTTTCCCTCTCAATTCACATCAATGAGGTAGTATTTCAAAGTCTAGCTTAGACAATGTAAGTAGTAACATTATTTAACACATGAGACATTTTTGTTTCATTAAACCTGGGAAATGAAATGCAAACACAACATAAAGTTTGCACAGTTACAATAAAAACGTCTAGAAACACACAAATTAATGTTCTGGACGCTGTACTAATTCCTCTGTGTTGTGTGTGTGTGTATATAAAATTTCTGTTCTTCTTGTTACATGTGTTGTTAAAATATAATAGTTTATGTCATAAAATTCACAAAATGTCCAGTGTGGCCAAGTTAACATTGTTAGAACCTTAATATTTTTTTGTGATTTATAACTGTGTAGCTCTAATGCTGCATTAACTGTTTGTAGCATTTTGGAGAGGGGAATGGAGGTGGGACTATCTGTGCCGGGGAGAGGACATCTGATGAGTCACAGAGGATGGAAGCAAAGCGGAAGTAATGTCTTATCTTCCTCCATTGCATACAATTCAATAGTTATAGTGAAAAGTGCCAATAACTTTTTAGCATTTGGTTTATTTACAAATTCTACCATTGGACCTTCCATGTTGTTGTTATGTGTAGGGAGAACACTGGGTTAAATATCAAGTTTTCAAGTTTTAATGTTATATTATATAGTCACAAAAAAGTTATACATCTCCTACAAATATCACAAAGAAATGATTTTCAGTCTTTTAGATTCCTGCAAAGGATGTTCCACAGGTAGTTACAAGTTAATAGAAAATTCAGGTGCATCATCCAAGTTGAAATAGTTTGTATTTGACGGTCACTCTGCGAATTTTCTACTTTTATTAAGGACTCCACATATCACTATAAGTGTAAAACAAAATACAACTTTAACTATGAAACCCCTAAGGCAACTCCATAGTGCCTTATGTAATGGTACATACAGAACACCGACTTACAGATGTATAACTTACACCACCTCTTAATTGGATCTTGTGCATGCATATATGGAAAACAAAGTGCTACTGGCTCAGAAAACTATTAATAGTTTTGAATAGTCTATTCACTGCTTACAGTATCTATGATCTAATAATACTGACACCCTAGATAGACCAAGTTCAAATGTATTTCTGACCATCACTGAATGCTGTGATCCTTATAATATATATAAACACGTACTTGCTCTTAAAGCATTAATTTCTCTGACAGTTTGGACAATGCCAGTAATATAAGGGTCCAATCCTGCTAACAGACACTTGACTAACTCTAGGGATAAAGTTACTAAAGTGTGTAAATGTTTGCAGGATCAGCTCTTCAGCATTAATGGTCCAGGAAATACCTGTATCACGTGCAGTTGTCTGAAAATTTGAGTCTACTTATATATTCCCCACCATGAAGGACATCAATCACGTGTGAGTTCTTTTTATACAAGACCCATTAGGAAATCAGGGTAAGCAATGCTAGAACATTATCATTGAATTATTGAATGTCTCATGCCCTCTAGTGGCAAACAATACTTATGAAAATTTTCTCTTTTGTGGTATTTCTTAAGAGAAAATAGAAGAGAGATGAAGGGAAAAGATCTGCAGCATTGCCAACCCCAAACATTCAAAAATCATAAGATGGGCATAAAAATCACAAGATTTTAAAAAACACATGTTGGGTGCTTTTTATTTGCCTTTTGGTAGTATAGGCTTTAGAGTTTCTCAAGCTTTTTTTCACATTCATGAAGGCTAGAAACTCTGAGATTCTCACATAATCAAATGAATCCAAAAGCTGGGACTTTCAGAAATGCACCAAATATTGGGAGAACTGACAGTTGTGGTTGTGATGATCCAGCAGCAACTATGGAACCTGTGCAACAGTTTGCATAGAGCTAAGAGGGTCTGTCACAGATGGGCCATTTAGAATTGGTTCTCTTACTCTCCCCAATATGTTGATATTACACGCTTTTCACAGGCCACTCAGGTTAGATCAAACAAGTTGAGCCCAGTATGACATAAATAGGTCTCTGTCTGGTCATTCTGTGAGAGCAGCCATAATCCATGGTCAAAACTAACTAATAAAAGTAGATCCTCTATTTACACAAAGAACAGAGTTTGCTCTGGCCAAGGCAACAGCATAGTGCCTAGGCTTGTCACAAAATTTGGATCCAGATCTGAATCTGGTTCTGAACTTCCTCAGAGTTCAGGAGGGCTATTTGAGCCTCTTGAGATATGGGTTACCTAAAAAAGTATAGATATGCAGCCAACACACATAGATATTTGTGGAATGTGAAATATGATATATACATGAGTTGTCTGCAGTGTTGTTGTAGCTGTATTGGTCCCAGGATATTACACAGACAAAGGGGGAGGTAAGGTAATGTCTTTTATTGGACCAATTTCTGTTGGTGAAAAAAACAAGCTTTTGAACTACACAGAGCTCTTCTTCAAGTCTGGGAAAGGTATTTGGAGTGTCATGGCTAAATACAAGGTGGAACAGATATTGTAAGAGACCATTGAAGGTGAAGTGGCCAGTTAACACCTCTACAATCATAGGACAAAAAGTAGAGGTTAGTGGGTTACAGATTGTTGTAATGAGCCATAAATCCAGTGTCTTTATTAAAACCATGATTTTTAGTCTCTAGCAAAGTTATGAATTTAAGCTCATCTTTAGAAGGCATTGTGCAGGTTTCCTTTGAGGACAAGGACTGAGAGGTCATATATGGAGTGACTGTTTTGTGAAAAGTGTTCACTTACAGGTGATATGGTGTTTTTGTCTTTTATCATTTTTCTGTGTGAGTTCATTGGAGAGCATAGTGATTGTCTGGTTTTACCCCCAGAGTTGTTATTAGAGCATATAGTTCATTGGATGAGGTACACCACATGTTGTGATAGGCATGTGTAGGACCCATGGATCTTGAAAGGTATGTCATAATAGTGGAGATATGTCTGCAGGTTTTGCATGTGTTGTTCTGGCAGAGGCTGGTGCTGCTTTGAGTTGGTTGGTCCTGGTCTGTGGAGAGCTTGCTTCTGATGATGAACTTGGCAAGGTTGAGGATTGTTTGAAGGCCAGAAGAGGGGGACTTGAGGAAGATTTTTTTCAGGATGTGGTCCCCATCAAGTATGGCTTGTCATTTTTTAATGATACCCTGTATGGGTTCCAGTGTGGGGTGGTAGGTGAAAACTAAGGGTGTGTGGTCAGAGGTTTTTTTTCCATATTGAAGTATATTTTCTGGGTATTTGGGTGGCTCATTCCATGATAAGATCTATTTTTCTGGTTGACTGTCCTTGTTTGGTGAAAGCAGTTTAAAGTGTAGTAAGTTATGTATCCCAATCTTTCTCCTCGGAGCATGTTCTGTGGTATCTGAGTACCTGACTCTAGATAATAGATTTCTTGGTGTGTTTGGAGTAGTTACTGGATCTGTGAAATAAGTGTGGTGATCCATGAGTTTCTTGTATATAGTTATCTGTAGGGTTCCATTGTTGAAGCTGATCATGGTGTCCGGGAAGTTGATGCTGGTGTGGGAGTGCTCTAGAGAAAGTTTGATGGATGGGTGCTGGTTATTGAAGTTGTGTTGGAAATCTATGAGGAAGTTTAAATCATCTGTCCAGAAGATGTAAATATCATCAATGTATCTCAGATATATCATTGGTTTCATAGTGCATTTGTCCAGAAATTCTCCCTCAAGGTAATCCATGAAGAGGTTACCATATTGGGGACCCATCCTAGTACTCATGGCTGTTCCCATGATTTGGACAAAATGTTTGTTGTTGAATGTAACATAGTTATGGGTGAGGATGAAATGGATGAGTTTGGCAATGTGTCAGCGATGCCATCATTATAAGGGATGTTGGCATACAGGAAAGTGACATAAATTGTGGCCAGGATGTTCTTCTGTGGGAGATTGTTAATGTTGTGGAGTTTCTGGAGGAAGTCAGTTGTGTCCTGGAGGAAGCTGGCCCTTTATGGTGAGTGGTTTGAGGATGGTTCTATGAGTTCTGATATTCCTTTATTAATAGTGCAATGGCCAGATATGATGGCTCGGCATCATAGAAGGTCACTGGAGTGGGTCTGTGGGAGATGAGGTTGTAGAGTTTCTCTTGGAATAGTTTGGAGAAATATCTGATGAGGTCCTTAAATTCCTGGTTGAATTGTGGTGTGGGGTCCTCTTTGAGTTCTTTATAGTAGGTAGTGTCAGAAAGTTGTTGGTTGGACTAATTAACGTAGTCCTCATTGTTGAGAATTACTATGGCACCTTCTATGTCCGCTGGTTTGGTCGCTATCTGGTAACTGGATTTCAGGGACTGCGTAAGTATCCTCTTGGCAGTGGAGAGATTGTGGTGGATGTGATGTTTGTTAAGGATTTCATAGTCAATTTTTTTCCTGAAGCAAACAATGTAATGATTAAGTGGGCTGTCCACTGTGGGGTGTCCAGTCAAATGATTCTTTTTTCTTATGCCTGTCTGTAGGGACATGATAGTTGTGGGTGATGTTACCATTGTTGTGAAATAATTCTTTCTGGCAGAGTCAGTGAAAAAATTCTTCTAGTTCTCCACATTAGTATGGTATCAGGTTCTGTGATGGGGCAGAAGTTCAGTCCCTTGGAGAGTACAGATACTTCAGCTCTGGTTAGGGATAGTCTTGATAAATTGATGATGTTGAGGTGTCGTGTAATGTCCATGTGGTGGGTCCGAGTGTCATGGTTTCTCCCAGAGATGGTGTTCTGTGGGTTGTGGAGTTGTTGTAGTGGTTCCACTATTTGATTTTCTGTTGGATGACTATCATGAGGGTTTTTTTAAAGTTGGTTTAGGTTTTTTGCATGATTTCCAGGTAGGTTTACTGATTTTTCCTTCCAGTGTGTGGCAGTAGCTGATGGTGAGTTCTCAAATGAAGTCACACGGAAAAATTATAAAAGACAAAAACACCATATCACCCGTAGGTGAACATTTTTCACAGAATGATCACTCCATATATAACCTCCCAGTCCTTTCCTCAAAGGAAATCTGCACAACACCTTCTAAAAATTACCCTGGGAGCTTAAATTCATAGCTTTGTTAGACACTAAAAAATCATGGTCTTAATAAAAACACTGGATTTATGGTTTATTACGACCATCTGTAACCCACTTTTTTGTCCCATGACTGCAGAGATGTTAACTGGCCACTTCATCTTGAATGATCTCTTACAATATGTGCTAACTATTTATGCTAAACAATCTGTACCACCTTGTATCTTTCCCAAACCTGAAGAAGAGCTCTGTGTAGCTCAGAAATTTGTCTCTTTCACCAACAGAAATTTGCCCAATAAAAGATATTAGCTCTCTAGCTTGTCTCGCTAATATATATATATATGTGAACATTTATCTAAGTATTTATATGAGCTATGAGTCTCTCTGAAAATCACCCTTCTTTACTTGTTTTTTTCCATGCTTTTAGGTTTCTTAACTGTAATGTTGCTTAGAATTCATATGGTTCGACTTTATTATTAACTACCATGATGACAGGCACCTAAAAACCTAAGACATAGAGCAACTTTAACTTAAAGGTAACAAACTTTGTTTATCTATTAATCAAAAATGAGTCATGTTACTGCACCATAATGCTTTTTAGTCTCCATTGTGCTCCTGCCACATAGATAAATGGCTGCATTGACTCCATTAAGAGATACATTGCCTGTCACTGGCGGAGCTTAAGAAAAAGCTAATAAGATTTCACATTTCCAATGTCACACACAGGCGTGAGCAGGCTCAATTTACCAGAGAGAGGCCAAAGATCAGTAATTCTGGAGTCTGAAAAGCCATGATCCCAAAGAAAATGTAGATTAGAGAAACTGCTGTAATACCATGCGGGAAGGATGTGAGCGAATGATATTTTTTAAATGAAAGCACTGAATTCTGAAATTAATCACAGTGTGTAGGAAGATCTGGCATAGGTTTAAAAAGATAACCAGGTCTGTAGCTAAAGTATATGTTTGAAACCCAGGAATCTACTTGGTATGATTGTTCTGGATAGCTTTTAGCCAAGTTAGATTACATTTCCAACAGACTGAATGACAGGCTGACTCTTGATTTTGCCAAGTGATTTTTTTTAATCTTTTGCAGACAGGAAGGAACTTCCCTGTAACATTCTATGCTGTATTATGCTATACTATACTAACTAAACATGGTTCTTATACCATGCTCATCACTGTAGTGTCTGAGCACCTTCCAGTAATATATTAAGCAACATGTCTATACAGCTGTCATGTGTTGTTTATTCTCTCAACCTTTCCCTAAGGGGAGAATTGTGTGCAATGGAGTATTTTGTTTGGGGTATGGTGTATGTGACAGAGTCAGGCCAGAGGGCTACAGGAGAGTGATAGAAAGTAGATACATTAGCCCCAGATTAAGTAGGTCCCTTTTCCCTGAGTAAGATAATAGGCTGTTCCAGAACAATCAGGAAGTTGCTGGAACCAATTATGGCAGGCAGGCTAATTAGGACACCTGGAGCTAATTAAGAAGCTACTAGAATCAAATTAGGACAGGCAGGCTATTCAGGGCACCTGGTTTAAAAAGGACCTCACTTCAGTTAGTGAGGTGCGTGTGAGGAGCTGGGAGCAAGAGGCGCACAAGGAGCTGAGAGTGAGAAGGTGTACTGCTGGAGGACTGAGGAGTACAAGTATCATCAGGTGGAAGGTCCTGCGGTGAGGATTAAGAAGGTGTTGGGAGGAGGCCATGGGGAAGTAGCCCAGGGAGTTGTAGCTATCACACAACTGTTACAGGAAACACTATAGACAGCTGTGATCCACAGGGCCCTGGGCTGGAACCCAGAGTAGAGGGCGGGCCCAGGTTCCCCTATGCCCCTCAACAACCTATTTGATACAAGAGGAGTTGACCTGGACTGTGGGTCCCACCAGAGGAGAAGGTCCCTGGCCTATCCCCCGACCCACTAGGTGGGTCAGCAGAGACTGCAGGGATTGTTCTCCTCCCTTTCCCCATGCTGGCCAGTGATGAGGTTAGCTGAGTGAATGGCAAGTTTGAGCCACTAGCAAACTTGGCCAAACTGAGGGCTGCTGTGAATCTCTGAGGCGAGCAAATCTGCCAATAAGTGCAGGACCCACCAGGGCAGAGGAGGAACTTTGTCACATGTGTTTTGGGTTTTTTAAAAAATATATATGTTGCTGTGTATTTATGTTAAAGAAGGCAAGGACCTTGCACTAGGAGTGGAAGGTGGTGTAGTTTGTGATGGTCCTTAGTTCTGGTGGGAGTTCATTCCACAGTCTCGAACTAGGTCCCAAGGAAGTTCTGTCTTGCACACATGAGCTTTACCCTTATTGTAGGATGTATCACTGTGTCAGAGGAACATAGTTATTAACCACAATATTCATCCCAGAACTTTGGGCAATCTTTTAAATATCCTGGACCCAGGCTATGCAGCACCTTGAAGATAAGGATGGAGACTGAATTTGATTTGCAATTCTATGGGAAGACAGTGTGGATTTGTGTGGTAGCCTCTGTTGTTGAGGAGATATGTTGCAGTGTTTTGAAATAGTTGGAGTTTCCTAAGCACTGAAAGCTTCATGCCTGGTTACATCACATTGCTTTAGTGAGTCAAGAAGTGACAAAGGCATGAATAACTGTGACCAGATCATCACCCACCAGGACAGCATGGAGTCTTCTAGCCAACTGGAGATGATAGAAAACATTATTTATGGAAGCTGCTATGTGAAGCTTAGTGTCAGCAAGGAATCCAAGAGTATTCCTTGACTACAGACTAAACTGACCAATTATAGGTGTGTATTTTCAACCACAGGAGACTATACTGTGGCTGCAAACAGTTCAAAATGCTTTCTTCTATCCACCAGCATCACCTCTGTCTTGCTTGGTTTCAACCAGCTGTTCTTCCTCTATGAGCTGATCTCATCCAAGCACTGAGACATCTTTGTGGTAGTGCTGTGGTCATGTGTGGTGAAGGATAGGTAGAGTTGTGTATCACCTCCATACTGCTGGCACTTGGATGTTGTCTGACCAGTTCACCTTGAGGTTGCATGTAGAAGCTGTAAAGGATTGCAGAGAGAATTGATCCTTCTGGGAATCCAGAACTGAGGGGTCTACTAGTGAGGTGCATTTACTCATCATTATTTGTTGGGAGTGTCCCTCCAGGAAGGACTCTGACCATTTTAGCACATTACCCTGGACTCCTACCACCTTTCTCAGACAAGACAGCAGTATCTCCTGGTCAACAGAGTCGAATGCTGTAGAGAGGTCCAGGAGGATGAGAATGGAGGTACATCCTCTGTCCACTGACAGAAGGAGATCATCCATCAGTGCCGTTAAAGTTATTTCAATTCCACATTCTGGCCCGAATCCAGATTCACTGGGTCTTCTACTCCTCATCCTGTGGGTGCAGTGTTGTCATTCAGCAGGCTTTGGAATTTGTTGGAGTCCATTAGTCTTCAATTATCCTGATTTGACCATGGTCTTTCTTGCTGCCTGAGAGCTGGAGGGTCTCTTATCACTGCCTTAATGAGATGATGGTCTGTCCAAGACAGCAATTGGGTTGTGATGTCCTTGATCTTGACAGTGAGGCGGAAGATAAAGTCCACAGTGTGACCAGCTATGCATGGTTTGCACCAGAGATGACCTGTGGAAGTCCTAGGGAGGCAAGTGAGAAGATGAATTTTGGGGCTTTTGCATCCGTGGCCTTGTCAGTGTGTGTGCTGAAATCTCCAAGGACAAGAGGTATGGGGTATTTTGCCCCCATTGCCAACAAGTTATGAATCTTTTAGTCTGCGGTGGTCTGTAAATGAGCACAAAATCTATATTAATCTTGAAAAGGCAGTTGTCACCAACACTAAAATAAACCCAGAATAGCCAGCTTCAGAGAACACTTCCAAGTGAATTCTTTACCAGTTTCATGTGGTATTTTGCATCTTTTGTCTAAACTAACTGTCATGGGGTGTATAGATCCCATGCTGGCCTGGCAACCAAGGAGTTAATGCAACAACCAGCCCTGCCAGTACTGATTGGCAGCCTCACAGCAGCCAAGAGAATAAAACAGCTGAGAAGCAGAGGGGTGGGGTGGTGCTAGAGGAACAAGCAGGCTAGAGAAGGACAATCTTGCCAGCAAGCTTATAAGAAGCCTCCCAGAAACAACACCCCAGAGCAGAGATGACTGGATCAACAGGCTGGAAAAACCTACAGAACCAAGGGAGGTAGGAAGGAGCTCAGGGCAGAGCAGGAGGAGTTGTTGAGGTTTGATTCTGACTGCCTGGTTAAAGGGCCCTGAGCTGGAACCCAGTGGAGTAGGCGGGCTTGGGTTCCCCTACCGATCCCTCCACAAAGACTTAAGAACCAAAGCGGTTTCCAGATTCCCTGAGGACCAGCTAACCTCGCCAAGTATAAGGGGAAACCCATATACACCAGCAGGATTGAAACTAACACCCCCCATAGCCCAGAATGGGACCACCACAGAGATTCACAAAACAGGGGCTGACTGACCACCCCACCAGACCAAGTGCACTCTGTGCCACACTCCGTCTGACCAAAGCACACCAACTCACACTAACCATCCCATTGTCCTGCTTCTATTCTAAGCAATCCCCAATGTTTTAGAAAAACATTTATTACAAAACAAATCCCATTCCAAATCCAGTCAATCGCAAAATTACTAACATCCAAAATCTAACACCAGCACATGAATCTCTTTGAATGCAAATGCCAAGTTAACTACTCTCTGAAATCTGATACTTATGGGCTTGATCCTGCTCCTGCTGAAGTCAACCACTGACTATAGTGGGAGTAAGAGCAGACCCCAAGTCTACAATCCCAAGGTTGTGGCAGTGCCCCTCCCAACTCAATGAGATCAATATGTATGACTTTCAATTAAATTTACAGAGTCTAATAAGAGAGCATCAAAAGATATGGGGAAATTTTTTCTCAGCCTAATAGCCAACCTAATAAACACTGTCAGGAAATAGCTAAACCAAAAAGTCTAGAGGAGCTAGAAGAGATCAAATAAAACCAGAAATAACTTACTCAATAGTACTTCTCTAGGAAAAGCAAAGCTGGGATCAAGGAGTTCCTATTTAATGGCCACTTATTTGAACTCTGGTATCACTTTGGGCATCAAACTGATGTTATCTATCTGTGCTCTGAGATGTATTTCTCTCTGAACACTCCGAGGACACTCTCCAGGAATATGATAAAGTCTGATTCAGACTTCGGAGGCAGTAGAATCACAATAGAAGAGGGTAGCTTCTATTCATGCTATTGTTTTCATTCATTTGTTGAACTATGGAAAATTGAGATCCTACTATTCAGTTTTTCATGTGAGGAAAAAGGGGACTCGTTACTCCAAATAGCCTCCCACCCATAAGCACTGACTTTTATATTTGCCAATGAATGCTTTTGAAGAGGTAGGTGTGTTTGGCGGGGGAGGCACTGCCAGTTTTGGGGGGAGGCTATTTTCAGCATATTTATACACTTCTTTCATATTATAGTTATTGAATGGGTGTTTATCATTGGTATCTTTACTCTTTTAATAATGATTACATTATTATGAACTACATAATTACATTTTCATGAATTACAGTATATTACATTCATTGCAGTAACCTACAAGCTGTCTTCACTAACATCCCAGTTTAAAGACATTACGTCTTACTGTAGCTTTCTGCATGAAACTATCAGCAATCTTATTTACATCTAGTTCCCTGGTACGGTCTTGATGCACGTTAAGGACACCTACATTATTCAGTTGTGTCTGTCCCATTGATGACTGGAGATAATTTTTAAGTCTTCTGAAGCTGGAGAATGAGCATTCTGCAGTTCAGGATGATACAGACACGGTGAGAAGGATCCTTATACATTTGCATAGTGCTTCAGAGTACTGCACATGACACCAAGATCTCTTTCTTGATGGGTAACAGGTCATTTAGTTTATTAGATTGTATAGTCAGGATTATATTTTGCCATGTGCATTACTTTGCATTGAACATTGAATTTCATCTGCCATTTTGTTGCCTAGTTACCCAGTTTTCTGAGATCCCTTTGTAACTCTTTGCAGTCAGCTTTGGATTTAGCTATCTTGAGTAATTTTGTATCATCTGCAAATTTTGCCACCTCACTGTTTACCCCTTTTTCCAGATCATTTATGAATATGTTGAACAGCACATTATAGTCACATTATAGGCCCCTGGGGGATACCACTGTTTACCTCTCTCCATTCTGAAAATGGACCATTTATTCCTATCTATCTTTTAACAGGAGTGCCTGGCAATGCTTTGGAGATCATCTAACAATCCTTAATTTCATTTAATGACAAGCATTTTATCTTAATCACCCTGCCTCTGTTTATAAACAAACTCCCTGTCCCAAAGGCGGAAGTTGGGAGCAGTGCAGAACTTATCACATTCCACACTCAAGCTCTGTCTAGGGCTAAGGCATGTGCTGTTAGCAGACCTCAGGTACGAAACTCAGGGGGGGCCAGGAACCAGTATGGCTCATAGGTGCTGAGCACCCCCAATTTTTTTTCTATGGATGCATGAGCCCCGGAACACCCACAAAGTTAGAGCCTCTGCTCCCACCTCTTAGTGAAGCTTTCTAAAATAATTCACAATTTGACAATGAGGGATCAGAGCCCCATTGTGCCAGACACTGTCCACACACAATCCCCATTCCAACAAATGTAAATGTATGATAAGTGACAATAGGTGGAGATAAACAAAAGGCAGGCATCTTCCCACACATAAGATCTAACAACTTTTTTATGAGACTTGAGATTCTTGAGGACATTTATGCACCAGTTTAAAAAAGGACAATTATGATGCATTTTTCCCAATAGCACAGTTGCATTATGCACAGGGCTCTAGCTATAATATCATTCCCTAACTTGATTCTAGATGCATGTTGTCCTCTCTACATTAACCAAAACAGTGTGTTAGAAAACTGATGCCCCTATCCATACCAGATAATCATGAGCCATCACAATAAGAACATATCTGTTCCTTAACACTTCCCCTCCCACAATGTAGTACATATATCTTTTGAGATCTGGTTTTATCACTGTTGTTCATTCTCTGTCCTCCACACTGTTATTCCCTGTTTCTCCAGCACCTCCCATCCCAACTTGAGCCTGGCTATGAGAGCACAGGACCTTCTCCCATTGTAGCCCCACATCCCTGGTGGCAGAGTCACGGGGTAAAGGGAGTTTGTTGCCCCTCGGTGCTGCTATTGGAGCCCAGAGGGTTATATTCCATGGTCTTGAGCTATAAACCTTAAGCAAGGGCTGCCTCTAGCTGTAAGGCAGCTCATCCACTCAGCTGAGCCACCTCCATTGTGGCAGTCCATTAATGGGGAAATCACATGGTGCAATTTGCAAGCATCAGTGATGTACAGGGATGGTAGCATATGCACAGGGTGACTTGTGACTTCCAGGGAATTGTGGAGTAAAGGGATCAAATTTAAAAAAATGTTTTAGCAGAACTTTTTCAAATGTTTATACACTATTTTAAACCCCAAACACTTTAAGTTCCCTCCTCACTAGAATATTTTATTTTGTCAAGGACCCACCAATCAGTAAACCAAAAAAGGAAAAGTGCCTACCAGATCAGTGGGAATGTGTGCTGGGAAATATAAGAAATACTGATCAACTCTCCTGCTTATTAATCTAGACAGGAGGCACAAGAGGATTTTCTGTTTTGTTTTGATAGAAATAAAACTTTTCACTATCAACTTTTAAACATGTTATAAACATTAATTAATCCTCATAATCTTCCTTTGAGGTAGGTAAATTTTATTATTCTGGTTTTACAAATAGAGAAACTGATGCAGAGAGATTAAGTGACTTGTTCAAGACCATAAGGGTTGTGAGGATTAGAACTCAAGAGCTCCCAGTTCCACACTCAAATCACTAGATTCTTTTCTTGATGCAGAGTGTTAGTTCCTACTTCTACCTGAAGTGTGACAGGGTTAGAGGAATTACATTTTCAGATGCTCAGTTGCATGTACAAACATTTGCACACCATCCTTTGGTGAAAGTTCCAGTACCCCAAAAAGCAAGTGTCAGAAGTCCCAATGGTTTGTATCTGTATATAATAAGCACCACACCTTGAGACAGAATAATCCCTATATTAAACCACTTTTCAAGATAATCTACTTTAGTTTTCTAGTTAATAAAAGTCATGTTAAAATAACTTTCATATTCGGGATCAGGGATATGTTAAATATTGGTATTCTGTATGGTTATATGGTATAGATCAGGGGTCGGCAACCTTTCAGAAGTGAGGTGCCGAGTCTTCATTTATTCACTCTGATTTAAGGTTTCGCGTGCCAGTAATACATTTTAACATTTTTAGAAGGTCTCTTTCTATAAGTCTATAATATATAACTAAACTAGTGTTGTATGTAAAGTAAATAAGGTTTTAAAAATGCTTAAGAAGCTTCATTTAAAATTAAATTAAAATGCAGAACCCCCCCAGAGCGGTGGCCAGGACCCGGGCAGTGTGAGTGCCGCCGAAAATCAGCTCGCGTGCCCCCTTCGGCACACATGCCATAGGTTGCCTACCCCTGGTATAGATCATTTTAACAAGTTAACCTAAAAGTTATGGGATAGCATGAGCCATTCTAAGTCTGTTTTCAATAGAGAATTTGTTCCTTATCTGCTCCTAATGTATTTTATTAAGAGACTACATACACTTCAAACTTAACACAACTCTGTTTAGTTAACTTTAATGAAATTTGATGAGTTCTAGGCCAAAGCAGTATGATAGCTGATATAAATTGGCTAGTGAATGCAATTCCTGTACAGCTGGCCTCCCAAAGTTAAAAATAACAATATAATTAAACCATTAGACTCGACAATTTATATTGCAGAGAATCATGGAGGTGAATTAGAACATATTAACATATTTATAGTAATAAATAAAATGTGTTAAATGTGGGAGAGAATATGATTTTTTTAATTAGACTTAAATAATTGTTATACTGCATACCAGACAATTTGTTTAAGAATAAATAGAAATGGTTGTTTAAAATGCTTGTAAGAGCATCAAGGAAATATCATGATCACTTGGCTCAGAAAAGAAGAATAGGTCATGCAAGGAATAGAATACATGGAAATAGAAAGGATAAGAACCATAGTAAGAACTAAACAAACACTATTGACTGGAAGATAGATCCTGACCTTGAATGTGTTTGACATCAGTCTTTTATAGACTGTGGCTTGAAATCTCACCCCTGAAATCAAATGAGGATTTCTTTTTTTTTTTTTTTTTTTTACACAAAGAGCCTGGACACTGGGTGCATATGACTAAGGGGTTTAATAATATCAGATGCCGCTGGAGTCACAACAGAGTTGCTTTTGTAGCTGAGATTAAATAAGAAAAAGCAGTGTTAGTTGGGAAAGTAACCTTTTGTGTTATAGTGTTTTTATTTAGCTGTTTTGTTTTGGCTGCAAGCTTATTACTTGACACTGTGAAACATGAGTCATTCATATGTAGATGAGTGTATTCATCTTTAGATTAGTGTAGATATATACAATATAACTTTATTTTGTACAACATCTTTCATAGACTCCATATCCTAAAAAGTTTAGCAAGAGCAAAATTACAAGGAAATGGACTGTATTATAGGCAGAGCTGGTAGTGATGCTTATGGTTAAGGTTACCTAAGACTTTTCATTATAAGCCCCTGTTTTCAATTGCATATAACTTTGTCAAACTTTAATTGTTCAGGCTGAAATTTACCATACCATGTTTCTGCTTTAGTTTCAGTTATTTTGCTAATAATTCAGTGAAAAAGTTTCAGCTATTTTCAAGGAAAGGGTTGGAAAAAATAGGTAGTTTTGCCCGTATTAAACATTTCTAACCATTTCTTTGAAAGGTTCTTGTACTAGCATGTTTTGAAGCAGTAACTTAAAATTTGGCAGGAGGGCAGTCCTGGGTCAGGGAGGTGCTTTTTATTATGCTCCTATCAAAATACACCCAAATTTGGCTGAGTTACAAGCCTCCAAAAATTACAATTTGCAACTTGCTTAATAGAGCTTGTTACATGCTTGCTGCTAAAATTGCTGTACATTCTGGGTGCATGCAGCTAAAGAAGTGAACCCAAGAACTACATATAGTTTCCCTGAATGTAGGAACAATGACTGGGAAATCAAGAAAAGTAGCCAAGACACTGAAGAGAAGGAGAGTACACATTTCCTGTATATTAGAGACAAAATGGAAAGGGTCAAAATCCATTATCACAGGGAGGATTATTACAAGATAATGTATCCTGGCTCAGTAGCAAGGAGGAATGGACCAGGAATAATGGTAGCAGAAATATTACAGGATATGGCAATGAATATCCAAAGGAAGAGTGACCAGCTAAAGAAAGTTAGAATAGCACTGAACAGAGGACAAATCTGCAACACTACATGCAGAGACACTCCACAGATTGGTGTACGTGTGATGAGAAGGAGAAATTCCAGATAGCGTTTGACCAAGTGATAAGTGAAGTACCACAAGCTGAGGAGCACTTAATTATCAGAGTAAATCTCAATGGACATGTGGGAGAACACAGTGAGGGCTATGACAATTGTCATGGAGAACAAAGCTTTGAAAAAAGAAATGTGACGGTGAGCCTACATCATGGATCAGCCTTAAGCTCTTCCTTCTTGTGACTGTACTGGACAGTTTGACACAGGAGATTAGGGGAGAGGCTCCCTGGAGCATGCTTTTCACTGATTATATCATGTTCCCTGAAGATAAATATGAACCAAAAAGGGACCTAGAACTCAGGAGAGCTGAAAATGGCTTATAAATCACCCAACAAAAGACAGAATACATGCAAAGCTTCATTGAGAGGAACAATGAGAAGCCAGTAAAACTGGATGGTATGGAGTTAAAGTCTGTGCAACAATATAAGTATTTCAGTTCAGTGTTGAGCCGTGATGGGAATGTGGATGTTGAAATTAGGAGTCTCATGAAGAGCACTTGGTGTAAATGGAGGGCTCACTGAGATGGCTGGGTCATGTCAGATGATGAGATGTGGGATATGTTGGCCAGAGAGTACAAGAGGTAGCAGTCATGGGACAAAGACCACAATAAAAGATTGCTTGCAACACAGAAGGAGGACATGAAGAAGGTTGGTGTCAGCTTGGAAGACTAACTTGACAAGAGCCCTTGAAGTAAAAGAGCTGCCAACCATTATTGACAGGACAAGGTAAAGGTGAAAAGAGTTATATACAAACTCTATATGGGGGATTAGATGACTGAGGGGATTTACAGAACAACTAGAGATGGAGAGTGTTCTTAGTACTGCTATGGCTGGCCGGTCAGATAAGTATACTTGGGTGCTCTATAAGAGGTCCTGTATGTCTGCATAGATGACCTGGGCCTAAGGCCACTATTGGATGCAGAAGTGAGTCAGTGAACAGCAGTTAGCACAGTACACAGCAGAAACCGGGAGAAGTAAATGCACCCTGAATTCACAGGCCATGTCACTACTAGGGCTGTCAATTAATTGCAGTTAACTCAAATGATTAACTTAAAAAAATTAATCATGATTAATTGCATTTTTAATCGCACTGTTAAACAATAGAATACCAATTGAAATTTGTTTTAAAAAATTGGATGTTTTTCTACATTTTCAAATATATTGGTTTCAGTTACAACACAGAATACAAAGTGTACACTGCTCACTTTATATTATTTTTTATTAGAAATATTTGCATGGTAAAAAATGATAAACAACAGAAACAGTATTTTTCTATAGTGCAATCTCTTTATCATGAGAGTGCAACTTACAAATGTAGATTTTTGTTTTGTTTTGTTACATAACTGCACTCAAAAACAAAACAAGGCAAAACTTAAGAGTCAACAAGTCCACTCAGTCCTACTTCTCATTCAGCCAATTGCTAAGGCAAACAAGTTTGTTTACATTTACGGGAGATAGTGCTGCCCACTTTTTATTTAAAATGTCACCAGAAAGTGAGAACAGGCATTCACATGGCACTTTTGTAGCCAGCATTGCAAGGTATTTACATGCCAGATATGTTAAACATTCGTATGCCCCTTCATGCTTCGGCCACCATTCCAAAGGACATTTTTCCATGCTGATGATACTTGTTAAAAAAAAAAAACTTGTTAATTAAATTTGTGACTGAACTCCTTGGGGGAGAATTTTATGTCTCTGGCTCTATTTTACCCGCATTCTGCCATATATTTCATGTTATAGTAGTCTTGGATGATGACTCAGCACATGTTCATTTTAAGAACACTTTCACAGCAGATTTGACAAAACGCAAAGAAGGTACCAATGTGAGATTTCTAAAAATAGCTACAGTTCTCGACCCAAGGTTTAAGAATCTGAAGTGCCTTCCAAAATCTGAGAGGGATGAGGTGTGGAGCATGCTTTCAGAAGTCTTAAAAGAGCAACACTCCTATGCGGAAACTACAGAACCCGAACAATCAAAAAAGAAAATCAACCTTCTGCTGGTGGCATCTGACTCAGATAATGAAAATGAACATGCATCTGTCCGCACTGGTTTGGATTGTTATTGAGCAAAACCCGTCATCAGCATGGACGCATGTCCTCTGGAATGGTGGTTGAATATCTTGTGACGCCGGCTACAACACTGCCATGCGAACACCTATTCTCACTTTCAGGTGACATTGTGAACAAGAAGCGGGCAGCATTATCTCCTGCAAATGAAATTGGCTGAACAAGAAATAGGACTGAGTTGACTTGTAGGCTGTAAAGTTTTACATTGTTTTATTTTTGAATGCAGTTTTTTTTACATAATTCTACATTTGTAAGTTCAACTTTCATGATAAAGAGATTGCACTACAGTACTTGTATTAGGTGAACTGAAATGCTATTTCTTTTTTTTTTTTTACAGTGCAAATATTTGTAATAACAATAAATATAAAGTGAGCATTGTACACTTTCTATTCTGTGTTATAATTGAAATCAATATATTGGAAAATGTAGAAAACATCCAAAAATATTTAAATAAATGGTATTCTATTATTAACAGTGTGATTGATTGCGCGATTAATCGCAATTAATTTTTTTAATCACATAATTAATTGTGATTAATTTTTTGATTGCTTGACAGCCTTAGTCACCCCAGGAGTGTGAGGCTCAGCAGTGACCAGTTCAGCCTTGTGTGCAGCACACACTACTAGCTGTGTGAGGGAGGGCATAGAGTGGTAAAGTTTTGGTGAAATTGGGTCCAGTATAGTCTTAATCCACCTTTGAGTGTTCTGAAGTGGACAGGGTACTCTCTCTAGAAGAGCTTTTGAACTCCACCAGCAACTTGCTCATTGCACTTGCCCGATTGCACGGCAAAGCAGCAGGTGTCATCATCAGGGACACAGAATTCATACTTCTCCAAGCTGGAGATAGGTCATTAAAGAAACCTATTGAATCCAGATCAGAAACATTGACAAAACACAGCAATTTATTTTTTACCAGATGGCATCTATAAAGTACATATGTTTGAAGCAAAAATTAATTTTTCTAAAAGGGAGATTGACCCCCTCAAACTGTAATAAGTTCAGCTTTTTTTCAAGTGTTTCAGTGCTTCAGTGAATTTTCAACTGTAGTGAACTGCTGAGATGACAATATTGAACAAATATCCAGTCTCAGAAATCTTTGCCTAGCCAGCCCCAGTCTCCTCTCCCAATCATCCTGTCCTTCTGAGCTTCTTGTCCCAGTCATGAAGGTGCTAGAGCCATTTTTGCTGAAAAATTCCCCAAAATATCAGCTCAAGGCAGACACCCAGCCCAAATGGTTAGTCTGACAAAGTTATAAGCAATTGAAAACAGGGTCTTATAATGGGAAAAGTTGGCCAACTTTAACTATAACTGATACTATCAGCTCTGCCTATAATAAAATCTGTTGTATAAGCAGAGAAACACAAACAAAACAAAAAGCTTATGTAAAAAAATACCCTCATCAGTGATTGACACTGCATAGCCTTTCTTGTTTTCAAAATTAAATTGTAGTTTGGGACAACTCATTCAAAGGATTTTCCACATTACCCAATTGACCTCATGTACCATTATTTCAGTGTCTTTTAGCCTTTAATTCTGCAGAGTAGCCCTGGGTAGGGAGGGGCATTCTTCAACTCTGTTAATATTCACATAAACCATCAATCTATTGGCAGAGAAATGAAGCAAAATCAACAACTGAACAGCATCCGCAGACTGCTTGCTAAGTGCATACATTATATTTATCTGCTGATAATATGCTAGTCTGTTTTCCAGGACTGGCACTTCTATTCCCATTGTGCAACTGAAACAATTTCTGTTTGTAAGGCTAACATATTAAAGAGGCCAGAACAAAAATTTCAGTGTTTAATAAATTTAATGGACAGTAATTATATCTGAGGTACAATTCAAATGTGCATAGCCTTCACTCGCACACTTGGAAGTGGAGACTCCTATTGTGATGACTAGGACTCACTGTTTAATTTACGAGCCACCAGTCAAACATATTTGAAAGGATCCAAATAAAAGAGCAGAGATTCCAGTGTCCATGTCACAACCGGCTGCATTTGGATAATAAAAACAAGTGGATTTTTCAAACTTTCACTCATTGGTCACATGTATCACAAAGGAAAACAAGAATAAGTGGAATTATTTAATAAGAGCAGGGCAGCAGACCTTCCCTGTACTTTTGGCTATCCTCAGCACTTTGCAGAAAAACCTTTGTCTGATATTCAAAATGATGAAAGACCTTTCTTGGTTGTTCAGTATTATGCATTAAGCAGATTAAAGCAGAATGGAAGGAGAAGACCATATGATTCATATAATGAGAATAGTGAAGCTAATGTTAGGGGGATTGAGATGAAATGTTAGCATATTGTTTCCTGCAAGTGTGGGAAAACCAGCAGGATTTCTTTGACTTAGACGGGAAAGTCTCAGTTTTGGTCTGAGGGGGTATCACATTTTCAAATCATACCAACAATACTTACTTGTTCTTATTTACAAGCAAACTATCCAATCATTAGTAGGCTGCATGATGTGCCAGAAATATTAAGGTAATGTTCAGTTTGTAAGAAAATATAAAGCCTAAGCAATTAATAGGGAAGCTAACATATAGTATATCTGGTTAAATTAGCAAAACAACTAGATCTAAACAGCCTGACACTGAAATAGAAATAAAATCTTCATAGCAGAGCTCCAGTAGCAAATAATGTCTGGGTGGGACATTTCTATGATAGCTGAGTGTACATAGTTATTCTAAATTAATGTGGCATATCTAATCTGTGTATAATGTACTTTCTAAAAAATAAACTGTCCCAGATATAGCAAGAAAAAATGGATACTTTTTTTATACAATTGCAGTTAATCCCTAACTATACACATTTAAAGTGGAAAAAGCCTTTCACTTTACTGGGTTGATAAAGCACACTGAAGTTGCCACAGTGGATTTAACTTAAAGGAAATTGTTTGTTTTTATTATTAACAGTGTAAAAATGATTCTTTAGTAAACTCTCCAGTAATCTATTCTGTTCTATTTATACTCTCATACCACACTCATCCATCAGTAGTATCTGAGTGCTTTTCACGTTGAATGAAGTAAGAGTAGATGGTGCTGTTGCTGCTGAGACTGAAATATTTGCATAAGCCAATATGCAAATCAGTTCCAGGAAAGGGAAAGTTTGTCATCTTAATTTTTTACCTTGGCAACTTTTTTTAAATGCCTTTTTTAGAAACCAGAAATCATTCTGACAATGTAACTTAAGAAAATCAGTTAATCGTACTCTTTTATAATTAAAGCTTTGGCCTATATATTTAAACTCTTGCACTATGCTTTCACTACTTTGGGTGGATTACTCTTTTTTGCTAGTTCAGATGCTAAGCCAGTTGTACCACCTTGTGATGGGGTTTACAAACACCACACTGGTGAGCAAGGGGTTAAAGAGTAGCTCTGGGCCCAGGCGGCCCCATCCAGTCACACCTGCAGGGCCTGTACAAGCTGGAGGCAGGGCTTTAAAGATTGGAGCAGGAATGGAAGGGAACAGACAATTGCCCTGAACTCTCAGGGGAAAATACTACCCAGGAGCACCTTGCCTGAGGCCTCAATACACAGACCAGTGAAGAACCTACAAAAGAAAGATAAGTGACTGAGCAAATAGGTCAGAGATTGGAGAAAAGTTACTTACTCTGGTACAACTAAAAAGATGGGTAAGAAATGGTCCAGAGAGGGTGGAGGCTTAGCACCCCAAAGGGCCAAGTGTAGCTGCCCACCGTTGGGCCCTGGACTGGAGCTTGGTGGAGAGGGTGGACTCAGACTCCCCTACCCCTCCCACAAGACCGTGCAACACCAGGGGCCTTCACCTAGGTCAGAGGCCTGCTGGAATAGGCTTTGACTACTCCAAGCCCCAGCCCCTGCTACCTCTGTGCAGGAGGGGAGGACCGGAAAACCTTGAGGCAGGGCCATCGAAGGGCAGGACCGAATTTCTAACAGGAGGGCGACCTATCAATCCCTGCCTAACCACTAGGTGGCACTATGGGTGGTGGTGCACCTTCTACACACCTATTTCAGAGTAAGTTCAGACATTTAGGCTATGTCTACTCTATGAGCTTAAGGGCATGATTCCCAGCTTGTGTAGACGTACTCGTGCTAACTCTCATCTGCTCTAGCATGCTAAAAATAGTAGTGCATCCATGGTACCACAAGCAGCTGCAGCAACGGCACATGCTAGCCACCCTATAAGGTTCAGGCAGGACTGTACTTGGTGCAGCTAGCATGACGTTGCTGCTGCCACTGCCTGTGCTCCCCAGCTACATTACTATTTTTAGCATGCTAGCTCAGATGAGACATAGCACCAATATGTCTACACAAGCTGGCAATCACACCCCTAGTTCATAGTGTAGACATAGCCTAAGTGTAAAGGTAGTTGACAATTACTAGAATGAAAAGGGTTTTTGTCAAAAAATACTTGTATTAAAACAATAAATTTCAGGACAAAACTATTGAGGTTTTTTTTAAATGTATTTTTATGTGAATTTTCTATGATTTTTTAAATATTTTATCAATTTGTATTATAATATTTTATCAAAACGATTTTCAAAATGTCCATACGTTTTGGTAACTTTTTTTATACAAAAAAATTGCTAAATTTTGAAAAAAAAAAAGTCTCTTTTGAACTCTGCATATTGGAAACAACTTCAAAATTTTAAAAAGTGTAATTTTCTGAAAGCTCCTCTTTTAGAATCTCAACTATTAGATGGGCTGTACATTATTAATAGTGAAGTCACAATGCTCTGCTTGTTTCTATAGGGTCCTTATAAAGGTTCCCATTCTTTCCCCATGCCTCTGCACCCTTGGATAAATGCACACCTGTTCGTTCATAGAATTTAATGCTGATCAGGTTTTTTTAAGCATTATGCATGAGATTATGTGCTGTGCCTCTTAGAAGCACAGCACAAAACTCAGAGCCCAGGGGCATGTGGGGCTACGCCTGCCACGCCGAACCGCTCTATGGGCGGTGGCATTGTCCAGAATCAATACATGCTATGTACTGCGACCTGGCCCCAAAACACCTCTCTGGTCCCTAACACCACCCCTACATTAGGGTTTCTGATAGTGTCCTCAGTTCCCTGTGCTGAGAGGCAGGGCTGGCTCCAGGGTTTTTGCCGCCCCAAGTGGCGAAAAAAGAAAACAAACAAACAAAAAAGCCGCGATCGCGATCAGCGGCAGCTCCACCGCGCCGCTTTCTTCTTCAGCGGCAATTCGGCGGCAGGTCCTTCCCTCCGAGAGGGACCGAGGGACCCGCCCCCGAAGAGCCCGATGTGCCGCCCCTCCCCCTTGGCCGCCCCATCCCCTTGGCCACCCCAAGCATTGCTTGCTGGGCTGGTGCCTGGAGCCAGCCATGCTGAGGGGAATTCTCTCTGGCCAGATCTGGGGCTTTTAGAGCTTCTTAGGCAACTTCAGTCCTTTTGCCCAGCATAAATGGATCAGAACAAGGGAAAGAATCTCACTCTATGAAGCTCACTTCATGTGCCAATATATCTATGCCTATATCTGTAATTTTCACTCCATGCATCTGAAGAAGTGGGGTGTTTTTTTTACCCACAAAAGCTTATGCTCAAATAAATTTGTTAGTCTTTAAGGTGCCACCGGACTCCTCGTTGTTTTTGTGGATACAGACTAACACGGCTACCCCTCTGATACTCTATGTCATAGTTAATTCTGTCTCATCCCTTAACAAAAGCAAATAATTTATAAATGTTTTCAGGCTCAGTCCCTGTTGTATAAATGAATGAACTAACCTGTACTTCTCCACTCTCTGTGGTAAGCTCCACTGTGGTTCAGAATCTGCTGAAGTGCTCCTTCCATTCAGGCCATTCTCAAGACTTATCATAATGGAACTCTTGGGACATTTTCTTTTGTCCTATTCATACTGGTTCAAAATTAGTCATCTTCTGACAACATGTTCTGTAGAAATGAGGAAAAAACACAGAAAAAATATTTCTAATTCTGGACAAGATGCTTTATGAATAAGCAAAACAATATTATCCCTGAAGCTACTCCTTCTCTTTCTCTATTTCACTAACAAGATGCTACCTAGAACCTTCCCCAACCCACTTCCCCCGGTCTGGGTTCCTGCTACAGTTTTAAAGAAATAGGACAAACATCCTCACATCATGTCGTTCAGAATTTTTATGGAAGCTTGCCCTAAAGGAATGTACCTCAGGCACAGGCTTTTGGGACACTGAAAAATTAAAAATAATATTTTAAGACACAAATATTCTTCCTTATGAATAAAATGTTAAATTATTAAAAGTGAAATAATTTAAAAAAAAATTCATTAATGCTCATGTTTGTTTACTTTTTGCATGTCTCTTCACAAGCACAATGAATATAGTCAGGTCAGTTTCACTTTGTAGCAAGTTTCTAAGGTTTTGGATGGTCTTTTAAATTCTACTGAATTTATTTTTTAATTCCTGAAGTATTTCATTTTTGTAAGAGTTTCTTTTACAAAATCTAAATTTTGGGGCAACTTTGACTGTAGTGTATAGTCTCTTTCAAAGTACCTATAGTGTCCCTTTAATGTAGTTCAGACCAGTCCAGTAATTAGCCCAGAAAGTGTGCACCATAGGGTGATAGCTTTTAGAAGACAATATTTTACTAGCATTTTTATTTTAAATTTAGTGTAATTTAAACTGTAAAAAAAAATTTATCCAATAAATAAAGCTTCAAGATTAGATTTATCTGCTTGCTGTCTTCATTGTAAGATTATTATGATAATCAGACATCTACCTTGGACAATCTAATTTCTGCATAGGATGAAATAGGATTAACTAGTGGGACTATAGCATTATAAGGATGAAATAGGATTAACTAGTGGGACTATAGGATTATAAGAATTAATAATGGGGTTCAGAGAGCCTTACTGCATATACTTATTTTCAATTAATTGTAGTTATGTTAGTGTTAGGTTAGGACCCAATCCTGCAAAAAGGTTTCATATGGGTTACGCTCGTGAACATCACGTTTGCAAAACCAGACTTTGTTATTTCCAGCAACCTACTTAATTTGAACTGCTGATGAGATATTTCAATAAACATGGTACCTTGATGTTGAACTGAGACCACAAGTAAAACAGCCTTATTTTTCAAAAATAGGGTAGAATTTAGACATCTTCATTGACACCAACTGTGTTTCAGTTGTATGTAGTATTCGGTTGTGTGATATTCTCATTAATATGTTGTACCTAGCTTGCTGGATTTATATTTAAACAGGGAAAAAACCCTGATGAAATAAAACCAGAAGAATATTGTTTCTAAATATCACAAATGTAGAAATTGCTTGTGCCACTCATTGCTGGAAAATGTTGACCGAAATCCATTATTGCTGATTTTACATATTCATATGTTAAATTATGCTGGGGAAAGCTAGTTGTTCTTGGCCTACTGTTGCCTTGATTTACATTTTGAGAGAAGAGATCGGAACAGAAGGCTGTGTTCAAGTTGATAGTAGATACGTTGCATGGTTTCCTATTTCCACAGGAGTTCAGCTAGGCTGCGTCCTGCCACCATCATTGTTCAATATCGGTATTGATTGGTTAGTGGATAAGCTTAAGAAGGCAGCTGTTGGCAGCATGGAGCTGAACACCATTTTGCTTTGAGACCTCTAATACACAGAGGATGTTGCCCTGCTAGTTCAGGTGAATCACTGCAGCTGATGGCCAGTCTAGGCAGGCAAGAAGCAGTATGCATTGTTTTGGTTATTAATCCGGATAAAACAAAGTCCCTTGCCATTACCATCAGGCAGCCTCCAATACTAGATTACAACTAGCTCAGTACAGTAACTCCTCACTTAACGTTGTAGTTATGTTCCTGAAAAATACAACTTTAAGCGAAACCATGTTAAGCAAATCCAATTTCCCCATAAGAATTAATGTAAAGGAGGGGTTAGGTTCCAGGGAATTTTTTTTCACCAGACAAAAGACTATATTATATATAGTCTTTTGTCTGGTGAAAAAAAATTCCCTGGAATTGGGGGGCTGCCAGTCCACCCTGGTTCCAAGCCCCCACCAGCTAGCTGCCACGGGCTGCTCTTCCTGCAAGCAGTGGACAAAGCAGGCGGCTGCCAAACGACATTAGAAGGGAGCATTGCACAACTTTAAACGAGCATGTTCCCTAATTGATCAGCAACAAAACAACGTTAACCGGGACGACTTTAAGTGAGGAGTTACTGTATTAACCTGTGTCAATGGGGTATATATATACACACACACAGTATAAGTTTTAAACAAACAATTTAATACTGGTACACAGTGATGATGATTGTGAAGCTTGGTTGAGGTGGAGGAGTCAGAGGGTGGGATATTTCCCAGGGAATGCCTTACTGCTAAATGATGAACTAGCAATTGACTGAGCCCTCAAGGCTTAACTCTCACACTCTACAAGGCAGCAGGAATGGAGGGAGGGTAGACAGCATCGCAGACAGAGGAAGAGACACACACCGTGTGTGTGTGTGTGAGAGAGAGAGAGATGCGCATTTCCCCTTTAAGTACACTGCCTTGTTAATTAGATCAGCTTGCTGAGATGCAGCTGCTGCCAGCAAGCTCCCTCCATCCTGAGCCCTGTCGTGTGTGTCCCCGGCTCTATGGAAGATGGGGTAAGCGAGGTGCAGAAGCAGGGGGGAGGGGGACATGCTGACATTAGCCCCCTCTTCCTCCCTTCCCCCTCGCACAGCAAGCAGAAGGCTCAGGGAGCAGCTCCAAGGCAGAGGGCAGGAGCAGCACATGGCAGTGGGGGGAGGGACAGCTGCAATTGCTAGCCTGCTGGGCAGCTGCTGCACAGGGAACTTAGGGGAGCGGGGAGCTGATAGGGGGAGCTGATGGGGGGCTGCCAGTCCACCCTGGTTCCAAGCCCCCACCAGCTAGCTGCCACGGGCTGCTCTTCCTGCAAGCAGTGGACAAAGCAGGCGGCTGCCAAACGACATTAGAAGGGAGCATTGCACAACTTTAAACGAGCATGTTCCCTAATTGATCAGCAACAAAACAACGTTAACCGGGACGACTTTAAGTGAGGAGTTACTGTATTAACCTGTGTCAATGGGATATTGAGCAGGTGGCACTGTCAAATGCTTGGGAAGTGTCATACAGTGATACAGTCCGCAAGGTCAGAGGGAATGCACAGAACAGGGCAATTTAATGAGAATTTATCCCCAGTCATCCAGTCCCATATTCTGGCAGTCAGAGGTTTAGAGACATCCAAAGCATGGGATTGTGTGCCTGACCATCTTGGCTAATAGCCACTGATGGACCTATCCTCCATGAACTTATCTAATTCTCTTTTGAACCAGTTATAGTTTTGGCCTTCACAGCATCCCCTGGCAATGAATTCCACATTTTGACTGTGTGTTGTTTGAAGAAGTACTTCCTTATATTTGTTTTAAACCTGCTGCCTATTAATTTCATTGGGTGACCCCTAGTTCTTGTGGTTTTTAAAGGGGGTAACTAACACTTCCCTATTCACTTTCTCGATACCATTCATGATTTTATAGACCTGTCATATCGCCTCGTAGTCGTCTCTTTTTTAAACTGAACAGTCCTGGTCTTTTTAATCTCTCCTTATAGGGAAGCTGTTCCAAACCCCAGGTCAACAATGAAGCAGGTCAAAGGTATAGGTTTGAAGTTCCCATCTGATAAGTCGCTTTAAAGATTCAGTTTTATCACATAAGCAATTGTGTATGCTTGTGTAGATTGGTCCTTGCCAGCCCACTGAAAGTGATATTCCAAATGGACAGTTTCATTTTTTCCCTATAAACCACCATTTTTCATCTTCATTTTACAAAATGAAAAATGCACTGTATGAAGATTTGCATGTTATGTGCCTAGCATACCCATATTGTTCAGATTGTGTATACTGTCACATTTCCTGGTGGTTCGGGGACACAGAAACTCAAAAATCAATGTGTGTAACAGGTTTCAATGATTGGAAGAATATGTTAAAGTCAATGTCTGTTCATCGGAGGAGGAAACAACATCTACAGTCACATAAGGCAGCTCTACAGTTTGTGTAGTATCAATGCATGTTTTGATAAACAAGCATCTGAAAATATTAGGAAACGGCAAGAAGTACTAAAAATATTGCTTTACACTGTCAAAACTTTAGCTAGTTTAGCTCTCCCCTTCCATGGCCACTGCAAAGTGTTAGAGAGCAACAGTTGTAGTATTTACTCAAAGCCTCACTAAGCTACTTGCCAGACATAATACAACTTTTGCCCAGCATAAGAGTGACACCAAGAGAATCAAATACTTGACCAAAACAATTACTGATGAACTTATAAGTCTTTTAGCATCAGTTACCAGGAGGCTCATACTTAATAGCTAAAAAGAAGCTAAGTTTGTTCCTGTCATTGCAGATGCAATCATGGATATTAGTCATGTTGATCAAATGACCATTTTGCTTTGCTAATATTGATCATACTGAAGGAAAGGTACATATAAAAGAGCATTTTGTAAGCATTGTGGCAGTAAGGGAGGCAGATGTTGCATCATTGTGTGACCAGTTAACTAATGTTTTATTCTGCAAGTATGGATTAGACTCCAATACATTTTCTGGACAGGGACATGATGGGGCCAGTGTTATGGCAGAACTCATGGAAGATTTCAAGCAAAAGTGAAAGAATACCTTTCAGGCAAGGGAGACAAAATATACGCACTATACATCCTTTGCCCAGCACATCACATTAACCTAGTTTTGGTGCATGCTGCTGAAGATAAGGCCAGTCCAGACCTGAAGGTTTTCTTCACAACTTTGCAGGAAATATATAAATATTTCACAGACTTTTATTATCAATGGGAAAAACTAATGATTGAGTCTAAAAATATTCTTTATCTTCAAACTCTTGCTGAAGAGAGTACAATTTTGCAATGAGAAGAGGAAACTGATGATGCACTTCAGGCCCCTGAAGAAGTTGACAGGAGTGATGCAGTAGGTGACATTGAATAGGTTTTGGAAGAATAAAGGAAACCTTTACATCTAAAGGCACTCTGCAAGACTAGATAGGCAGCTTGAATGAAACCACTGAGACAATGATAGTAAATTTTCAGACTATAATTGAATGAGCAAAAAACTGAGCAAAAAGCAACCTGTCTTTGATGGATTGGATGCTCTACCTCAATCTGTCATGGTGGCATAGGAGCTTAGTTGTCATGACTCCAGCATTTGGAATCCTTTAGTCAAAGAAAATTGATCAGTTCCAAGTCCTCTGGACATTTGAGAGTATAGTGAATGAGCTTCGCAAACTCAGATCTGAAGAAAAGTATGAGGAAATTGTAAAAGAATCTCAGAACAGGTGGGAAGCAATGGGCTTTGAAAATGTAAACTATCCAAGCCATAGGAAGATACGTGTATGCCGCATGGATGATGAATTTGCACATGATTCTGCCTTAGAAGCAAAGGATAACCATTTGAAGGAATATTTTGACGTTTTAGACAATGTCATCACGGAACTAAGAGCTCCATGTGATTGTTTTCAAGAGGTAGCTACTCTATCTGGTTTCTTCCATCCCAGGTGACTTCAGAATATAACTTCAGAAGAATCAAAGGAAAACATTCTGAAATTCATGGCAAAATACTTATATTTTTCTTTAGACTTGATTCATGAGATTGTCTTTCAAGATGTATTATTTTACATAAGACACAGGTGTTAAGTTTGTCACTTAGAGTGCAGAGCGACTTGAATTTCATAGTGTCAAGTTCTCTTGATGATGTTTTACCAGAAATGAAAATGTTGTGTCCACTCTTTCTTACCATACCAGTTGAAGTGGCTAATGCTGAATGTGCAATGAGCATAGTAAGACATACCCAAAACTACATGTGTTCAACACTATCACAGACACAGCTGCGTGACCTTGAGCTCCTCCCTCTTGAGAAAGACCAGACAGCAAATTTGGATCTGGATAGCATCACAGAACAATTTGGCAAGGAAAAGTGTCACCTTGGTGCTAGTTTCCAATAATTGGAAATACGCAAGTCAACACAATTTGCATTTGTTTTATTTATTTTTACCTTTTATGTTTAAAAAAGCTTAAAGTGACATGACCATTGGGCCCAAGACTGCTTGTTTGGTGACCATGTTCTGACCCTTAAATGTACCCCTGGTTATAGACAATGTTGGAGGATGTTTTAAAGATATGGCTGCTTTTATAGTAGCAGCTGCCATTCTGTTACAGGCCCTTCAGTAGCCTCTGTGGAAATGTTGTGACATTATGCATACCACAAATCTGCAGACCAATAGAACTATGGTTATACCAACTTAAATGTATGGTAGTGAATTCTGGTTGCAAAGGAAGGCTGAAGAGTGGTGGATTGACTTTTTCATTCTCATTGTCTTCATCAGCTGCTTCATATTAAGGGTCAGGACAAGATCACCAGTGAGGCTATTCGTAGCTGAGCCCAGTAACTTCCTCCATCAGCATTGGTTCGCTTTCAGAGCTTTTCTTGGTATGGAAATAATTTGGCTGAAATTACATAGCGTGATATCAAGGAATGCCACTACATGGTCAGCGATCACATGGTTGCCATAAGCTTCAGTGACACAATAAGATCACCAATGATGAACACAGACTGAACATCCATCCAGACAGCCCATCATAAGGACCTAGCCAGAGACTGATTCCAGGTGACACTCAATCTGTAAGGTGGCTACATTCCTATGGGATTTACCTTGATGATAATAATGAAATATATAATTTTGTATTTGGAGTTTTTATTAATATTAGCTCTCTTTTTAAAAATTACCATACTCTTTTGTGTACTTTTTTGTAGGTACCATACTCACAATAATTTCCAAAATACTGGAAAATAGATAGTGGTGAAATTCTGGCCCCATTTAGCATGAGCAGAAGAGTGAATGCATTTCAACCTGCATGACAGAATAAAATTACATGGCTACATAGTCAACTTTCAACTGAAAATTTCTTTAATAATTGAAACTTTATGACTGATACCACAAAGAATCAGTTGGGTTTTTAGAAATGTTGTGCACTATTTATTAAAATGCTAATACCATTGGAATACCTAATGTCTGGTATTTTTCACCATACTGTCACACTGTCTGGAGTGGCTCACGACTGTGAGTACCTACCTCAGGACAGACTGTCAAAACACAAAGCAGACACCCCAAGCTGGTAGTATGTTCTATAATTAGATTTCACCAAGCCAGTAACAAATGTGAACTCCTAGATCACTATACCAGTCTTACCATGGAGTCACAGACAGTCTGGAGTCTGGAGAGTCTAAGGGAATTATGTTGCCACCCAGACAAACTAGACTTTATGATAAAAGGTCACTTAAACCAAAAATCACATCACATCAGGTTGCTCCCAATCCCAAGAAACCAGTCACTTACCCCAGATCATTTGGTACTCTAGATCTTACACCAAAGACAACGCTGGTAGCCAATTCTATAGTAAACTAACTAATGATTTATTAGCTAAGAAAAGGAAGTGAGAGTTATTAAGAGGTTAAATCAGGTAAAATATAAGTACAGGTGAGTCACAGGGTATGTCTACACTACGAGAGTAACAGGAGTACTTGTGGCACCTTAGAGACTAACAAATTTATTAGAGCATAAGCTTTCGTGGGCTACAACCCACTTCTTGTAGTTCGATTTCACTTAAATCGAACATGTGGAATCGATATTACAAAGTCGAACGTGTGTGTCCACACTAAGGACAGTAATTCGACTTTGTGAGTCCACACTAACGGGGCAAGCGTCGACATTGGAAGCGGTGCACTGTGGGCAGCTATCCCACAGTTCCCGCAGTCCCCGCTGCCCATTGGAATTCTGGGTCGAGCCGGCAATGCCTTCTGGGTAAAAAAATGTGTCGAGGGTGCTTTTGGGTAACTATCGTCATCCGTCCGTCACTACCGCCCTCCCTCCCTCCCTGAAAGCGCCGGCGGGAAATCAGTTCGCGCACTTTTCTGATCAGTGACAGCGTGGACGCCACAGCACTGCGAGCATGGATCCCGCTGCGACCATCGCTGCAGTTGTGGCCGTTCTCAACGCCTTGCAGCTTATCATACACCTTTCCCTGAGGCAGATGCAGAGAAATCAGGAGAGGAGGCTACGGCACCGCCGTGAGGGCCTGAAGTCGGAGAGTAGCACAGAGCTGTCAGAAACCACGAGACCCAGCGCCCAGGACATCACGGTGGCAATGGGTCTTGTGGATATTGTGGAACGGCGATTCTGGGCCCTGGAAACAAGCACGGACTGGTGGGACCGCATAGTGCTGCAGGTCTGGGATGAATCCCAGTGGCTGCGAAACTTTCGCATGCAGAAGGGGACTTTCCTCGAACTTTGTGAGTTGCTGTCCCCTGCCCTGAAGCGCAAGGACACCCGGATGCGAGCAGCCCTGACTGTCCAGAAGCGAGTGGTCATAGCCCTCTGGAAGCTTGCAACGCCGGACAGCTACCGGTCAGTCGCGAACCACTTTGGTGTGGGCAAATCTACCGTGGGGGTTGTTGTGATGCAAGTAGCCAACGCAATCGTTAAGGTACTGCTCTCAAAGGTAGTGACCCTGGGAAACGCGCAGGTCATCATAGATGGCTTCGCCGCGATGGGATTCCCAAACTGCGGTGGGGCTATAGATGGGACTCACATCCCTATCCTGGGACCGGACCACCAGGCCAGCCAGTACATTAACAGAAAGGGCTACTTTTCAATGGTGCTGCAAGCACTGGTGGACCACAGGGGACGTTTTACCAACATCAACGTCGGATGGCCGGGCAAGGTTCATAACGCTCGCATGTTCAGGAACTCTGGTCTGTTTAGACGGCTGCAGGAAGGTATTTACTTCCCGGACCACAAAATAACTCTTGGGGATGTGGAGATGCCTACAGTGATCCTCGGGGACCCAGCATACCCGCTAATGCCCTGGCTCATGAAGCCCTATACTGGCGCCCTGGACACAGAAAAAGAACTGTTCAACTACCGTCTGAGCAAGTGCAGAATGGTGGTGGAGTGTGCTTTTGGCCGTCTCAAGGGGAGATGGAGAAGCTTACTGACTCACTGTGATCTCAGCGAAACCAATATCCCCATTGTTATAGCAGCTTGCTGTGTGCTCCACAATCTCTGTGAGAGCAACGGGGAGACCTTTATGGTGGGGTGGGAGGTTGAGGCAAATAGCCTGGCTGCTGATTACGCCCAGCCAGACAGCCGGGCGATTAGAAGATCCCAGCGGGACGCGCTGTGCATCCGGGAGGCTTTGAAAGCTAGGTTCCAGACTGAGCAGGGTAACCAGTGACTGTTAAGTTTGTGGACACAGAAGCTGAACCTGCCCCCGTTTCTTTACCCAGTTAATGTTGACTATCCTTCCAAGTTACATACCCCCTTCACCACCTTCCCAAAAAATAAAATCTGTTCTGTTTTGTTAATGAACACCGTTGTCTTTATTACTGTTTTCGCGGGAATGTTTTAAACCGGGGACGCAGACTATGGCGGGGGGCGGGTTTACTGTTCTGATGCAAATGATGCTTCTAAACTCCAGGAATGACAGGCTCCGCAGTGGTGGACTGGTTGTTTCAACGGAGCCTGCCAGCACTCCTGGGCGGGACTGCGTGTATGTGTCGGCTATGTGACTTTCTGGCAGGGGGAGGAGGGTTACAGATCCCCTGCTGCGTGGCTCTGTGATCCAGGATAAGGACCGCGGCATAAGATCTGTAACTGCCCTCCCCCGCCACAAAGTCACAGATCAACCCCCCCCCCCCCCCCCCCCCAGAACATGAAAACCACCTCCCAGACTGACCAGGGTAACTAGTGACTGCACTGTGTATGTGTCCTGATGCTGGACCTGCCCCCGCCTCTGTACCCTGCTAAAGGTGACTGTCCTGTCCAATTACCAAGCCCCTTCCCCCCCTTCAGACAGAGTCTCCTCCAAAAGAAAATCATGGAAACAGTAATTAACAGAAACGAATATTTTATTATGAACCACACATGAAACGGGGGGGGGGGGGTGAAACTTGGACGGGGGCTTGTGTGAGGTGGGTAGGAAAGGACTTTTCAAATTTTGGGGAATGAGAGCCTTCTAGTGCTAGAGCAGTCTGCAGGGGTTGACTGAAAGTTTTAATGGCCCTTGCCGCCCCTCCTTCTTTGGACTTTGGGTGAGGGGGGTGTGGGACTTGGTGGCGGGGGAGGGCGGTTAGAGATAGACTGCAGCGGGGCTCTGTCCTCCTGCCTTCGGTCTTGCAGAACATCCACAAGGCGCCGGAGCGTGTCCGTTTGCTCCCTCATTAGTCCAAGCAGCGTTTGAGTCGCCTGCTGGTCTTCCTGACGCCACCTCTCCTCCCGTTCCATGATTGCTCGGTGCATTTGGGACAAGTTCTCCCTCCACTGTGTCTGCTGGGCTGCCTGGGCTCGGGAGCAGCCCATTAGTTCTGAGAACATGTCCTCACACGTCTTCTTCTTCCTCTGCCTAATCTGCGCTAGCCTCTGGGAGTGTGATGCCAGGCTGGGTTGGGAGACAGTCGCAGATGTGGCTGTGGGAATGGGAAAAAGGGAGTGAATTCCTGAGACAGATAAATGAAGTTGTGAACAAAGAACATAGTCTTTCTCTGTGAACAAGACCATGCACTGCACCTCTCACATGCGCACTCAGGACAAGGTCGAATTTTCGGCCCTCGCCTTCAGTGCCTGGGGTCTTGCAGTGGCGATCTGAGAAGCGGGGCAGGACACCTGAACTTGTGTAGCAGGCAAACATGGTAAGCCGTAGACTTGTGGCTGCTTAAAACTTTAATAGTAGCACTGGCCTCCTTTCACATTGAAAGCAATGCCAGTCTCTGCTGCCAGCAATCCGGCAAGCATGAACTCTGCCCCTGTCCCACCCCCTCGCGGCTGTCCCAGGGAAAGATCCCTGTATGCTGCCCCTCTCCTGCCTCCACCGCATGGCTGTAAAGCAGTCCCAATACTAACACTCCCCTCCCTAATTCAAAGCAGGGCATCATGAGCGATATCACCCTGATGAGGATCTCGGACAGCGAGAAGGAACGGATGCTTAGGGAAAGCATGCAAAAACCAGGGCCGTATGCCGCCATGCTCTGCCGTGCAATGATCCCTGAGTACTTGATTGTCTCCTGGCGCGGAAACGTCTCGTACCATGGAGGACCCAATAAGATCGCTCTCCCCCGGAACCTGATGAACAGGTTTGAACATTACCTCCAGGAGAGCTACGTTGAGATCTCCCATGAGGATTTCGTCTCTATCCCCGGACATATAGACCGGATTTTGGTGTAGCTGCACTGGCAGGGACTAAAGAGTGGAGCATCTTGGGCAGCAGAATCATGAAAAACCGGACATTGTTAGATTTTTTTTAAATAGTTGGGACTAAATAGTTAAGCGCCTAAGGCAAAGAAATCATGAAAAACCCATTGTTAATATTATAAATATTCCAGTTCTGTTAAAAATAAATGTTTAGATGTTTAAAGCACTTACTGCTTGATCCTTCCCCTGATTCTGTGTCCGGGGTAACGGATGGGGACGGTTGGTAGGGGATCTCGGTAAGGGTGATGAAGAGCTCCTGGCTGTCGGGGAAATCAGCGGTGCAAGCGCTGTCGACTGCCTCGTCCTCCTCATCTCCTTCCTCATCTTCCCCGTCCGCTAACATGTCCGACGAGGAACCGGCCGCGGACAATATCCCATCCTCAGAGTCCACGGTCAGTGGTGGGGTAGTGGTGGCGGCCGCACCTAGGATGGAATGCAGTGCCTCGTAGAAACGGGATGTGTGGGGCTGGGATCCGGAGCGTCCATTTGCCTCTTTGGTTTTTTGGTAGCCTTGTCTCAGCTCCTTGATTTTCACGCGGCACTGCGTTGCATCCCGGCTGTATCCTCTCTCTGCCATGGCTTTAGAGATCTTTTCGTAGATCTTTGCATTCCTTCTTTTGGAGCGCAGCTCTGAAAGCACGGACTCATCGCCCCACACAGCGATCAGATCCAAGACTTCCCGATCAGTCCATGCTGGGGCCCTCTTTCTATTAGATTGCACAGCCATCTCTGCTGGAGAGCTCTGCATCGTTGCCAGTGCTGCTGAGCTCGCCACGATGTCCAAACAGGAAATGAGATTCAAACTGCCCAGACAGGAAAAAGAATTCAAATTTTCCCGGGGCTTTTCCTGTGTGGCTGGTCAGAGCATCCGAGCTCGGACTGCTGTCCAGAGCGTCAACAGAGTGGTGCACTGTGGGATAGCTCCCGGAGCTATTAGCGTCGATTTCCATCCACACCTAGCCTAATTCGATATGGCCATTTCGAATTTAGCGCTACTCCTCTCGTTGGGGAGGAGTACAGAAGTCGAATTTAAGAGAGCTCTATGTCAAACTAAATAGCTTCGTGGTGTGGACGGGTGCAGGGTTAATTCGATGTAACGGCGCTAAATTCGACATAAAAGCCTAGTGTAGACCAGGCCACAGTCTATAATTCCAAATGCTGGCAGTGATGTAATCAACTGCCAGTTTCCCAAAAGTCTCTCAGGGCTACCCAGAATAACTTTGTGGATCTCAGTCTTTTTGTTCAGTTATTCCACCCTGTTAGAATCCAAATAGTCCAGAGATGAAGGGTGTTTCCTTTAATCTAGTCTTATAGCTTCTTCTCACAGAAAACAAGCTGACAGCGTCACTACCCACGTAAGCTTTTCCTTTGGTGATGGAGAGTGAGAAATGCATTTTGAGTCTTTGACCTCCAATCATCATACACAATGACCACTTGCTTTGAAATTAGCACTTTTCGGTTAAAAGTTCTTCATTTGCTTTTCACAAGACTTCTTTCTCCTTTGATGAGTTTATATAGTTACAGGGGTAAACACAGTGTAAATGTTTGCTACTCCATTATAACAGGATACAGATAAGTAAAAACAATGCATGTAAAATTCCATTAGTTTTCATGGAGTTTTAATACCAAATACACTCTTATACATTTAACAATTATTTTGATCTATACTAATACACAAGTGAATTGACCTGGGGCTTTGGCATGCACTAGCACCTGATTTGCCAGCATCATACATACATTATTGTTTCCCAAATGGGAGCTACAAATTTTAGAGTATTATTGTTTATCATTCAGAAAATAAAATAAATTAATTTTGTTCTCTTTTATGCCCTCCCCCCATCAAAGAACAAGGGTTTTCCCTTACAGATATGGTACAGAGCCCAATTCATCCTTCTCCATTGAAGTCACTGCCTCCCCTTACACCTGTGTTGAATTTGGCTCAATGTCTGAAATTTACATTAGGTCATGGAATGAACATTTTGAAGCTTTAAACTGTAACTCATGACAAGTAGCAACCACCAAAGGCCAGGAATGTAACATCTGGCCAGATGGATTCAAAAGTAGATGAAGCAACCCTCTGGTGTGCTACAGTTGTCTAATATGTTACAATATTTTGAAAATATTTGAGTTTCTAATGGACTCTATCTTGCACTTTAAAAATAACTTTTATGTGAGTACCGCCATTCCCTTTTGTACTGTTGCTTTCATACCTGAACACAGGTTTACAAATTTTTTTTCTTTAAGCACATAAGCTAATTGTAAATACTTAAGGAGGTTTAGTACCTTGAAATGCAAGTGCTTCTTGCTAAGTTAGCTAGTAATGTTTGCAGTTGATGGCTAAAACCCTCACTAATTTAGATCAGTATTTAGGTTTTTAAGAGCAAACAGAGATTTGTAGACTAGAATAATAAAAGTAGATGAATAAAAGGCTTATAAATACTTATATTAAATTATCATTATTTTATTTTTTGGCTAAAAAAAAAAGTCTTCATCCATGTACAATATTTGCTGAATTTCACCATTAAAAGGATTTAGCAAAAAAATTAAGAGACAAATCTGTCAATAACCAGATATTAATTCAAAGAAATAACAAAAACCTAATTTCATATGTCTGTCTTTTCATACATGGTGAACAACTGATAGGCTATTACTAACTCCCTCTAGGAAGTTTGGAAAATCTAGTCACAATCAGAAGACAATCTTTTAAAATGTTGTTGCTTCTCCCAGCAACGTCGTTGCTATGCTTCATTGGTACTGCTTCCCTCACCACTCCTACTGCTTTTCTCTCTGTTTATGACAGGACAGTGGATTCATGGTGGAAGTGATTATGTGAGAATAGTGAATAATTGGAAAACTTAATTAAGTGAGGAATAAGCAGCAGGAACAGACAAACACTTAAAACAAAAATCTCCTTTCAAGTAAATATGTGTATATTACAAATTATAACACAGAGGCAGGATTGTCCTTAAATGCATTTTTCAGTTTTCCATAAGTTATCTGCAGGTCTTTAATGGAAAATTTGACAGCTTTAATTCAGCAGGGTCACTTTGGCGAATGCCATGTAGAATATTTTAAGAGTCTCAAGTCAGACGGGGGTCTACAAAGCTAGCACAAAGACATGGCCAGCATTCAGAGGGAACAGCAAAGAAAAAAAAACACTGCTTTTGTCCTTTACTGCCTCTTTATAAAGACCGTCTCAAAGTCTGTCAGGCTGGTCAGAAAAGCAAATACACATTCTTTGTCTAAGGCAGACTGTGCTTATTCATTGCTTGCCAAACACATTTTAAGAATGTAATTCTAGCATATATTTATAATCCTTGGTACACACCCCATACATACATCATGCAAGAATATTAATGATCACTGAGTTTTCCAATGATATATTAAATGCCACCTTTTGGGTATATATCATGACAGTGTGTTAGATGTAGTGAGTATGTCAGGCCTGACAAGAGTTGCTGACACAGGGTACTGAAGCATCAATGAGCCTCAGTGTCACACCGCTGCTTTGATCATATCACTCCTCTTTTTGCATTCCTCCTCTGACTCCCCCTTCTCTATTGCATCAAACATAAGTTGCTCTATTCACTTTCGAGGCCCTTTGCAGTCAATCTGCATGCCACTTATCTCTCATTCACTATTGAGCTGTCGATGCTAATCTCCTACCAGCCCATGATGTCAGCTTCCGTTGCCCCACGTTTGGGAGATGCTACCTCATTATTAAGGCACTGTGTTTTCAGTTTTTAATCGTTTAAAATTTCCTGGGAATCCATCAGTGTTTATTACAAACATTTAAAATGGGTGAAAATGAGTGCAAAAAAATTAACTTCACAGTTTTCTGGGTAAATATCAGGGTTAATATTGGAGAATGGGAGGATAGAAAAAAGCAACAGAGAAAAGTAAGAGTATTAAAAGTAAAATCAGTTTATTTCATGAACTGTACATAATATGGATACATATGCATCCACATGCTTGTGTATATATCTTCCACTACCTTGCCTTACTTTAATAGACAGCCTCACATTTAGACTAATTTATTAACAACATAAACCACATCTAACTAATGTAATGTATTGGATTTTCTTAACATAATCAGTATTTTCATGTACTTGAGTGGTCTAAAATTCAGGTGAAAAATTAGTAAAAATTGGTAGCTATTTTAAAACTCAAAAATTATTTTGCTTAAAATCAGTAAAAATTGAAAATGAAAGGTCTATTCATTATCTACCTTCAACAGGACCAGATCTGGGGTAGGCAAGCCAGGCGGTTGCCCTGGGCACCAACTTCCAGGGGATGCCAGGCTGCTCACTTTTTTTTTTCCTCCTCCACTGATTGATTGGATGGCCATTTTTGCTCCTGTGATGAGCCAGCTGTTTGTGTGTTTGCTTGCTTGGCAGCTGAGGGAGTAGCAGTGGGGCTCTGAAAACAGCCTCCACCTGGCCAGCAAAAAGCTTACTGTCACTCCTGACCTTCGGATCCCTCCTCAAAACTCTCCTTTGCCCAAAAAACTTGACAGTGGTTTGGCTGCTGGTGTGAAATGCCTATCACGTTGACCATTATTGCCTCTTTGTCTCCTTGTACTCCCCCATTTAGCTGTATCCATTTGTTGACTCTTGTCTGATAACTAGAGTCCAAGATCCTTGGGGCAGCAACTATCTTTTTGTTCTGTGTTTGCACAATGCCTAGCACATTGGGATCCTGGTCCATGACAAAGGCTCCTAGGTGCTACAGTAATACAAATAATTAACAATGATAAAGTTTTACTTTCTTAACTAAATTATTGACTATATTTTAATCTACCCTTACATCAATATAGATGTTTTCAGATTAGGGCACCAGGCTAGGATTTGGGAGACTAGAGTTCAATTCCCTACCCCACCACAGAATTCCTGTGACATCTTGGGCTAGGCATTTAGCCTCTCTGGGCCTCAATTTCTCATCTGTAAAAATTGGGATAATAATACTTCCCTACCTTAGAGGGGTATATGTATTGTGAGGATAACAGCATCAAGAGACTGTGAAGCACTTTGAGATCTACTGTTGAATAAGAGCTAGCTATTATTATAATTTAGTTAATTATCCCAGTAAAACAAGCAATGCCAAGGGTACCTGTACTCTGGACAATAGCAGAGCTGTAGGACAGTATTACAATATTACAGCAGTGGGCCTCAACCCTTCCCACACTGTAACCCTATGTTACAATGCAAAAAATGTTCAGAAACCCTTATTCTAGGGGAAAGGGGTGGTCAGGTTCACAAATTACCCTACACCTTTTTGGAAATTTCTTGGAGGCCATAATCCCCAGGCCGAGAAGCCATAATATAGAAACAATAATATTCCTGACTATTGATAAACTCTCTGAGCATATGCTCCTGGGGAAGATTACTGCAAAGTTGCTAATGCTCAGCATGAACCCCCAAAACAATGTAAACCTGTGGGTGATACCAACCTGAGATCTTATAAGGTTCCAGGGTAAGAAAACTTTGACTCTTTCTTGCTTAAGGAAAGAGCCACAGAGTGATTAATTATTGCACCTGAGAGTATTTCTTTAGTTTAAGCCCAAAATTTAAAGTGTACTTTCAAAAAAATTCTCAAGCTAATTATTAAATGAAGTATTTTGTAGTTTTTTTACAATGCTTTATTCAAAACAATGTTTTGTTTGGATGTAAAATATTCCCCTGCACTGTCACGCCAACATAAAAAAACACTTCTACACCAACCTCTTCCCAATGCCAAACAGGTACACATAGCCCTTCCTCTCCTACTCCCTAAACATACCCCACAATACCACACTCCCCAATCCCTCACACCTATACCCCACAAACCTTTCCTCTCATACCCCCACAGTACCACACTCCCCAATCCCTCACACCTATACCACACAAACCTTTCCTCTCATTCCTCTCCCACTGTACCTGTACCCACACTCTCATTCCTCCCCCACTGTACCTGTACCCACACTACCCCAACCCTCATACCTAAGCCACACAAACCTCTTCCTCTCATACCCCCAATCCCTTCCCCCTACACCACAGTCCCTGTCTCCTGCCCCTACCCCTTTCTCCTATAACACAAAGACCAGTTCCTCTCCTACCACCACTATACCGCACAGCCCCTTCCTCTCATACCCCCATTGTACCCATCCAGCCCCTACACCGCACAGCCTTCCTCTCATACCCCCATTGTACCCACCCCTACATCACACAGCCCCTTCCTCTCATACCCCCACTGTACCCACCCCTACATCGCACAGCCCCTTCCTCTCATACCCCCATTGTACCCATCCAGCCCCTACACCACACAGCCTTCCTCTCATACCCCCATTGTACCCACCCCTACATCACACAGCCCCTTCCTCTCATACCCCCACTGTACCCACCCCTACACCGCACAGCCCCTTCCTCTCATACCCCACTGTACCCATCCAGCCCCACACCGCACAGCCCCTTCCTCTCATACCCCAGTGTACCCATCCAGCCCCTACATCGCACAGCCCCTTCCTCTCATACCCCACTGTACCCATCCAGCCCCTACATCGCACAGCCCCTTCCTCTCATACCCCACTGTACCCATCCAGCCCCTACATCGCACAGCCCCTTCCTCTCATACCCCACTGTACCCATCCAGCCCCACACCGCACAGCCCCTTCCTCTCATACCCCCACTGTACCCACCCCCACACCGCACAGCCCCTTCCTCTCATACCCCACTGTACCCATCCAGCCCCACACCGCACAGCCCCTTCCTCTCATACCCCCACTGTACCCACCCCCACACCGCACAGCCCCTTCCTCTCATACCCCCACTGTACCCACCCCTACATCGCACAGCCCCTTCCTCTGCTACCCCCCAACACACCACACCACCCGCACCCGCTCCTTTCCGCCAGCGCCGCCCACACACGTTCTCCCCGCTCTGGCGCCGCTGCTCTGAGCTGCCCTGTCAGGCCCCCTGCCCCGCCCCGCCCCTGGCCCTACCTCCATAAAAGGGAGCGCCGTGCGCCTGCTCCTAGCTGGGACTCGCCTCTGCAGGCTCGTGACTGGCTGCTGCCTTGCTACACTTACCCACCCCTGCCATGGCGAAGGAAGCGTCAGCTCCGCTGTCCACCCTGAAAGGCGGGCGCCCTCCGGCAGGTAGGCGACCCTGCTTAGCAGGGAAGCTGCTTGGTTTCCTCTGATGGCTGCTCCGCGCGGTTGTGGTTGGGTTAGAGGGGACGGGGACACACAAACGTACGCGCCTGATTGCGTAATATGCCCCGGGGGGTTCTCTCTCACAAACACACAGTCTACCTGCCTGCCTGTAATTGTGTAATGTGTTCCCGTAGTCTCCTGTAAGAACCTCTCCCCGTCGTGCAGGGTCGGGGATGCAGCGAGGGGTGAGACTCCAGCACCCCTCCCTTCTTTTGGCCTTTGCGCAGACCGGACGTTCAAACTCTGCCTGGCTGGGCAATTCTCCCTGCCCTTAGGAGCCCCTCGGCAGCAGAATCTGGCCCCATGACCAGCTCTGCTGCCGCAGCTCCCCAGAGGGAGGGGGGTGAAATCCAGCCAATGTGAGCACCTGACAAGGTATCAGTCATTGCTGAAACTCTCGTGATCCCCACTCGCTCCTGGAAAGACCCCACGCTCCCACTTCCTCCGCACCATGTGTTCACGCGAGTTTGCTGCTATCCTGGGGTTTCTCCTGATGATAACAACTAGATTCGACTTCTACAGTTCTTTCTATTTGAGAATCCCAAAGTGCATTACAAGTCGGAGTGGACTTCCTCCTGTGAGCTGAGAGGATGGAAGTATTTTGCCAGTTTTGACCAGGGAGTTCAGCAGATATTTTTGGAAGTGATTGGGTTATTTTGGGTCCCTGTTTTGGAAAGCAGGTTGTGGTGTGGGCATCCAAAACTAGCAGCTGTTTTAAAAACTTGGGTGTCAAGATTGCATACCAGGTATCAATCAGAGCTGGGAATAGACTCAATCCTGAGTCCCTGACTCTGGTGTGTTAACAAGAGCTTTCATCCCTTTTGAGTTCTGGTCTGCTGGTTTGCATTTTTCTTTAGAGAATAACTAAGCTTTTAAAAAAAAAAAGTGAAAAACAAATTGCACTGATAAAGGGAGTGTGTGGAGAGGTTGAAAGGTGTACCATGTCTTCAAATGTCCAAATTTGACAATGTCCCTTTAAGGAATTACAGCCACTTTCTGGATTACTTTACAAAATTATAACCCAGATTTTACACAGCCAAAGCTCTCACTAAAGTCCATGGGCATGTGCCTGACCTACATCTAGAGAATTGGGCCCTTACCATTTTATCAACACCCCTCTCTAGCTGTAGTAGCCTCTTCTACTGTCATTAGTGCATTTTAGGCCTGGATCCTGCAGTCTAGTCTGCACAAGTGGATACCTGTACCTATGCAGCACCTCAGTGATTTCAGTGGAGCACATCGTGGGGATAAGAATCCATCTGTGACATTCAGATTTCAGGATTGAGGCATTGGATTGCAAACTTTCTGAGACAGGCAATGCATTCCATTCCTTGTTTGAAGGGTATTGTACTTTTATAGCTGCTGTATAAATTTTGAGTAACGGTTGTCTGTAAATGAAAGCGGTTTCTTTTCTCATCTATCTCCTCCTGTTTATCAGGTGAAATCACATGCGACTGTTTGGGACTTCATAATCAGTTCCATAGTCCTGAATTGAAACTCTCAAACACTGGATTGTGGCAACTCTGAGAGGAGGAGAAGGGTGATAATCTTACTCAGGAATGTGCTATAAAGGAATAACAAAAAATGTGATTGATGCATTTAAATAACTGAATTTAAGTCTTCTTTGTCAGCATATAACAGGAAACAAATAAGTACTCTGAGATGTTATGTTAAATGGTGCTTTTGTTCACATAACCTGAAGATCATTAATGTGGTACTATAACTGCTCCTTTCAAGCAGTTATAGTATAATAATAGTTATAGCATAATAATAGTAGGCATTTATTTGGTGCTTTAAATATTCAGAGTTGTACAAACATATTAACTAATCCCTATGTACACTAGCTAATTGTGTGAGTACCTACTTGTACTTCGGAAAAGTTCGTTCTGATTACTACTCTATAGCTGCCCCACGTGCACTAATTCCACATACTAAAAATTCTGCAGTTCTTGGTGAAATATAAAGTTATGTTCAAGAGCTTCTTTTCTAAATCCACTAAGATTTCCACTAAGATTAGTCAAATATTAGTGTCTAATGTGCATTAATTTACTAAACTTTATTTTTAAAATGCAAAATAATTTGTCTTTAAAAGCATATTCATTCTGAATGGTATATCTATTTTTAGCCTTGCAACTTACAAAATAATTGTACACCAGCAGATTATTTTTTTAAATACCCTGGTGCCTTGGGGTCCCCCCCGTATTCCTTTAGCCTCTTCTTTCATGCAGTGGGCAGCTTTGTACGTTATGTACATGCTTCTGCATATATGTATCTGGAGCCTTACCTCTCACTCACATAATTTTCATTGAAGTTTTATATCCTACTGTCAAAATATTTACAAATGCTTATTGTATATTTCTAGAGATGGGTGCAAGCCACATAATTTGGATCTAGGTTCAGATCTGATTTTGGGCACCTCCAGTAATTTGGGTGTGTTCTGAACAGAGGTAAGGCCCATTATTAAAAGGCACTAAATGTCACCTTCTAATTAAGGGTTCAGCTCACTATAGAAAGGCCCTAATCTTGAAATCTAATCCATGATTTGGAAATTCAGGTACAAAAATTCAGGGCGTTTTGGTCCTAGGCTTCCAGTTAAAGTCCTGATCTAGTCTAAACTAAACATCAGATGTATCCAAAATATGTCTGCTCTCACTGAGGACTAAGACTGGAGCAAGTTGAATTTTAAATATAATCTATATTATCAGTTAGTAGAGGAAGAAAATTATCTGAAAACTCTTAATGCCAAAACCTCTTCTCTCCCCAAAACTGCTAAAGTTGCGAGACCCTCAACTCTCTCCCCACAAAGTTCACCTTTTGGCTAAGAATGAGCATAAGCAACTTCAGATTAAAAAAAAGTTCCAAATGTCTCCTCAATTATAACTATAGCTGTTGTTCCTGCAACGCTATAGACAGCGCAAAAGACCTCAAGCTGCATTTTCAGTAGGTAAAGCTAAGTTTTCACAAAAACAAAATAGCTGTTAAGAAACTTACAAAAAATAAAGCAAATGATCAGCAACCACATACCTGACACAGCAGAATTCTGAGCGCTCTCAACTCCAATTAATTTTAATGGGAATTGAGGGAACTCTATACCTTACAGAATCAGGCCCTTAAACTTTGGATTCGTTTTATTAGTAGCTTGTCGATAATTGATTTCTTATTAGAGGAGATTTTCAAAGCCACAAAGAGGAGTTAGGTGCCCAAAAGAATTTTGGTGGAAAGTGGGTATCCATTTGCCCTTTGTGGCTTTGAAACAAGTCCTCCATTTATAACATGTCTGGTAACCATCCGAAGCACATTTACAATAAAAACAAACTATTGTTGAAGTTACAATATTAAATCAATAATTTTCCCTCCATGCTGTAAAATAACTACCTATGTTTTTCCTATTTATGTTGTATACATTTGTTATCGTAACATTTAATCCTATTAAGGCCAGGTGGACCAGTGATGAGCACAAGGATGACTCTTGGTGCTAGTCTGGAGGGGAAATGTATATAAACTTGTATATAGCCCCCTAAATATGCAACGTTAGTGGAAAATGGATGCATTTTGTGTCACATTCATCAGACATTTATTTCTGCAGTAAACATCTAAATACACTTAGAGCTGGTCTTGATGAATATAATACTACTTATTTGATGGAATTCTGCAACCTGCTTGAAGTATTCTTAAAAACAATTTTCCTTTCCTGCTTGTGCCATCCCCAAAAAACTATAGATCTGATGGAAACTCTTGTCTTGGCTGTTTTAAATGCAGAATAGGAACCTTGCCATAATGAAACAACTAGATTAAATTAACCAAAAATCTGTTCAGATTGTTCTGATTTACTTTGACAATTATAAAATTTACAAATATTCTTGTGCACAGGAAGAAGGTATTTGCTTTGACAAGTTATCTGAAATATCTTTACATGCTCCTTTAAAAAGTTGGATTTGTCTGACATTGCTCAACACTTAAATTGTCATTGTTAGGTCATCTGTAGCTTAATTAGTACTAATTGGTTTTGTGATTGGCAGGCATTTTAATAAATTATAATTAATCTTGAAAGAACACTAGGGCATGATAAATATGCAGTTGATTCCTATCTGCATTATGACTTGTATTATGCATACAATTTTATTCTGGGGTATCTTGAGTAAATCATGTAAACAATCTTCCTGCTATTACTTGTATGCTGTGTTGAAAACTGATGTAGAAGGACTCGACATTGTGTTTTATTTTAAAAAAAAAAAAAAAAAAAAAACCTCTAAACAATTACATCTAAGATCTCTGGGAAGGACTGCATGAGGGCAGCCAAATTTTAGAACCAGTATAGTTTCTATTCCTAAGGATACGGTTTTTAGATTGCAATAGCTTGAACTTAGGCCTGGTCTACACTAGGCGTTTATGTCGAATTTAGCGCCGTTACATTGAATTAACCCTGCACCCGTCCACACCACGAAGCTATTTAGTTCGACATAGAGGTCTCTTAAATTCGACTTCTGTACTCCTCCCCAACGAGGGGAGTAGCGGTAAATTCGAAATGGCCATATCGAATTAGGGTAGGTGTGGATGGAAATCGACGCTAATAGCTCCGGGAGCTATCCCACAGTGCACCACTCTGCTGACGCTCCGGACAGCAGTCCGAGCTCGGATGCTCTGACCAGCCACACAGGAAAAGCCCCGGAGGTAGGAGAGTTTCCAAAAAGTCCCATTGTCACCGTCATGTCCTCGGCGCTGGGTCCCGTGCTTTCTGACAGGCCTGTGCTACTCTCAGACTTCAGGCCCTCACCGCGGTGCCGTAGCCTCCTCGCCTGATTTATCTGCATCTGCCTCTGGGAAAGGTGGATGATAAGCTGCGAGGCGTTGACAACGGCCACAACTGCAGCGATGGTCGCAGCGGGATCCATGCTCGCAGTGCTGTGCTGTGGTGTCCGCGCTGTCACTGACCAGAAAAGTGCGCAAACTGATTTCCCGCCGGCGCTTTCAGGGAGGGAGGGAGGGCGGTAGTGACGGACGGATGACGACAGTTACCCAAAAGCACCCTCGACACACTTTTTTACCCAGAAGGCATTGGCGGCTCGACCTAGAATTCCAATGGCCAGCGGGGACTGCGGGAACTGTGGGATAGCTGCCCACAGTGCACTGCTTCCAATGTCGACGCTTTCCCCATTAGTGTGGACTCACAAAGTCGAATTACTGTCCTTAGTGTGGACACACACGTTCGACTTTGCAATATCTATTCCACATATTTGATTTAAGTGAAATCGAACTACTCTCGTAGTGTAGACATACCCTTACTCTGATCATGCTGTAGTCCAAAAGTTTAAAGATAGTCTTGGGTGGTTCTCTGGGGCTCATTTTGGTTTTCAGCTTCCACCCACACTGCAGAAGAACCATAACAGAGTTCTAAATAACTCTCTTGAGACTTAATCTCTATCTTATGAATTTTCCTCATATTACCAGTTTTCCTGAGTATATGTTGTGCAGTCTTTTTTTAAAAACAAAATAAATCAACCTTGTGATGAACAGTTCTGTAGCTGTTTAAGCTATTCACACAGTGTAAATTGTTGTCTTCTAACAGTCAAATCTGGAGGTAGGAGAGTTTCCAAAAAGCAAGAAAATGGAGCTGTTGAGAAAAATTCCAAGAACCCTGGAAAAGAGAAGACAAGGTATTTCATCTGCAGTTATGCCTTGATGTTTAAGGGTAAAATTAACAGCAAGTTGCATCAGGTTTCCAAAAAGAATAAAGCTTTGCCTTTTTGAACAGTGTAATTAGTAAGCACTAAACTCTGCAGTATACAAACGAAAGGCAGATTTGAAGGTAATCTGAAAAGAAAAATAATTGGCTTGTACCCTTTTTTGCTTCTTTATATTCTCCTTTTTAAAAAGTTTGTTTTGTTTATTTTAAATGATTGGGGGCTGGAGAAAATGCCTGCCTTCAAATGAGAGAGAGATATAAAGATCTCAATCTCTTTTAGCTTAACAAAAAGAAGAAAGAAGTGAGTTGATTAGGATGCGTAAGTACCTTCACAGGGAGAAAATTTCAGGTACTAAATAGCTTTTTAATCTAGAGAAGAAAAGCATAATGAGCCAATTTCTGGAAGTTGAAGCCAGACAAATTCAAATTAGAAATTAAGCACAATTGTTTTTAACCGGGAGTTTGGTCACTGGAATGAACTATTAGGGAATCCACCATTTCTCTCATCTCTTGATGTCTTCAGATTAACTAGATGCTTTTCTGGAAATCATGGTTTACCCAAAAGACAAATTAAGCTTTAGTCAAACACAAGTTATTGAACTCAATACAAGCATAACTGGGATAAATTTAGTGGCTTGTGGTCCCTTCTGGCTTTAGAATCTATAACTCTGTAAATCTATTATTTTTTTTCACTATTTTTTTAATATTAGACAATCTGATCTGGTCTTACTTTTCCTGAAACAATGGGTGCATTGCCGGAAAATGGGGCTAAGGTGGCTTTAAGCACCCTCCTGACCCTGAACTGTTCCAGGGGCTGGAGTGGCCCCCACTATACCTTAGACAGCCCTAGGGGCCTAGCTATGTTACAACAGCTTCCTGAGGCTGCCATATGGGCCACAGAGATGTGTGTTGTAGCTCTCTGTCCCCAGAATGTCTCTTCCATCCCTAGTCCTGTTCCTAGCGGAGTTCTTGGAAGGCAGTCTTACAAATGTCCTCCACTGTGACAGCACAGGAAGAATCTACCACAGCTGGAACTGGTGGTGCTAGTTACCCAAGTCCAAGCCCAAGCCCCCACAACCCCCTGGATAGCTAGGCCAGACTGCTGCCAGTGCAGCAACATCCACACTGCTATTTTTAGCTTGCTAGCTCAAACTGAGCTAGTGTGAGTCTGCCCACCCGTACTGGGAATCACACCTTCCAGCTGCAGTGTAGACATGCCCTAAGTCTCCATGTAGACAAGCCCAGAATGACTTGTCCAAGGTCACATAGGAAGTCTGTGGCTGACCTGGCAATTAAACCCAAGTTTTGGCACTAAATGTGATCTCTTTTAAAATGCTATCACGTCCTGGAAATCCTCTAAATTACAGATTTATTTTTTTCCCCTCAAAGCTGAGAAACAAATTGCCACTAATTGTTTTGGCAGACCCACAGAAATCAGCACTGCACTTCCCTTGCTGGCTCTGAAGACATTGAACTAAAACACTATTCCTGGAACTAGGCTGAGGTGACAGCATTGATTCTGGCACACAAAACTAGTAAACAAAGAGCTAATTATAAAATCCATTAGAAACTGGAAAGAAATAAATGATTACTGGAGTATATTTTACGCAGGGGTAGGTGAACTTTCTTTTCAAGATGTAATTATGTAAAAGCTACAAATGAGGTCTTTTTTTTAACAATGAAATAATTTTTTTAAGTAGCTGACTGTTTCATAATGCATGCATGTTAACTTGTTCAGGAAACTTAAGTGTCATGATAAATGGAGCAAAGACTGTCCCTCATTCACAGAGAATAATCCAGTGATTTAGGGAAACAGGACAGTGTGGCTTGGAGGGCTGATAATGTCTTGAAGTCTTTACTCTCTAGATCACCGATTCAAATGTGGCTCAGGTTGGTGGTAATATAAATCACTTCCATCTGACACCTGTAAAGTGGCCTATATGAAATGAGTTGATGTCCTGAGTCTAGCTCCTACTAGACTCATAACAGGTGTCTCATCATAGTGGGCACTCTGGTTGGCAGTCTTAGCCAAGAGACTGAGGTTTGAGGAGGCTTGGAGATGGGACTATTCATGCTAGAGGTGGCCTCTCTAGGTCAGGGTCTGGCACAGTTGTAGGGCCACAGCATCTGTGATATACATGTCCTGTTAAAAGACGGTTTCAACTGTCAGACCCCTTTCATGAGAAATGCATTCATGCAATTTCCCTAAATCTCACCACTTGAAATCTATCCAGAGAATGAATACTTTAAATATCTTTAGTAGGTCAGTTAAAAAGTTTAATGGCAGATAATTTAGGGGCCTACTAGTGCAACTTTCTACTGTGATTAGTCTCCTTGGAATTTGCAGTCACTGAGGGCATGGCTACACTTGCAGATGTAGAACGCTTTGAGTTAAACCAGCCTTTGGAGAGCGCAGTAAGGAAAGCGCTGCAGTCTGTCAACACTAACAGCTGTAAGCACACTGGTGTGGCCACATTTGCGGCACTTGCAGCGGGATTGGGAGCAGTGCATTATGGGCAGCTATCCCACAGGGCACTTTTTCCCATTCTGGCGCTATGGCTTGTGGGAAGGGGGCAAGGGGTGTGAGGCATTCTGGGTCCTGTCCCAACGCCCCGTGATGCATTGGTTCACATCCCAGCATTCCCTGTGCTTCTGTCCACATTTGGCACCATCTTTCAACGTTTTTTGTACTGCGCACTCTCTTCCCTTTCGGTCTGCGGGAATGGAGCCCGAACTGCTGAGGAATATGCTGATGAGTCTCACCAGCATGTCACATTTGGCAGTCGAGTTACTCCTTAAGATCCAAACTGACAGTGAGGACTCCGACGATGATATCGACTCGAATAACACATACGACACGAGATTGCTTGTGGCATTCACGGACATGCTCACTACCATGGAACGCTGTTTTTGGGCTCAGGAAACAAGCACTGAGTGGTGGATCACATCATCATGCAAGTCTGGGATGACGAGCAGTGGCTGCAGAACTTTTGGATGAGAAAAACCACTTTCATGGGACTGTGTTGAGCTCACCCCCACCCTGCGGCGCAAGGACACGAGATTGAGAACTGCCCTGACGGTGGACAAGCGGATGGCTATTGCAATCTGGAAGCTGGCAACTCCAGACAGCTACCAATCAGTCACTAACCAGTTTGGAGTGGGAAGGTCGACCATTGGAATTGAGTTTGCAGGGCCATAATCGCATCCTGTTCAGAAGAACCATGACTCTGGGTAATGTGCATGACATTGGGCTGGCTTAGCACAAATGGGTTTCCCTAACTGTGGAGGGGTGATAGATGGGAAGCATATTCCAATTCTGGCACCAGCCCACCCAGCCTCTGAGTACGTTAATCAGAAGGGGTATTTTCTCTATGGTTCTCCAGGTGCTTGTGGATCTCCGTGGGCGTTTCATTGATGTTAACGCAGGCTGACCCAGAAAGGTGCATGATGCATGCATCTTTTGGAACACTGGCCTGTTCAGGAAGCTGCAAGCCGGGACTTTTTTCCCAGACCAGAAGATCACAGTAGGGGAAGTCGAAATGCCCATTGTGATCCTTGGAGACCCTGCTTACCCTTTAATGTCGTGACTCATGGAAACCCTACATGCAGAGCCTTGCCAGCAGCAAGGAGCGGTTCAACAGGCTGAGCTGGTGCAGAATGACTGTGGAGTGCCCTTTTGGCTGTTTAAAGGACCGCTGGCGCTCTCTGTATGGGAAGCTGCACCTGACCAATGAGAGCATCCCTGCAGTTATATCCACTTGTATAACATTTGTGAAGGGAAGGGTGAAAGATTCGCTTAGGCATGGAACTCAGAGGTTCAACACCTGGAGGCTGAATTTGAACAGCCAGAGAGCAGGGCTATTAGAGAGGCCCAGCATGGGGCTGCCTGCATGGCTACGAGTGCCTGGATCGAGTCCACTTGGCACTCCATGAGGTAGGAGAGTTTCCAAAAAGCAAGAAAATGGAGCTGTTGAGAAAAATTCCAAGAACCCTGGAAAAGAGAAGACAAGGTATTTCATCTGCAGTTATGCCTTGATGTTTAAGGGTAAAATTGGGCACTCCATGATGCTTATCAGCTGATCTGTGCTTTGCTGCTGGAGCTCCATGTTTTGGTGCCAGCGCTCCTCATTCTGCTGGCAGATCCACCTTTCACTTTCCCTTCACTCCTGCACTTTTAGATTCTCATTAAGGGTCTACTGCATAATTTCATGCAGCATGTCGTCTTTGCTTCTACGTGGCCTCTTCCTAATTCTTTGGAGTCTTTCGGCCGGTGATAACACAGACGGCTGAGATCTCAAGGTGGCATTTGTAAAGGCAAAATGCAACACTTAACAGAGGCAGCATTGTTCACACCAAACAGAGCAATGATTCCCCCATACTTAGGGGAAAGCACAGTCTACACAATAGCATAATTTGCCCGTCCTAAGTGAGCGGACATAAGCCACGGGAGTCCTAAAATGGTGAGTAAGCACAGGGTCAAGGGGGACTGATTGTTGCATGGCCATACTGTCCTCTGGGTTTCTGTGCCTTGGGGAGAGCCAACAGCTGCAGGGGGCCCCTATACTGAACACTGTCCCCACATCTTTCACAGGACTTCGTCCTGGAAGATACCTTGCTGCGGAGGGTGACCTGGGAAGCAAGGGAGGATCTTCTACTACAATGTGGCTTCCACCCTGGCCCATATAAGGCTTGCCTGTGTGCAGCAATGGTCCCCCCACCCCTCACAGCACAGTGGCACAGCCATGTTAGCCTGATTGGGACGGGGACCACAGTGGCTCTCCCAAGAAACCTGCGCAAGCACATTGCCCAAGTTCTGGATGAGACCTTTGAAGAGATCACTGACAGATTACTGTGATGAGAGCACATCAATGCCCTATTCCGCATCTGGGCATGCATGCAACCCTAATCCTCCTTGACCCAAGAGCCTGCACCAAATAACTTCCTTCCCAAAATAAAAGCCACTTACTGGGCACCTCCTCTGGTGTTTGTCCTTCCCCAAGCACTGGCCACTGCAACTGGCTACCTTCCTTCTGGCTGCATGCATCTAGGGATCCCGGGGTGTTGTTGTCCTCCTCAGCACCCTCGCTCCTGCTTTCCTTCTCCTCCTGCTGCCTTGTTGAACTGGGCTCTGAAGTGTCCATGGTGATACTCTGAGTGGAGGTGGGGTCACCCCCAAGCATCGCGTCCAGCTCTTTGTAGAAACCGCAGGTCGCGGGGGCAGCACCGGAGCGGCAGTTTGCCTCACAGGCTTTGCAGTAGGCATTCCACAGCTCCTTCACTTTAACCCTGCACTGCAGTGCGTGCCGGTCATGGCCTCTTTCCATTATGTCCCTTGATATCTGCCCGAGGGTATCGTAATTCCTATGGCTGGAGCGCAGCTGGGACTGGACAGCTTCCTCCCCCCAAACACTGATGAGGTCCAGCACCTCGCCATTGCTCCATACTGGGGATCACCCGGCATGTGGAGGCATAGTCACCGGGAAAGATTTGCTGAGAGTACTCGACGCCTGGCTGAGCAAACAGGAAGGGGATTTTCAAAATTCCCAGAGAATTTAAAGGGCGGGTCTGACGGTTGGTCACCTGAGGGCAGGGCCGGCTCTAACTTTTTTGCTGCCCCAAGCAGCAAAAAAAAGCACCGCTCCCCCCCCCCCCGCCAAACGCAGCGCCGCCGGAACCCCCCCCCCCCCGCCGAGCGCCCCCTCCCCCGCCACTCAAAGATTGGCCGCCCCTTACCAGGCGCCGCCCCAAGCATGTGCTTGGTTGCCTGGTGCTTGGAGCCGGCCCTGCCTGAGGGCAGGGCAGTAGAGTTCAAAGTGATGACCAGAGTGGCTAGAACAGGCATTGTGGGACACTTCTGGAGGCTGATCAGAGCACATTAACAAACCAGGGCATCCACACTGGCGCCGTGGTGCTCCAGCGGGGGCACATCAAACGTTATTCCACTCGCTGAGGTAGATTACCAGGAGCATTCTAGCTGCGGAGTCAGAGCACTCTACATGCCTTGCCAGTGTGGACGCATCATGAGTTGGAGCACACGGGGCTGCTTTAATGCGCTCTAACTCGCAAGTGTAGCCATGCCCTTAGGGTGCTAGGGACTGGTTCTTGGTTGGTATGTCTATTTGTTGAAGTATTTTAAATTCACCATTGAAGTTCATTTGTTATTGCTGCATCTAGAGAATAAACCTAGGTGTAGTTACATCTTCCTGTTCAGGTGAGAATTGTCTTTTAATGTGGCTAGTTCAATATAGGTAGCAACAGACAAATAATCAGTCCTAGTCTTCCCTCTGATTGATGTCTCTGCAAATGGGAACACTGTAGACTCAAGTGAAAATGCTTCAAATACGTGCACTTTGAGGCCTTGGCTACACTCGGGAATTCACAGCGCTAGTGTAGATGCGCCGCCAGCGCTGCGAGAGAGCGTGCAGTGCTGCAGGCTCTGATCACACTCTCGCAGCGCTGTATGTACTCCACCTTTCTGAGGGGAGTAGCTTGCAGCGCTGCAAGTGAGCGTGCAGTGCTGCAGGCACTGATCACACTGGCGCTTTACAGCGCTGCGTGGGGGGGGCATTTTCACACTTCTGAGCGCAGCAAGTTGCAGCGCTGTACAGCACCAGTGTAGCCAAGGCCTAATAGATAAACTTTAGTATCATCAAATCTGTGTGAAATCCATAATTTTGTTGGAGAATTTCACACAAATATTGTTGCCATTTAACTTCATATGATTTCACAGCCTCCAAATCTTTATTTTTTTTCTGAATTTTGATAAAATGTCTATGCACTAAAAAAATGCAAACAAGTTTTGATGTAAAAGTCATCTGAGCCTGACAATAGACCTATTTTCAAATTAAAGTGGACTTTTTTTTTAGTTCTAAAAACATTACTAATGTTTTCCAAAATAATGAACCCAATTCTGAGATTGGGCAGGTGGCAGGGAGGGAGAGCAGTAAAAATTGTAATTCTGAGGGGTACATCTACATTGCAATAAAAAAACCCATGGCATCAAGTCTGAGGCCAGGTCAATTGACTCCAATTCGGGCTGTGGGGCTAAAAATTGCAGTTTACACATGGGGGCTCTACCTGGAGCCCAGGCTCTGAGAAACCATGAGGGTGAGTGGTTTCAGAGCCTGGACTCCAGGCCAAGCTCCAACATGTACACTCCAGTTTTTAGCCCTGCAGCTCAAGCCCCGCAAGCCTGAGCCAGCTGACCTGGGCCAGCCCTGGCCGTGCCATATGTCTTTTATTGCAGTGTAGGCCTTGTGACTTCATGAAACATTGCCAGCAACATACAAAGAAATTATTACTTATCAAAGAGGCCTTCTGGGGGATCAGGCACCATGGAAAAGTATTATCTTGTTTCTAGTTTCCTGTTACCAAGTTCAAATTGAGAGGAAAACTATGTATCCGGCAATTGTAGGGAGATGATCTTAAACTCTTATTTCTCATCTTCTCTCCCCCCCTCCCCCCCCCCCCCAATATCATAGAGCTAAGTTATAGCTGAATAACACAGGCTATGTTTATATCTTCACTTAAAAGAAACCTTGAAGAAAAGTAATTTGTGGAGACAAAAATCCTGAAAACATTTCTTTTGCTTTGCAGCTCAATTGTTAGTGTTACAAAAATGCAAAATATGGGTATCTTACTAGCTGATACACTGGAGAAAGTAAGTATATGTAGTAGAATAGGGCACACGTGCCTGTTTAGTCTTATAAAGAGATGCTGATATGGTGTTATAACATAAAATTGATTTTACCTTAACTGCTGTAATCTGATGGATGTGGGGCTATGTCCTGGATTCAACTAGCTATTTAAAAAATTATTCTAAAAATCAATTGCTGAGATGTTTTTTGTTTTTCTGTGAAGGCTGTGATATTTATAAGATGTAACTTTGAACTCTCCTCTGTACTCCACTGTGACTGTTAAAGATCTGCATGTATTTGTGTTCTATTGGGTATAACAAGACACTGTATAGTTTGAAGTTTTTAAAAGGGCCATATTAATTTCAGATTTATTAAAAACTTGGGAAAAATAACTGAGACTGGCACTGGAAGTCAATGGCAGAGCGGGGAATAAAATCCAGATCTTCTGGATTCTAGTCCTGTGCCTTAGCCACAAGATTAACTTAACTCAGATAAGTGGGCTACCCTCACAAGCAAGGAGATCACCTCTATGAAGCAGCTGAGGGAAGTTCACAACATTATAAGGACAGGTGCCCATCAGCCCTGATAAGTTTAAAACAAAACCACAGCAAAATAGACACCAGGAAGGCAAGACAGTATCAGCAAAACAGCCACAGGTGATCCACTTGGGCATCACACACAGCATACATCAGAAGTAGCCCCAGCACTGTCCAATAGCCCATGCCACCATCCTGATTGAGGACTAATGTGAGACTTTGGAGATTCCAGTGCTGTTTCCTGGCCTCTGCCTTTGCAAATACTCCCATGGTACTGCAGTTCTCTGTCAGACTGCTATGAATGGGGCATCTTTCCTGTCAGTTTTGGTTGCAATCCACAGCAACATCCAGTGCTTTTCATGGCGGTCCACTGTAGGACTCCACTTGCAGTTAACACATTTGAGAGAACCTGTTTTTACAAGCTGCTTCTTAACTTGCACTCCTCTTGCATATGATTTTTAAAGATTCTGCTTATATTACACAAACATGTCATTAAAGTCCTAAGCCTGAGACAATTCTGTTCTTAGTTTTGCCTAGTGCTTACTGAAGCCTCAATTAAATACATTTTCAGCATATAAATATTGTATGTAACATTAACTCATTGGATCAAATCCCTGGTGTGTGACAAGCTCAGCAAAATCGCAATTAAATTAGCTCAGACTTTTTTCCTTTTTTCTTTAGAACTAGCAGTACACATGGCTCTCCATTCTCCTCCCCTCTTTTTTCCCCCATCTCCTAACTCTGTTCTAACTTAGCATTCCTTCCACTCTCTCTGACCTCCCTGATTCTTCAGACATGCAGTTTTTCTCTGGGATTGAGAAGAGGTTCTCAGATATCACAATGGGCTACTGTTGTAACAACTGGAAATTGGAAAGATTGAGAGTGACTTTAACAGCAGCTGGAATGCTGATTGGCTCTGCTTGGCACCCCTTGTAGTAGTGTCTGTCTGTCTCTCGTGTCATTTATTCACGTTAACCAGGCTGAAGTAACTTTGACACTTGTATGTATGCAGTGTAGTTGGTGACAACCAGGTGGGAGTCTTCACTGCTAGTCAAACACATGGAGCTGCTATGTCTGAGATATACTGTTCATTTCAATGGAAGACACTTAAGATTGGTCTGCTAAAATATAAAAGCTTTAATAATAATAATAATTAAAAAAAAAAATCTTTGTCAAGATGAAATTCAGCAGAGAAATAGCCAAAAAAAGTCTTTTTCTGTTGTGACTTTTTTCTTTTAATCTTTCAGATCAGCCACAAATTTCCTGCAGCAGCAGCACAGATGGCCTATCAAAAGCCACGACCAACCCTGGAGAAGAATATGTGGTCCAAAAGAATTTACATTATCCAACAACCTCGGAAATGTTAAGATATAAAGCAAAAATAGTCATGTCTGCTTGACAGTGAGCTAGTCTAACCACAATCTGTTATTAAATGCTATTTGCAAAAGGACAAAAACATAGGGAAATAGTTTGCTGGCTGAACTGTATTGTATCTTTTTCATTTCTGGCAATAAAACACTTCATAAGTATACTAATTTCTTGTTACATGGCTTCATCCACCTGACTTTGTAGAATCTTCTATCTTTTCATAAAATCTTCAGAGTCATATCACAGAAATTTGAGTTGGAAAAGAAATGGTTTTCTTTTATCTAGTCCATCCCCCCCCCCACTGGCAAAGGATTGTTCCCTGCATTGTAGGGCTAACTCATGTCTTGATAACAAGTCCTGTGTAAAGGATAATGGGTTGTGCTGCTCCAGGAGCAGACTCCGAGGGGCGGGAACTGTGCCTCGATCTGGTGCTGGGGTGGGTAGTGAAGAAGTAATTTGTCCCAGATGTAGGCTTGGTACAAATTACTTCCCCAGCACAGCTCTTGCCCCTCTTAGCCCACCTGGAAGGGAGGGGAAGTAGTAGTCCTGTAGAGGCTGCTTTTCTTTACTGTACCCCCAACATTGCACCCCATAATATGGGTAGCCAGCATGGGAGAGGGAGCACTTTGTACCTCCTTACTTCCATGCATGGGAGTTTTGGGCCACAGTATGTCCCAATGTTCTTAGATGTCTGCTTCACGTTTCTGTAAGTCTCTTCATATTAGTTGTATGAGGAGAGGAACTGCAGGAACATGGCTCTAACTATGTTGTTGTAATTGATGTATTAAGAAGTTGTCTTTGAAAATAGTTTTAATCAATGTAGTTATGCCACCAGTCGCCTAGTTTACAACTTCTGTGGGTGAGACAAGCTTAGGCAGGTGACTTGGAAAAGAGCTCTGTGTAAGCTCGAAAGCTTCTCTCTCACCAACCGAAGTTGGTCCAATAAAAGAAATTACCTCACCCACCTTGTCTGTTTAATATCCTGGGACCAAAATGGCTACAACAACACAAGTTAGCAACAAGATGTTGTCCTTAAAATTTCCCACCATTGCAACAATGGGGTATTTTTCTGCTTCTGGTAACAACAATGGTAGTGTAGATTGGCCACTGGTGTCTTTACCACCATGTCATCTAGATTTGCTCTGAGCAGATGACCAGGTGGCTTAAAAAAACAGAAGGCTGCCAACTCCTTCTCTACACTACAGTTTTCATGGTTGCTAACATCAGTAGAATCAATGCTGGGAAGTTTTAGAGGAAAATGGTTCAGTGTAGACACTGACAGGACATAACTTTGTATTAAATAATCTGAGACATTTAAAAATGTGACTACCTGACCTCCCGAATATATATTATAGGTGGCCCAGGCAGTGAGTGACTCTACTGAGGGTTGTCCTACACTTTCCCCTATCCAGTTTTCAGTTGCTTATAACTTTTCTGGACTTCAACCATTTAGGCAGAAATCTTCCATCCTGGGTGTCTGCCTTAGGCTAAATTAAATATATATTTTAATTTCAGCAAAAATTATTCAACCATTTTTTCAGAACAAGGTTAGGAGGAAATTTCATGTAAAAACTTCATTACATGAGCAAAACAACTGTTTCATTGAGAAAGCTCTAGTACCTCTGTGTTTTGGATCAAGGACTTTGAAATTTGGCTAAGGGTGGAGAAGTTGTCCTGGTGTCCCTGTGAAAATCTACCCAAATTTGACCAAGCTTGGAGCATCTGAAAATCTCTGTTCATACAATTCCTTACCTACCTTTTGATTGTTGTATTAATCCCCAGGCTGCCAAACAGCAACAGCAGTAACCAGCTTGCACTCCGCTTCCCATGACTGGCTGTGGAAACAGGCCATAAGAAGTTCAGCCTCAAGGGTTTGACAGACAGCATGCTCGTGGCTCCTGATTGGCTCTCTGCCCTATGTAAAGTGTCTAGACAACTGGGGTGGGCAATGTGGGCCACCACCCAGGCTGCTATGATCATGGGGAGTCTCAGTGCCCATAGGACCCATGTGTCTGTGTCTGCATTGAAGGCTTCTGTAGCAAAGTATGGACAGGGGCAGGGGGTGGGGCAATGCTTAATTTGCTCTGGGGCTTGCCAGGGCTGAGTCCCAGCACCTCTAGGCTTGGTGGTTTATAGCCGCAGTACCTCTGGGCTCCTGATGAGGAGCTGCCACTCAGCTCTGAAGGCAGCAGTGCAGAAGTAAGGGTGGCAATACCATAACATGCCACTCTTGCATCTGTGCTGCTGCTGGTTGCAGCGCTGCCTTCACAGCTGGGTGCTACCCAGCCAGCAGCTGCGACTCTACAGTCACCCAGCAAGTGCCTAATTTGTGACCGGGCTTCTTTCATGACAAATGAAGCATGTCAGGGAGGGGGGAAGGGTTCTATGGGCAATGAAGCCACCTCTGGGCAGGGTCTGGGTCTCCTGTGTGTGGGACACCTGTAGGGAGCGGAGTTGGGGTGGCTGTGGCTGGTGCGGGTGGCTCAAGTGTGCTCATTTCAGCCAATCCCTGGCTGAGCTGGGAATGGGGTCTGCTTAGCCCCTTCCCTGCCCTCCTCAGCCCAGAGCTCACAGACTGCAGAGGGAGCCATAGTAGACTGACATGCCATCTGCTCTCCCAGGGCCGCCGTTGCCCCAGCCCACAGCTTCCCAGAGCCCCCAGCCCTGACTCTCTATTTGAAAATATAGAAAACCCCAAAAATATTTAAATGGTATTCTAATCTTGTTCAACAGTGTGATTAAAACTGCAATTTTTTTTAATTGCTTGACAGCCCTAGTGTGTGTGTGTGTGTGTGTATATATTTTATATATATATACACACACAATGTCTGTCTGTATATTCACATTGAAAGAATTTTTAGGCTGCAAAGTTAAGCACTCAGATATCAGGAAATGCCAGAATTAGGGTTGTCTGTGCAACCTTAAATTGGTTCCTTTGTGCATCTGTATTATGATTAGGTCTGGCAGAAATCAATTTTTATTTTTTAAACCTTACTGTAATCTGTTTTTGAGTATTTTTTTCAATTTTATTGATTTAAATTTTCACAGCTGTAGAACACTGGGGGTGGGGGGCCAGACAATTATTTGGTGACAGTAGATGTTGAGATTTATAACCATTAAAACAGAAATTGTGAACATCACATGTCAAAAAATACAAAGTGAATATCCTTAAATCAAACTCTAAGAAGTTCTAAAGCAAAACTTTTCTTAGGAACATAAGAACAACCATACTGGGTCAGTCCAATCATCCATCCAGCCCAGTGTCCTGTCTTCTGACAGTGACCAATGCCAGATCCTTCAGAGGGAATGATCAGAACAGAACTTTGCCTATCTGCAAATTTCAGTTTTTATTGATGGAAATATTTTTTGTCAATTTATGGTGGTACAGTAAAATTGATATTTATTGACACTTACCCATAAAAACGTAATCCCTACAAGCCTAATTATGATACAGTCTTTAACTACATTATCACAACTCTCCCCCCCCCCCCCCCCCGCCCCTAACTGTCTTATTCAGTACTCAGTATGGATGGTATTCAGAAAATTTAAATTGCTGATAATGAAGCTATTTTCTGCAAGATCACAAACACAATAGATGTCAATCAGAGCTCAGCTGTGAATATATAAAATGCTAATTCTCTGAAAAATTGGATCCTAGATTTTTCAACTGGGGCACTCAAAATTAGCGTACTCTTTAGACATAAATATCTGAGCCTCATTTCCTCAGCTGTAAAATGGGGATAACAAACTACTTTATACAGGGATGTTGTGAAGATAAATTAATTTAACAGTTAAGCAGTCAGATATGATTACTGGAGGAAATCAGTAATTCTGAATTCAATGCAAGGTTTGAATAGCGTGCAGTAAGTGAGGCATAGGGTCACACCTTGAATAATGAGGGTAAAATAAAATATTGAATAGCTGCTCAGTGAGCAGCAACCATCCTGTGCACTGAATGAGGCTGGATTGGAGGGAGGAGGGAGAAATAGTGTGAGATCATATGTACAGGCAACCTTAATTCTGACACTTTCTAAGTTTTGAGTGCTTGACCTTAAAACCTGAATATTATTTTAATGTAGTCTTTATACATAATATATAGAATTTATAAGCATTTTAACAAAGGTACATTCTGTCCACACTAGTTCAGCCCACATTTTGAAGGGCCATTTTTTCCAGCCTCCACGTAACTTTTAGAGGTAAGGTAGATATGTAATTTTGGGAAGAGTTCTGTATTTAAAATTTTATTGGCTTCTGTCTTGTCCCTCTAAGTAACACTTTTGTTTCCTTAATATGCTCCAGGTATTACTGATTATAAATAGTTGAAATGTGTTGTGTGACCTCACAGTCTCTTTTTTGGTGGGTGAGCATAAGCAGGCAGAGTTCATGGAATGATGATGACAGAGGCAGGAGCTCAGTAACGGCAGAGCATGTATTTATTACTGGAAGAGGGTGCAGATAGGCAGTTCTCCAACTGCTGCTGGTGCTGCTGACTCCAAAAAACACTTTCATTTCACTTTACACAGGCAGGAACCACCCCTTTACCTGACCTGTCACTCAGGTTACTTCCTCAATCAAAGTCCTCCTTCCCCTTCCCTGCCCCTGAGAAGCCACACCCTTTAGGGGCTGTCTGTGGATGTGCCCCACGCACAGACCCAGCCCAGCACAGTATCTTGGTTAGTTACACACACAACTCTGTAAGCAGCTATCCTGTCAGGTAAATCAGAAGCTTTTAATTTACTTTATATGTACTTCAGTGTTAATTATTGAGCTTATGGAGTAGCTACGGTACTTTGATCATATGGGGCACAGTTCTTGTGCTCTGGAGTCTGTGACTGATGAGTGGAAGTCTGTTTTACTGACTAGACCAGGGATGGGCAAACTATGGTCCACAGGCTGGATCTGGCCCACCAGCCATTTTAATCCGGCCCTTGAGCTCCCGTTGGGGAGCGGGGTCTGAGGCTTGCCCCGTTCCAGTGCTCCAGCCAGAGAGCAGGGTCGGGGGCCGCTCTACACACCTCCCAGAAGCAGTGGCATGGCCCCACTCTGGCTTCTGTGCCTAGGGGCAGCCAGGGGGCTGCATGCTGCCTCTACCCCAAATGCCGCCACCACAGCTCCCATTGGCCAGGAACTGCAGCCAATGGGAACTGCAGGGGCAGTGTCTGTGGACAGGGCAGCTTGCAGAGCCGTCTGGCCATGCCTCCGCATAGAAGCTGGGAAAGGGACATGCTGCTGCTTCCGGGAGCCGCTTGAGGTAAGCACCATCTGGAGCCTACACCCCTGAGCCTCTCCCCGTGCCCCAGCCCTGACCCCCCTCCCGCTCTCCAACCCCCCCATCCCAGCCTGGAGCACCCTCCTACACCCCAACCCCTCATCCCAAACCCCACCCCAGAGCCTGCACCCCCAACTGGAGCCTGCAACCCTTCCTGCACCACAACCTCCTGCCCCACCCCTGATCCCCCTCCCACCCTCCAAACCCCTCGGTCCGAACCCGGAGCACCCTCCTCATCCCTAGCCCCACCCCAGAGCCCACACCCCCAGTCAAAGCTCTCACCCCCTGCGACCCCACTCCGCTGCCCCAGCCTGCACCCTGAACTCCTCATTTCTGGCCACATCCCAGAGCCCACACCCCCAACCAGAACCCTCACCCCCTTCCAAACCCCAACCCCAATTTTGTGAGCATTCACCGCTCGCCATACAATTTCTATTCTCAGATGTGGCCCTTGGGCCAAAAAGTTTGCCCACCCCTGGACTAGACCCAAGTCCAAAACATAGCATACAAATTAATTAAAACTTTCTCAGACTGGTGAAATTATTCCATTAACACTGCAACAAAGCTAAAAATAGCCATAGTGGACTTGGTGTAAAGTCAATGGAAAATATGGGATATCTAAAATAAAATGTCAATAAGATTTTGAGGCTATTTAAAATGCTGTTTTCACCCTTCCTGATTCTGAAGGCAAATAATGGCTGAAGGGCTATTAAAGGGCCTCATCCCGAGAGGTGCTGAGCACTTGTAATTCCTACTGAAGTCAATGGGAGAAGCATCTCTAGAATCAGGCCCATAATGGGCTACTTGCATTCTGGCTCAAGGATGTCCTACCATGGATGTGGGGGAGAGGAATGTTTTCTCTTAGCTTGAGTGCCTCTCTCTCTTCCACCATAGGGAACAATTTTGAGATTGATGGATTCAGCTCTCTGAAAGCCCTGTTTATAATTGATGGTACTGGATACACACTAAAAGAACAGGAGTACTTGTGGCACCTTAGAGACTAACAAATTTATTAGAGCATAAGCTTTCGAGGGCTACAGCCCACTTCTTCGGATGCATATAGAATATAGCCATGTGGGTTCTAGGACATTAAAGAGACAATGTGGGTGAGATCATATATTTTTTTGATCCAGTGAAAGATATTACCTCACTCGCCTTGTTTCCCTAATCTTTTATCAAAAGATTCTTCTAGACATGACTGTGAATCATTAACATGTCCTTTGAATAATGTCCACTTAACTCTCAGCAAAGAAAAACAAGTTTAAATTAGCCTCTGCTAGAGTTTGAAGTGTTCACAAAAACTTCAGAATCTTAGCCTCTCCTCCTTTCTTAGTCTCCTTTCCTCTTCCCTCCCTTCCCCTCAATCCACTTTATTAAAGTAGCACCTAAAGGCCCTAGTCACAAACCAGGACCCTGTTGTGCTAGGCACTGTACAACTGACTCCATATCTCACTGTCATATCTTACATGATCTTGAGAGGTCTAGCTTCATATTCAGTATTTAACAAATACTCTGGTGTTCATCACTAGTTTGGGGAAATGGAAAATATATATTCTAACTATACAACAATACAATTTACTCTTTACTGGAGCATAAATGTTTCATTAAGATTTATTTTGCCGTCAAATATTAGGGCAATTTCTATATCTTATTGTGTTTGTCATGGAAAATTACTTGTGGGAGGTTCAGTCTAGTGCTCCAGAAGCCTTTATGATCAAGAGATTGGAAAATGGAAGGACAGTCTTTTTGTTCTGCGTTTGTACAGTGCCTAGCACAACAGGGTCCTGGTTTGTGACTAGGGCCCTTAGGTGCTACTTTAATAAAGTGGATTGAGGGGAAGGGAGGGAAGAGGAAAGGAGACTAAGGGTATGTCTACACTACGAGAGTAGTTCGATTTTACTTAAATCGAATATGTGGAATCGATATTGCAAAGTCGAACGTGTGTGTCCACACTAAGGACAGTAATTCGACTTTGTGAGTCCACACTAACGGGGCAAGCGTCGACATTGGAAGCGGTGCACTGTGGGCAGCTATCCCACAGTTCCCGCAGTCCGCGCTGTCCATTGGAATTCTGGGTCGAGCCCCCAATACCTTCTGGGGAAAAAAATGTGTCGAGGGTGGTTTTGGGTAACTGTCGTCATCCAACCGTCACTCCCACCCTCCCTCCCTGAAAGCGCCGGCGGGAAATCAGTTCGCGCACTTTTCTGGTCAGTGACAGCGCGGACGCCACAGCACTGCGAGCATGGATCCCGCTGCGACCATCGCTGCAGTTGTGGCCGTTGTCAACGCCTCGCAGCTTATCATCCACCTTTCCCAGAGGCAGATGCAGATAAATCAGGCGAGGAGGCTACGGCACCGCGGTGAGGGCCTGAAGTCTGAGAGTAGCACAGACCTGTCAGAAAGCACGGGACCCAGCGCCGAGGACATCACGGTGGCAATGGGTCATGTGGATGTTGTGGAACGGCGATTCTGGGCCCGGGAAACAAGCACGGACTGGTGGGACCGCATAGTGCTGCACGTCTGGGATGAATCCCAGTGGCTGCGAAACTTTCGCATGCGGAAGGAGACTTTCCTTGAACTTTGTGAGTTGCTGTCCCCTGCCCTGAAGCGCAATGACACCCGGATGCGAGCAGCCCTGACTGTCCAGAAGCGAGTGGCCATAGCCCTCTGGAAGCTTGCAACGCCAGACAGCTACCGGTCAGTCGCGAACCACTTTGGCGTGGGCAAATCTACCGTGGGGGTTGTTGTCATGCAAGTGGCCAATGCAATCGTTGAGGTACTGCTCTCAAAGGTAGTGACCCTGGGAAACGCGCAGGCCATCATAGATGGCTTCGCCGCGATGGGATTCCCAAACTGCGGTGGGGCTATAGATGGAACTCACATCCCTATCCTGGGACCGGACCACCAGGCCAGCCAGTACATCAACCGAAAGGGCTACTTTTCAATGGTGCTGCAAGCCCTGGTGGACCATAGGGGACGTTTTACAAACATCAACGTCGGATGGCCGGGCAAGGTTCATGACGCTCGTGTTTTCAGGAACTCAGGTCTGTTTAGACGGCTGCAGGAAGGTATTTACTTCCCGGACCACAAAATAACTCTTGGGGATGTGGAGATGCCTACAGTCATCCTCGTGGACCCAGCCTACCCGCTAATGCCCTGGCTCATGAAGCCCTATACTGGCGCCCTGGACAATGAAAAAGAACTGTTCAACTACCGGCTGAGCAAGTGCAGAATGGTGGTGGAGTGTGCTTTTGGCCGTCTCAAGGGGAGATGGAGAAGCTTACTGACTCGCTGTGATCTCAGCGAAACCAATATCCCCATTGTTATTGCAGCTTGCTGTGTGCTCCACAATCTCTGTGAGCGCAAGGGGGAGACCTTTATGGCGGGGTGGGAGGTTGAGGCAAGTAGCCTGGCTTCTGATTACGCCCAGCCAGACAGCCGGGCGATTAGAAGAGCCCAGCGGGACGCGCTGTGCATCCGGGAGGCTTTGAAAGCTAGGTTCCTGAGTGAGCAGGGTAACCAGTGACTTTTCAGTTTGTGTACAGAGAAGCTGAACCTGCCCCGTTTCTTTACCCACTAAATGTTCAGTATCCTCTCCAGTTACATACCCCGTTACCCCCCTTCCAACACACGTTTAAAAATAAAATCACTTGAATTTTGTTAATGAACACCGTTTTCTTTATTACTGTTTTCGTGGGAAAGTGTTGAACCTGGGACGCAGACTGTGGTGGGGAGCGGGTGTAGTGTAGTGATGCAAATGACGCTTCCAAACTCCAGGAATGACAGGCTCCGCAGTGGTGGACTGGTGGTTTCAACGGACCCTGCCACCCCTCCTGTTCGGGACTCTGTGTGTGGGGGGGCTATGTGACTTTGTGGCAGGGGGAGGACAGTTACAGATCCCCTGCTGCGTGGCTCTGTGATCCAGGATAAGGACCGCTGCATAAGATCTCTAACTGCCCTCCCCCGCCACAAAGTCACAGAGCACCCCCCACCCCCCACAGAACACTAAAACCACCTCCCAGAATGACCAGGGTAACTAGTGACTGCAATGTGTGTGTGCCCTGCTGCTGAACCTGCCCCCGCCTCTGTACCCTGGTAAAGGTGACTGTTCTGTCCAATTACCAACCCCCTTCCCCCCCTTCAGACAGACTCTCCTCTAAAGAACATGATGGAAACAGTAATTAACAGAAACGTATTTTTTATTAGCAACTACACATGAAACTGGGGGGTGAAACTTGGACGGGGGCTTGGGTGAGGCGGGAAGGAAAGGACTTGTCAAATTTTGGGGAATGAGAGCCTTCTAGTAGTAGAGCAGTCTGCAGGGGTGGAGTGAGAGTTTTCACGGACTCTGCCGCCCCTCCTTCTTTGGACTTTGGGTGAGGGGGGTATGGGACTTGGTGGCGGGGGAGGGCGGTTACAGATAGACTGCAGCGGGGCTCTGTCCTCCTGCCTCCGGTCCTGCAGAACATCCACAAGGCGCCGGAGCGTGTCCGTTTGCTCTCTCATTAGTCCAAGCAGCGTTTGAGTCGCCTGCTGGTCTTCCTGCCGCCACCTCTCCTCCCGTTCCATGTGTGAACGGTGCATTTGGGACAAGTTCTCCCTCCACTGGGTCTGCTGGGCTGCCTGGGCTCGGGAGCAGCCCATAAGTTCCGAGAACATGTCCTCCCGTGTCCTCTTCTTCCTACGCCTAATCTGCGCTAGCCTCTGGGAGTGTGATGCCAGGCTGGGTTGGGAGACAGTCGCAGCTGTGGGAATGGGAAAAAGGGAGTGAATTCCTCAGAAAGATAAATTTAGTTGTGAACAAAGAACATAGTCTTTCTCTGTAAAGAAGACCATGCACAGCACCTATCACATGCGCACTCAGGACAAGGTTGAATTTTCGGCCTTCGCATTCAGTGCCTGGGGTCATGCAGTGCAGATCAGAGAAGCGGGGCAGGACACCGGAATTTGTGTAGCAGGCCGACATGGTAAGCCGTAGACTTGTGGCTGCTTAAAACTTTAATAGTTGCACTGGCCTCCTTTCACATTGAAAGCAATGCCAGTCCCTGCTGCCAGCAATCCGGCAAGCATGAGCTCTGCCCCTGTCCCACCCCCTCGCGGCTGTCCCAGGGAAAGAACCCTGTATGCTGCCCCTCTCCCGCCTCCACCGCGTGGCTGTAAACCGCCGGTTACAGTTCTGTAAAGGAACGGGCAAGCAGTCCCAATACTAACATTCCCCTACCTAATTCAAAGCAGGTCACCATGAGCAACATCACCCTGATGAGGATCTCAGACACGGAAAAACAAAGAATGCTTCGGGAAAGCATGCAAAGACCAGGGCCGTATGCCACCATGCTCTGCAGGGCAATGATCCCGGAGTACTTGCTTGTCTCCTGGCGCGGAAATGTCTGCTATTACGGAAGACCCAATAAGGCCACTCTCCCCAGGAACCTGATGCAAAGGCTTTCCAATTACCTCCAGGAGAGCTTCGTGGAGATGTCCATTGAGGATTTCAGCTCTATCCCCGGACATATAGACCGCATTTTACTGTAGCTGCACTGGCAGGGACTAAACAGTAGAGCGGCTTGGGCAGAACAATCATGCAAAACCGGACATTGTTAGATTTTTTTTCAATAGTTGCACTGCCCAGGACTGAAACGTTAAGCGCCTAGGGCACACTAATCATGAGAAACCCATTGTTGTTATTGTTAATATTCCTGTTCTGTTAAAAATAAATGTTTAGATGTTTAAAACACTTACTGGATGATCCTTCCCCTGATTCTGTGTCCGGGTTAACGGCTGGGGACGGTTGGTAGGGGATCTCTGTAAGGGTGATGAAGAGATCCTGGCTGTCGGGGAAATCATCGTTGTAAGCGCTGTCGACTGCCTCGTCCTCCTCATCTCCTTCCTCATCTTCCCCGTCCGCTAACATGTCCAAGGAACCGGCCGTTGACAATATCCCATCCTCAGAGTCCACGGTCAGTGGTGGGGTAGTGGTGGCGGCCGCACCTAGGATGGAATGCAGTGCCTCGTAGAAACGGGATGTCTGTGGCTGGGATCCGGAGCGTCCGTTTGCCACTTTGGTCTTCTGGTAGCCTTGTCTCAGCTCCTTGATTTTCACGCGGCACTGCGTTGCATCCCGGCTGTATCCTCTCTCTGCCATGGCTTTAGAGATCTTCTCGTAGATCTTTGCATTCCGTCTTTTGGAGTGCAGCTCGGAAAGCACGGACTCATCGCCCCACACAGCGATGAGATCCAAGACTTCCCGATCAGTCCATGCTGGGGCCCTCTTTCTATTCTGAGATTGCACGGCCATCTCTGCTGGAGAGCTCTGCATCGTTGCCAGTGCTGCTGAGCTCGCCACGATGTCCAAACAGGAAATGAGATTCAAACTGCCCAGACAGGAAAAGGAATTCAAATTTTCCCGGGGCTTTTCCTGTGTGGCTGGTCAGAGCATCCGAGCTCGGACTGCTGTCCAGAGCGTCAACAGAGTGGTGCACTGAGGGATAGCTCCCAGAGCTATTAGCGTCGATTTCCATCCACACCTAGCCTAATTCGACATGGCCATGTCGAATTTAGCGCTACTTCCCTCTTTGGGGAGGAGTACAGAAGTCGAATTTAAGAGACCTCTATGTCGAACTAAATAGCTTCGTGGTGTGGACGGGTGCAGGGTTAATTCGATGTAACGGCGCTAAATTCGACATAAACGCCTAGTGTAGACCAGGCCTAAGAAAGGAGGAGAAGCTAAGATTCTGAAGTTTTTGTGAACACTTCAAACTCTAGCAGAGGCTAATTTAAACTTGTTTTTCTTTGCTGAGAGTTAAGTGGACATTATTCAAAGGACATGTTAATGATTCACAGTCATGTCTAGAAGAATCTTTTGATAAAAGATTAGGGAAACAAGGCGAGTGAGGTAATATCTTTCACTTGATCAAAAAAATATATGATCTCACCCACATTGTCTCTTTAATGTCCTAGAACCCACATTGCTATAACTATAATTATATTATATTATAATAATTGTAATTATAATATTATAACTATTAATTATACCTGCCTTTTTTATGCCACAAGATGTTGCTGTTGGCCTACAATTTATACAGCCTCCACCAGTTGAGCTGTCCAGTGACAACATTATAGTATCCTCCCATCACTGAGCCATTCTTTTTAATTCACACACAAATTTTACTGCAACAATTTTAAAGATCAAGCATTAAAAGCAAAGATGTATTTCTTTCAGTATCATGCTAGGGTTTGCACAAACCACAGAGGACTTGACCCAAAAAATGAATTATAAACCTATATAGCACATCTTTTATAGGGGGGGAGGGAAAGGGGGAAATCACATTTCTTCTTACCATCTCTAGTATCCACCCACCCATACCATCTTCATATTTGAATAAGTTAACTACGAATGAAATATAATCAAAATAAATTAGTGGCAAACATACTACTGTACATTGGCACTGAATTCAGAGGAGTAGATTACAGAATCTTGCTATTTTGCAGATCCTGTGTATTATACATTTCTAACAGAACAATCTCAACACCAAACCATCGGAGTATACTACAGGTATTTTGGAGGAAAATGTAGGCAGTGAGATTTTAGGAAATTTATGAAAATGCAAAATAAAATGTTTGTATGCAGTGTTGTGGTAGCAGTATTGGTCCCAGGATATTAGAAAGTGAGATAGACAAGCTATTGAGCTTGCACAGAGCTCTTCTATGGGTCTCTCTCACCTACATAAGTTGGTCCAATCAAATATATTACTTCACACACTTTGTCTCTATAATAGATATGTACATTTTATAAGGCAAAATGATTTCTCAGCAGCACTTCTTCATAATCTGCTCTAGTCACTATCAGAGTTAACATAGACTGGTGCATGTAGATCTATATATAGCGGTTCAAAGTCAACACTGATGTAAACAGACACAACTTCATTGACTGCACCCATTTACACCAGGTCTGAATTTGGTCCAGTTTCTCTTCTGCCTTTAATTTATTTCTAACTGTTGTTTCAGAAGTTCTTTTTTGTAACACCATAGTACACTTATAAAGTTTGTGGACAATACAAAGCTGGGAGGGGTTGCAAGTGCTTTGGAGGATAGGATTAAAATCAAAATGATCTGGACAAACTGGAGAAATGGTCTGAAATAAATAGGATTAAATTAATATATTAAATTAGTATATAGGTAAATAAGGACAAATGCAAAGTACTCTAATTAGAAGGGAACAATCCGTTGCATACATACAAAATGGGAAGTGACTGCCTAGGAAGGAGTACTGCAGAAAGTGATCTCGGGGTCATAGTGGATCACAAGCTAAATATGAGTCATTGATGTAACACTGTTGCAAAAAAAGCAAACATCATTCTGGGATGTATTAGCAGGAGTGTTGTAAGCAAGACACAAGTAGTGATTCTTCAATTCTACTCCACGCTGATTAGGCCTCAGCTGGAGTATTGTGTCCAGTTCTGGGAGCCACATTTTAGGAAAGATGTGGACAAATTGGAGAAAGTCTGGAGAAGAGAAACAAAAATGATTAAAGGTCTAGAAAACATGACCTCTGAGGGAAGATTGAAAAAACTGGGTTTGTTTAGTCGGGAGAAGAGAAGACTGAGAGGGGACATGATAACAGTTTTCAAGTACATAAAAGGTTGTTACAAGGAGGAGGGAGAAAAATTGTTCTCCTTAACCTCTGAGGATAGGACAAGAAGCAATGGGCTTAAAATGCGGCAAGGGCAGTTTAGGTTGACCATTAGGAAAAACTTCCTGTCAGGGTAACTAAGCACCGCAATAAATTGCCTAGGGAGGTTGTAGAATCTCCATCATTGAAGATTTTTAAAAGCAGGTTAGACAAACTCCTGTCAGGAATGGTCTAGATAATACTTAGTCCTGCCATGAGTGCAGCGGACAGGACTAGATGACCTCTCCAGGTCCCTTCCAGTCCTATGATTCTATGCATTTGCATGATACATTTTCAGTCTGGCTGCATTCAGGAGGTCGGGCTTGAGGATGGTTGTGTTCAAGGGAGGCCTTTGTTAACTTCAGAAACTACATAGATCTGACATCATCAGCTCTACAGGACTGAAGATGCCCTCTGGTTAAGGGATTTAGAAGCCTCGGCAAAACTGGAATTTATGTTTTCTAAAGTCAATAGGTCAATGGCTTGTTTACACTACACAGCTTTTAGCAACACGGCTGTGTCGTTACAGCCATGCTGCTAAAAATTGGGCAGTGTAGCTGCTGTTTGTCGGCTCTCCTGCCGACAAAAAAATTCCACTCCCCAATGAGCGGCATTTGCGTTGTTGGCAGGAGAGTGGCTCCTGCCGACAACGCGCTGTTCACACTGGCACTTGTTGCGGCCAAACTTTTGTCTTCTGAGGGGAAGGGGGGGGGGAGGTTTAACTCTTCTGAAAGACAAAAGTTTTATCATTCAATTGTCATTGTAGACATAGCCTAAGAGCTTCACTGAGGAAGCTAGTAGAATTAGTAAGGTGCTCTCTCTCTCTATATATATATATATCAGAAACAATGATGTCCAAAGTCTGTATTAGCAGCTAAGAGGATCAGTCTTTCCTTGAAGGCTAATAAATTCCTAGATACATCTCAGTGGAGCAATGGACTAAACATTGCAAGTAGCTATTTATAATCATATATGGGACCCTATTGCAGATATGCATGTGGAGTGATGATTAAAGAAATTGATGGTGCTCTTTATAAACTTCTTAATCAAACAGAAACACTAAGATAGGATTAAAAATTGTGTGGGAGTTTGATGTGATTAATGGAATCTTTGCAATGATGGAAGGTCATCTTAAAATACCATTAAGAAGATTCTGAAGCTAACTTAGATTAGATGATTTTTTGATGAAATAGATGTGGTGTCACTTCTTACATTCAGCAACATATTTTCTCCAGATTTGATGGCACATTTTTTTTAGAAAAGCCACAGAAGGAAAGAAAGAATGAGCAAGACTATATGGCACTTTTCCTTTCCCATTTCCTGGCTGCATTTCTCTTGTCTTTCTTATTTAAATTTGGTACTAAAAAAAGCACTGAAACAGAATGTGCGAGCAACCTGGCAATAACTAGACTTACAGTAACCGCCCTACACCGTTAATACTGGTACACAAATCAAACTAATTCTCCCAGAAAGTAGCATAGAATAATCAAATAGAAATAACTGTCAAGAATGATGGCTTGCAGCTGCACCTGCCCAGTCTCTAGGCAGCCTATGAGCACAGATGAGCCACAGCAGGGCTGTCTCATTGGCTGCTGAAGTCAGCAAACCCACTTTTAAGCCCAACAGCAACAACCAATCTCTGGCTGCTTAATGCACAGGCCTGCAGCTGTGATCTCTTCTGTGTCTGTCTTGCTCCAGCTCTGATCCTACCTTGTTACCAGCCTTGTTCTGGCCCTGCCCAGCCCAGCCCAGCCCAGCCTTGTCCATTCCACTCCAGCCCCTGATTCCCGGTTCCTGACTTTGACGTTTGGTGCTGTTCCTGGCCGCTGACTCCGGCTCTGACTAGTAGGAAAGACTGCCTATATCTCGGTTTCTGACAGTAACAACTAATCTCAGACAACAGAAAAGGAAAACTCAAGAAAAATTTTCACCCCCAAATCTTACCCAGGAACATCCCCTCATCCATCTTTAAGAATGCGGTTTTTGGTCCTGTCTACTGAGTTTTGTGTGTCACAGACTGTTTAAGTGCTTAGATCCTGGTGGTGTCTATTGCTGTTAAACTTAGTCTAGAGGACTGTGTGTGAGTGCGCTGGGGGCATGCCTATGACTTTGCTTCCACTATGACCAGTTGTGTCAAACTGTATTGGGAGGAGAGAATCCTACACATTTTCTGAAGGAGCAGCAGGGATCATTGCTGTGTGCACTTTCCCCAGCTCACTTGAAGGCTTTCTTCTGCCCTACATAGAAATCATGCCTCCAGCCACCACCAAAAGGGCATTAAACTTTCTCTTCCCCATGTGGCTTACGATCTGGGATCCTTAATTTGTCCCTAAAATCAAAAACAAATATAAAAAAATACAAAGTATTTGTAACAAATCTTTGAAAGAACACTCCCCAACCCTCATTTATTTCCAGTATGGCTTTCTGAGGGACACAATCACTGGCAGGGAGGAAGGATCATAGTAGCAATGAATTTCTCAACTCCATACTGATAGGACTAAATTTACATAACCATAAGAATGGATTATCATTTGTTCCATCTGAGAAACTCTAGAGGGTCCCCTTTGAGACCTTCTTTCTCTAGAGACTCTTAGAAATCTAAATGAACACCTCTACCTGCCCATCTGTATGTTGGACCCATGCCACAGATGTGGCTAATTCCTGAATGGCAAAAAGTGTAATTGTAGGAATTATAAAACACCATTGTTCATAAGCATGGTTGTCCTTGTTAACAGTTTTATCGACTATATTTTTATCAGTTAAATGTTTCCAGTGCTTCTAATTTTTCAAGGAGACTCAAAGATTTTTTTACATCTGGAGAATTTCCTCAGGATAAGGCTTAATTTTCTACTAATCAAAATCATTTGGCACTATGGAAAATAAATTGGAAGCAGAGTTTTCCACTTATTAATTGATTTCCAGACATACAACTGGTGCTTCTTCAAATTGAAAACATTTGCCTTTCCGTTACTTCTGATGTTTATCCATCATTCTTCACTATTGTTCGAGTACTTATAAAAATGTCACATACATAAGTTTGTGATAAACTTTGGGTTCAAAACTTCCTCCCTTTTGGAGCATGACTTCTAAACTCTGTACCATGGATGTTCTTCTGTAATCTGCTCATCTCTTGCATATGTGTGTTTGGTATGTCCCAAAGCAGAACTTTTGAGCTAGTACTACTGACACTCTTCACTAAGGCCTCAGTTTAACAACGCACTTAAGCACCTGCTTAAGGTTAAGCACATTTTAAGTCTATCTCTATTCAGCAAAGCATTTAAGCACATGCTTCAGAGTATTGCTGAATTGTGGCCAATGCTAAGTAAATTCACTGCTTTTGCTGTGAATGTACCATCCATAAGCAATGAAAGTCTGCAAGTCACAGGATCTTATAAATCTCTTATTTCCTCTTTAGATATCAATCATTCCTTGTGAAATCAGATTCATAAGTGAGAGACTCCCAAGATAAAATATAGGGCAAAGCTCATCTAATAATTTCTGTCTCCTGATCAAGATTCTAGATATAATCAGTTTTTTGATACTGAGAAGAGGATAAGGAACGGAAAGGAGAGGAAGGGAGCCTAGCAAAGCATTGAATCTGGATGACTCCAGTCGATTGGCTTGATCATGTTCTTGAGATCTTGTTATAGCCTTCTTTTGTAATAACTTTGCTGCCACTAATTGTGTCGTTATATTGCTTTTTCTTCTGGTAGACCTTCCAAAGCAATGGGAACTCTAGAGTGGCAAAAGGCAATAGATTAACTACTCTAGCAGGAATAGGGAAAGCCATGCAATCACTGGAGGATAAAAGGACTTTAGAATCAGTGAGCCAAATCCCGTCCTCAGATAATCACTTACAGTTCTCAATGATTTCAGTGAGAGTTACAGATGCAAATTTAAAAGCAAAATTTAGCCCACTGAGTCCTTTAGGAATCTGAGCATCCAGATCAGCCCTTATTGACTGAATACTGCAAGGATGTAGCTTTGTCCTTAGGACTCATGGATTCAATGATTTTCACATTTTAAAATATTTATTAATGGTTTTTACCGCTTAAAGACTCTTGCATCTAGGCAAGTAGATATAACAGTATCAGGTGATCCATTTGATGAGGCAGATGAGGGCTGCCAAGTTAAAACCTAAGCTGCATGGAAAAACTAAAAGTAAGTAGGAAATCTCACAGATCTAATGATTTGTCACAGGGGCTCATGTATTCTGAGCAGGAGGCTACTGGTGGTACATTCCTCAACAGGCAGCTGCCATGAGTTACACGCAATTAAGTACATCTCAACAATTTAATTTTCCAATAAAAAGAGATTTTAATTAAAATAATGGTATCTGTGAATGTTAGTATTTTTTGCAATAAATTTGTTACTTTTGTCTTTTTCCATAACAGACTAACTTATATAAATTGCCATCACAAACCACTCCCCCATCTCAGATGTTATTTCGTCCCACTGCAGAAAGTGAGCAAGAACTCCTGTAATTAACTAGCTTTTTTGCGCTCCCTCTACTGGATGGAAGATGGGAAACTAACTTGTTCAAGTGTTTACAGTGTGATACATTGATGGCCACCTAGGAATTTAGGGTTGTGGTCACTATGCTGCAAACCGTGGCCTCTTGGAGCTTCACCCTGGCAGCAGGAATAGAACCTACATCCCACTTGCTCTGAAAGTACAGGTCCTGCTACTTTAACTAACGTGTCAGCAGTATGTAGGACATGTGACACACTGTCCAGTGATTCTTACTCCATCCAATAGTGGGTAGTGGAGTACATATACACTCTAGCCAGTTCATTATATTTTCCCAGTGTGAGCAGCTAAATTAGAGGACTTACTCTAGCCCACTGCAGTAGACCCCTATAATATCTGGAACCTAAGTTCATGGGTTCTGTTCCTCGCACTTCATGTGTGTAGTTGGCTGTTTCTGACCAGAATGTCTCTGGCTGTATGTGTTCATGGATTGTTCCACTTGCATGAACTGAGTAGTAACACTTAATTTCTTTTATTTTTTTTTCAGAGAAGTTTAGTACCCATTGCTTCTTTTCCCTTTCATAAGAGCAACAACAAAAAACACCACTGTCTCCCCCCACTCCCAGCCTACAAAAATGTACAAAAGTTAAATAAAGAATTAATATTAATGTGCAATTGACTCATAAAAAGGAAAAAGAGAATCTGATGGGCCACTTAAATCTCAGCTTGCAGTACAGTATCTCTGACTTTACTTTGCTTTAAACTGCCATATTCATTGTCAGCTTTTGTTCTGGAGCATTGTATGAGATTTTCAGTTTTCTTAGTTTCTTTTCAAGCACTGACTGTTCCAGTGAGATCATTGATGTTGACCCTAGCTCAAGATGAGTTTTTAAATAGAAAAATTTAAGAACTTGGGTGTAGGCAGGCATACACACCCACAAAATACAGGTTTTTTCCCCCTAAGGGCAACAATTCCTGTGGTATAATGACAGGGTTTTATTTGTTATCTTTCTTCTGTATGCCTTGCAGAAATGAAGTGCTGGCAGACTGGCAGTAAAGCAAAATTTACTAGCACCCTGTTCTCTGAAGTGCTGTATGCCAGGCCAGGCCTAGCACAGAGGTCAAGTTTCTGGTAAATTTCACTTTGCTGCCAACCTGCATACAGAGCAAACAGAACAGAGAACTGGAGGGGGTTGGGAAAGAGTAGACATAACAGGAGCAAGAGTTAGGAGAGGCAACAAAGGTATCAGAAATGGAAAAGAGAGGATGAAAGAAAGTGTAGGGAACAAATTATTAATTGAAAAAAAAATATCGAACAGAGTGATATTTAGAGGTTTTTTAGTTAATGTTTATTATTTTTATTATTTATACAGTGCCATAGGTTTGCATGGTATGCTAAAGCCAAAAAGGATAAATTGTGCCTCAAGGAGCTTAAAATTTGCTGCCTGTTCCTGCAAACACTTACTCATATACATAATTATTTGTGTGTATTCCATATAGAGAAAGTGTTGCAGGAGATGAACTGCAATTCTGCAAATACTTATGCATATGAATCACTTGATACATGTGACTGGTACCACTAGGGTGACCAGATAGCAAGTGTGAAAAATCGGGACAGGGGGTGGGAGGTAATAGGAGCCCATATTAAAAAAGCCCCAAATATCGGGACTGTCCCTATAAAATCGGGACATCTGGTCACCCTAGGTACCACTGAAGTCATTGGGACTCTGCACAGGGATCTAGTCACGCAGAAGAGCTTGCAGGATTGGAGTTAGAATATCTACCGATCATAAAATAGTTTAACAAAGATATTATTTGTAACTTGATTTTATGTTTTATTTTCATGTTTGTGTTTTTCTCTTGTAAAGTCAATAAAATATATTTTATTAAGAATTTTTCAGTAAGTCAACAATCTTCTAACAAAAAGTACATAGACAAAGCAAAGCAATCGGATTTCTTAGCTCCTTGGGCCCCAATGTTGCTGGTCACTCTGCTGCAGTATTTATCATCTCAGGATGAGGCTCTCGGTGATCAGAACAGCTCTCTAAAAACCTTGAGGGCTTGCATAATAAATTTGAGGATATAAGGGGAGCCATAACCTCTGTGAAACAAAGCTGGAAAATCCATTGGCTCGGACAAATTATCTGAACAACTGAGTTGAAGGGGCAGACAGGGGAATAGTGCAAGTGGAAAAACAGCTGTCGACTCAACTCCTCCCATGAGGAAGCTACTGATGAGAGGAAAGATTTTTTTGTGATCAAACGTATTACTGTACCGAGAGACAAGTAAAGAACCTTCACAATCAAGCTACAGCTAAAAATATCTGGATCTTGAGCTTCCCTGTGGAACAGCAGGACCTAAATCCAATTGACTTTATTCTTAATAGAATCCCAAAGCTCCTTGACTTAGATACAGAGGACTATCACATTATTCAGCGATACCTCAGGATCCTGACCAGGTACACATCACAGAACACTGGACTTGTAAGTCTCCTGGTTTCTTGTTTTAGATTTCAGACACAAAGAATCGTAAAGGCTGCCAGATCCAAGAAAGACATCTCCTTTGAGGGACAGAAAATCTCCTTTTTTCCAGAGATAGGCCCAATCACAAAAGCAAAAAGGAGGGAATGGAATGTGATCAACAAGGATTCTCTACAGGAAGGAAGAGAAGCTGATGTACTGTATCCAGCCATACGGTGAGTTGTGCACAACAATCTGTCCTTCTTTTGGGATAAGTTTTCAGCTACTAAGCTGTTAGAGAAAGTCAAAATGAAAACATAAGCAGCAGATAAAATTTAACTGCATCACGGTTAGGACACTAACACTCCTTGTTTCTATTTTGTTTTGTTTTTCTATTACCACATACGGTATTCATGTTTAAATATTCTGTTAGGATGTAACTTTTGTATATAATCCTATGACATGTTTATCAAGACATCCACGGGCTCTATCCTATACCTCTTACTGGCATTGTGGAAAGGCTCTGTGTACACTGTGGCAAACTGGATGTTTTGACACTCTAATGATTATTCAGCAGCTTCATTAAGATTAAAAATGTAGGCTTTAATAAATTAAATATGAAAATGAATAACTCAATCTGCACAGGAATCCCCTATTTTTTATATTAAATTAAGTTTATTTTACTCTGTCCCCATATTTTCAGTGTGTTGCAAAAAATTTTATTGGTAATGAATAATAGCATAATAATAGTAGAAATTGCATGGGGTGAAATTGGTACCTAGGAAGGGGATAGTTGGGGTTTGTGGTACCTGCGGAGGTGTGGGAGGCAGTTTGGGATTGTGGGATTAGAACATTAGATGGATGTTTCTGCTAAAATGATCAACTATGAAATAACTAATGATGACATTTAAATTGCCATCACTAACATTATGTCTTCATTGCACAAAAAAGATGTTTTACATCAAGATCTAACTTGAGCTAGCTATCCTGATGTAAAATCCTAGTGCAGATAAGGCACTGTAGTGTTTATCTTGTTTAAAGTAACCCACAGGTGGGGGTACAGAGTTGGCCTCTACTTGTTACATAGAGGTAAAAGCTACCTGTGCCTTGTTTACACAAGGATTTTACATCAAAATAGCTATCTCGAGTTAGATATCTCAATGTAAAAACACACCTATTTTTGCAGCAAAGATATAGCTTATGTTTCAGAGTTAAAACCCCACTAGAATGATTGTGGCAATTCATGCACTGGGCTCAGACTGTTTTAGGCTGTCCTCAGATACATCCGTATGTTCAGAATAGTACTCCCCTTGACCTCAGTTGCAGTTGTGAGGGCTGCAAATCAGACCAGGAGTCTCAAGTTGGGCATTCAGAAAATGAGGAACACACAGTTAGTGGCCATTTCTGGAATGTCTGGTTCAAGCAACTTGCTCAGCAGCACACAGGAACTTTGCGGCAGAGGCAAGGATAGAATCCAATTCTCGAGCATGGCATTCAACTTTCACACACACATTCCCAGCCCCGCTAAGTCTCTACAAATCCACTCTCTGGATCATCTTTTCTCTTCCTTCAGCTCTCTGTCTTATTCGCTGAACACCTTCCAACATCTGCAACAAATGAGGCAAGGGGTGTACAGATAACAGCCTCATAACTATATGGCCCCAGTTCATTCCGTGACCACCGTCCATTCTGTGTAGTGAAAAGAAAGTGTTGGGCAATCTTAGCTATCGGTCATCACTACCGCTGCCAACTATAATAGCTACATGGTAGGTCAAACCCACCTTCTTCAATGTTCAGTGTAACACAGTAGTTCCCAAACTGTGGGTTGTGACCCCAAATGGTGTTGCACTATCAGATGATCCTTAGTGTGCAGAGAATGCCATTTTGCTCCGCACAGCATGACCTCTCTTGTGTGGTGCATGTGAGGTCATGATCTGTGGAAGACACCATTTTCCTCTACCAAATGGCATCCTCAACACAGCTTGACCTCACATGCACCTTACATATGAGGTCATGCTATGCGGAGGATGCCATTTTGCAGAGGAAAATGGTGTCCTACATGAGGTGTCACCTCACACATATAGTGCATGCGAGGTCATGCTGTGCAGCGGATGCCATGTTATTCTTCAAAATGGTGTCCTCCCTGGTGTCTAGGGTCCCAGGAGGAAATAAATCATTAAAATGGGGTCAGGCTACCAAAAAGTTTGGGAACCCCTGCTCTAACCTTCCCACTTGCTTTCAAACAAACAAAAGTAAAAATGAGAGAAAACAGATTATAGAATAAAGTATTAAGACGTTATGAAAGGTGATACAAATATATTTGAATTGAAACACAAACAAACAGCATAGGCCTGTGAAGACTGTGATTTGGAGGGAGATACCATCACATTTGGGTTGATTTTAAAGCAGTTTTTGAAGTTTCATCCTCTAATAATGAAGAATTTTTGCACTGTATTTCATTAAGACATTAAAAATCTTCCCTTTTTTGTAATCTGCACTATCCAAATTATCTGGGTATTGTGTAGTACTTTATAGCACTGATAACATGTGACATATGACAGCAGTGAACACCAAGGCACACACACCAGTTAGAACACACATACAACATACACCTAAACAAGAACATGCAGCGCAGAAAAGTTAAGAACATAAAATTACAACAAGCATCATACACAAGTTCATAACATGGAACACTGAGAGAAGATAACAACAACATGATAACTCACAAATTAACAGCAGTGGGCAACCCACAAGTCCGTATGCAAATGATTTCCCCCCCCTTGCGACCCCATCGGCTTGCCTTATTAATTTGTATTTGGCTTCTGTTTTGCATTGTTGATGTTAAGGATAGGAGGACGGTCAAGAGAAACCCTAGCTGGGACCCTCGCTACAGCAAAACCAGCCTGGCTGAGTCCCCCTCTCCTCCCACTAGCGCTGCTAATCGCTCCCTTATGGGGTGCCTCTTTCCAAGCAGTAGTAACTTTGGAGTGTGAGGGCAGGACTCTGTTTGCAGCAGACGGAGCCCCGCAGAGGGGAAGAGGGGCTGCTCAGGGATCTCACGGGCCCAGCCAAGCCCCGGACCGGACGTGGGAGGCTGCAAGGCAGAGCATCGGGCGTACTTGGCGTAAGCTGGGTGCTATTCAGGAGCTCGCTCCCCTCCCCCAGCAGGAGTCTGTCCGTTGGGGGGAGGGAGGCGGCCGTAGGGAGAATGCGTAAGGCGGCGGTTGTTGTTGCCGCCTGCTTCCAATGAGCTCATCCCGCTGGCTGCCTGCGGAGGAGCCCCGCTCGGGACGCACCGAGGGCCAGGCAGAGGTGCCCGGAGGGGGAGAGGGGCTGAGGAGCCGGCCCCCGCGAGGAAGGGAGGTAAGTGCCGTCCCCGCCGCTCGAGCGGTGCCCCTCGCCGCGGAGGGGTTTGCAGGGGCTGGGTGGGGCTGGAAAGTGTGTGTGAAAGTTTCAGGCTGGGAATGTGCACGGGCATGTCTGTGCCGCTGGGAGCCCAGCTCCGCCGCTTCCTGCGCCGCCGCGGCTCCGCGCCTGGGGACCCGGCCTGGGGCGGGGGAGGAGCGGCGAGCAGGAAACCTGAGGGGGCTGCTGGGGCTTAGCAGCAGGGCGCTCTGCTAACAGGTAACTTGGGGTGAGGTGCTGAGCTCAGGCTCTGCTGAGCTGCAACGCTGGGCACGGGCCTGGGGGGCTGGGCTGGGGCTGGCGCCTGGGCACTGGCTTTGGGGGGCTGGGCTGGGCGGCACCTGGGTACGATATGGGTGAGTGGTCTGGGGCACCTGGGCACGGTATGCGGGGTGGGCTGGGGCTGTCACCAGGGCACGGTATTGGAAGGAAGAGGGTGGGTGTGGGCAGTGGCTGGCCCCTGCACTTGGGATGGGCCAGGCTGGGCTGGAGTTGGCATGTGGACACGGTATCCAAGGGGGGAGGCAGGCTGGTGGACAGGCCTGGGCTCAGGCTGGTGGGTGGACATAGTATGGGGGTGGGCAGGCTGGCACATGGCAAAGTATCACAGCAGAGGATAGGTTGGGGCAGACTCCTGGAGGTAGTACTGGTGGGGGCTGGTAGCTTTACCCTGTTTTTTTTGGAGGGGGGGCTGAGTTGGGGCTGACACCTGGGCACAATTTGGGGAAGGTCTGAGCTCTGCCTGGTATTTTGGCATAGGTGAGATATGGGAAAGGGAAAAGGAGGACCATTGATGGAAATGGCCTTGCCTTTGCTCAGGCATTGTTGGGTGAGTGAGGGGGGGCGGGGCAAAAAGCAGGTGTTGGTTGTAGCTTGGACTCACATCTGGTGCAATGAGGGAACAGTTATGTTAGGCAGACCTGTCCCTTTCCAGACTGAAAGTTGAAGGCTCCTATTTATGCAGATTTTATAGAATCATCGTGTCCATGGATTTTACACACAAGGACATGGCCTACCCCTGTCTTTTAGTCCAGGATTTTTCGGATGTTACTGGGAGTGGAGGATTCCATGAGAATAAATAAAATCTACTTTCTGCTTAGCCTGGGAACTACTCTGAAATCAAGAAATCTTGATCTGATAATGCTTGCTCTGTTTTTAATTGATATTTGAGGTAGGGGTAGTTAAGAAGCTTAGAAAATTGCTTTGCATTTGTTTCATCAAGTATATACAGCAACTGCAGCCACATAGAAGGAATGGGCATATGCCACCATGTCATGTGACATGCTGCTGTCTTGCCCTATTGTCAAAATATAAACTGAACTACCCCAAAGGAGGATATGAAGCATTTCAGGCAGCATGGGGGAGAAGGCAGGATTTTCAGTTATTCACTTTTTCTGCATTAAGAGATGGTACTATCAGAGGTGGCTTTGTTGCCTGAATTTGTAAATCCAGGTCTCATCATCTCGTCCTAACTAAAAAGAATAAAAAGACATGTTAGCTGATGTGTTACTGTGCATTTGCGGCTCTCAACATAATCTGCCGTGAACTGAAAGGCATGGCATGAAACCAAAACAATAGAAATCATATTGGATTTGTTTCTTTAACGTGTACTTCACATAATTTTCTGTAACCTCATTGTAATGACTTAACACTTCTGATGTCAGTAACTGGCACAGAAAGAGTGAAATAATTCTCTGTGTGTGGTGGATGGAGGGAAATCTGTTTTTTGTGTGAATAAGTGTACTTGGAAATAGAACACAGCTGAAAGGTATACTTCTATGGTGAGGGGGCTAGGAAGAAAGGAGTCTGGATCATCTAGTTTTTGATACTGATTTTGTTCCTGTCATGTGGCATCTGCCAAAGTGGCACTTTTGTAGTTTACTTTGGAAGCTAACTATCCTGGTTGGCAAAGCAAGTGTGCTACTGCTTTACTACCGGGAAAGCTGAGATTTCTTTTTACAGAAAACTTGTATGGTTGGTAGGAGTGAAAGAATTTGCAAGTGACAGGAAGGTGCTCATTTATAGTATTTGAGTCCTTTACTCATCAAGACTATTTAAAGAGTCTTAAACTGGGTAATCACGTTGCATGTCAATTGTTTTTTAAAGTTCCTATGTCAGCCAAATTTTTTGGTGGCTATTGTCTTTACATATATCCTGATGGCTTTAATTTTAAAAGTATCTGGAAGTAAGGGAAATAAATGTGGTATCTTACATCCTTCAGAATTTCCTCCCAGTGTAGATTCAGATACACGACTGCCAAAAATGAACCTATTCAGAGATTTCCTAATTGTTGTGATTTGACAATAGGTGATGGGGAAATAGTGTCATTATTAAATTATGCTAGGAAAGCAAGTGAATAAATGTGAATAAGCTTTGGGTTAGCAGTGTAAACATACAGGTATGGCAATGTATATGAGATTTGTTTATTTGAATGCTATGTTGTGCGAGCTGTCCAGCTTTCTTGGTTTAGCTAACCACTGGAATGTCCAAATGATAAATTACCGGGTATGTCCACTCTAGAGCCAAAACATATTTGGTTCATAGCCAAGCTTGCTCAGCTTCCCATAACAGCCTTTATAAAGAGACATTTTGTCTCTCCAACCACAGTCTTGTAGTTGGTGCCATGGCAACTTTGTGATCTAAGGGTATTATTTTAAAGACATCTGAGCAATCTTAACTGAACTGTTCACTTTTTCTTTAATAGTGTTTCATATTATCAGGATTAATACTTTCCTTGGTAACAAAATATTAATCAACAGCTCTTCAAACTCGCATCTCTATAAGAATATGATCGTGACCTGTTGTTGTGACACCTATTAACACTGCTGGAGGTTAAAGTTTATGCCAGTGGTAGTATTCTAAACACCTAATTTTGCTCTAAAGGTTTTCTTTTGGCTAAAAGATGGTATTCAAAGCCTCTATCTGACACTGATTTTTCTTTTATCTTCTAGAAAATGTGAGGAAAAGTCAGTTCAAATGTTAATTACGAGAGCGTGCCCCACCCCTCCCAAAAAAACAAAATAGATAATGGATGGATTGGTTGTTTGGGGTGGTGGTTGATTTTTTTTGGTATTGCTCTGAGTTCCTTTGCCTTAACATGAAGGTTGGCAAGCTATTTATCCTGCACGCTATAGTAATTGGGTATAAAAATACACACATATATAGTCTTTTACCTAACAAATGTCTAACTTTTTATATTTAAAGAAGTGTGCAGATACAGGAGGCATTGTCATGCTTCAGATTGTAGGCACTCCAAAGTAGTCATTGGGGATTACTATACCACTAGTTTGTGGACGAAGAAAAGGAATTATGTGAAACAAGGACTAAATCACACCAACAGGTGGATAATTCTCAGAGACCATTTCATTTTTTATTTAACTACTCTTTTTGAAATAGGGGATTTTAAAAACCATCTGGGTACAAAGGAATTGTAAACTCTGATCTCGCCTCATGCCCTCTCCCAAAGAAGGGAGGTAGATAGAGGCATCAGTTTCCTAATATTCATAATAATCAACACGTTCTGTCACACTGCCTAATTAACGTTAGGGTGCCTACTCTTTATTGTATTGTTTTTATTGCTCTTTCATTATTCTTTTTTAACATGATTGATCAAGCCTTTTGTCATTTAAATCAGAGAAATTTTGTAAGGAGACATTCCAACACTTGTACCTGGTTATAATATAATATAATTCATTCTTGTATAGTGCTGAAACATACATCCAAGGATCTCAAAATGCTCTGTCAATATCAATAATTTAAGTCTCGCAGCACCTCTTTTAGATATCCCTAATTTACATTGGATGAAACCAAGGGACATAGGCTAAATGACTTGCCCAAGGTCACACAGTCTGGCAGAATCTAAAGTAGAACCCAGATTATCTTGAGTCCAATAGTTCATCAAAATACCATCTTTTCCCCTTGATCTCTTCATCTTTGAATTTTATTGCAACACCTAAACTAACATCCTGCCTCTTGCTTTTCTGTCCAATGGCTTCATAAAGAGACTGATCCTGAAAAATCTGCTTTTAATGTATTTCAGGTTTTTCCACTGATAAGATGATACACATATTGTGGGCTTTTTAACTTGTTTTTAAAAATTCCTTTTCATTGGACTAACACAGTTGCCGCTTCTATATCTTAAACTGGAAAACTTATCCATCTTATCTTAGTGTACATTTATACAACTTGATTTGATGGTATGCCATCAGCACTTTTTTTTTTTTTTTACACTATCAGTATAAAATAAAATTCTGATATGGTAACTTTGTTTATTCAACTTTTAAAAGACATGCTTGATACTTAAAGTATTTTGGAAGTATGATACCAGTGGAGGTAACACTAGCATTGGAAAACTAGGCAATTCCATTAAAGGGACACCATAAACTAACCTTTAGCAATCAGCTAACTGCTTTATTAGAAACTGGATTTTTGTATTCTTTAAATAATGTCCCGAACTTCTTTATTAAAAATTCCTTTAAAAAAAAGTTGTTCTCTGCTTCCCTGTTGGTGTTCATAAGAGTTTTTATATTTATTTTTTTCCCTCCAGCAAGGGAGAGAGTGACTGTATCCAAAGTGGTGTCAAATATGTAAAATTGGGATTTTATCAAAGGAGTGGAAGGGAGTTAGGCTTCCTGTTCTCATTGAACACCTTTGTAGGCTTCTTAGAAAATCCCTGCCAAGACTGTAAGCTCTTGAGGCCAGGGACTCTCATCATTTTGTGTTTGTACAGTGACTAACATAATGGAATCCTGATCTGTGACTGGGGTTTCTAAGCCCCATTGCAATACAAACAATAGGTGAAAATAAGAAAGTAAACAGGGAAAATAGGAACTTTTAAAATGTAATTTTCAGTTCTAGTAATCTTTGGTGTTACATAGAACCATATTGGGTACAAAATTACAATAAAGTGTGGATTTGTGGTCTTCCTCCTTTCCCCTCCACTGTTTTGTGTCTCTTTAAAAGCTGGAACTGGTAAATTATGTAACTCTGCTGATTCTGTGTTGCACGTTTCCTAGGGTCAGATTCGACTCTGAAGTCAGTGGAGTTACACCCACTTGCAGCAGTGGAATTATGTTAGTTCTGAATTTGGCCTTTGGTATATATGTTGCTTTCTGACGGGAGTCTCCAGCATTGTTTCATTCACATTTTTTTTTGTTTTCAAGCACTTCTTCCACAAAGACTATCAGTGTTAATCCACTAAAGAAAAGTGCACAACATAAGAGTGAATAAGTGATATCTACTCAACTATGAGTTTTGATTATCATGTCAGCAGTACTGCTGTTGAGTCATTAGAAATTACTTTCATGAGTAGGGGCTACTCGTGTGTTAAATGCCTTCTCCTGCAGCCCCTTAAATCATAAGCACCTTGGGACAGTGATAGTGTGTGTCTTTGTGTTTATTCCACACTGAGCACACTAGTATTGCAATAATCTGACCACAAAAGGCTAAAATGAGTAGTTCTGACTTCCACTGTGAATTTGATTAACTTCAAATTGGGGTGTGTGTGTGTGTGTGCGCACTTGCATGTGTGCAAGTTGTTATGGTTTCCTTTATTGTGTGTATGGCATTATGATAGATCTCTAAAAGTCACAATTTTGAAATGGGGGAGGAAAATGACTTATAAGGAATGTTGCCATTTACTTTAAAATAGGTTTTTATGGAAAGCAGCAGAATTAAACTAATAGTGTGGGAAAATACATCAGCATTTAAAAATTCTAAGTGAAAGTATAACAAAATCTGAAGACCTTGTAAGGAGGGTCCCCATCTCGCCCGCTCCCCCTGGCTTAAGTAAGTGGATCTACTCTTGTAGCTCAGTTGGTGCAGTACTTTTGTGCATATAGTGGTGACTCAGGTTTTGCTTGCACCCCTGACTTCCTTCTGCAAAGTTCATTCATTCATTCTTTACATGTCTAACTAAACAAAGTGAACGCCGGTACTAGCTGCACATTCTGGTATATAAAACACAACATCAGATAACATTGGGTGGTGACGGAGTAATCTTGCTATTTACTGAATCTCTTACAGGGACATAAATGTAATAAATTGCAAAGAAGAAAACAGGGTAGCCAGTAAGATGGGATGTTTGTGTTGCTGTGTCTTGGTTAAATTTAGATCTTAAAGGAGAGAAGCTGGAACTTGTTAGTAACACAGGAAACGCCCTGAAAAAAAGTTTGTTTGTTTAGTGTGTGAATGTAAACTCTGCAGTTTTATGGCTGAAGGCAGACTATAGGGAGCCCTGATTACTTTAGCAAAGTTTTGAAACTTCTTGTGTTGTATTGGCTTCTAGTATTTAATATTTAATGCACTTAATTTAGTTTTAACAAACCATAGGTATTACATAAATTAAAAAACTGACAGCTAATAGTTTTGAATTTGACTTAGCACTTAAACTGCAAAAGTCTTTAATTGCCGGAAAATCTGGAGACTGAGAGTTTGTCAGAATTACTTCAATTTTGCTTCATTTGGAAGAATTACAATGTGAACTAATCTAAAGACTTTGAATTGTGCCCTTACCTATTTCATTCACTTACAATAAGACAAATTTGTTTCTTTCATTGCAAGTGTGTTTTCTTTTTTGCCTTTAGGAGATGGGCCTGAACCAAAACTGTGAACACCCCTAAACTTCTGAGAAGTTAAGATCTGAATGATGATGCTTGAGCCCATCACTAGTTTCTACATATTCACAGACTTTTTTTAAAAAACCAACAACGTTGCTTGGAGAAGTTATTGATAGGTAGAGCTGGCTGAAACTTGGAATTCCTAGTTTGCAGTAAATTTTGAAATTTGGTTTTATTATGATTTGGGCTCAAGCTGGGTTCCCTCGGGCTTTCAGGTTCCTTGCTGCGGAGCTGGAACCCAGAATGCCTGGGGACCCTGTCCCTGGGCAGTCTGCATTGCAGGGTTACCCCAGTCCCCAGCAATCTGTCAGGTGAGCTGGCAGGAAACTAGTCAGGGTTCTGTCGGACAGTTGCAGGAGCTCAGAATCTTCATAGCAGCTTGCACCATGGAAATGCTCCAACACACTCCTCCTGCTAGGTTTTGCAAGGGGAGGCAGTGTAGAGCTTATGGTGGCCCTGAGCTGTGCTTACACTGGGGAAATTCTTCTCTGACCCCTTGCAGTGCCTTTTCATCTCCGTCTACTGCTGGAGTGGCACATAGGGATTGAAACAGGGGAAAGAGGCTTCTTGGGGGAGACTTTGTTTTATTAATTGGGTGCTCTGCTCTGGTTCTTCTCAGCAGTTTCATTTTCCATAACGGCTTCTGGCAGGTAGGTATATGATAAATCTAAAGACTGCATCCTTCTGTCTGGCAGAAATGAGAAGGAGCTCTTTCTTCATCCTCCTGTTGGTGGAAGTGAGGAGAGGGGATGCTTTCTCATACTTTGCCCACTATTGCAGCTTTTTTGCGGGTGAGGAGGGAGGGATCTATTCTGCCCCTGCCCCATTTAATAGCTTTACCTAGGAGCAGAATTAAATTGATGTGATTTGTGCCAGTTTCTCTGTTGCCCAGGGGGTTCTGAATAGTAAGGAAACTAACCAGAATCTTGTTAATTTCACTCTGATGCTGCTTCTCTTCCCTTTATAAATTACTGAATGCTCAATTTACATTGGTCACTAAAATGAGGCAGGACATTTGACACATTCTATAGGAATCCGGAAAGATTTTCTTTTCCCCCCAATGCACAGTTGACTAGATGTGTTCTGGGTTATTGTGTCTTCCTCTGAGGCATCAGGGATGGCCAGGGCTGGAAACAGGACATTGCATGGGGAAGACCACTGCTCTGAGGCAGTAAAAAATAAATAAATAAAAAAAAAAAATTCTCAGGTGTTTGGCTGGCGTGTCTTGATCCTATGCTCAGGGTCAAACTGATCACCAAATTTGGTGTCAAGATGGAATTTTTTGCCCAGGTCAAATTGGTAGGGATGTTGGGGGTTTTTCACCTTCCTCTTCAGCATGAGGAGTGCATTACCAGATAGGATCAAGTGGAGATAGCTTGCCTACTCAATTCCTTGCCATTGCAGGAGCCTCAGGCATTCATGGGACCTTGGTCTCTTCTCTTCTGTGCCTGTGGCACACAACTCAGGGTATGTCTATGCTAGAGCTGGAAGGTGTAAATGTAACTGAAGGAGACATAGCCACACAAACTCTAAATGAGCTAGTGTGCTAAAAATAGAAGTGTAGCCACTGTGGTGTGAACAGTGGGAGGGGCTAGCCACTCAAGTACAGTCCCATCTGAATCCATAGGTAAGTACTTGAGGTGGCTAGTTCCTCCCGCTGCTTGTGGCAACGTCACCACATTTCGCACTAGCTCAATCAGAGCAGAATCTTAAGCTGGAGGTCCAGGTCTAATGTAGACATACCCTCAGACGCCTGAGGGCTGAAATGCTTTAGGCTGTGTCTATACTATGCTGTTTATGTTGGCATAGCTATGCCAGCATAGCCCTCTAGTGTAGATGTTGTGTATGCTGACAGAAGGCGTTCTTCTGCTGACATAGTTATACCACCTCCCTAAATGTCATTAGTTATTTTGCCCCTTCCCACTTCTTCACTAGTGTAAAAGGTACTTAAATAACATATAATTTGAACAATAAATCAGTAACAAATATGTATGCACTGTATCTGAAATATTATTGCTCACAAAAAGCTTTGTTAAAGTGGAATTAAGGCCCTTGGTTGCACAACAGTACCCATTGCTTCCCATACCCTTCTAGAATGTGTAACTACAAATTCAAATATTAAAAAACCAGGAAATGCCAAGTTAAGGTCTCTGTGCATCTCCTCAAAGGATGATAATGATTTTTTGAAAAAGCATCTGTTGTTCACTTCCTAAACGTGTGATTTTTTTAAAAACACTTTACAAACTTTTGATTTCAGTGGAACTGTGCTTATTTGCTTATGTACGCTGGTGGAGGATCTAGCCCGTGTGTTTGAGCATTGCATTGCCTCTTACTCCCTGGTTTTATGGCCAGTTAAGAGTTGCAATTTTCCCTTTTTAGCATCTGTTGCTAATAGATCCATTTAGGCAATTGCGTTCTGTGAAGGTAATAGTTCTATCCATATTCCATTTCTAATGTAAATTCTAAAATTTGGTTGTATGCTTCTATATTAATCATAAGAACCTGAATGAATGTGAATAGTTTTGCCTTGATGACTTTTGTAGTTGCTGTCTTATAGTCCCAATTATTGGAGGCAGGGTAGGGTGTGTGTGAATCTTATCCTAATCAGGTGTCTAAGAATATTTGAATCAGCATGTTTGAATTATGAGAGCCAGGATATATTTTTGAAAGCCAAATTTAAAATCAACTTAAGTATTTAACAAAAAATGTATATGATGTTTTGTTTCTAGGAATGGGAAGTAGAAAGAGCTTATGCAATAGACTTTTTGTGGAGCTTGACAAGGGCCAATGTAATTCCATATTGGCACTTTTAGTTAGCATGCTTCTACACTGGGTTCCAGCAAGTGCAACAGCAGGCTTGCTGCTTAAAGAATACAGAAAGGCTATCCTATGATTGCTTGGGAAATAGGCCAACTTCAAGATCAGGTTATGGAGTAGATTGGTGCCAGCTGAAGAAACTCTACCCGTAAAACTCATTGAGCAAAGATGACTAGAATGGAAGATAGACTGGAGGCAGATAATTGTGAACAGTCATAGGAAGAAATTGAAGATAATCATGGGAACTGGGAGCCTAGATGAAGAACAGAAACTCAAATCTAGGAAAGATTGAAATGGTGCTAAATGAAATATGTAAATGCTTTGAGGCGCTTGCAGTCATCATCGTTTTAGCCTCATTCAAGGGCATATGCTTGACAGTAATTGAGGTGCTGTGTAGCCTTACCAGATTCATCACTGATCCTGAAAAATCAAATAGCAATGATCACAAAAAAGCCACCTTCCATCTCCAGATTCCTTTCACGTGAGGCTCTGGCCACAGTACTTCCAGAACTTTATCACAACCCCATGGTGGGTTTCTGCAACTCTCAGGCTAGACTGCAGCAACCTGTCTAAGGAGGTGAAGCTGACGGGACTATAACATGCTAGTGTTCCATAACCTGCATTTCCTTCCTCTGCAGATTCAGTTTAGAGTTGTGGTACCATTTAAAAGCCCTCAATGGGGTAGTTCTACAATATTTCAAAGATTTTTTTCTCCTTCGGGGACCTACCGTGGCAACTGTGGTCATCTGGCTTGCTGTTTGTTTAGATCCAGACTCACCTATGGAGTTCCAGGAGTCCCATGTCTGAAGACTCCTCCCCCAGCCTAAGGGGAGGAGCAACTGAACCCAGGGCCCATATGATTTTGGGGGACAATTAATAACAAAACAGGGACAGGAGTGAGGTCGTAGAGCCATAAGCAGGGAACCAGAGGGGAACACAGAGCAGAGAACCCTGGACAGTGTCCACTGCTCCTCAAAGGTATCTAAGCAGCCAGCAGACGTGGCCCAGAGGAACTCTGACTGGATGTGTGATTGAAAGGAGGAACAGAAATAGGTCCCACAGTTGCAGAGTACCATCCCTGTCCAGCACCTCCCTGTCCAGCATCCTGGTTTTATAGATGGCCAATGCCAGGAGGAGGTTGATGAGGAGGTCTTGCGATTTTGTGGGGCCACAGGGTGTGCGTAGATCAGGAGGTGCTGGGGAAAGTGCAGCCAGAACATTAGGAGAAGGTTCTGGAGGAGCCGGAATAGAGGTTGCCACCTGGCGCACTGCAGGTAAATGTGTGCCAGGGTCTCCCTGAGGCCGCAGAAGGGGCAGGAGAGGGGTGAACTGTGCCAAATACATTACCGTGCTCATGGCTCCATGAAGGAGCCGGCAGCTGATATCCCCAGTGGGCTGTGGCACCCAGGTGGAATACAGGCTGGCCCACTGGGGTCCCTCACCCTCAACAGGTGGTAGCAGGTCCTGCTACTTGGTGTCAGGGCGGGACATGAGACTCAAGCGAACAGACAGTAGAGTCTTCTCAACTGCATACTTCTGGAGCAGACTACTGTTGTTGTCTTCAGGACATACTGTAAGACTCATCATCTTGTCATAGCATTCCTCAAAGAGTCAAAGGACAAGAAAATCTGTCCTAGTGCTAAGAAGTAACAGTTCATGAATAAAAATTGGAGCAGGACAGAAATGACTTGCTCCAGGTTAACTCCCTATGGTTACTTGTAGAGCAGGACACAACTGACTGCCCTCTGGGCACAACCTGCTGTGCTTTTATAGTTCTGTATAGGGGTTCGAAACTGCAGTGCTAACCACTTTAGAAATAAAGAAATGGAAGGAAGAAAAAAAACACACTTTAGAACTGGAAAATTCTATTGTATTTCCCTCTCAGAAAGGGGCGAACTGAAAAAAGAGGTATTGAGTGTCCACTTCAGTCTCCATCTTCTGTGTTGACTGAGGAGCACCGCGGGTTGATGACTTGAGACAGATCATGCATGGTGCATACCAGCACTCTACTAAATACAGCACAGTTTTTTTTTCTGGAAAATGATTTCTTCACATGTACACTTCCCCCTTCCCCAGCTTTTTATGCAAAAAATCAGTTTAGGTTTATTTTAAAGTCCTGTTTAGGAAGCATGAAAATCAGAATGAAGGGAACCTCAATTTTTAGAGGACTAGACATGAATTATTCTAGTAAAGTGTCCTGAAATTGACAGAGCTACATGGGAAGGATGTGTTTGGTACATTTGAAGTTAGCTAATGTGCTTTTTTCTTAGTGTTGTACTTTATGCAAGTGAAAGCATTTCTCTTGTCTTTGTCTTATGGTTTTTCCTTTACTTGCAGTTCTTCTTGCATATTGTTTTCTGTCATCTGTCTAAGTTAAATTGGTCAGGATCAAAGAAAAATCTGCTGCAATTTTTCCTTTAATCTTCTATATCTACTAATCGGGAACCCTCTTCTACCCAGTGATTTGTCTTGATTTGGTATCACAAGGCTTTTCAGGATATGAAGGAAGATTTTAGAAGAACAGCCTCTACATGTATTGCGCGGCATCTTGGACTACAGCTACGTTTCCTGTACTAGATTGGCAGAAGGACTAATAAGCTGTCAAACTGACTACAGTAGATGCACAAGGTGGTGATTTCTATTAGGGCTCTCAAGCGATTAAACAAATTAATCGTGATTAATCGCGCTGTTAATAACAGAATACCATATATAGAAATACTTTTTGATGTTTTTCACATTTTGAAATATATTGATTTAAATTATAACACAGAATACCTAGTGTACAGTGCTCACTTTATATTTATTTTTTATTCTAAATATTTGCACTATAAAAATAAAAGATATAGAATTTTTCAATTCGCTTAATACAAGTACAATTAGGGGGGAGGGATAGCTCAGTGGGTTGAGCATTGGCCTGTTAAACCCAGGGTTGTGAGTTCAATCCTTGAGGGGGCCACTTAGGGATCTGGGGCAAAATCAGTACTTGGTCCTGCTAGTAAAGGCAGGGGGCTGGACTTGATGACCTTTCAAGGTCCCTTCCAGTTCTAGGAGATGGGATATCTCCATTAATTTATTATTTTATTTATTTACTGTAGTAAAATCTCTTTATCATGAAAGTTGAACTTACAAATGCAGAATTATGTACAAAAAATAACTGCATTCAAAAATAAAACAATGTTAAACGTTAGAGCCTACATGTCCACTCAGTCCTATTTCTTGTTCAGCCAATCGCTTAGACAAACAAGTTTGTTTACATTTGCAGGAGATAATGCTGCCCGCTTCTTGTTTACAATGTCACCTGAAAGTGAGAACAATCGTTCACATGGCACTGTTGTAGCCGGCGTCACAAGATATTTACGTGCCAGATGCACTAAAGATTCGTATGTCCCTTCATGTTTCATTCACCATTCCAGAGGACAGGCATCCATGCTGATCATGGATTCTGCTTGATAACGATCCAAAGCAGTGCAGACCAATGCATGTTCATTTTCATCATCTCAGGAAATGCCGCCAGCAGAAGGTTGATTTTCTTTTCTGGTGGTTCGGGTTCTGTAGTTTCCGCATCGGAGTGTTGCTCTTTTAAGACTTCAGAAAGCATGCTCCACACCCCATCCCTCTCAGATTTTGGATGGCATTTCAGATTCTTAAACCTTGGGTTCAGTGATGTAGCTATCTTTAGAAATCTCACACTGGTACCTTGCGTTTTGTCAAATCTGCAGTGAAAGTGTTCTTAAAACAAACAACATGTGCTGGGTCATTATCCAGAGTGCTATAACATGAAATATATGGCAGAATGCGGGTAAAACACCGAGCAGGAGACATACAATTTTAATTAACGTATTATTTTTTAGTAAGTGTCATCAGCATTGGAAGCATGTTCCTCTGGAATGGTGGCCGAAGCATGAAGGGGCATACGAATGTTTAGCATATCTGGCACGTAATGCTGGCTACAAAGTGCCATGTTAACATTTGTTCTCACTTTCAGGTGACATTGTAAATAAGAAGCGGGCAGCATTATCTCCTGTAAATGTAAACAAGCTTGTTTCTCTTACTAATTGAACAAGAAATGGGACTGAGTGGACTTGTAGGCTCTCAAGTTTGAAATTGTTTTATTTTTGAGTGCAGTTATGTAACAAAATAAATCTGTATTTGTAAGTTGCACTTTCATGATAAAGAGATTGCACTGTGGTACTCATATGAGGTGAATTGAAAAATACTATTTCTTTTGTTTATCATTTTTAGAGTGCAAATATGTAATGTAGAGTGTCATAAAATAATATAAAGTGAGCACTGTACACTTTGTATTCTGTGTTGTAATTGAAATCAATATATTTGAAAATGTAGAAAAAATCCAAAATATTTAATAAATGTCAATAGGTATTCTATTGTTTAACAGTGCGATCAAAACTGCGATTAATTGTGATTACTTTTTTTGAGTTAATTGCGTGAGTTATCTGCGATTAATTGACAGCCCTAATTTATATATATGAAAACATCCCTTTTTATGATACTGCAGACAATCATGCACGCTGTTTGTCTTGTCTGGAGATAAAGTAATGTCATTTTGAGATGCAGCAAAGATGTGTTGTTTTTTTTGTTGTTTCTTGTTTTTTTTTTTTTTAAACATTTTTAAATCTAGAGTCTCATAATTTCTCTTTTGCTCTGTTTATTTTTGCTTTACTGGGCTGTTATATGTATCTTCCTAGATCTGTAGGTGGAAAATGGATTTTACATTTCTTTAGAAGTCTCTGTGGGCCTCTGTGGTTTATCATGTACAGATGGGTTCTGTTGCACTAAACCACTTTGGAAAGTGTTAAAAATAGGGTGGGGGAGAGAGAGTTGAAAGCAAGACTGTCTAGAATACTCATCTGGCAGAATTACCAAGGTGCTGTAGCAGAATTCTCAGGATGCTGTGTCACAGATTCCAAGGGCAGAAGGGACTATTGTTATAATCTAGTTGGACCTCTTGTATAACACAGACTATAGAACTCCCCCAAAATATTTCCTAGAGCATTCCTTTTAGAAAAAACATCCAATCTTGATTTAAAAGCTGCCTATGATGTACAATCCATTATGACACCTGATAAATTGTTTCAATGGTTACTTACAGTCACTATGAAAAATTTACGCCTTATTTACAGTTTTAATTTGTGTAGCTTTAATTTCCAGCCATGGGGTTGTGTTATACCTTTCTCAGATTGAAGAGCCCATCATATTTAATTGTTCCCCTTGTAGATACTTATAAACTGTAATCAAGTCTTGCCTTAACCTCTTTACGGTAAATAGATGGAGCTCTTTGAGTCTGTCACCATAAGGCATGTTTTATAATCCTTTAGTCATTCTCTTGGCTCTTCTCTGAACCCTCTCCAGTTTATCAGATCCTTCTTGAATTGTGGGCACCAGAGCTGGACACAGTATTTCAGCAGCAGTCGTACCAGAGTTAAATACAGAGGTAAAATAACCGCTCTACTCCTATTTAAGATTCCTCTGTTTATGCATCCAAGGATTGCATACAGTCTTCTGGCCACAGCATTACACTAGGAGTTCACGTTAAGGTGATTATCCACCATGACCCCCAAATCTTTTTCAGTCATGGCTTTCCATGCTAGAGTCTTGATTATTTTGGTCAAATTGTCATCTCAGAATGTGCAGAAGCCTGCCTTTTATGTAATTATGGTATGAGTTTGGCCAGTGTGAGCTTCCATTAAGAGGAATAAAAGACTTAGCAGTTTAAAAGAGAAATTGTTAACAGCCTAATTTTCAAATGTGCATCTTAATCAGGTGTCCAGACTCCATATTTTGACACCTAGATGTGTAAATTATATTTTATATCTCATAGATCTTGAAAGCATTTAAAAAAAGAAATTAAGTAACTTTAGCCAGATAGATAAGGCTGCAGGCAAATAACAAGTGTTTTGTGATGTTAACTCTTCATTTAGGGTAAATAACTTTGTCTGGGCTGTTTAACACAGGGGTTCTCAACCTTTTTCTTTCTGAGCACCCCCCCCCCCCAACATGCTATAAAAACTCCAGGGCCCAGCCAGGGAGGGTGGAGTGGGACTCAGGGCTTCTGCCCCGCGGGTCGCCAGGGCTCGGGGCTTCTGCTCTGCGTACGGTTACTGTGTTTCAGGTTCCCCAAAAGAGGACACTGCCAGAGGGGAAAGGGGAGCCAGGAAAGGAGGAGTTGGAGGGGGGGTTCCCGTAACCCCTCCAGCACCCCCTCCTCCCCCAGCCCCTGCACTCCCTCCACCCACCCCTCAGGCACTTGGTGCAGCCTGTCTCTTACCTCCAGCAGCTGCACGTAGCTCCTCCCTGGGAAACAGCTGCGCAGCCCGTCCTTGTCCTCTCCTTCCCACCAGGCCTGCAGCATGGGGATCAGCTCCCCCACTGCGAAGCGCAGCCCCGAGCCAGAGCCACTTCTAGCATGATTAAAAAAAGAGCAAATGAACACGTGTCCCTGCAATATCAAAGCAAACTGTATACTTACCAGAGGTTCCTTCCCCTGCATCAGGCTCGCCCATGCTGGTCTGGAGGGACTGGATCGACTGCTCTGTATATATAGAGTCAAAATAGGCCCTGGCTCGCTGTTTCCCATACTCCTCTTTACCGTTTCCTTGTCCAACAGCCCCTCCTCACAGTTCACTTCGGGGGGCCTGTGACTCCAGCTCCCCCAGAGTATCCACAGGGCTCTTGTCGGTGGTGGTGGTGGTGTCTCTGCCAAGGATGGCATGCAGCTCTTAGTAAAAGCAGCATGTCTGTGACTCTCCACCAGAGCAACTGTTAGCCTCCCTTGCCTTCTGGTACGCGTGCCCCAGGTTCTTCGCTTTCACACAGCACTGCTGTGGGTCCCTCTTGTAGCCCCTCTCCCCCGAGCAATCTGCTCATAGATATTTATGTTTCTATTGCTCTATCAAAGCTGTGCCTGCACAGCCTCTTCTCCCCACAGACTCAGGAGATACACAACCTCCTGTGTACTCCAGGCAGGAGTGTGTCTGCAGCATGGAGCCAGCATGGTCAGCTGGGCAGTTGCAAGGTGAGCTCTCCATGGTGAGCAAACAGAAAATGGAATTTCAAAAATTAATGGGGCTTTAAAAGGGGAGGGGCATGTACTTGTACCTGGCCGGCAGGCAGCGGAGTACAGAGCGGTCATGGTGGGGTATTATGGGACACTTCCTGGAGGCCACTAAAGTGGACATAAGTAATGCAGTGTCTATGCTGACACTTGTGGAGGTGGAGTTATTACAGTAACTCCTCACTTAAAGTCGTCCTGCTTTACGTTGCTGATCAGTTAAGGAACATACTCATTTAAAGTTGTGCAGTGCTCCACTCTTACGTTGTTTTGCTGCCTGCTTTCTCCACAGCTGGCAGCCTCCCTACGCGCCCCCCCCCCCCCGCGCCTCCCACCCACTGGCAGACCCCGCGGATCAGCGCCTTCCCCCGCCTCCTGCCCACGGCAGTCAGCTGGCTTGTGGCATTTTGGAGGGAGGGCGGAGGAGTGAGGACTCGGCACGCAGGCTCCCCCTCTCTCCCCTGCCTCCCGAACGCTGCAAGCCAGCTGATTGCCCCGGGCAGGAGGCAGGGGGGGAGGGAGGAGGAGCCTGCGCCAAGTCCTCGCTCCTCCCCTCCCTCCTGCCTCCTAAACGCTGCAAGCCAGCTGATTGCTCTGGGCAGGAGGGAGGGGGGGAAGAGCAAGGACTCGGCGCACAGGCTCCCCCTTCCTCCCCTGCCTCCAAATGCAGCAATCAGCTGGCTTCCGGCGTTTAGAAGGGAGGGGAGAGAGTGGGGAGGAGCTAGGACGCAGCGTGCGAAGTAAAGGGAGAGAAGGTGGTGGGGGTTTGGGGGAAGGGGTGAAGTGGGCAGGCTGAGGGTTAAGCCCCCCGCCCCTGTTGCTTGCAGAGTAGGGGAAGCTGCCCTGGAACCTAACCCCCCTATTTACATTAATTCTTATGGGGAAATTGGATTCACTTAACATCGTTTCACTTAAAGTCACATTTTTCAGGAACTACAACATTAAGTGAGGAGTTACTGTAAGTCAGTATAGCGGGCGAGTTACAACATTTTAATGGAGAGTCCTGTGGCACCTTTAAGACTAACAGAAGTATTGGAGCATAAGCTTTCGTGAGTGAATACCCACTTCGTCAGACGCATGATGGCATATATCACATTGGTAGATGTGCAGGTGAATGAGCCCCTGATGGCGTGGTTGATGTGATTAGGTCCTATGATGGTGTCGCTTGAATAGATATGTGGACAGAGTTAGCATCGGGCTTTGTTGCAAGGATAGGTTCCTGGGTTAGTGTTTATGTTGTATGGTGTGCGGTTGCTGGTGAGTATTTGCTTCAGGTTGGGGGGCTGGCTGTATGTTGATAGGGGTTGAGCAGAGGATGGGACTGAGAGTGCCTGAGAAATTGTGGACATTGATGACAAGGAGATATTTATCATGCTCATGGTGGCAATCCTTGTGGACACACGCCAAAGTGGGTAGTCAGCAATAGGGTAAAATAGCAGCAGAGTAGAAAACTGGGTTACTGGTAGATAAAAGAAATATATAAAATCTGGGAAACCAAATCTAAAACCAGGCTGGTGGAAAAAGTACTGTTGCAGTGCTTTCTTCTAGCTAACATGAGAGTGAGAGGCAGGTTTTTCTCAGGATTCCTCATCTTTTCCCTCTTTCATTGTATTTTAATACTGTATCAGGGTCTAATTCTCCTTCTCAGTAGCTGTAGTGGTATATTGGAAGCCTCTGTCTTTCTAAGTCTGAAGTCAGAAATCTGCTATTGAATTGAGGCATAGCTTTCATGTGTCAGTGAAGTGTTGGGAAGGTGGCATAGCTCATAGGCAAGGTTAATGCAGTTAAGTTGTTGAGTGAACAAAAACATAGAATTTCAGCATGGGATGTAATTTTAGTGTCTGTGTAAGTATCAGTCTTAGTATCTGATTTTGAGAAACATCTGCAAAATGTAAATATTTGACTGTACGGATGTGTTTATTTGTAGTTTCATAAGAGGTCATTTTTTCTTAGTTACTAATACCCATTTTACAGCAGGGTTTGTTTTGGTTTTGGCAGAATACAGCCTGTCATTCAGTTATAGAAGTGTATTAGATGTTTCTGATTTTTATTGCGTGAAGCTTTTTCCCCCCCTGCATGTCTGTAGCAGTTTTTGTTCATTAAATGAGCAATAAAGGCTACAGCTCATCAGATCATGTGGTGCATTTTTTTTAAATGAAAACTTTTTATGAGTAACCCATTTGTTCCTGAAAGATGTGGGATTGACAGCTCTAGAAACAGGTCCTCTGTTTATCTATCATATATCAAAAGATTATGGCAACTTGACGTCTAATCAATTTCAAAAAGTGAATTTCAGGTACTACAACTACCCCTGGCTGCCTTGGCCAGTTATGGATTTTTTTTAATTTAAAAAAGTTTTTCTCTTCCCTCTTGCTGTGTGAAAGACATATCGAAGTAGGGGAAACTCACTTGAAGCTTGGAAACTGACTACACATAAGGAATGAAATGCTGGTCCTGTTGAAGTCAGTTGGAGTTGTCACTGACTTCAGTGAGGCTAGGATTTTGCCCAAATGCTTTGGAGTTCTATGGCTGTGCCTTAATCAGACTATCAGTAGCTCTGCCTCATTATCTTATGTGACATTTTAAAGCTTTACTGAAATGTGTTACAAAGCTTTGATATTTCTTATGACCGTATAGTACTTAAAGTACTTCTGTTACTTGCTGGCTTCTGCTGGTATTTTTAGACTTGGGAAATCTCTCAAACTGTTGAAATGAAGGGAGTGAGAGCGGGAGAGTCTTCTGATGTCAAACTTTCCATTGCTTCTGTATGAGTTCTGGCTATAGTTTTTCTATTTAAACAAAAACAGTATAAAAATGTAGTGGGCCAGCCACACTAGTCTAGAAGATTTACAAAAGTTGTATGATCAGTTTGACTGATCATTGCTTGAAAACATATTTTTATCTAATCCAATGCTGCTTATTTGGGTACTAGGCATGGGGGAAAAATAGGACGTCCCTTTTAAAATATTGGACAGATGGGGTGCCCCTGAACCTTCAGTTCTAAAGATATTTGATTGTGTTAAGTGCTCTGTTGCCACCAGTAGCAAGACTAAGAGGGATATTCAGCATACACCTTCTTTCCAAAGTAAAATCAGTTATTTACAAATTGCTTTTAATGATTTAGGAATGGAGAGGAGTTTAAAGTGGTAGAGCTTGAGAAGCTATCTAAATTCAGGAGGAAGCATACTTTTGTGAGGGGGGGATTTGCTAGTCGGTGAAATAGAATATTTGTGAGAAATTGGGCATGTAGTAAAGCCATTAATTATGGAGCCATGATAGTGACTCCATAGGTGAGATTGTAGCTAGCTTTCTGTTATAAATCAATGTGATTTTATTTATTTATTTATTTTTGGATTCCCATCAACAACCTCAAAAAGAAAAAGCTGCTGCCTTTCTCTTGAAATTTCTCATACATGTTCTTTAGGGTAAATCTACACTGCACCTGGGATTGTGCTAGATGATCAGATGTTTGAGAATGAGCTAGTAACAGGAGTAGCATATGGACTCCTTGTCCCAATACTTATAGAATATTAAATGAAAATTCAGATACAAAGTACATATAAAAATATTGCTTATATCAGAATCTTATACTTGCGTACTCGTAGAAAGACGATGAATAAGTGGTATAAGGTAATGGAAGGCACAGAGTTAAGTTACAGAGGCATCTGGAGTGAGGAAGGTAGGTGCAGAGAGAAAGTTATTTTTCTGAAGTTAGCTTATATATTTTTTGTGATCAAACATCTAAAGGCCTCTATCTAACTTTGTAAACTTTGGTAGGATATCTGATTTTTAAGAATACTTAGTGAGTGTCTAAATCATAAGGGAAAATGAACATTGTGTGTGAAGGTAGTATGTGCCATTACTCCCATTAGATAAAAATACTATAGGACTGAATTACTTGGATGAATACAAAGGTAATCAAAACTTGATGATATGTGAAAATGTTTAATAATTACACAAATTTAAGGCATATTAACATGTTAAATGTAGTAGAGTATATGGTGCAGTAATAAATCACAGGAAAGTCTATTAATATAAAAAGAAAGTTAGGAGACAGTGGGTTACTAAAGGAGATGAGTGGGCTGTAGTGACTGAATAATATTCTTAAGAGCTTGAATGATTGCTTTGCCTCGATATTCACCAGGGAAGCTGCATGTTGTTACATCAAAAATGGAGGGGAGGGCCAACAAATAAAATTATACAAAGGAAACTAAAACTCCAAATTTGGTTATTGTAATTCAGACTAGCTAATTTAAATTTAGCTTGGGGAGAATATGATTTTAAAGCTACAGTTGTAAGTGTAGCAAAGTACGGACCAATTCAGGGAGAGGAGAGAGAAATTTTTTGTGCAATGCATATAATTTTTTCTGTTCCATATTAGTTTTTAGTGCATTTATATAGAGTGTTAAAGTAATTTATATTAAGCTGGCTTGAGGGAAGGGGCGAATACACAGATTGGGCTCATACCTTTTTGGTTAAGGATGATATGACTAAAGTATAGCATGGAAGGCATATTAAAGTAGGACAAAGTTCTGGCTGTTTAAATGTTTTAACAATAGCCAATTCTGAAAGACTTGGATTGAAAGTGACGGGGGAGGGGAAAAGGGGCATAGCGTATAAGTATGTAGACTGAATTTTTTTTACTGAAATAATCCATTTGCTAAAGGCATCAGTGGAAGCAAGTAGCTTGATGAAGAAATGTCCAGTATAGTCTTTTTACTGAGGAATAGTTATTTTGTTGGATTAAAGTGGTAACAGCTGCTGGTCTCCTGGGCTAAATGTAGTCTCTGATAAATTGCATTGTCTTGGGCTGTCTCTTAAATGTTCTTGTATTTGTATTTTAACACTATTGTAAACCCTATGGAAATAAAGAAATTTAGGGTGTGGAGTAGGAAGCATTGCCTCAGGCCTGGTCTACACTGGAAACTCTTTGTAGTATAGCAGTGTCAGTTGGGAGCGTGGCATTTTTGTTTTTTGCTACATTCTGTACTGATAAAAATTGTAATGTAGATGCAATTATAATGGCATAAAAGTGCTTTTGCAGTTATAGATTATTTCTCTAGGGGAACTAGTATAAGTTATACCAGCAAACCCTTTTTAGTGTAAGAGCTACCTTAAGATGAGAGCAGGGGATGGAGTCAGGAGACTGAGATTATGTCCACACTGCATTTAAATACCTGTGACTGATCCATATCTACTGACTTGGGCTCAAGTTACTGGTCTGTAAAATTGTGGTGTAGATGTTCGGGCTTGGGCTCGTGGGGGTCCTAGAGCTTGGACTCCAGCCGGAGCCGGACCCTCGTGAGGTTCCAGAGCTTGGATTCCAGCCGGAGCCCAAACAACTACACTACAGTTTTACAGCCCTATAGCTCGAGCACCGTGAGCCTAAGTCAGCTGACATGGACCAGCTATGTATGTTTAAATGCAGTGTAGACAGTGGCGTTGGAACAATTTTTTATAGTGGGGGTGCTGAAAGTTATTGAACAAAACTGTAAATTGTGTATATGATGGAAACCACTTCAAGCCAAGAGGTGCTGCCACACCCCTAGTTCCAGCACCTTTGAGTATATACATATCTCAAGGATCTTCCCACCTCTGTTGCTGGCTTTGTGTGAACTGGGCAAGTGGGGGCTGTCACTAAACATCTCTGTTTCTATTACCTTTCTGTAAAGTGGAAATAACACCTTCCCTACTCAGAGCTTAGATGTAAATCACAAACCAATTAATGCTATGTTTCATATATCTAGTGCTCTTCATCTTCTTTGAAATGTTGTTGCCTACCTTTGTGCTAATATTTTTGTGAGAAGAACCTGCCATGATTGAATGGGTAAGAGAACTAATCAGGAGTGGATATTAGTCTGGCATTTCAGCCTTCAGCCACAGCATGTAATACAATTTTAACTATTTAACAAGGCTTGGGAGGCAATGATCAGCCACAGGGTTTTCAGAGGGAAACCCGTGGCTGCTGGTTTCCCAGAAAGCAACTGGGAAAGAGAGAATAGTATCTATGTGAGGTAAGTTCTGAAGCAAGCTCAGGAAGTGTGCTGCCCTTTGATTGGCTGGCATTTTTACAGGTCTATTAAAAACTTGGGGGCATACCAAGCCAGTTGAGGGAAAGACTGTCCGAGAGAGAGAGTGATATGAGTTCCTGGACTGCAGACCTGATTTATGTTGCCAGACTACCGTTAAAGAGAAGTGGAACCTCATTGCTAAAGGTGACATTTACCAGGAAGCTGGCCAAAAGAAGCCTTGGCTCTTAAGACCCACATTTATATCTGGAAATAGTTGTTTTCTGTTTATGTGACCTTTGTGCAACAATATACTACTTCTGCAAATAAAACGGCTTACCTGAAGGACTCTGTCAAACCAAGACTCTCAAACTTCTTTGGGTGGGGAAGGAGGGGAGAGACATTCTGAAAATTATTTTATGTGGACACTGCAAAACTTGTGGCATAAGGAGGGATTCATAGAGAGATGCTGAGTATCTCAATTGGGAAAACAATAGGTGTCATTCTTAGTGATTGTTTCTATAAGCGGATGCAAAATTTTAGAATTGATGTTTTACATGAAAGGAGGTAATGATGTGTGTGAGGAGACTAGAGAATATGCAAAACATAAATCTATGCATTCAGCTGATTGTCTGTAAACTAACTCTAGTGTTCTGTGACAACCGCGAAAGAAATTCTACCAACTGGATTAAAGATGCCGTTTCAAACTTTGTTAGAACTAGAGCATAATTTCTAGTACTTAAAACTTAAGTTTTTAAGATCTTTATGTAAAAGAATGATATGCAGGTTAAAACTTTATCATTCACCAAATACAACCAAACCATGTTCAATTAATATTTGTTATGATTCATGTTTTTTGTTAGTTTTTAATGAAAGGGGGAAATTTTGACCATGTGTGGCTGGTTAGAGGTGGGTGACTGTATGTTTTGGGTAATCCATTGTTAACTCCTGAATGTAAATCTTTGGATTAAGTGTTACTTCATCTTAAAATCTGTGTCCTTGTTGATTTTTCAACACTCGTGAATGGTTTTCAACACTTGTGAAAATGGTTATTATTCATTTTATATAATACTGTAACTTTTCATGGTGCTTTATAGCAGTGATTCTCAAATTTTTGTACTGGTGACCCCTTTCACACAGCATGTCTCTCAGTGTGACCCCGCTTATAAATTAAAAACACTTTTTATATATTTAACTCCATTATAAATGCTGGAGGCAAAGCGGGGTTTGGGGTGGAGGCTAACAGCTTGCGACCTCCCCACATAACCTCACAACCCCGTGAGGGATCCCGACCCCCAGTTTGAGAACCCCTGCTTTATAGGATGAAAATAGACATTGTCCTTGCCTTGAAGATCTCTCATTCTAAATTAACAGACAAAAGAAAGATGATGGGGCAGGGAAGGTGAGGATAAATCCAGGGTGGATTTGATTTAAATCAAATTTAATGCTGGCTGAAGCATGAAGGGACATATGAATCTGTAGCGCATCTGGTATGTAAATACCTTGCGACGCCGGCTACAACAGGGCCTTGCAAACGCCTGTTCTTACTTTCAGGTGACATTGTAAACAAGAACCGGGCAGCATTATCTCCTGCAAATGTAAACAAACTTGTTTGAGCGATTGGCTGAACAAGAAGTAGGACTGATTGAACTTGTAGGCTCTAAAGTTTTACATTGTTTTGTTTTTGAGTTCAGTTATGTAACAAAAAAAATCTACATTTGTAAGTTGCACTTTCATGATAAAGAGCTCACACTACAGTACTTGTATGAGGTGAATTGAAAAATACTATTTCTTTTGTTATTTTTACAGTGCAAATATTTGTAATAAAAAATGTGAGCACGGTACATTTTGTATTGTTTCATAATTGAAATCAATATATTTAAAAATGTAGAAAAACATCCAAAATATTTAATAAATTTCAATTTATATTCTACTGTTTAACAATGCGATTAAAACTGCGAATAAATCACGAGTCATTTTTTGGAGTTAATTATATGAACTGCGATTAATCGACAGCCGGTCTCAATGGGTAGTGATCAATGGCTCGATGTCTAGTTGGCAGCCGGTATCAAGCGGGATGCCCCAGGGTTCGGTCCTGGGGCTGGTTTTGTTCAACATCTTCATTAATGATCTGGATGATGGGATAGATTGCACCCTCAGCAAGTTCGCGGATGATCCTAAGCTGGGGAGAGAGGTAGATACGCTGGAGGGTAGGGATAGGGTCCAGAGTCACCTAGACAAAAGAAATCTGATGAGGTTCAACAAGGACAAGTGCAGAGCCTGCATTTAGGATGGAAGAATCCCATGCACTGCTACAGACTGGGAACCGACTGACTAAGCAGCAGTTCTGCAGAAGAGGACCTGGGGATTACAGTGGATGAGAAGCTGGATATGAGTCAGCTGTGTGCCCTTGTTGCCAAGAAGGCTAATGGCACATTGGGCTGCATTAGTCGGAGCATTGCCAGCAGATTGAGGGAAGTGATTGTTTCCCTCTATTTGGCACTGGTGAGGCCACATCTGGAGTATTGCGTCCAGTTTTGGGCCCCCCACTACAGAAAGGATGTGGACAAATTGGAGAGAGTCCAGTGGAGTGCAACGAAAATGGTCAGGGGGCTGGGGCACATGACTTACGAGGAGTGGCTGAGGGAACTGGGCTTGTTTAGTCTGCAGAAGAGAAGAGTGAGAGGGGATTTAATAGCAGTCTTCAACTACCTGAAGGGGAATTCCAAAGAGGATGGTGCTCGGCTGTTCTCAGTGATGGCAGATGACAGAACAAGAAGCAATGGTCTCAAGTTGCAGTGGGGGAGGTCTAGGTTGGGTATTAGGAAACTATTTCACTAGGAGGGTGGTGAAGCACTGGAATGAGTTACCTAGGGAGGTGGTGGAATCTCCATCCTTAGAGGTTTTTAAGGCCTGGCTTGACAAAACCCTGGCTGGGATGATTTAGTTGGTGTTGGTCCTGCTTTGAGCAGGGGTTTAGACTAGATGACCTCCTGAGGTCTCTTCCAACCCTAATCTTCTATGATACTATGATTATCACTTGTCATTTTAGTGGGGAGAGGAAGGGAAATGGACAGTATTGCCAAGTCGCTGTATAGTCTTGAATTATGCAAAGTTTTGCTGATTTAATGCCACATTGCCCCTCACCTCCATCTTCTCGAGGAAGTGGAGCATATTCTTATCTCTGTCATAGACATGTCGGATGTAAAGGTTTAGAATTTGTTTTGTATTGATAGCTCAGGATTATATAATAACTTCAGATTCCAGCTAAGTATCGAGCTTCTGCATTCATGGCAATAGAAATTGTACACCTGCACACTCCTGAAGTAAAAAGTGAATTAAACAGAGCATGCAACTCTTTCTGTTCTTTCACAGTGCCACCAGCTTGGTTTTGTCATTCACAATATTGCTGTCAGATTTAATGAGACTATATTTTGTGATTAGGTAATGCAGGTTTTCTACAATAGTTTTTTCTTCCAGCCAAGTCGTTTAAAACAATCCTGTGAAAACCAAAAAGGTTCACTGTTTTGTTTTTATTTTAAAAGATTGTGAAATAGGCATTTTATTCTTGTTGCTATAGCTTATGAGGCTATCCTATAGTTTGTAGGCAAAAATGCTCTAGTTCTTTATTTCTACCTTTTTTTCATTGGAATATGATACTGACACTTAAATACTTGGCATAGTATTTGGAGTCTTAAAAAAATTAAAAATGGGGGATGGGTGGCATGTACATTTCACTAGAGTACAAATAGTTGCTGTAGTGTTTCTATTCTAGTCTGTCCCTAATGTATTTTCCCCTGCCAATGGGACACAGACATTCTCTTCTCTCCCCAAGCCCTTAGTTATTTTATATCTCCATTAAGAATCAGACCCAAAGAGAGACTGCTTGGACACAAGAAACAATTTACTTCACATTTGAACCAAAATAAGAGCCTGGCTCAGCATCAGCTATGAGGATTGGTCAGTTTTATCCATGTAAAATACATTCAAAGGGCTTTTCTTTTCTTTTCAGTATGTGTGCAGCACATTGTCCCTTCTACCAGTAATGAATATGAATAGATTTGGGGGGAAAGGTGCCTTTTTGAATCAGAGAAAAATCTCTTAGATTCAAACACCCCTTCTCTTTCAAAGCATCCTCTCCACTTGTCTAGTCTTCCAAGGAGTTGACTGATAAAAGAAGGAAGACAATGACTTCTGACATTTGCAAGGTTAGAAAAGAAGTAGGAAATGTCATCCCACTCTATTTTTGAGAGGTGAGAAAAGCATTCAGGGCTGCTACCTATGCATTAAGCAGCAAAAAAGAAGATATGCACACTTCCTATTTCATCCATGTCATTGTTTAATTAAACATTGATTGCAGGATATCTTTGAAATGATAGTAAAGATCTTCTAACTTACTATTTATCACCTCTTACTGTAGTAGCTATAGGCCCTGTGATTGGGGACCTCAGTATAACTATCTGTTAGTAAGGGCTGTTCTACACTGCGGGGGGGGGGAATCGATCTAAGATACGCAACTTCAGCTACGCTATTTGCGTAGCTGAAGTCGAAGTATCTTAGTTCGACTTACCTGGCCGTCCTCACGGCGGCAAGTCGACCGCCGCGGCTCCCTCGTCGACTCCGCTTACTCTTCCTGCTGAGGTGGAGTACGGGCGTCGATTCGGGGATCGATATATTGCGTATATAGACGAGACGCGATAAATCAATCCCCGATAGATTACTACCCGCCGATCCGGTGGGTAGTGTAGAGGTGGCCTAAGAGGCAGCCCCTGCCTGCCCCCAGAAGCTTACCGTCTACATAGACAAGACCTACAAAAGGCAGTTTTGTTAACCCCATTCTATTGAGGCACAGAAAGAGTAAGTGATTTGCCTAAGATCACACAAGCAGTCTGTGGCAGAGCTGGGAATTTAACCTGGATATCCTGAGTCCCAACTGAGTGCCAATGCACAAGGTGATCCTTTCTGTCTTTTGTTTTGTTTTAGAAGTTAGCACCAGAGGACTTTTTTTAAATTGAAATTGTTCCTTTCTTTGCTGCTTTATGGTTTGTGAAGCAAGCCTGGCAGTTTGTCTGTCTGTGTGGTGGTTTATTCATTTGATTGTTTTTTCTCGGCTCGTCGTTTATCATGGAAATATCAGGTCTGGTTTTACTTGAAAACCTCTTGTTTGTTGTGAGTTCTAACATTTTAATTGAGGGATTGGGAGTGCTGAATCTTGAACAAAGATATCCTGTATCCAAACTGTTGTTTAGTGTGAAGGTAAAACTGTTGCTAACAAAAGCAAACAAGAGTTTGAAACTAAAAATCCCTTCGTCTTCCAATTGTTCAACTTTCATTCTTGACTTGCGGTATGATGAAATCACTGGTTCTCTAGTCTTTATTTGGGGATGTCTATTGTAGGGAACACTTTTTGTTATATTACTTATTCAGCCTCACCATGCTTAGTAATGTTGTGGACCTTATGTAGCTAGGATGTTGGCTGTTACAAGCATTCTCTGACATAGTAGTTAAAATAGCTGCAGCAGCAGCTGGTGACCTGTCCATACAAGGGCTCCCAAAATTGCTGGCACAGCTGGAGCAGAAAGCATTGGCAATGATGGGGAAACTTTTGAAAAATTTGTTAGTGGAAACATTCCTGAAGCGTCTTCTAAAACTGACAGTACCTGAATTTCTAATGTTTAGAAATAAGTAGAAAAATAATCTTTTGAAAGTAGTCATTCAGGTCTACTATGTAAAGAAGCAAAAAAGGACAAAAATCCACATTTTGTATTTGTAGATCAACCTTGAACAGACTTCTATCATGTCACTTCTGAGTCAGGATTCAGAATAGGCTCCTTCAGTCTGAACTCTGAACAAAGCCAGGAAAAGTCTAAAAGTCCACCCTGCAATTCAGAAACTAATAATTTTAAGCAGTGGGCACGACCAGATTAATGCTTTCCCCAACCTTAATCCTTTATCAGAACTACTAGCTATCAAATAGATACTTTGTTGTTGAGTCTCTGTCCCCAGTGTAAATACTGTCATTTCTGAACTGCTTTGGGGCTACTGGTTTGGAGAAGGGTTTGGACTGGAATTTGTGTGCTTAAATACATGTTACTTCTGTGCTGTCCGTAAAAGCTGAGTTAAGCAAAGGATGTCAGCACAATTTCCAGTGCTCTTATGAGTTCTGTTTTTATTGCTTTCTTCAGTGCCCAATTTTCTCCTCATTTGTAAGCCTATTCTTAGTGGCCAGCTGTTCGGTCAAGTGTGTCTCACTAAGCTGCTGGCTTTCTGCTTTATTGCAGGTCTTGCCAGACCATGTATCAGGGTGGAATCAAGCTTTGAGCTTTAAATTCCTACTGTTTTTCCATAAATGGGAAATTATATTTCACTTCATTGTATCCTAGATATCACGCCCTTCTGCCTTGAACCAAGATGCATTTCTTGGATGTTAATAGAACAATAAAGACTTGGCTACCTATATAAAATGCTGGGCCCACATTTTCATAAGTGACTAATGATTTTGGATGCCCAAATCGAGATGCTTTAAAGGACCCTGATTTTTAAGAAACTGGTGAGCCCCTATCTTCTGAAAATCAGGCCTCGTGAACATGCCTCCACTTAGGCGCACAAAATCACTAGTCACTTTTTAAAACTTGGACTTAGGACTTCAGGAACTTGGGGCATGGCTACACTTGCAGATGTAGAGCGCTTTGAGTTAAACCAGCCTTCGTAGAGCGCAGTAGGGAAAGCGTTGCAATCTGTCCACACTGACAGTTGCAAGTGCACTGGCGTGGCCACATTAGCAGCTCTTGCAACAGTCACAGAGAGCAGTGCATTGTGGTAGCTATTCCAGCATGCAAGTGGCTGCAATGTGCTTTTCAAATGAGGGGGGTGGGGTGGAGTGGAGTGGAGTGTGACAGGGAGCGTGTTGTGTGTATGTGGGGGGAGAGAGAGTGGGTTTTGGGGGGTCTGAGAGCATGTCAGCATGCTGTCTTGTAAGTTCAGACAGCAAAACAGACCGCCTACCTCTTCCCCCCCCACCCCCCAGCATTCCACAGTAATGGTTGCTTTGTCTTGGAATAAGCATGCCGGCTGTCAGAAACGGAGCTTTCAAAGGGCATATCGGCATGCCTGCAGTGATTCCAAAACAATGACAAGAGTGACCACTTGACTTAAGGGGATTATGGGACGTTTCTGGAGGCTGATCAGAGCGCAGTAATGCAACACCTCATTCACACTGACACCCAGGCGTTTCAGCCAATGCACACCAAGTGTTAATCTTCTCGCCGAGGTGGAGTTCCAGGAGCGCTCTAGCCCTGGAGTCAGAGCGCTCTATGTGCCTTGCCAGTGTGGACGGGTACTGAGCTAGGGCACCCGGGGCTGCTTTAATGCGCTCTAACTCTCAATTGTAGCTAAGCCCTTGGAGAGATACTGTGATATAATACATAAGATTCCTCAGGGCGTATGAAACGGTTTGCTGCCTCCGCCCCTCTTCCTGAATAAGGGTCAGATTTTCAAAAACACTCAGCATTGGTCTAGCTCTGCATTGACTTCAGAAGGAGCCGAGTTAGGCACGGCAATATCCTGGGTGCTCCTGCATAGATTTATAAGTCATATGAGCAAGTGGCATTCAGCAGACACAGAATTTATCAGAGTCTCACATTTAATGACTGGTGTATTTTTCTCTTACTAAAATGTTAGTCTAGGTTTTTAAGACCCCCCAGAATGTGGATGGTACAATCTATCTATTTTTTGTATTAGCTGATATACCATTTTAGACCAGTCCTCCCTCAAAAACAAATAAATGTCTTTTGTGTATATTGATATACCTTTATTTTAGAAGGGAGTTCCTCATGTTTAGAAAAATAGATTATCTATAGTAACTTTATGTATGGGTTTTATTTCTCATATTCTTCTGTGGAATGGATCTGGAATGGAGGTGCAATGGGACCATCTTTTTCCATGTGCTTGAGAGTAGTTTCTACATGCTGAATATTCAAAATAGTGTATAAGCAAGCATACTTGAAAATGTTCCTATAAACACTGTCATTGACAAGAAGCTCTAGTCTTTTATTGGCATTTTACATAACTTTAAGAATTAATGGTGACCTGCAAAGGATTTTTTTTTAAATGTAGTTGGGGTACACTTTTTAGAAAATTTTGCTGCTTCACAATGAATAAAGAAGACATGAAAGGGTAAGGGGTTGGGTTACATTTTTTTTTTTTTTTTTTTTTTAAGATTAAAACCCATTAAGTGACCATGACCAGAATCATCACATAAGTGTTTAAAACTTTAAAACACTCTCATTAAACAATGCCTTACCGTCACAGTATATGAATCTTCACTCTCTTAGCTTTTGTGGTGGTATCATTTTACTAGTTCTTTTTTTCCCTTTTCTTTCAGTCATCATACAGTCTTCCAGGCTAGATAGGATGTGAATTTATAATCTTAGCGCCCCTTTCCCCCCCTGCCCCCCCCTCCCAAAAAGCAGTTTGTAATAGGCTCAGATAATGTAGAACTTTTTTACAATTGACTTTTCATCTAAGGAACCTTGTTATCAGACTCCCTAACATTAGGCTGTCATTCCGTCCACCTCAATACCTCCATTGTGCCATAGTGCACTTGGAGCAATTTTGTGATATGTCTTGCAATAATTAATCTAATATGTGGACAAAGTTGAAACTTCAACTCATAATATCCTGGTTTAAACTAGAAGCTGTCCAGAACCAAAGCCCTGGATCCAAGCAGTCCTGACCTTTGTGGTTCAGGCCAGTTTACAATGATTGAGCTAATCCGGGGGAGGAGAGCATTTTGCAAAATATCACTTAAGTGTGCACTCTTATGAGGTGCTGGAAGAGAAAATAGATGCTCCACTCAGGATGCTACTAAGAACGCCAGAAAGGTCTATTAAAAATGTGTTTGTGAACTGTCAGACTCTCATTAAGCAGCTCTCCAGTACTTCTCGATGTAAAGGGAATGGTTTCTTTCCTGAAAAATGATATTGATTCATATCCTTGTTCACAAGATGGCGTGATCCTGTTGGGAATCCCCAAATGCTAAGCTGACTTTGGCTAAATGTTGGAAAGACTTAAAAGGTAACCACAGAGGATAATTCCTTATGGTTGAAACTCCCAAGGCTTGACTTCACAGTTACAGTCTGTGCTAAATTCTCCTCTCATCCCCTGGACTCCAGTGTCTTGCCTAAAGATTTATTAGACCACAAAAGTGAGTAAAATCTGAGGCACAAAAATAAGTTAGTGACCACTTAGCTTGCCATGAATGCTAGCTACATTTATATTTTTCTAGAGTGGCTTAAGCCTGGAAGGGGAAAATTCAGGCAGATGAAATAGCGTGTGCTCCATTACCCGGATAAGTCATTATTTCCCCCCACCTCTTATTAACCTTTGTCATAATGGTAGCAGCAATCAGAGCGAAGATCTCTAGTCTCCTACTTAAGATAACTGGCTTGTCTAGTCTCTATGAGCAGTGATCACCAAAGAAGAACTTCAGAGGTCCCGTGCCTGAAACAGATTCAGTCCACAGAAATTCTTTTGGAAACTGTACTCTTGTGTACTGAGGGGAGAGGGTAACCAACTCTGATGGGTGAAGTACTTGATTCCATGGAACAGATAACAGAACATTAACTGTTCACATGGAATTCAAACGAGGAACAAATCATCCACCTAAACTAGGGATGCACTTAGACATCCCCTAGGGTACTATGCCTCCCCCCCCCCAAAAAAAACCCAACCCCCCCTGATCTGCTCCCCTACCCCCAAAAAACACCCAACCCTGTGTCAGTCAGTTTGAACCCAATTGAAGCTCAACCCTGGAGACGACGGTGGTTCTCAGAGCCTGGGCTCCAGCCTGAGCAGGAACATCTGCATTGCTATCTTTCGCCCTGTGACCCGAGTCAGTTGACTCAGGCTCTGAGACTCACTGTTGCGGGGTGTGTGTAGTGTTTTTGTTTTGCAGTGTAGGCGTGCCCCAGTATCTTTCCAAGACCTAATTCGTTAGACTTTGGCATGACCCCTAGCCCACAATTCTTGGAGATAAAACTGTCAATTCTGTGAACTGACTGGAAGTCTTAATCTTGGAACAGCCAAGCAGATGAAATCCCTTGAATGTACTATGGGATCTGGGAAGAATGCATTAAACTCCAAATGCTAGCTGGAGAGTTCACAGGGGCACCTGGATAATGCAGATGATACGGTGTTGCAGGAAGAAATGACACACAAACATGTCATAGAGGGTGATGATGCTAGCTGTCTTTAGCATGGCATGTGACTGGCAGAAACCAACACCTTTGGGTTGGACAGTTGCGGCTTCTGTAAATAGTGGCATACAAAGAACAGAATGGTCCTGTCCTTTTAGGTGGGCAGAAAGAAGTCTAAACTCTTTATCAGTGATACTCAATTAGATCTACCTGTGGGTTGATTTGAGAATTTTATGATAAGAGGTGGGCCATTTGCATAGAAGGCTGGAAAAAAAAAAAAACCAGCTGCCAGTAAAGACCTTTATTGCAATGTAAGTATTAGTATTTTGTCTTTTAACCAAGTTTATAAATCAACATTATTACCTGTATTTGTGACAATATCTAATGTGGGAGGTGACATCGATGATTTCTAGTAAGTTTTTTGAAGAGTGATTTGTAAGAGGTCAGGGCAAGGCACATATACTGGTGAAGATGTTCATCTGTCAGGTGATTGCAGTATTGTTTGTTTTTTTTATATAATGTTCATGGTAGAAAACCCAGATTCTCAGAGAGACATTGATCCAAATATCTTTAGCCAGAATCTAGCCATCTATCTTTTATTCTGATAAACAATACCGATAAACAATCCTTGTAAATTACCACCAAACTTTGCACTGCTATCAAATCAGATGGGAACTTGGTTCGCACGGTTCACAATGTCATCTTTGTTTTTATCTCCGGCAAAAAGCTCCTCCAGCATTTCCAACTTGCACTCCTTCACAAGCGTGGCATCCAGGAAAGGCTATTTCTTTTTAGCTAGTACCAACATTATCCGAAGAGAAGCAGCTGTTGCTTTTTCCTATACAGTCACCGATGTTGTGAGAATGACATTTTGAGTTTTGATACAAAGCCTTCAGATTTTCAGTTTTGTCACGTCTTGCAACACTGCCAGGATGATAGGTCGCATTGAAGTTACTCTGCTTTGATTCAAAGTGTTGCCTCACATTGACGACCTTACAGACGGATACAGTTTGCATATTAAACACAAAGGTGTTGCATTTAAATGAGGTGACATAATAAGAAAATCTGCTGTCCAGTTTGGGTTTAAAGCTTCGTTTTTGCTGTCGACTTTGCAGTGTTTAGTCCCATTCACATTAATTTTTGGCTCAATTTCCATCACGAATGAAAAAATGGGTGGTGTCCGAGCTCAATCAGAGCCAATGCTATCGCGAGAACTTAAGATCTAGTAAGCAGTGCTTAATTTGTGCCAGAGCTTGCTGGGGCTGAGCGCTTGCACCTCTAGGCTTGAAAGTTCGTAGCCCTGGCACCTCTGGGCTCCCGGCCAGCAGCTGCCGATTTCTTGCTGCCCAACTCTGAAAGCAGTGCCGCTGCCAGCAGCAGCGCAGAAGTAAGGGTGGCAGTACACCATACCATGCCACCCTTACATCTTCACTGCTGCTGGTGGCAGCTCTGTCTTCAGAGCTGGGCACCCAGCCAGGAGCCGCTGCTCTTTGGCTGCCCAGCCAGTGCTTAATTTGAGCCAGGGCTTGCTGGGGCTGAGTGTTGGCACCTCTTTCATTACAAATTAAGCACTGCCATTAAGTTACTTACTAAGGAAGTCATTATAAATGATCCTCAGCGCTTCACTGTTCATGAATTTAATTATAAACTTTTTTTAAAGGTGAGCTGGTGGGCCACACAGAAAGACTTGGCAGGCCACATTTGACTTGAAAGAGAGAATGCTTTTCGTCTGCTACAGGGCAGGATGCCTACTCCCAATCCCAGATGTGATATAGTTAAAAGGATGCAAGTGTCAAGCAAGTCCTTTTGAATTAGGTCTCGCTCTTCTTGGGGCATCAATGCACTTGAGGCCTGCCTGCACTAGGATTTTGTTACTCTCTGAAATAGTGGCAACAAAGGTTTTGTCCTGCCTATGTGAGCGCTTACACCATTTTAAATACTGGTTCAAAGGAACTAGTTATTAACAGTGCAAGCAGGTCCCTGTGGTAGTCTAGTTTTCATATTAATTGTTCAAATGTGGAAGTCATCATCTGAGAGGGGCTGCTGGGAAATGCTTGAAGGACACACAGGTGTGAAATTACTGATCCTTCACTGAGTGGCTTGATGTCCTATGACCTGCATTGGCACAACTGGATCACAGAAAACAATTAACAGGTGAGAGTTTCACTGTGGTTGCCAGCAGAGGCACTACAGGTGAGGGTATATATGGGAGAAACTGCCTATATACCTTTGTGTTGTGTGTGTGTATATGAATAATAACGACAGAAGAAAGGAGCTGCCAACCTATGGAAATTGACTAGATGAATTTTTAGTAATTTTTTAGTGTTTTAAAAGTTAAAACCAGGATAACACCTGAGTTGGCTTTGAGGAATCTGCAATATAATGAAACTTGAAATGACAGAGAGAACCCTAATAACCTATATTTATACAGTATTGCTTCTGAGAAGTGTTATAAATATCCTTCTTTAAAGAAACAAAAGGAAACATCTCTCAGCGTATTTGTATTCTAATCTAAAATACCACACAGTGAGTTATTCTTCATTAGTGTAGATGCCAACATTGTCTCTGATGAAAGAGAGGAGAGAAATAGTTCCAAAACTGTGTATAACATTCAGTCCAAAAGATGGAATATGATGCATTTTGATAAAATTTTCTAAACTTTAATTATTCATGAGTATGAATTCAACAATTTTCAATTTATCCAACATACAAGGGATTATTATTCTACTAGCACTAGATAACTAGATTGCCTATAGTATAAAACTCTGTATTCTATATGGATGAGCTACATTATATCTTGTCTTTTAGAAAATACTTGCCTTGTAGCAGATGTTCCTTCGTTAGGAATTTGTGGAAGTATGTATAACCAGTTTAACCAGTTTGTGCTGCCAAGTTAAACACTCTTTCCAAATGCCATAATCTATATTGTTACACCATTATATACACTTTTTAAATATATATAATTATCCAAAATATTTTTCTTTTTTTTTTAGCATACTGCCTTTTATAGAAATCTTAAAATGACATTACAAGGCAACACATGAAAACTTTTATGAGAGTTTTGGCTCTGGAGTCTTGGATTTGTGTGAAATCTAGGTAGGGATATATGCCAGAAGTACAAGGAAAGAATTAGAACTGTGTTTATGTAGTACTAAAACATACACTTAATTTGTAGAATTTACACATGTTAATGGCAGCACATGAGCAAAGTGTTTTTGTAACTCAAAAATGTGAATTTTATTCTGTTTCAGGAAGAGGAAAAGGGTTTAGAAACAGAAACCCAAGTTTTGAAGCTGCTTCTGCCTAGGGCAAGGGTTCTCAAACTGGGGGTCGGGACCCCTCAGGGGGTCGCGAGGTTATTACATGGGGGGTCGCGAGCTGTCAGCCTCCACCCCAAACCCCGCTTTGCCTCCAGCATTTATAATGGTGTTAAATATATAAAAACATGTTTTTAATTTATAAGAGGGGTCGCACTCAGAGGCTTGCTCTGTGAAAGGGGTCACCAGTACAAAAGTTTGAGAACCACTGGCCTAGGGTGAGCTGTCAGTGTAGAAGCCTGATATTTGTTATTTTATTGTTTACTTCCTCTTCTTCCCGTTCCCCCCCCTTATCCTAAATCTGAACCTACATCAGGTCTCCAGTAGATTTGTCTAACTTCTTAACAAAAAAGTTCCCCTCTTCTAAATTTATCTACTTTTAGGAATTGCTGCCTCCTGATGTTTCCTATCTTTAGAAACATTGTCCAGAAAACAAAATTACTTCTATAGCAAGAAATCAGTTTAATATATTGCATTTGTGCAGCATTCTGTGGGCATTTGGTCTAAAATTTCTTTTCCTAAACACATATAGTCATACGAAGTTTGAAATGCTAGACATCATGTATGTATCCATGTAGCAGAACTCGGCAAATTATTCAACCTTTTAAAATAAACTTCCATTTCCAAGTATTGTTGAATGATATCCCCCCCGCCCCAGCAAAGGAGATTCCTATTAGGTGTTCACATCTACTATAAGTGCTGGTGGTACATGTGCTGTAATATTTTAAAATTACTGCTGTAGTCATACACCACTGGGAATTTAACCTACATCTTTGGTTTTACAAATAAATGGAGCTGTCTCAAGATTGAAGTGTACAAATAAAACTAGCCTCTAATGCAGGGCTGAAAAAATGTGCCAGACATTTACTAATCAAAGGTCCATAGGCAATTCGTTGGAGGGGCATGAAGGGTCGAGTGCCCCCCCAGCAGCTGGCCCAGGTGGGGAGTGGAGGGGGCGGAGCCAGAGCCTGAAGAGAAGGTGCGGGGCCAAGTCCTCTTCTAGGCACGCTGCCTGGGACGCTGCCCGGTGCAGCCCAGGGGCTGACTGGGAGAGGTTTCACGCTTCACCCACCTTTTCCTCTGAAGCTCTAGGCATCTCCCTCTACTTTGTGCTTGCGCAGCCTTCTGGTTATTTGTTTGTCACATTCAGAATTAGAATACTGCATAGAAGGCAGATTAATTGTTCACCACTTGTCAAACCTTTACAGTAGATCAGTACCTATTTTGATGCTAAATTATAAATTAGTGTCTTATGTAGACACAAAATATCCTTGTTGCAGTTACTTCATATTACCAAGGCTAATAGATCAAATCTGTCCATAATTTAAGACCTACAGCTAGTTAATAGCAAAATCTAATAACCATTTTTTTAGATGTTTATAAAAAAAACCTGTTGGAGTGGTGTATACAATGTCTTCCTTGTTCCTTCTATTTTTGTATACAGAAAGATAGTACAGTGCCATTAACTGAAATGTGTGGCAAAGGCAAGGCACAAACTGAACAGCATTTGCAAAACTGGCTGTATCGTTACTGCTAGATTGGTTTCTCTTTGGGATTGGGGTGTGGGAGGGGGTGTAGGCTCTGTCTGGGTGGTTACCTCAGGTGGCTCCTGGAAGCGGCTGGCATGTCCTGCTCCTAGGCGGAGGGGCCTGGGGGCTCGGCGCGCTGCTTGTCTAGGAGTCGGATATGCTGGCCGCTTCTGGGAGCAGCACAGAGCCAGGGCAGGCAGGGAACCTGCCTTAGTCCCACTGTGCTGCTGACCGGACTCGCCAGGGTCCTTTTTGACGGGCTTTGCGGTTGAAAACTGGACACTTGGCAACCCGAAGCAGAGTTGTTAAAATGAGGATAAGGGATCCTAAGAAGTTGCCCACTGTATGGAGACAATCCAAGAGGGTGCATGTCCATATGTGTATATCACATTGAATGGGTCTAGTTCTCAAAGCCATGATGGTCCTCCACACTTACTAATGGCACAGGGAAGGAGAAAGACAGATTAGCTCAGCAAATTGTTAATGAGATACAAAGACTTCAAATTCTAGGTCTGTGATTCCTTTTTTTTGGGTAACATGTTAGAATTTATCATGATGTCTTGATACACTTAGGAGTGAAATGCAACAAATCTGGTAAAACCCAGTGACGTCTGCAATGATGGAAAGTAGCTTCCATGTGAAGACTTTGGCATACAGATGCAGAAGTGACAGCCTCAGTAACTGATACCCTATTACACTTGCTAGAAAGATTGAACCATAATGCATACACACAAGAGGGGCAAATTTAGGTTGCACAGGCAACTTTCAACCTGTCATTTCCTAACTTTTTTTTTCTGCTTGACTTTACAATTTTAAATCCTTACTTGATTTCTGTACATAATTTCTTAAGTTTTTAAAACATACAACTGAACAAATGGAAATTCTGTCATACCACAGCCAGCCAACTCCCTTTAATGGTGTTACACTATGTAACTTAGGTGCTAACACATTTTAAAATACCACATAATTAAAACTAGGGCTGGCGATTAATCGCAGTTAACTCACGCGATTAACTAAGAAAAATTAATCGTGATTAAAAGATTAAATTGCGCTGTTAAACAATAAAATAGCAATTTAAATTTATTAAATATTTTTGGATGTTTTTCTACATTTTCAAATATATTGATTTCTGTTACAACACAATACAAAGTGTACAGTGCTCACTTTATATTATTATTTTTATTACAAATATTTGCACTGTAAAAATGATAAACAAAAGAAATAGTATTTTTCAATTCACCTCATACAAGTCTGTAGTGCAATCTCTTTATCGTGAAAGTGCAACTTACAAATGTAGACTTTTTTGTTACATAACTGCACTCCAAAACAAAACAATGTAAAACTTTAGAGCCTACAAATCCACTCAGTCCTACTTCTTGTTCAGCCAATCACTAAGACAAACAAGTTTGTTTACATTTACGGGAGATACTGCTGCCTGTTTGTTGTTTACAATGTCACCTGAAAGTGAGAACAGTCGGGTTGAGGTCTGTTATTTCTCACCTCTATATATTATTTATTTAAAAACATTTTTGCTGTTAACAAGCATGTTATCTCTGGAGACACAAATCCACAGTTTGAGAACTGCAAAACTAAGCATCTCTGATGGTATCTTCTAGGTTGAGCACTGAGTCCCATTGGGTAGCTAGAAAGATTAAGCTAAATAATCTATATAGAAGCCTGTGGAACCCTATAAGATTGGGTCCCTAATCCATGAACTGTTGGAACTTTTCTTAAACATTACATGAATATATTGTCTCATACTATAGAATTAGAGATTATAAATTCTATTACATTATAGCTCAAAGATATCTTATCATGGATCTTAATTAAAACTATCTTTAGATATGTTTTTTCCTCAAAAAGCATTTTATAAAAAAAAAATCAAATTTAAATTAAAAAATCCGATTTTTTTTTAAATCATTGATTTTTATCCACCCTGTTTATCAGTGCAACTTTTGTTTAGATTATCTTTTCAGTATCTAACAAAGGACTTTTTTCCCCTCTAAGATCTTGTCTTACTATAGGAGAACTGGCCATGATTCAAAAATTGACCTACCTCTGTGTATGTCTTCACCTCCCCTGTGCAAAATTTAGATTGTGCAGTGGAATGATTCCAGGTTTCTAATTTATATGAAACTTATGCTGTACAGGTTATTCATGGAATCCTAAGGAGTGTTTGCTGTGGTGACTCTTTTTCTATAGTATTTTATAAAATGGTGTATAAATTGTTCAGAAAGTTAAACTTTTCAGATAGAAAACTGATTGTTGCTTTTTCTTTTTATTCCATAAGGATTTTGTATAATTCTCTCAGTTACAGAATTCTTCTTCAAGTAGTGTCCCTATGGGTGCTCCACTGTAGGTGTGTCTGCGTCCCTGCGCTGCTGATCGGAAAACTTCGGTAGCAGTGTCCGTTAGGCCTGCACATGTGCTGTCTCTCCTTGTACTAGGCCAGGAGGCTAGCCAGTACCCAGGCTAACTGTCCTTAGTTCCTTCTCAAGTGCCCCTGGCTAGAGACAGAGCCTTTAGCTGTCCGTTAGCAGGTTGTTCATCTTTAGCTTTTAGAAACCCTTTAGCCTTCTTTTGGCTTTTATTTGACCGAGCCTTAAAAACCCACAACAAAGAAAAAAAGAAAAGACATTGTTCTTGTGTCAGCTCCCGGCCGGCCGGGAGAGGGGAACCCCCCTGGACCAGGGTATGCCTGGCTCTCCGGGCTTCAAGAATTGGCACTTGCAGTGAAGCGATCCTGGTCGTGGACAAGCACTCCAAGTTCATTTGCTGCCTTGATGAGTGCCACATCCAACAAAGGTGTTTCCTCTGCCAGCAGCTCCGACCGAGATCATGCAAGGACAGAGAGCTCTGCCAAAAAATCATCTTTATGGATGCGTCTCTCCGATCCCAGCCCTCCGGAGGACATGAATCTTCCCCTCAGATTTCGACTTTGAAGGATAGTGGGTCGAAGAAACAGTCCGAGGACTCCTCTCACAACTTGAAAAAGAGAGTGGGAAGTCCTCTCAGTGAGCCCAGGGTTAGCCAAAAGTGATCACCATCTTGCTTGGTATCCTGGGACCAAGATCCTCTGGCACCCATGCCTCGCAGCGACCATCGGTGTCTGGTATGGTTGATAGGCCCATAAACCCTTTTGGCATGGGCACCGAATCTTTGGTAGAGAGAGATTAGGGCAAACACCTTAAGACGCTCCCAGTATGTGAGCTGTTGGTGGTACCATCCAGCACCGGAGAGATCAGTATGGCAAAGTTCCCATCTCCCCCAGCTCTGCCACTAATGCTGGGACACTCGGTACCAGCAGAATTCTATCAGTCTGGTGCAGTGGCGTAGCTAGGAGTGGAAATTTGTGTGGGGCCCAACTTTGGAATGGATGGGCAATAACAGACTCTGGTAGCTCAGCTTCTCCCCTGACACCACGCCCTCTTCCTAGCCCTGGTGGTCCCAGACAAAGGGCTTCACTGCCAAGCTGGGCACACGCATAGGGCGGCTCAAAAAATAGCAGGGCAGAGCTATTGGAGTGTAGCTTTCTGCAGGGCAGGTTCATAACTCCGTCCTGGATTTCAGGTGCCTGAGTGACACTCCAGAGCCGCTCTGGCAGCACTACACCCCTGCTCAGATTTGGGTGGGCCTGGATGCTAAGAGGGTGGGCTGTGGCCCACCCAGGCCCACCTGTGGCTACGCCCCTGGTTCGGTGATCTGGCTATGTTGGAAGCTCCTAACTATCTACCCCTCAGTACCAAGATCACGGAATCGACCCATGGTCGACCAAGGAGCATTTTTCCCCACAATCATGCCATGCCCCTCTGATGACAAATGATGGTTCAGACAGTGAGCCGGACTGGGTTTCTCTATACTCTACCAAGCGCCATATGGGACCCAGTATCAACAGGGTCTGGGAATGTACCACCAGATGGCACTGCCACTATCTTGGTAAAGTCGCCCGTGGGCACCTGCACCAGGCCCTATGCCACCGCAGTGGCCATACTGGGATCCTGGGCGACAACACCAACAGCCTACCTCGAGGGCACCGAGCATTGCCTGAGAGCCTCCCAGGCATGCCACCTCGGCTACAGCATCACGGTCCTCAGAACCCCAACAAATGGAGGAGCAAGAGGTGGACACAGAGGAGGAGGTCACACCCAAGGCCATATCCTCTTCTTCCCCTGACAAAGCGGTCATGACGTCGCCACCTTCCACCGCGGATGACTTCTGCTTGGTCCAAGAGCTGGCGAAGAGAGTGGCGGACACCCTCCGCGTACCATTGTAGGAGGTTAAAGATATGCACCACCAGCTTACCCACATCCTCTGCTTAATTTACCTCCAAAATCACCCTACAAATCAACGAGGCCATCCTAGACCCAGTTAAGATGGTGTAGCAAACCCGGCCTCGGTGGCCCCGACATGCAAGTGGGTGGACAAAAAATACTATGTTCCCACAAAGGAATCAGAGTTTCTATTCACCTACCCACCGTCCAGTACCATCATGGTGTATGCTGTGAACTCGAGTAGCCGACAGAAGCACTCTAGGACAACACCCTATGATAGAGCCTGGAAGCGCCTTAATGTCTTTGGTAGGAAGGCGTATTCCTTTGCCACCTTACGGTTTCGAATTGCCAACTATTAGGTGCTCACAGCAAAGTACAGCTATACAAATTACAATAAATTACACTACTTTATTGATAAGCTGCCAGAGAGCTCTCAGGATTCCTTCAAGGCCATGATCCAGGAGGAGCAACTGGTGGCAAAAACATCTTTGCAGTCAGCCCTTGACACCACTGACACAGCTGCCAGGACCATCTCCATGGCGGTGGTGATGAGATGGGCATCGTGGCTACACCTCTCGGGTTTCCCGAAGGAGGTGCAGACCATGGTAGAGGATCTTCCCTTTGAGGGTGTGAAGCTCTTTTCCGAGAAGACTGACACCTCTCTCCACTCCTTGAAGGATTCCAGGGCCACTCTCAGGTCACTGAAAATCTATACACTGGGGCAAAAGAGACGTTTTATCCCTCAACATCAACAGAGTCCTTAATTGTCCCAGTTCCTGTCACAATGGAACGATTGGCCCCAGTGGAAAAAGGGAAAGCCTTTTGGCTCCCAGTCCTTGACCCAATAATCTGGCCCTAAACACTGCTTTTGATGGGCAGGTCGAGGTACCGTGAGACCACTCCCCACTACTATCTGTGACCATGCACCCATTTGGCCACCATATGGCAGCGTTCCGCAGTACCTGGGAGTGCTAACCTTGGACAGATGGGTCCTAGCAATCATCAGATCTGGGTATTCCATCCACTTCACCTTCCTACCCCCTCCACAACACCTTTCCCTTTCCTCCTTCGGGGACTCGTCTCACGAGAGTCTACTATGGTGGGAGATAGACTGCCTCCTGTAGTTAAGAGCCAAAGAACCAGTACCGCAACATCTACGAGGCAAGGGGTTCTACTTTCGTTATTTCCTAATACCCAAAAGGAAGGAAGGTTGAAGACCCATCCTGGACCTCAGAGCTCTCAACAAGTTCATCCAAGCTCAGAAGTTCAAGATGGTCACCTTATCGACTATCATTCCGTCACTGGAACAGGGAGACTGGTTTTTGGCCCTCGACCTACAAGATGCCTACTTTCCCATTTCAATACTACCGGCTCACAGACATTTCCTCAGGTTCACCCTGGTGCACGACTATTACTAACACAGTCCTTCCCTTCGGACTTTCATTGGCCCCGAGAGTATCGTCTTTGACTAACCTGACTCTGAAGTCCCTGCCCTCCCAAGAGGGTACTGCTCAGGAGCACCAATAGGGACACTACTCACCATGTGCGGTAATGATGGTTCTTTGAGATGTGTATCCTTATGGGTGCTCCATTACTCTCCCTCCTCCCCTTTACTTCGGAGTTCTCGCTATGATTCTGCAGTAGAGAAGGAATTGAGGATGGTTAGCCTGTGTGCGCTGGCTAGCCTCGTGGAACAGCATGAGGAGAGACAGCGCATTTGCGGACCCAATGGACACTGCTACCAAAGTTCTCCGATCAGCAGAGCATGGACGCAGACACATCTACAGTCGAGCACCCATAGGGATGCACATCTTGAGGAACATTGTTACTGCACAAGGTATGTAAATTCTTACAGTACATACTATTAATAATTACTTTATTTTGTTGTTGCATGCTGTATGCTTGTTTGATGCTTAAAAGAAAAGAGAGAAAAAACAAAACCTGTAGAATTGTGTTTTTCTAATAAAAGATCCTTAAACTAAAATGAGGTTGAGGACTCTGATACTTCAGGAAGTTTAATGAACAAGTTATGTTTAGGAACCATTCTTCTTAGAGTAATACCCTTGTGCTCTCTTTCATTCAGTGTTTCATATTCATTTCCATGAAAACTAGAACATTTGTTTAGAAATTTCTATTCCAAATGTTTCTTCTCTTCTCTTAGTCTGTAACTTTCTGAAATTAATTAGCTGCTGCAGAAGTTGATACAGAAAATTAGGTTTTTTAGACTGTGGAATGGGAGATAAGGAACAGAAACTGGAATTTTATTTTTAATGCAAAAATTCTTGGTAGTGATGACTTGGAATTGTGGGGCAAAACAATGCAAAGATGGTTTTAAATAAATTGGCTTCTTAGTGGCATGAGTTGTGGGGGATTAAGTTAGTAAAAATATTTGCTCCATATAGAAGTTCTATTGTACTTTCTCTTTATATCAGCATTTGAAGCTGCTGATAAGTTTTACTGTCAACAGTGTTTTTTTGCCACCTTCACAGGACCTCAAGTAGGTATTGTTTTGTATAAATTTATTTCCCTCCTCCTTGATGAACTCTGGTTAGGAGCAGACATTCTTTTGCCAGAGTGTCTTACGGTAACTTATCCAGGTTTAGCCTCATAACCTTAATTATATGTGGAATGTGGAGAATGCTGTATGTTGTTTTTGCTTTATAACAAGATAGTGAACCCTTAATCACTTGGTTCAAGTATTAAAACATTCCTTGCAACTTCAGTATTTGGTTTGACCAATGTAACTTGGTTATAGAAAACTAATGTAAACCATCAACATGTTTCAAATGAATACCCTTGTGTTTAGTTTTATCTTCCTCCTGTCTGTTGCAAATTTTTTGGGGGGTGAACTTCCATTATTAATGATGTATTTAAAGTTTTGTTTTTTTCTTCCTTCCTTCAGGAGCAGTATTAAAATGTTAAAAGCGGTATTAAAAAAGAGCCGAGACGGTGCAAAGGGGAGCAAGAAAGAATCAGGTATGAATATTGAAATATTGCTATACTGTAGATCTAATAATAACTTATGAATTCAGCATTTAACATTTTTGTAAGTGGATATTTTAATTTTAATATTTTCTTAAGGAAATTACAATTCTTCAAGTATATTTAAACAGAGTTTAATTATTTTAAGAGTCAAGACAAATTAATGATAAAAAATTACTTAGATTCTTTTAGATAAAAATTATTGATAAATACCTGTGCTTTACAGACATTTGCTCTAAGTAACCAAATATTGTTTGAGATATTATGTCCCAAATGTGTACTTTGATATAGTACTGTCTGAAATCCATAAAAAGGCTTTTATTTTATTTTTTGTAAATTATAGCCGATGCCATAAACCCACTAATTCTCTAGTTGTCCATAGTTAAGGCTAGGATATAGTCATGGGTATTTTTAGTAAAAGTTATGGACAATAAACAAAAATTAACAGCCCGTGACCTGTCCATGACGTGTACTATAAATACCCCTGACTAAATCTTAGCTGCGGGGCAGGGTGTGCGTGTGCTGCTCTGGGGAGGGCCAGGGTGTGTGTGCGCTGCTGGGGGGGATGACACCCAGGGGCCAGTGGCATCAGCTGCTGGGGGCCACTGAGGCTAGCAGCACCAGCTGACGGGGGCCACTGAGCAATGGCTGCTCCCGCCGCCCCTGGAACCACTGCTCAGGCGGTCTCCGGGGCCAGCCACGCTGGCTGCTGTTCAGGTGGTCCCTGGGGCCAGCTGCCCGGGGCTGCCTGAGCAGCAACCAGTGCAGCTAGCCCCAGGGACGCTTCGGGGCACTGGTGCGGCTGGCCCCGGGGCTGCCCAAGTAGCTGGCTGTGAAGCTGCTCCAACAATGGCCGGTGTGGCTGTCCCCAGAGCCAGCTGCTTGGGCTGCCCTGGGGACAGCCATGCTGGCTCCTGCAGAAGTCACGGAGCTTGTGGAGAGTCATGGAATCCATAGGGTTGCCAACTTTCTGTTTGCAGAAAACCGAACCCCCCTTCCCAAGGCCCCTGCCCTTCTCCAAAGCCCCACCCCCTGCCCACTCCGTCCCCCCCTCCCTCCGTCGCTCGCTATCCCTCACCCTTCTCACTCGCTCATTTTCACCGGGCTGGGGCAGGTGACTGGGGTGCGGGGGGGGGTGAGGGCTCTGGCTGGGGGTGCAGGCTCTGGGGTTGGGCCAGGGATGAGGAGTTTGGGGTGCAGGAGGGGGCCCGGACTGGGGCCGAGGGGTTCGGAGCATGGGAGGGGACTCCGGGCTGGGGCAGGGGCCTGGAGTGTGGGAGGGGGTGAGGGCTCTGGCTGGGGGGGGGGAGGGGGAGAGGCAGGCTCTGGGGTGGGGCTGAGGGGTTTGGAGTGCGGGAGGGGGAGTGGGGTGCGGACTCTGGGAGGGAGTTGGGGTGTGGGAGGGGGCTCAGGGTGTGGGGCGGGCTACGGGTGGCGCTTACCTGAGGCAGCTCCTGGAAGCGGCGACATGTCCTCTGGCCCCTGGGTGCAGGGGCAGCCAGGGAGGCTCCGCATGCTACCCTCGCCTGCAGGCACCACCCCATGGTTCCCAGCCAGTGGGAGCTGCGGAACCAGCGCTTGGGGCGGGGACAGCACGTGGAGTCTCTCTGGCTGCCTCTGCGCTTAGGGGCTGCAAGGATGTGTCGCCACTTCTCGTGAGTCTCTCGGATCCAGAGCAGGCAGGGAGCCTGCCTTAGGCCTGCTGTGCTGCCGACTGGACTTTTAACGGCCCGGTCAGTGGTGCTGACTGGAGCCGCCAGGGTCCCTTTTCGACCGGGTGTTCTGGCTGAAAACTGGACACCTGGCAACCCTAGGAATCTGTGACTTCTGCAACCTTTGTGATAGACACAGAGCCCTATCCGTAATATCTTTCAGGAAAAATAGGGTAGGTGACCTACATTTCTAAGCCATGTCTATATGGGGACATTCAGGAAAGTAGTTAATTCCCCATAAAAGGTGTGAAGTCAATGTGTGTAAATTGAAGCATGTTAAAGCCCTTTTGGATGCTCATGTTCAGGAATAAAGTGGCTTTAGCTCACTGTAACATCCTCTGGAGAATATAATTTATGCTCATTGACTTTACATTTTTAGTTGATTTGCCTTAACTTTCCTAAGTGTCCTGTGTAGACCAACCCTAAGTTTCATTAAAAAAATACAAAACAGAGAAAACACCTAAAATGAACAATTCTGGCTGCCTTCAGGTCTCAGGAAGAAGAAAAGGGCATCATCTTTGTGCCTTAGCAGATGGTGGGGATAAGCAGGCTTCACTTCAGACTGCAAGCTGCCTGAAAAAGTGTATTACATGCTTCCAAATACCATAGGCCCCTTACTACATGTCTGTCAACCAAAAGAAAAACCCACTGTGTTACTAAAACATTATTAAGGTTGCAAAGTCAAGCACTCAAAAGTTAGGAAGTGCCAGAATTAAGGTTGTCTGTGCAACCTTAATTTGTTCCCCTTGTGCATATGCATTATAATACAGTCTTTAATTATATGATCATGTACTACATTTCCCCACATGGACTGCTTCCTCATACAGTGGGCAGGATGGACCTGCTCTGGGGATGAATCAGGGTTGTGTACTGAAGATGACACTTGTCTGCAGCACCTCTGCTTCATTTGTTGTAGAAGTTGGAAGGTGTGTAATGAATGAAGCAGAGAACTGCAGGAAGAGAAATGATGGTTTCATGGTTTAAAATAGTTGAATGGGGAATGGATCTACCTCTGATTGTGCCACAAAATTCCTATGTGATGCTAAGTAAGACACTTAAATAACATTTTTCAGGTGGTCACTAATTGTGTGATCCTCATTTTCTAGGTGCTTGACTTCTGATTTGCAGAAGTGCTGAGCACTCACGACTGCAACTGAAGTTTATAGGAACTGTGCTTTATATGTTCAAATTGCTATATAATGCTAAGTATTCTGGAAAAATGACATCCTAGGTGTGTCAAATTGGGCACTCAAAATTACTGTATACCTTGGACCTTAATTTCTCTGTGCCTCACTTCACTATCAGTAAAATAAGAATATTATCCCTTCATCTCAGGGGTGTTTTAAATAAATTCGTGTTTGTGAAGCATTCAGATACTTTTAGTGATGAGTGCCATAGAGAGCCCATAAGGAAATTAATAATTCTGTCAACAGAGCAGAGTTTGAAGTAGCAGGGTGTCCAGTAAATAAGGCATGGGGCCACACGTCGATCAAGAATAAAACAAAATATTGAATACTTACACCGCAAGCGCGCGTCATCCATCCTGCACTGTCAATGAGGCAAGGGTGCTGTGGGAAAAAAAAAAGTAGTATGTAATCATGTAATTGGACTGTATCATAATGCATATGTACAAGGGGACAAAATTAAAGTGGCATGGACAACCTTAATTCTGGCATTTCCTAACTTTTGAGTGCTTGACTTTGCAACCTTAATATTCTATTCATATAGCTTTGTATATATTTTCCTAGCTTCTTTTTTATTATTATTAAAAGAAAACTGGAAAAAACAAGAAATACCATCATGTGGTATAATATGATATAGGTCATTAGAAGGGCTGGAACTTTTAGATCCACTACACTACCACTTGAGCTAATGGAATAACTGATAGTAGATCGTTATCCTCTCTGGGTTGGTCCAAAGGGAGAATGGAATATTATGCCAGTGGGTTTCAAAGACATTTGTTAGTTGCAGAGGAACTATGAAACTCGGGGATCTTGAGTTCCATTCTAGACTCTGGAGGTGAATGTGATCTGCTGGTACAGGTCTTCTGCCCATTTCCCCCCCGAGCTTGACCCTTTCTGCCATGTCCCCTTCAACTTGTCCCAGTCTTCTCTTCCCCCCCCCCCGCTTCTTGTCCCAGTCTTTTTTCTCTATTCCCCAAGCTTCTGATTCCAGTCTCCTTGCTTAGTAAGTCCTAATTTTACCCCTCCAGACTCCATGTCCCAAGCCTAGTCTTCCCCAATTCCCCCCCCCATCTCCTTGCCCATTTAGTCTCAGTTCTCTCTTTCTCCCCTAATTTGTTTCTTTCTTCCTCCATGGTCTCCAGTCACGTGCTCCCACACCCAAGTTTCTCATCTCCATTGGTTCCCAGTCCCTGTGTCCCTTCCTGGACTTCTGATCCAGTCTGTTCCCTTGCCTCCCCTGGCTCCTTGTCGCAGTCTGTTTGACCAGCCAATCCGTTATCCCCCATACAGCCTGTCTCCTTGTCAGATCTGTCTCCCCTTCCTGGTCCACTAATTACTTGTCCCAGTCTTCTTGCCTGGCAACTCCCAGTGATCCTCCTTCCCCCGCTCCTCATCTGTTCTCCATGTCCTGCTTCCTGCCCCCAGTTTAACTCCCTGGCTCCCAGATGTAGTTTTCTTGCCATCCTCTAGTCCCAGTTTTTGCTCCTCTCCCTTCTCGTCCTAATCTGCTCTACCCTTCCTGCACAGTGCTCTAGGTCCTATTTTTGTCCCCTCTGCATTTGAGTCAGATGGTTTCATCCTCCGTGCTGCCTGTGTGCAAACATGGAGTTCATAGAGCATCGTAGAGACAGGCTCCCTGCTCTCAGTTCAGTGCCCAAACTCATCCCCACAACCCAAAGCAGCCATTACAGGGAAAGTATGACTTCGCCCCGGTAGCTCTGATCTGGAGGAAGAATGTGGAGTCGATGGCACATGCACAGTCTGGTCACACATAGGAGCTCTGAGGGGAGCATGCTAAGTGAGGATGGTATCTTTCAGAGATTATAGCTGTTAAACTCTAATAAGGCTCTAAAGTCTCTACTTTGGCTTAAAACTTGTCCAAATTTGGGCACATTTTCCTTGGGATAGTAAAAGGCACATCCCTGACAAAAAGGCCACCCCCTGCCAGATTTCAGTGTCTGTGCTCCAAAGCATGAGGGATCTAGAGTTTGCCATAGAAATGGTCACCAGAATTTTTTTAATGTTTGTAAAACAATGTATTTTGTTCTTGCCTCTTTCTCAAGAGGTTCTCTTTTTGAACCATTTTGGCTGAAATTTTCCAAACAGCCCCTCTTTCCCCCCCCCCCCAAAACAAACAAAACAAAACCAAACAACAAATAAAAACCCAACAACAAAAAACCCAGCCTGAGTCAGGCACTTGACATGGATGATAATTTCACCCCAAATGGTTAAAATTTGGCAAAATTAAATGCAAGCGACTCAGGCCATCTTTATAGGCAGTACTGCCAGCCCCAGTACAGGCCAGTGCAACATTTACAGTTTTTAATCTAATCAGTGAGCTTTTTTTAGACACATACTTTGGCTAATATGACATACATTTCATTCTCATGGGTGGATAGCATGGTGCATTTTAAATTATGCAATTTAGTTTTGTAGTAAAATGTTGAGGTTCTTAGTACTTTCACCATCTGCTTAACACTTTTTTGTAATAAACAGGAGATATCAGTGAGGTTTTTTATCAGCTCATCCTACTTGCTCCATCTTTCCTCAGAGGTTTTAATTTTTAACCTGATAAAGCAGTAAGTCTTCCAATGGATCTGTAGCCATTTATTCTTTTTGGCAACACTTCTAAAATGGGTATTTGTTTGTGCAGCCATAGTGATTGCACCAGCTGTATCCAGCAACAGTTCAAGACAGTAGGTGAATAATGAGAAACTGCAGGATAAGTTAATTAGGCAGAATATAATTACGTATATTGTGATTTGGGTAGAACACTCCAATTAATGCCATTGCTCTTGAGAATAGTTTTACATCATCTCTTCAAAGAAGTAGTCATTAAATCACAAACCTCCGCCCCTTCAACTCCCCAGTGTCATACTGGGGCGTTGCTTAAATAGGTAACAATCTTTCTTTTGATTAGTATCATCATTTTTCTTATTAGGGACTGTGGCAATCGATACGCTTAAAGTTTAGAACTTCTGCATTGGCATAGTATGGTTGTTCAGACTCAACCTGGTGACTTTTTTTTTTTTAATCCTTGTCATTTATACAGTTTTCTGTTAGATACCATAAGTGATACAATAAATATAGGCTTATTGTATTCCTTAGATCCACTCATCCGGTTGAGTTGGCTTCTCTTTTACAAGGTCAAGCAGACTGAAGCAACTAGTAGAATTTTCAAAATTTCATGTAACAGCAACTGTGTGTTACAATTGATTCTATTTAATTGTGAGACCTCTGTTTTGTACTGCTTATATTCTTGTATGTATTCCTCATTTAAAGTAATATCTAATTACTAGTAGAGGAGCATATTTCTCCTCTACCTATCAAAGCCATTTCATGCGTTTTTTGTCTTGAGTGTCAAAGGAAAGAGGCCAACTATATCATTTAAGTAGGGCTGTCAAGCAATTAAAAAAATTAATCGCGATTAATCCCGCTATTAAAAAAAAATAATGGCAATTAATCGCATGTTTAATTGCACTGTTAAATAATAATAATACCATTTATTTAAATATTTTGTGGATATTTCCTACATTTTCAAATATATTGATTTCAGTTACAACACAGAATTCAGAATGTACAGTGCTCACTTTATATTATTTTTTATTACAAATATTTGCACTGTAAAAAACAAAAGAAATAGTATTTTTCAATTCACCTAATACCAATACTGTAGTGCAATATCTTTATCATTAAAGTTGAACTTACAAATGTGGAATTATGTACAAAAAAATAACTGTAAAAAGCAACAGAGGGTCCTGTGGCACCTTTAAGACTAACAGAAGTATTGGGAGCATAAGCTTTCGTGGGTAAGAACCTCACTTCTTCAGATGCATCTTCAGTCTCCCCTCCCCAGGGAACCCTCACCCACTATCCCTACCTCGCCTCAGTATAAAGCTACTGCCAGTCATCGTCTAGCCCCACACCCTGGGGCAGACTGCAGTATCAGTCTACTCATCACTGGCAAGGTTGGGTTTGGACCTGCTGCCTTGGCCTACCCCTGGGCTGCCCTCTGCAACCCCCAGTACTCCTTGGCCTTCTGCCAGGCCGCAGCCTGGGGCTTTCCAGGCTGGAGCTCCCCAGAACCTCAGCCTGTCCACAACCCTGCTCCACTCAGGTACTCTGTCTCTAGCTCCCTGCAGCCGGAGAAGGCAGAGAGAGACTGCTTGGCCTCTGGCTCACAGCCTTTTTATATAGGGCCAGTTGAGGCCTGATTGGGGTGTGGCCCAGCTGCAGCTGCTTCCCAATCAGCCCAGATTAGCAGCTCCCAGCCACAACCTTCCCCCAGGGCTGTTTTAAGCCCTTCAGGGCAGGAGCGGGTGTCCACCCTGCTACAAAGGCCAAAAAAGAATTTGAAGAACAGCTAGCCAAAGACATCAGAAGCAGGAAGCCTGCTAAACAGCTAGTGGGGCCACTGGACGATCGAGATGCTAAAGGAGCACTCAAGGAAGATAAGGCCGTTGCGGAGAAACTAAATGAATTCTTTGCATCGGTCTTCAGGGCTGAGGATGTGAGGGAGATTCCCAAACCTGAGCCATTCTTTTTAGGTGACAAATCTGAGGAACTGTCCCAGATTGAGGTGTCATTAGAGGAGGTTTTGGAACAAATTGATAAATTAAAGAGTAATAAGTCACCAGACCAGATGGTATTCATCCAAGAGTTCTGAAGGAAGTCAAATATGAAATTGCGGAACTACTAACTATGTTTTGTAACCTGTAATTTAAATCAGCTTCTGTACCAAATGACTGGAAGACAGCTAATGTGACCCCAATTTTTAAAAAGGGCTCCAAAGGTGATCCTGGCAATTACAGGCCAGTAAGCCTGACTTCAGTACTGGAGAAATTGGTTGAAACAGTAGTAAAGAACAGAATTGTCAGACACATAGATGAACATGATTTGTTGGGGAAGAGTCAACATGGTTTTTGTAAAGGGAAATCATGTCTCACCAATCTACATGAATTCTTTGAGGGTGTCAACAAGCATGTGGACAAGGGGGATCCAGTGGAAATAGTGTATTTAAATTTTCAGAAAACCTTTGACTAGACCCCTCACCAAAGGCTCTTAAGCAAAGTAAACTGTCATGGGATAAGAGGGAAGGTCCTCTCATGGATCGGTAATTGATTAAAAGATAGGAAACAGAGGGTAGGAATAAATGGTCAGTTTTCACAATGGAGAGCGGTAAATAGTGGTGTCCCCCAGGGGTCTGTACTGGGACCAGTGCTATTCACCATATTTATAAATGATCTGGAAAAAGGGTAAACAGTGAGGTGGCAAAATTTGCCGATGATACAAAACTACTCAACATAGTTAAGTCCAAAATAGACTGTGAAGAGCTACAAAAGGATCTCACAAAACTGGGTGACTGGGCAACAAAATGGCAGATGAAATTCAATGTTGATAAATGCAAAGTAATGTACATTGGAAAACATAATCCCGACTATACATATAAAATGATGGGGTCTAAATTAGGTGTTTCCAATCAAGAAAGAGATCTTGGAGTCATTGTGGATAGTTCTCTGAAAACATCCACTGAGTGTGCAGCGGCAGTCAAAAAAGCTAACAGAATGTTGGGAATCATTAAGAAAGGGATAGATAATAAGAGAGAAAATAACATATTGCCTCTATATAAATCCATGGCATGCCCACATCTTGAATACTGTGTGCAGATATGGTTGCCCCATCTCAAAAAAGATATATTGGAATTGGAAAAGGTTCAGAAAAGGGCAACGAAATGATTAGGAGTATGTAACAGCTTCTGTATGAGGGAGAGTAATAAGATTGGGACTTTTCAGCTTGGAAAAGAGATGATTGAGGTTTATAAAATCATGATTAGTGTGGAGAAAGTAAATAAGGAAGTGTTATTTACTCCTTCTCATAACACAAGAACTAGGGGTCACCACATGAAATTAGTAGGCAGCAGTTTTAAAACAAACAAAGGGAAGTCTTTCTTCACACAACGCACAGTCAACCTGTGGAACTCTTTGCCAGAGGATGTTGTGAGGGTTCAAAAAAGAATTAGATACATTCATGGAGGATAGGTCCATCAATGGCTATTTGCCAGGGTGGGCAGGGATGGTGTCCCTAGCCTCTGTTTGCCGGAAGCTGAGAATGGGCGACAGTATGGCCGTTCTTATGTTCTTAAAATGAGTAGGTTTTTTTAAAGTTACAAACAAACAGAAAAGGCTGTAGGAACTCTCAGAACAGACATTGATTTGAGACACTGATGTAGGAATTTCCATCTCTCTGTATCCTGTTCATTCTCAAATGTTGATGGTTAGATAGGGTAACACAAAGGTAAATTTAGCTATGCCAGAGTTCTTCAAATGTTCATGGGCATGTTGATTTGATTCACTTGTTATGAAACTCAAGTACATTTTCAAGTATTTGGAGCTTCAAAAACCAAGTGGGGGCAGAGGAGATGAGGGAAAGAAACAGTTTCCAAGGATTTAAAATGCAGCTCTGCTCTGGTGTTTGGGCCTGGTCTACACTGAACAGTTATATTAGCATAGCTACATTGGTCAGGGGTATGAAATTTCTTCCCCCTCTGACCAATGTAGCTATGCTCACATAACCCCCTCTGTAGCTGCAGCTACTTTGACAGAAAAAGGCTTCTTCTTCAAGTGGTTGCTCATGTTGATTCCAATTAGGCTGGCGCTTGGGGTGGGGGCAGCGTGCAGAGCCCCCTGGCTGCCCCTACGTGTAGGAGCCAGAGGGGGAACATGCTGCTGCTTCTGGTAGGCTTGCGGAGTGGGGCAAGCCCCCAACCCCGCTCCCCGGCAGGAGCTCAAGGGCCTGATTAAAAGGTCTGATGGGCTGGATGCGGCCCACGGGCCGTAGTTTGCCCACCCCTGACCTAGACCTTCACTCTACGCCGGAGACCTTTGAGGTGGCTAGGGACCTCATAGTGAGGACAGCGCAGTCCCCGGCACAGGCGCCGCAAAGAGGCACTGTGCCCTCTAGGGACAACCCGATGCTGATGAGGCACCGTTCACCCTCCCCTCGGCACCGCTCCCCAACGCGATCTTGCTTGACACCTCCTTGGTCACCGAGGCCAGAGTCCTTGTCGGACTCGGAGGCCGAGTCATATGCCTCTAGGCGATGCCGGCACCACTCTAGACAAGAGGAAGGGCAGCCGCTACCCATGATGTCCTGGCTTCTGCAGTGGCAGGTGTCAGCTCAATGTCCCTTCTGGACTTCGTGGGCCTACCACCAAGCCCGAGGGCTGGGGTCCAGATTCTTGTTGGTGGCTTCGGAGGCATGGGCCCCTCCATCATCAGCATCGGTTGCCCGGGAACCTCTGCGAGGGCAGAAGATGGGCACACAAGCCAGCACCGAGACCGCTGCGGGACCTGGTGCCGGTATCGAGATGGGCTCTGGCCAAGAAACCAGCACCACTCCCGGCACTCCACAAACCAGAGGGTCAGGAAGACCCAGTGCTCCCGTGGTCATCTTCCTCATCCTCTCCGGATGACGCAGTGGTAGGCACTTCCACCACACTGCCTGCCATGGACAACAGGGCACCCCAAGACTTGCTCAGGAGGGTGGCTCAAGATTTGAGCATGCAGGCAGAGGAGGTGTCAGAGGAGACTGACCCTATGGTTGACATTCTGGTCCCTGAAGGTCCCTCGAGGGTGGCTTTGCCCCTCATTAAGACTATCCATAATACCGCTAAGGCGTTGTGGCAAACATCCACCTCTCTTCCCCCTCCAGCGAAAGAGGTGGAGAGGAAATATTTTGTGCCCTCCAGGGCATACGAGTACCTGTTTACTCATCTCAGCTGGGCACTCTGGTGGTGGAGGCTGCCAACCAGAAGGAAAGGCAGGGACAACCGGGATCAACTCCTAAGTCCAAGGAGGCGAAGAAGCTGGATCTCTTCAGTAGGAAGGTTTATTTTACCAGGGGGCTCCCGCTTCACATTGCCAACCAGCAGGCAGTCCTTAGCCGCTATAGCTTTAATTACTGGAACATGCTGTCCAAAGTTTCAGGAACTGCTTCTGGAGGACTCCCATTCAGAGTTTGCTGCTGTCCTGGAGGAAGGCAAGGTCATTGTGAGGACCTCCTTCCAGGCCTCCCTAGATTCAGCAGACTCATCAACCCGTACGATGGCAACTGCGGTAGCCATGAGACGGAGCTCATGGCTTCAAGTGTTGGGATTCCCACACAAAGTCCAACAGACTATCTGGGACTTGCCTTTTGACTATTTGGGGCTCTTCTCAGAGCAAACAGACACTAGGCTCCACAGCCTGAAAGACTCATGGGCAACTCTGAAGACCCTGGCGCTTCATATGCGAGCCCCCCAAAGAAAGCAATTTAAGCTGCAACCCGCCCCTTGCTTCAGCTCCTCCTATGCAGGACTATAGCAGGAAGTGAGGCAGGAGTAATAGACGGAGGCCCTCTCAGTCCTCCTCTAACCAGGGCCAAGGCTCAGCGAAGCAGCCCTCAGCCTCCAAGCCAAAATAGAAGTTTGGCCCCAGTCCTGCTTCAGGAATCAGCTGACCTCTTTAATTCTTTGCTTTCCTTGGGCTTAGCAGCTCTTCAGTCCTTGGTGGCAGGAGTCTGCATTCACCCTCTCCAGATGGTGCAGCTAAGGTATAGGGCAGAGGTCCCCAATCTGTGGAGCGTGCCTCCCTAGGGGGAGCGCAGAGGACTATTCGGGGGGTACTGGCCAGCCTCCCTGGAGGGCAGAGAAGGGAGCACCACCCAGCTCCGCTCCTAGCCCTGGCCGTTGGTTCTAGCTGCTGGCTCTGGCCACCGGCCCCACCCCCGGCGCTCTGCTCCTGGCGTGGCCCCGCACCCCGCTCCTGGTGTGGCCCCGCGTCCCCGGTGCTCCGGTCCCAGCCCCAGCTGTGGCCCTCTTACCCTTGTCCGTGCCCCCTCCCTCCCTCCCCCTGGAGCTGTGGCTGGAGGGGCACGGACAGGGGTAAGGGAGGTGCGGGGTAAAAAGTTTGGGGACCATTGGTGTAGGGGAACCTGGTGCCTGTCCCTAACCTAGGCTTCAGTCCCAGACTATACACAGTGGAATGTCATCCACTCTGACCGAAAGGTTCCAATCCGTCCATCTTGAGGACTACTTCCTTCTTTGTCTCCAAGGACCTTTCCACCATCCCTCCTGGGCTGAGTGCTTCCCCACTTCTCTCCTCAGGCCTCTTTAGGCTAAATTCCACTTCCCTGTCTCCATTTCCATGCTTCCTCCTTAATCACTGTAGAGAGCCTCTAACATAGTTGGCGTGAATCAAGAGCTTTTTTTATATAGCTCCAATAGGCGGTCACATGACCCTTCTGTCACATACTCTAGCTGGTGACTGTAACTGTCTAAACTCAGTCCTTAAATGGGGCTGCCTCCCTAGAAGAGACATGCTGGCTATGCCCATGCTTACACGACCAGCACACTGTTACACACTTAATGTTCAGAGGTTTAAGCAAAAATAAACATTTAATTATGGAAATTGATATTTTTATAGAGTTTTAGATATTAAGTTTATTTAAAAGTTATTTAAAAATATTACAGATATCCATTGGTATTTCCTTTTGGTCTCCTGTACTGCCTACTCTTCACTAGTATATGTTTTTTTGTTTGTTTGTTTGTTTGTTTTCCCTTAAACATGCTACACTATTGTTCCATGGAAGGAATAGGTTATATTTAGGAAAATTCAGTTTTTCAATATAATTATCCAAATAAATAAAAGCGCTGGATGCAAAATATAGATTCTAGGACTGGAAGGGACCTTGAGAGGTCATCGAGTCTAGTCCCCTGTCCTCATGGCAGGACCAAATACTGTCTAGACCATCCCTGATAGACATTTATCTAACCTACTCTTAAATATCTCCAGAGATGGAGATTCCACAGCCTCCCTAGGCAATTTATTCCAGTGTTTAACCACCCTGACAGTTAGGAACTTTTTCCTAATGTCCAACCTAAACCTCCCTTGCTGCAGTTTAAGCCCATTGCTTCTTGTTCTATCCTTAGAGGCTAAGGTGAACAAGTTTTCTCCCTCCTCCTTATGACACCCTTTTAGATACCTGAAAACTGCTATCATGTCCCCTCTCAGTCTTCTCTTTTCCAAACTAAACAAACCCAATTCTTTCAGCCTTCCTTCATAGGTCATGTTCTCAAGACCTTTAATCATTCTTGTTGTTCTTCTCTGGACCCTCTCCAATTTCTCCACATCTTTCTTGAAATGCGTTGCCCAGAACTGGACACAATACTCCAGTTGAGGCCTAACCAGCGCAGAGTAGAGCGGAAGAATGACTTCTCGTGTCTTGCTCACAACACACCTGTTAATGCATCCCAGAATCATGTTTGCTTTTTTTGCAACAGCATCACACTGTTGTATCATATTTAGCTTGTGGTCCACTATAACCCCTAGATCCCTTTCTGCCGTACTCCTTCCTAGACAGTCTCTTCCCATTCTATATGTGTGAAACTGATTTTTCCTTCCTAAGTGGAGCACTTTGCATTTGTCTTTGTTAAACTTCATCCTGTTTACCTCAGACCATTTCTTCAATTTGTCCAGATCATTTTGAATTATGACCCTGTCCTCCAAAGCAGTTGCAATCCCTCCCAGTTTGGTATATAGTTATATTGGACTGAAGCTTGACCGGTCGGTCAGAAGAAGGGTGACTTCTTTTAAAAACTTCACATACAGACCAGTCAGTTATTTCAGTTAGTTTTTTAGTAACATGAGCAGTGTTGTTCTGTGGACCCCCATATCAGGCCTGAAGGAAGAAGAATAATGGAAGTATTACACTTAGTGTGCACTGTTCTTCCTGCAGAAAATCTCATCAAAGTTTCACATCAAATGTAGCACAAAGCATGCATTGATTTTAGTGAAAATTGGTGTCATTTGTGGGTTTTTTGTTTTTTGCATTTAATTTGTTTCTTTGACATTTTATATTTTGTCCAAAGCAACCAAGATATGCCACAGAAAAGTTATTACAGCGTGTTTTCTAATAAGTTCCACAAATGTATAGAATCTGAGGAAAACAAGAATCAGATTGAAGTTTTTGGCTGTTTGTGAATGTACATCATAATGTTTATTGGACACTCAGTACATCTAGTGATTTGAATCTTTTATTTTTTTTACAAATGTTCTGTATCTGTAAATCTATCAAAGGTGGTTCTTAGTTTAAGTTTTTACCTTCTTAGTTTTCAGTTTCACTTACCTTGTTATTTACCATCCTAGTCTCTTTATATAAACATCTTTGACCTAAATGTATAATATAATATAGAATAAGTATTTGAGTGTGCAGAATCTAATGATTAACGTTTTTACTTTTAGTAGTAAGTTCTATTGTGCTTGAAATATTCAAACACCTTTTTGATATATTCTGAAGGATAAATCAGGTAAAAAGTGTGTTTTGTCAAAAAACAATCATTCTTGTGTTGAGCAAATGTTATGTGAGGTTGGAAAGTAGATTTTAATTAAGAAACTTGGACATTGCTCTCATTTTAATACATTTTTTTGGAAAAAAAATTCAGTGACCGTTGTGCTTTTTGGGCATTTGCTTTGGAGTCCTTAGTTTTGATTGCTAAAATAATGTCCAGTCATATTGTTTTGCTTCTTCTCCTCCATTTAGGATTATTTTATTCTAGGCCACAATTAAAAGCTTGACCTACAGTACAGGCACAGCACTTAAATACCAAATACAAATGCACCTAAATTTGCTGACATGAGAATTTTGTTTAATCATTGTAGCTAAATTGCCACTTTCATTTATAATAAAGCAAAACGGAGTTGTTTGGCAAGCAAAAAATTATTTATTAGGCCACCTACTTAGACCTTTAAAAAGAAAAGTTACACCTTTTTGAGAAGACTTCTCTGTAACAGTAAGGATTTGTGTCTCAGCTGAAGCTGTTTATTTAGAATGTGTATTTGACCCTCACCTTCCCTACGTGATCTCTCATTAAACATCAGTGTTTGATTAACACTTGTAACTAAGCCAACAGTAAGTAGGGCTTCAGATACCCTTTCATCAAATTCAGGGTTTGCAAAATCATTAAATAAAATATGTTTGCATTTTAAAACTAAATACGCAAATCCAGTTTGCTTTTGGTATGTAAGCCCTGTATGATAGGCTTTGAATTTTAAGTGAAAAGGGTCTTCCTTGTGCATGAAGTTCTGATACCATTAGTGGAATGTTGAACTTGTGCTGGAATCCTTTCAAGTTTTAGTGTGACTTTTGGTCGGTCTTCTAAAAATGTCTCACAACAGAAGATGCTTTGTTTCATGCTAAAAATATGGAGCTGTTTTTGATTATTCTGCGGTGCTTTGCCCATTTTCTGTGGCTGTTGGCTATTATTTAAGAGTTTAGTACAGTGACTTTTTTTGCTGAGCAAGTAGGTATTTTGTGTGGTGAAGCAATTCTTTTTTCCAGAAACTAACTCCAAAGAGATCTTCTAAGTATCAAAACTAGCTTTGATATTTGGGTATTCACAAGCAATAATTATTTCAAATGCCCTAATTTCTATTTCTCACTTTAATTTCTTTTTAAAATAGTTGTCTTTAACAGTAACATTTTAAAGGAAACAATTTTTGCTAATGCAAAATCCTCAGTTACTGTTAGTGGTTCAGATTTGGGGCTGTTGGAGAAGTAATCCGTGGGCGGGAAGTAGATATTGAGGATGAACAAATGGGTTCAGATAAAAACAGTCTGGTACAGATTTTCATCCAGCCATTGAACTTCTTGTTTTAAAGTTTGCCCTGGGTTGGTTCTGATTTAATACATTTTTACTGCAGTCCAGGTGCCTAACTCCTGATGAGTCTTCTCCTCACAGGCTAGGTCCTTCCTTTGTCTTGTCCCTCCGTACTTGGTGTGACAGGAAAACACATAGTTGGATGATTTCCCCACCTCACCCCTCAGAGATGTCTCTTAGGTGACAGAAGTTAGTTTTCTTTTCCCAGGGCCAGGGCCTCATGCCTTGGGCAATGACTTAGGGCTAACTTCTCATCCAGTTCCCCAGTGTTGATAGTGTTGTTGGTGGGAGTGGGTCTCTGGTTCCCAAGGGTGGGGACCTGATGCTCTGGTGCCTCAAAATCTTTAGGTAATGCTCTGGAAGCAAATTCTCCTACCCATTCCCTAACCGTGGGTCCAGGGTGAGTCTCTTGGTCCTGGGGACAAAGGCCTGATAGCCTGTCCTCTCCTGTCCCAGGCAACATTCTTACCTGCTTTGAGTTGCCTGGTTTTAATTTTAAAAAGATGAAATCTCTGTAAGAGCCAACTGAAGCTTTATCAGCATATAGTGATTAAAAAAATAGGCGTGTAGAGAACAGATGGACCATGCCGCCCTACCCCATATACCAGGGGTTCCCAAACGGGGGGTCGGGACCCCTCAGGGGGTCACAAGGTTATTATATGGGGCGTTGCGAGCTGTCAGCCTCCACCCCAAACCCCGCTTTGCCTCCAGCATTTATAATGGTGTTAAATATATAAAAAAGTATTTTTAATTTATATGGGGGGTCGCTCTCAGAGGCTTGCTATGTGAAAGGGGTCACCGGTACAAAAGTTTGAGAACCACTGCCATATATTTCACCTGTTCATTCCCATGAAGAAAAAAAATCAGGATGGGGGGGAAATGTGAAGCAAATTGGGTTTTAAAAGAAAATCATATTTGAACCTTCAGTAGTCTTTCTGGCACCTGGAATTTAGAGATTGTGATGGCACACTCTGAGGTTTGAAATAGCATCTGACAGTGGCATGTTATGAGGGAAACCAAATCTTTTTTCTTCAGCACTCAGAGTTCCCCACTAATCTGTGGAATCTCTTTTCTCCTCTGTGTGCACCCATTAGTGGGAGTTATATATATATTCTTGTATATATTATGAAGAATCTCATTCAGCTGCATGAGACTGTTTTTAGCAAAGTAGAAAGTACTTCAGAATGTTGGATAATTCTGTCTTCTTAGGTAGTATTGGTCAATGGTATTGTATGGGCACACAACCTGTTAATTTGTAGGTTTCTGGGAAGTCTCTTCACTGCTCACTTAGAACTTTTACAGAGATGTCATTGAACTGTTGGTGGCAAGAGAATAGGAACCATATGCAAAGAAGGCAACATGAACTGTTACTGGTTTTTATGATGTTCACAATCATGCTCTCTCCCGCTCTCCCAAATACAATTTTTGTCCTGTCTTAACCAAAACCATATATTAGTGCTTCCTTCCAGCCAGCAAAGTAATTACTGTAATGATAATCTGAGAGAGAGAGAGAGATGTGGAGTTTCAGACTATAGTATCTCCTCCATGGGTTATACTGTAAAATAACTTGAGAAAATATATCTTAAAAAATAGACTCCAGTGATTATCTGTGGATACCAAAACTCCAGCAAAAATTGCAGCCAGAGTTCCCTTGTTTCCTAAAGGCCTGGGGAAAAGATATAGGTCTTTAGGTAATGCTCTGGAAGCAAATTCTCCTACCCATTCCCTAACCGTGGGTCCAGGGTGAGTCTCTTGGTCCTGGGGACAAAGGCCTGATAGCCTGTCCTCTCCTGTCCCAGGCAACATTCTTACCTGCTTTGAGTTGCCTGGTTTTAATTTTAAAAAGATGAAATCTCTGTAAGAGACAACTGAAGCTTTATCAGCATATAGTGATTAAAAAAATAGGCGTGTAGAGAACAGATATAGGTCTTGCATGTGCTGTCAGTAAAGGCACAATTGGGAGGTCTAAAGGTCTGGAATAATGACAAAGAGTTCCAGGTTATTTAGGACATTATAAGTCAACATCTTAAAATCAACCCAGAAGCCAATAAACAACCATTGTGGATGATAGAACACAGGTTTAATGTGCTTGTGAAAAGAAATGCCACTTACCATGAAAAAGTACTTGGTCCTGCTAGTGAAGGCAGGGGACTGGACTCAATGACCTTACACACACACACACACACACACACACACACACACACACACACACACACACACACACACACACACACACACACACACACACACACACACCCCTACCTACCTACCTACCTTTAAAAAAAAGGAGGGGGGTGGGCACAGAATTTCTGCTGTTATGGCCCATTTTTACATCCTTTCCATATGGCAAGAAGATTGTTTTTGTTTTTTTCTTATGTGGCCTGTGAGCCTGTCTCAGTTCAGCATATGTGGCAGCAGATGTGGCTGATTTTTATTAACTTAATCTTTGGTGTTTGAAACTAGTATCCTCTTCTTGAATGTTATAATAATAATTAGAATTCCAAAGTCTCTTCCACACAATACAGCTTGTATATAGAATGGGGAAAATAAAATTGTTTTTATTATGCTTAATCTTGAAATATATACCAAAAAAGCCTGTAAAGGTTTTCATTCCTGTTATCCTCTGTTTTCAATAGGATTAGATAAAGCATTTAGGTTTAGGTCTGTTAAAATTCAAGTTCTGCATTAAGTATAATAAAAGTCTTACATAATCATTACATTGTAGTCAGTTATCCTCATCTTTTTTTTTTTTTGGTCTCTTAAAATTGTTAATCTTATTAAACCTTTTAGTTGCATCCCAATATGTCAATAGGATTCGAGTTTAATTTTCAAGCCCTCCCACCCCCCATTTTTTTTTTTAATTGTGGCAGTTTCCATGGTTACTTTGACCACTGAATAGGACCTCCTAGTTCCTTGTGATTCATGCCCATGGAACTATGTTGGCCAGAGACACATTGGCAGTGGAAATGTGTACAAATAAAAGGTTTATAAAATAGAGATTTCACAGGACTACTTGTCTTTGTTTAGTTTGACATTATTAGAAAACTTGTAGACTGTCACCTTCCTGTTATTCTAGGGCTGATGTGTAGACACTGGGCTGGAGAAGTAAAATAAAAAAATATCTAACACTGTGAAAACATGAAGCTAAAATTATTTGAATTATTTTTAAAATGATGGGTGAGTAATTGTAGCTTTTACTATGTATCAGTTTATGGCAACTGGTTACATCCTGGGATACAGATGCAAACTGGTGTTTTGGCAGTGATTATGTATGCATTTCTAAAGTGCTCATCTCTCTAACATGTAGGTGCTTTCTAGAAAGCAGAAAAGTATTATCTCTCTCACCTTATGTGATCATTAATTTTGGATCTGTACTATCACCAGTCTATACATCCAACTCTGAAGACTGCTAGTGGAGTTGTGAGAAACTAAACCAGGGGTCTCAAACTCCCGGCCATCTGCAGCCCAAGAACCTCCCCAATGTGGCCTGGGTCTCTCCCTTGGCCTTGCTGTCGCCCCCAGACGCTCCCACCACCTGTGCGTTGCCCGGAGCTCCGCCCACCACCGGCAGCGCAGTGGAGGTGAGTGGCTTCCTGCGCGCTCACTCCAGTGGCTGCCAGCCCCTCCCTGTGTTAATATATGGAGATATACCTATCTCATAGAACTGGAAGGGACCCTGAAATGTCATTGAGTCCAGCCCCCTGCCTTCACTAGCAGGACCAAGTACTGATTTTGCCCTAGATCCCTAAGTGGCCCCCTCAAGGACTGAACTCACAACCCTGGATTTAGCAGGCTAATGCTCAAACCACTGAGCTATCCCCCCCCTGTGGCTCTAGGGCAGGGCTGTGACTCCACGCGCAGCCCCTGCCCCGAGCACCCCTGCGGCCAATGGGAAGCTGCGGGGTAAGTGCAGCAGCACACGGAGGCCCCCCGCCCCACCTTGGAGCCCCAGATAAGCGCCGCACCCCCTGACCCCCTCCCAGAGCCTGCACCCTCACCCCCTTCCCATACACTCCCTCCCGCCCCCAAACTCCCTCTCAGAGCCTGCACCCCTCCTCTTCCCCACATACCCCCTCCTGCCCCCAAACTCCCTCCCAGAGCCTGCACCCCAATCCCCTACCCCAGACCTCCTCCCCCACCCAAACTCCCTCCCAGAGCCTTAGGAAGGTGGGGGGCGGAGTTTGGGGGGGCAGAGTTTGGGGTAGCATGGGTGACATTATTGGCACACTGGGAGGATTTGAGGACTGGCACTTGCCCTAAGGTAAATTGAGTTTGAGACCCCTGAACGAAACAATTTACTGCTTCAAAATAGTGTATTTATTTTTCTGTGGCATTAACACTGTGCATCACTTCAGATCTGACAGTAGTGCCAGTTTATAACAAATATATAAATATCATCAGTGAAACGTGACATTCACTGAGAATATTGCCTTTATTTGAAACACTGAAAATGCTAATTACTTTATTTTCTGCAGGCAGATTGCATTCTGAATTACTTTGGTATTTGTTGTACTGCAATTTGGAATACCTAACTTGGTTTGCTTGTCTGTATTCCAAATACTTCTTGTGTTGGTGTTTAAAGACCACTAAACTGAATAGTGCTGTCTTTATCCCACCTCGCCCCAGGCAGGGCGTATTCTTGAACAATCTGCCCAGCATATTTTTGTTGTCTTTTCTTTTGCAAGTGTTTAGCCGTTATAGTTATTGCATACAAACTGGCAAATTGAAGTGGCATTGGTGCCAGGGCACTGTGACTCTGTGTTGTTCCACAAGGAAACCGCTTTAAGATGGTATGTAGATTGGCATGGGGCAATTGTTTAAGAACAATCAAACAGCTAGAATGCATTGTATATGACGTTTGGTAGAAATGAATAAGATGCCTCAGAACTGATTCTTATAGCTATTTTAACTTTTCACTGTCGTCAAAATTGGTTAATGGAGTGCTAGCAGATAGTAGCCAATCTGGAAGCAGGATTTTCACACCAGTTCTTTGTCTTTCTCCCCTTTGGCGTCAACTATGCCAATTATTTGAAAATACTACATGAAAGTTTTACCTTTCCTGAAACTAACCATTCCACAGGTCCAGTCCCTGCTTGTACTGTTTGAAGGGTCTTACAGGGGGTACAAGGCATTCAGAAATGTCATTTCCCCAGTGGATTAGAGGCCCTTACAAGCCTCCCTCACCTCAGAGGAACTTTGGATGTGTTCTAGCCAAGCCATGTCTATGTCCCGGAGCAGAGTTCAGGAGGCCTCAATAGATGAGATCTGTTGGGCTGCCTTCTCTGCTAGGTTCATACCTTTTTGAGAAACTACTAGCTGAATTGCTTGCATTAAGTAATGCAGCCTTTCATCAGTGGGTTTTTGGAGGGGTCCTTCAGGAGCAGCCAGAGGGCTGATTCTTTCCTGGGGTGTTTTGCTCCCCTCTGACTGTGCTCCTTCCCCATTGTTCCTAATGGTCTCCCCTTTTAGCTTAGCCTGTCTTTTACCCAGGAGGGAAAACAGCCCTTGAGAAACTAACACTTGCTAGTCAGACCCATTCATCCATAGTGGTGGCAGTGACATAGAGTGAGGTAAGAGGAAATTAGTTTGTTTTCCCATTTCCCCCCCTAAAATGTAACTCTTGTTTCATTATGGCAACAATGCACTCAGTCTGAGGCTAGGTCTACACTACCCGTCTGAATCAGCGGGTAGAAATCGATCTCTCGGGGATCGAATTATCGCGTCTCGTCGGGACGCGACAATTGATCCCCGAATCGACGCTCTTACTCCACCAGCGGAGGTGGGAGTAAGCGCCGTCGACGGGGAGCCGCAGAGGTCGATTTTGCCGCCGTCCTCACAGCGGGGTAAGTCGGCTCCGATACGTCGAATTCAGCTACGCTATTTGCATAGCTGAATTTGCGTATCTTAAATCGAACCCCCCCCCCCCCCCCCCCCCGTAGTGAAGATCTGCCCTTAGTGAGCAAGGATCTGTGAATGAACATAAGTGAGAGCTTGCTGTCAAGTTGAGAGAGCTTGAGTGCGGGTAGAAGGGTTTCTGTGTTTTAATTTTGTGTTGCTCTTGAAATCCAAGTAATGGAAATCTGGTCTGTGCTGCTATCCCAACATACATGATCATAGGTGTAATCAAAGTAAATATCAGCAGCATGCTGCTATAATAAAAATTGCTGAGACAGAATGGTCTATGTACAAATGTTAAAAATTCTTGTAAAGTTACTGTTGTAGCCAAATTTATTTATCACATAATTTCATTGAAGATAGTCCTAGTTTCACTCCTCTGAATTTGGCCCTATTGCACTAGTTTTCATTTAACAGCCTAATCTTTCAAAGAGTTAGTAGGCAGCAAAGGCAGACTAAAATAATTGCTGTTTTTATATTTTAAAAAAGTGTGAATATAAAACACTGCTAATTTATTTCACAGCAATAAAATAGAAAAAATGTGTGATCAAATGTTTTCCTGTTTTTTTGTTTTGTTTTTTTATTTTCTACAAGAGGAAAAACTCTTTTTTGTTCCTTTTTCTGTATGTGTTGTCTTTTTTTGCACTCTGTCACCCCCATCACAGCTGGAATGCTTGCACAATTTCCAAATTGCAGCCTCTGTAACATGTCTAGTGAAAACCTTAGCAACAATGTCAATATTTTCAAATTGCAGTTAGCTATATTTGCATTTTGTTTGCTTGCTCGCTCACTTTTTTCCTTTATCCAAAGACATAAATGGAATGTGAGCTCCTGCTTCTCTGTGTATCCTACATACACCTAGTCCAAGAAACCACTAATTTTATATTCACTGGTTTTGTCTTTAAGGTTATAAATGAGCCTGTCACATCTAATCTTAATCTATATTTAGAGTACCAGTCGCCAAGGTTGACGTGCAATAGGTGCAGAGTTGATACTACAAGTGTGGGTTGGATTTTCAAAAGTGCTTAAGGGAGTTAGCTGCCTAGCTTCCATTGAAAGTCAATGGAAATTAATTGCCTAGTTCCTTTAGGTGCTTTTGAAAATCTCACCCCGTGAAGTTTATAAATCTGTAAATTAAAATCAGTAGTGTTTTGTTTCATTATTTCTTTGGAAATATCTTTTTTACACACAGTGTGTTGCAACTTGCTACACACTGAAGTGTCTCTTCTAGGGGGTTTTGAGCCAGTAGAGAAGCTTCAACAATAGTCACGAAATGCACTTTAGATAAATGTAATTGTATATTTTCCTTAGTTTTTTTACAATTTCTATTCTTCGTTGTGGTTGAACTAAAACTCAATCCCTAAAAAGTGTACCCCACCACCAAGCAGTTCTAGCTTTTTTGGAGCTGAAAATTAAGAGAGAGGAGCTGAAGATAAACTCAGCATTAGGAAGGTGGTATGTTAGCCTGCTATTGTGTTTTAATTGTGTTTTAGGACTTACAACTCAGTGAGAACTTTGAAATCCAGAGTAAAGTTCTTGCAATTCATTCATCTTACAAAGAGAAAGCATATCTCACTGTATAATTCTTAGAGGTAAAGTTTGAGAATATGGTAAGATCTGTATGAACCAGACTTCTTGAGATGCACTCATTTTTGGAAATAGGAAACCACTGTGGATTTAGAACTTTTTGCCTGTTAAATGATTGTGCTGAAGAGCAGTTATCTTTAACTTCCATGTGTGCTGTTTCAAAGCTTGCTAGTTGAATTGACAAAAACATCCCATTTTTTTTCTCCAAATCTAGGAAGATTACATACTCTCTGCAATTTTGTAATTAAAAATGGTCAGAGGTTTTCTTATGGTACTGTTTGGAAATACAAGAAGATGCTTTAAAGATAGTATTAATAGACTGTATCTGATGGAAAGTGCTGAGTAGGGTTACCATACGTCCGGATTTCCCCGGACATGTCCGGCTTTTTGGCTGTTAAATGGCCATCCGGGAGGAATTTTTAAATATCTAAAAAACGTCCGGGTTTTTCGATATTTAAAAATCCCTCCCGGCTGGCCGGCATATGGACGTATGGTAACCCTGCCGGAGCAAGCCTCTGAGCGCCCGTCCCAGGGACTGCAGGGCTCGGAGAGGTTCTTCGCCGAGGAGCCGCTAGGGGTTCTGTTGAGCTCGGCGCCACGTTCACAGCTCGGCGCTCCTTGAGCCCGGCCCCATCCAGGGCCCCCTGGCCCCAGCCCCGGGTGGTGAGTGCCAAGGCCCTGAGGCGCTGCCCTGCCCGAGCTGCAGCCGCGCCGGGGAGCGTCCGAGGGCTTCAGGCAGCTCTGGAGCTGCCGGAGGATGAGTCGGAGTCGGAGCCGGCCCCGCACCAGTGGGCTGAGCGGGGAGTTGTCCCGGGAGAAGTTTCCCTGGGCACCCAAGTCCGTAACCTCCCTCCCTGCGGCGCCGCCAGCACGGGTGCCCTTGGGCTCCTGGCTTTCTGCTGGCCGGAGTGGAGCCTGCAGGGAAACTTCTCCCGGGACAACTCCCTGCTCAGCCCGCTGGTGCGGGGCCGGCTCCAACTCATCCTCCGGCAGCTCCAGCGCTGCCTGCAGCCCTTGGACGCTCTCCGGTGCGGCTGCAGCTCGGGCAGGGCAGCGCGTCAGGGCCGAGCCCTCACAAAGGAGGCTGCCTGGCGATGGGGGGGAACGGGGGGGTTTCCTCCCCTCCCCTCCAGCTGCTGCATCGCGCCCGCCAAGGCTGCGAGCGGGACAAGGGAGCCTCCCGCAGTCACAGCAGGAGGGAGGGAGATTCTGGGAGTGGCGGACCCTGTAGCTCCTAGGGCCAGGTGCAGCTCCCCAGCTGGAGCGGGAGGGGTTGCACCAGTGACTTCAGGCGGGGTCGGGGCTTCCACTCCCTGGTACCCCACACAAGTCAAGAGCAACTCTCCCCTCCCCCCTTCAGTGAAGGAAGGGCAGGGAGTAAATTTAAAACTGGATCCTGCCACATCTTGTGCGGTGTGGGACCAACCCTCTGCCCCTCCGCTGTCTGGACAGAGAACATGGTGGGGGCAGTTAGGGGCAGGGGTCCCAGGAGGGGGCAGTCAGGGGACAAGGAGCGGCGGGGTGGGGTTGGGAGTTCTGAGGGGGGCAGTCAGGGGGCGGGAAGTGGGAGGGAGTGGATGAGGGTGGGGGTAGGGCGGGGCTCCCCCCCCCGTCCTCTTTTTTGATTGTTGAAATATGGTAACCCTAGTGCTGAGGAACAGCTGTTAAAAAGGTTGTAGGTCTTGATGGCTACAAAATGAACAGGAAACTTGACCAAACAAGGTCTGAATCTAATTGAAATGTTACCTTACTGTAAGTAAATAAACTTGATATGAGGAATTGGTCGTTCAAAAGAAGCGTCTGTTTTCTCTGTAACTCTAATTTATCAGGTTCTTTTATGGCAACCATCCTTGTGGTAGCAATGTGCCTTGACTGTGGTAGCTGAGCATATAGGCTAAACTTTACTCTGGACTTTTCTTTCTCTCTCATTTGTCAGGATATATATAATATTTTTCCTTTACTTTTTATTTTTGCGAGACTGGTTCACTTTTAACTTTTGTTTTGAGTTTAAAATTATCAATTTTTTATTTACAATTTCAATAATTCATAAAGTCTTCATTAGGAAATAAAATATCAGATGCATTTTGGTATAAAGCTTTGTTTTTGAGTTCTATTGATTTCTATTTGAGACACTGAGGCCTGCATTACTAATATGGCCATACACATCTGGCGTGTCTGCCTTGCCTTCTGTTTTCCTTGCTTCATTGTTGTGAGCAGTCAGGCTTTTGAAATGTATAGCGATCCGGTCTGCTATTGGACTAAAATCTTTTTTCTTGATAGGTTTCCCCTCTATTAGATATGCACACTAATTTGTCGTGTTGTGAACCAACATTTTTTTATTTTTTCTTAAATAAAAAACCATTTATTTATCAAAGCCCATGTCTTGGATTTCACAGATATAAGCAGAAAAAAAGGCAGGTCAAATTTGGATTTGCCAAATTTGAGTGTCCCTTCCTGTAGACCTTCTTTCATAAGGTTATTCGTGGCATAGGTTGAAAACTCTTTCAGATTTCCACTGTTGTGATTTTACAGACAAGCATGGCTTTCAGGGCATCACAGCAGTTGTAAAATACCTTTTCGGCTGTGGAAATATTTGTATCTTATTGTGGTAATGTGGTTTTGCCTCAAAGGGTAAAATCTAAATGATAGCAATCTCATCTAAAAGCTTGTTTTCTGAATGATGTTAGAAACAAAATTCTGCTTACTTGCTCTACCTTCTGTGTATTTGTGAGGCTTTTTGTTGATGCCTAGATACTATAGTGATAGGAATGTTATAGAGAGGTGGTCTTTTTCCCACCATGGTAAGAGTGGTCTGACTCTAGTAGACTTTTGTTCGTGGATGGTGCATGTTCATACCAATATTGTAGGCTATATTTCAGTGTAATTGTCTCACTTTTATTTTAGTGCATTTGGTAAATCACAAACAACATTTTATTTTCAGCAGGTGACTCCTGCCCAGAGAATGTACTGCACATTATTGCGACATCTGGCTACAGTGCAGATTCTCCCATTGGTAATCAGCCTGTACCTGAGGATATGTATAGACTAAACTTGACTAAAGGAGTCTCAATGTCTTTGCCATCATCACCTTTGCTGCCACGCCAGTCTTACTTGATGCAAACAAGATCAAACAAAAAATCCCCAGGTAAAACTTAATTGATAAACTAAAATATATTTGTAACATTTCATATCAAGAGCATTATAAAGTTTTTTTCCCTATTTAAAATAGTGTTAATAAAGCTACTGTAATGAAACCAGGAGAAATTGATGTGCGTTTGTATGGGCCTACGGAAAGACATGAACAACTTGTGTTCAAATGGAATATTTTCTTCCTTTCAAAAGCACAGAATTGTTCTAGCTGGTTAAAGTTTAATACAAAATCTAATTGCCTTGAAATGTCATCTGAATATGTTTAAAAATTTAATTGTTAGAGTATGAGTTTGTACTTCAGATATGTAGAGGTAGCTATAAATCTGTATCCTGTTTTTGCTTGATTTTTAAGTGCGGTAGTGAGTATATAGTGTCATTGTGACATGCATTTAGTGATGTCTGTAGATGCGTGTTTAATTTGAGAATGATCTTCACAGTTTGTAGCTACTATTTTCCAAAATAAATAAATGTATGTAAAATTTTAAGCTGTTGAAATCATGGCAACTAATTTGTTACTACTAAGAATATACCTCTACCCCGATATAACGCTGTCTTCGGGAGCCAAAAAATCTTACCGTGTTATAGGTGAAACTGCGTTATATCGAACTTGCTTTGATCCACCGGAGTGCGCAGCCCCTCTTCCCCCCCCCCCCCTCCCTGGGGCACTGCTTTACCGTGTTATATCAGAATTCGTGTTATATTGGGCCGTGTTATATCAGGATAGAGGTGTACAAGTTTTGAGAAGTAATGCGCATGTATATGTCTCTTACTAAATTAGGTATACTCTCTAGTTTCCTTTTTATCTGCATTCTGTGCATTTCAATCATTCCAACACACTAGCATCACTTGAGTTCGGACGGCTTGATGAAGCTTTCCAAACTGCTGGTATCTAGGGAGATAGGGAATGGTTTTGAAGTTCTGTTGTCTTAGTATTTGTATCTGTGAACTTGAGTATCATGACAAAAAATTGTTAGGTTGTCAGTACAATAGATGCTTCTTGGCAACAAGCCATGATATGTAAAAATGAAAGAGAAACATTTGTTTAAAAGGTTATCAGACAAGTATTCCAAAATACTACTAGGGTTTTTAACAAATATTCTTAGAGGATTTACTTACATTATCTAAAATTCTTTATCATCCCAATCCTTCTTGTAACCTCTTTCTTTTTGGCACTTGATGTTTAAAGTACCATGTTAGCTTTAAAATTCAGGTAAAATTACTGAACCAGCAAATAGCATATTTCAGTTCTGTATGATTTTACAAATGATTTGTATATTGACTTAAAGACCTTAGGTAAAATCTTGGCCCCACTGAAGTCAATGGGAGTTTTGCCATCAACTTCAGTGGGGCCAGAATTTTGACCCCTAGTTTTGAACTGTTGGGAAAAGTTAACTATATTTCAGAAAGATCCAGTGTTTTTAAGGTATCTCAAAATTGCGTGATCTAATGCAAAGTGACTGAAATTTTTACGGCTAGTGTAATAGACTACTTATCAAGGTGGATAAAAATCAATGATTTAAAATAAAAATCGGATTTTTTTATTTAAATCGGATTTTTTTTATAAAATGCTTTTTGAGGAAAAAACCTATCTAAAGATAGTTTTAATTAAGATCCATGATGAGATATCTTTGAGCTATAATGTAATAGAGATTATAAATTCTAATTCCATAGTATGAGACAATATATTCATGTAACGTTTAAGAAAAGTTTTGTAAATGAGTTCCAATAGTTCATGGATTATGGACCCAATTTTATGGGGTTCAAGGGGCTTCTGTATAGATTATTTAGGTTAATCTTTCTATCTACCCAATGGGACTCAGTGCTCAGTCTAGAAGATGCCATCAGAGATGCTTAGGCCCCGTCTACACTGGCAAATTTCTGCGCAGTAAAGTGGCTTTCTGCGCTGTAACTCCCGAGGTGTGCACACTGCCAAGCCACTTAGTGCACAGAAACTACGCAGTTGTAGCGCTCTAAAAAAACCACCCCGACGAGAGGTATAGAGCTTTCTGCACCGGGGCTACAGCGCTGCAGTGCCAGTGTAGACACTGTGGTGACTACAGCGCTGCGATTGGCCTCCAGGAGGTGTCCCATAATGCCTGTTCTCACCTCTCTGGTCATCGGTTTGAACTCTACTGCCCTGCCCTCAGGTGACCAGCCGTCATCCTCACCCCGTACATTCCTTTTCAAATTTGAAAGTCTCCTTCCTGTTTGCTCAGTGATGTGTGCAGTGGTCTCAGCACATCTTTCCAGGTGGCCATGCCTGTTCCACGCACCAGGCGATTCCCCACTTGGAACAATGCCGAGCTGCTGGACGTCATCGGCATTTGGGGAGAGGAAGCTGTGCAGTCCCAGCTGCGCTCCCGCCGTAGGAATTATGATAACTACGGACAGATTTCACGATGCAGGATAGAAATGTGGCTGGGACACATTGCAGTGTAGGGTAAAAGTGAAGGAGCTGTGGAACGCCTATCACAAGGTGAAGGAGGCAAACCGCCGCTCCGGTGCTGCGCCCACAAGCTGCTGGTTCTACAAAGAGGTGGACGCGATACTTGGTGGCGACCCCACCTCCACTGCGAAGGCCCCTGTGGATACTTCGTTGGCTCATGTGCCAGTTGAGAGTGGACCGAGCCAGGAGGAGGAAATCTTGGACAAAGAGGGGGAGGGGAACCCAGAGGCAGAGGATGGCTCGGATGACCCACGACCCCCAGGATGCCCCGTGACCCCCCTCCGCCTTCCCACAAGTCTTAGCGGCAAAAGAGAAAGAGGTGCTATGTGGGATAGCTGCCCATGGTACACCGCTCCAAATAGCGCTGCAAGTGTGATCACGTTATTGCACAGGCAACTGTCAGTGTGAACACACAACAGCAGTTTGCCTTCTGCACTCTCTGAGCGGCACTGTAACGGCCGGCGCTGTAACTTTGCCAGTGTAGACGTGCCCTTAGTTTTGCAGTTCTCAAACTGTGGATTTGTATCTCCAGAGATAACATGCTTGTTAACAGCAAAAATGTTTTTAAATACATAATATATAGAGGTGAGAAATAACAGACCTCAACCCGATTGTCCCTCTGCAAATTTGTGTACACAGAGTCAGTCCCTTACCTCTCTCTAAAAGTGCAAAGTTTCAAAAAGTTCAATGAATAGAAGATTGTTGGGGGCAGAATAGCTCTGGACCTGGAGAAGAAGTCTGGAGATAAATGTGAGAAGGGAGGGACAGGCAGTAGAAACAAAAGTGAAACTGTTTGAACAGCATATTCCAGAAGTCTTGAGGTCTTTCTGAGTGTAGCCTTCATTGATTTGAGATCTACCACACCATTCTCTCACTAGAAAGGAAAACCTATAATGGCAGCAGGCCGTAAAAGAAACCCCGTTTGGGAATAAGAACCATTCAAGAAATATATGTTTGCTGATGATGTTTTAAAGAAAGTCACACCAGTGAACTGGAGGAAGTCACTTAAGCACTTGGATTCAGAGACTGTTGAAGTGATAATCTCATTTTTAACAGCAGTAGCTTCTTCTGCTGGCGTAGAAAGAATATTTTATTCCTTTGGACTAATTCATTTCAAATTGAGAAGTAGTTTGGGACCTGAAAAGGCAGGAAAACTTGTTCTTCTTTTCCAGATGATGAACAAACAGGAAAATGAAGGTGAAGACGACTGAGTTAGATGCAGAAGCCAATGTTTTAAGTTTCTCATGTTGACCTGGCTGACAGAGTCGATTTAATTTTTTTTTAAACTATTTCATTTAACTATTTTAGTTAAAAACAGTTTCAACAAAAACTAACCCGATTTTAAAAAACTTGAATGTTTAAGTGAATTCAAAAATTCATATGCTTGTCTTGTTAAAATGTTATATGTTTGCTGTTGAAAAAAATCCAGAATACGTAACGTTGTTGTTTTAGTTAAATAAAACAATTTAAATGTCTGTCTGGTGATCTTCTTCTTCTAATACAGCGTGGCAAGAAAACCCTCCAAATATTAATGAATAACCTATTGAATTGCAGATAGTTCACCTCCCAATGACTTCATAAATATCTGCTTCAATTACCTTTGGTTATTTCATTTACCAAAACAATCATTCATTTTCTGATATAGCTGTAAAACTAATCTGAAAAGTTTTCAAAATAAATCACTTAAAAATGTATAGTGTGTACCTTCTGAAAATGAAACCTACATCTATCTCTGAGTTGTGAAGAATATGTATTAAGGTTATAACAGCCAACAAGAATGCACTTTTATGTAGAAATCCATGATTAAATCGAGTCTTCCTGTCTAGTGATTTTAATCAATTTGATTTAAATCAAATCCACCCTGCTACTTATTGTTTTGTTTACCCTGTTACTTTCACACACGGGTGTTAACTCATTCAAAACATGTAGAAATCTCAAGAAATCCTCTTGTCTTGTTCTTTGGTTTCAGTGTATCACAGTGGAGTGATTTTGAAGTTGTTAGGAATACTGCCTGTCATTTAAAAGCTAGCAGCTGTTAAAATATTTTTCATTAGTGGATACGGCTGCATTGTTCCATAGGAATATACCAGACATATACATTATCCTGTGGGTATTGGAGACCTGGTATACCATTCCTTTTGAATGTTGGAGAATTTGAACTGGCAAAGGATGAAGATTTTTTGTATAAATGATCTGCCATCTGGGATGGGGCAATAAGAGATGAAGAGGATTCCAGCAGTATGGCTTTCACAGCCATTTTCAGTGTTATTGTATCAGCAGTGTATGTAGCATGGTGATATTCTCATCTCAGAATGTGGTTGACTGAAAAGGAAGATAGAAGTGAGGAGCGCACAGAAGAAGGTTTTTGTTTTGTTTTGTTTTTTGTTTTTAAAAAACAACAACAACAAACCATAGTTGAATACACCTCTACCTCGATACAACGCCGTCCTCGGGAGCCAAAAAATCTTACCGTGTTATAGGTGAAACTGTGTTATATCGAACTTGCTTTGATCCACCGGAGTGCGCAGCCCTGCCCCCCCGGAGCACTGCTTTACCACGTTATATCCAAATTCGTGTTATATCGGGTCGCGTTATATCGGGGTAGAGGTGTATAATCAAATGTTGGGGGAGATGGCGGAAGCAAATTTTAATGAAATAAAGTGATACCTATCCCACTTTACGGGGAGACAGGTATGTCACAACTGCCAAATGGTTTGTTTATTTTGTGTCTGTAATTTTGTTATCAAATGTAAGACGTGGCCCTGTACTGCTATAATTGGTCACATGTCTTAGGACTGCTTTTCTAAACTAGCTAGGGCTTATATGTGGATTTCTTAAATTGAAACTCCATTAAGTGTTCCACTGGCTAAATAACATATTATCTGAGTCTTGAAACAGTCTGATTTAGGAATTGAACCGCTGTATTGTAGCCAGCATTTTATGGACTCACTTTCTTCTTACCTTGTACCATGTCTGTATACATTAATAATATGAAACCCACAGGGTAAAAATGTAAATTTGAGTTGTCCAGGATGTAAAACAGACTTGTCTTATTTTTTATGTGCTCCTGCCATCATACTGTTATAAATCACAATTTAAAACTTTCAACAATATTGGTAACTTTCCCTTCCTGTGTAGGAAAATTTGGTTGGCACTTATGTTCAAGAAAATGACAGTGTTTTTGTCCCCTTTTATTTAAAGTAAATTTGCACACTTTATTTTAGCATATGTTTATGTGTACTTTATTACCGTCTTTTTCCAGTCCCATTGCTGAATTTACTGATAAAATAACATTTAGTTTGCTGGTTAAGTACACTACAGACATTTTTGTGCATAAAAGTACTTGCATAGATAAATAGTTTTAAAATAATTTGTGGAGACCCAATCTGACCTAGAATGTTTTCTATAAAGTAATGATACATCCTTGTGTCATTTGAATTGTTTAAATTAAAATTCAGTCACAGAACAAGACTCCAGTTTGAGATGTCTGAAACAAAGAAAAGTTCAGTCTAAAATAGTTTGGCAGCAGCTGTCTCCTTCCTTCTGAATCTCTCATCTCTTTCCCTTTCCCTGCCCTCTCCTTTCTGTCTTGGCTTTTTTGGATGTTTCCCAACACCTGTTAATATAATGGTCACTCCAGGCTTTCTTGATGGTGCACACAATGCTGGACTCAGATATCTGTCTGTTCAAGCATCTGTTGAGCATCTTGTGTTCAAAACCTCAGCACTTTGAGTGGAGATGGAGAGACCATTTCTTTCCTACTCTCTTATTTCTCTCCCATGATAGTCCTAAATTGTGTGGGAAAACTGGGGTCTCAGTTGTTATAGTTTGACTGAGTGTTATCTAATTAAACAGGAATAAATTAAGTTTAAATTTGTGTGGGGGGGAAGAAGAAAGGCAGGACAGTAATGTGGGTCACATCAGGCCCATTCTGACTGGGACAGCTATGCTAGGTGGCCAGATACAGCTGAGGAGAGATATGATTGCTCTCTATAAATACATCAGAGAGAAAAATACAAGGGAGGGAAAGAAGTTATTTAAGTTAAGCGCCAATGTGGACACAAGAACAAATGGATATAAACTGACCATCAACAAGTTTAGGCTTGAAATTAGGTAAAGGTTTCTAACCAGAAGAGAAGTAAAGTTCAGAACAGCGTTCCAAGGGGAGCAGTGGGGGCAAAAAACCTAACTGGCTTGAAGACTGAGCTTGATAAATTTATAGAGGGGATGGCATGTGGCCCATCAGTGACTGCCAGTAGCAAAAATCTCCAACAGTTGGAGGCAGGACACTAGATGTAGAGGGCTCTGAGAATACTACAGAGAATACTTTTCCAGGTATCTACCTAATGGGTCTTGCCACATGCTCAGGGTCTAATGATCGCCATATTTGCGGTGAGGAAGGAATTTTCTCCTGGGTCAGATTGGCAGAGACCCTGGGAGTTTTTCACCTTAGCATGTTGTTTAATGTACTACTGGAAGGTACTTGAATACCATTGTGACGAAGGCGGAATAAAAACCTATACAGAAAGTACTGGAATTTAAAGCTGAATTTGCCAGCAAGTATTTAGACTGCAGCTCCAACTAAATGAGGTCTACTAATCAGGCTAAACCATGTTGAAAGAGTGTTCGGGTATATGCAGGGGCTGTTTAAAAACACACACACTGAAAAATAACCTGGTTCCTTAGCACTCTTTGAGCCCCAGTATACACAGGCTTCTTGGGGTGAGGCAAAGGAAATATGTTTTTTTAACAAGTTCACTTCTAAGGGTACGTCTTCACTACCCGCCATATCGGCGGGTAGCAATAGATTTATCCGGGATCGATATATCGCGTCTCGTTAAGACGCGATATACTGATCCCCGAACGCGCTCACCGTCGACTCCGGAACTCCACCAGAGCGAGCGGCGTTAGCGCAGTCGACGGGGGAGCCGCGGCCGTCGATCCCGCGCCATCTGGACCCCAGGTAATTCGATCCAAGATACTTCGACTTCAGCTACGCTATTTGCTTAGCTGAAGTTGCGTATCTTGGATCGATCCCCCCCCCCCCCCACGTGTAGACCAGCCCTAAGGCTTGTATATACAGAAACAAGCCTCTCTCTCTCTCTCTCTCTCTCTCTCTCTCTCTCTCTCTCTCTCTCTCTGTTTATTTAATATCAGACACTGTTATAAAACATATAGTGTATCAAGCAGCTAAGTACATGATGTTCCTTTTTTTCTTTTCTTTTTTTCCTTCTTCACTATGGAAGACTATATTATCCTTTTTGATGGGCATGTGGAAATCCTATTAGTGTTAAGCATACATCAAGAGGAGAATATACACTGACATCTATTAGTGAAACAGTATGCCTGTCTTTGGTGTGCTTTTCTAATCTTGGTATTAGATTTGATTTGTGTGTACTTTGGGGTTACACTAAGGTCACTAGTACAGTAGCTACAACAGGGTTTTTAGTTGTTTTTGTTTTAATATTTGTGGGTATGAACTTAGAGCTTGTGAAAGATTCTGCATTGAGAACCATGGGGGTAAAGACCTCTTCTCTTCCCCACCCCGCAAAAGGCAGAGCACAGGACATGGCAGGGTAAGTTTCTTAATACTGTGCCTCATCCCTAATTTGGAGGTTTGAAACTGCATTAGTACCAATTATGTCCTTTTGTGATGAGATGACATGCTGGGAACTGGATTGAGATCAAAGTCATTTCACCTAAGGCACGAAATAGTCAGCAGGTGGGAATAATGTTCATTCACTAGACTTGGGCAGGAACTTGGATATGAAAAACTAATTTCCATAGTTTAGAAAGTGCATTGTTAGGGGACCAGCATGTTTCCTCCACAATGGGGAAGTCTTCCACTGTATGGAGAACACTAAGTCAGTGTTTCTTAAGCTGTAGTCTACAAACCACCAGTGGTCCACTGAGCACTTGTGGATCATGTAGGGCTGGCTGCTGTACTTCTCTCTTACATCTGCTGCTTTAAATATCCAGACTCACTGACCTATGTGGTATTCTCCTGTCTATGAAATGAGTATGGTCTCAATAAAAAGCCTGGACTCCTACCTTTCAGCTGCTTCTATAGGAGGACCAAGTGTAGCAGCATCCTCTGGGGAATACTGTAGCCAGGGCTAAGATTGAGCCAGTACATGGGCTTTATGGCATACTAGTATCTCTCTGAAACTACTGTATTTTTCTTCAGAATCTCAGTTTTTATTTTTGAAAAAGTGGCTGTTATGGTTGCAAAGAAACCTGAAAAATATGAACAGTGTGTACTTGATGCAGAGATGTTTATTGGTCAAGGCACACAGCTCTGAAATGTATGATTATGTCCTCATTCATCTTAATGTGATGTTAACTCAGATTCCCAGACATGATAACTTAAATACTAATACCGTTAACTATTTTATTCCTCGTGTAAGAAAGGAAAGGCTTGATTACAGATCTCCACTATTTGCTGTGTCTGAGGTCTCGTTTTGGTGTCACAAGTGGGTGTTTGGAGATAGCTCCACTTTTTTTTTTTTTTTTTGACCTTCAGTCAAGAAAGCCAAGCCTATGGAGCTTCATAGAGTCCCTGAGCATATCCAAGACCTGTCAAAGAGGAGCCAGTGTCGCTCAGAAAGCTTGCAGAATCATATTTTGAATATCTGTAAAAGATATTGTGATCGGCATCTCATTTTGGTTAATCACATGGGTTGACCTTAGTTAGTGAGCAGAGCCTGGTGAACATCACCACCTTTTTTCCTTCCTCCCTCCCAGTTCAACCCCAGATTGCAGTCATAAGAGGAGGGGACAGAGGAACCCATAGCTTAAGTCGGAAAAGAGCCAAGAATTGCTGGTGGAACTGAAGTTCGTGGTTCATTTTGAATCAGGAGCTTCCTTAATGCAGTACTTGAGAGAGGAGGTTGGCAAAAGAACGGCGGGAGCAAGGGCAGGGAGGAGCCTGTGTGAGGAAATGAAATGATAAAAGATGGGGAGGTGAATCTATTTTGTAAAGAAAATTTAACATTAACGACATAAACATTAAATTATGTGCAGGTACACAAAGTAATATAATCTTCAAAGGGATGATATGGAATTATGTATTGAATAATAATTGGGAAGGGAAATAGGGATTCAAGTGCATTTTGATTGGATGAGTAGATTACTGGCGAGGTTATCGGACTTCACTATAGAGCGGATCAGAATGGTAGATGGGCCATCATTGATATCTTGGACTTTTCTTTGGCCAGTTCCTCATACTGCAGTGATGATAGTGCTCCAAGCTTGAACTCGGGAAAAGCCAATTAATGTCTTTAAAGACATTAAACAAATGCAGTTCACCTTTCAGGAGGAGCAAATCTCCTCCTGTCACCCCATTACATGTAAAATGAAAATTTTGTTTGAGCAGTAGGTGCTGAAAGTTGTAACAAAGAAGACTAAGAGGACCGTTCCACACACGTCAGAGGTGAGCTATCTGTTTTAGGCCCCAGTCCTGTATGTATTTCCTCACATGCTTAACTTTACACATGGGAGCAGTCCCTTCTGGTTACAAGGGGCTGTGGTGTATTTGCAGGATGTTGGGACTATTCATAAATTATATTAATTTTTCTTAAAGGCTGGAAAGGACTGGTGATGGTCTTCTAGTCTGATCTCATTCATGACACAGTCCATAGAACCTCCCCCAGTAATTCCTGCATTAAGCCCATAACTTTTCTTTTAGATATTGCATCTTTTAGAAAGATATCCAGTCTTGATTTAAAGATTTCGAGTGATGGAGAATACACCTTAATCCTAGACATTCATTTTCACTCCTGCCTCCAGGCCTTCCCTGGGATTTGAACTCAAGATCTTTGGCATTGTAAGAGAGCACAAGATCTGTACAGATCACCAGACTATCTCTGTTATTAAATCCAAAGAAGTCTTGCTGATTTTGGGCTGCTGAGATGCCCCACCGGGTATCTTTTAGTGTCAGCGTAACCTGGGAAACTCTGGTGGGTTGGAAAATGGAGCTCATGACAAGGGTGGAGGGTCAGTATTTTATGTATCTCAGGCTTTCAAAGTAAGAAGCTCTGAAAACTCTTATAATTGTCATGAATGCAGCATTAAATGATGCATTCTGGAACATCACAGCTAAGTGGAGCTGGCCAGTGGGGAATTTGCAGAATGTTTGTTAGATCTCAGTGCCCAATACTTTTCTTATCATGATTGGTTGCAATATTCAACACGGTACTTGAGTAAACAGAATTTTCATTTTACATTTACGATTCACTTTTGAATGGTTTATCTTTGAGCCTCAATTAAACTCTGCTAATGTGTCCCTTTCTAGAGTAGTATACTAAAGTTTATTACCATTTGCCGCTCTTCCCTGTAGTAATTCATTGTATCTGTTCGGGGCTGTAAGCATTGCTAGTCAGTTTAAATTGGCTAAAGAAAAAAGTTATTTCAACGAGTCCCAACTGCTCTGCAGCTGAAAAGTGAGATCAAGATGTTAAAATATACTCTAATGATATTTCAATTCTGAATTGTCACTTGACAGGTTCTTGCTTATTAATCTGGTTCTGATTAGAATGTTTGCTCATTGTTTTTCTGCTTTGCTCTATCTAATTATAGTGCTATTTGCAGTTGAGAGTTGAATTACTGTCTTCCGAAAGGAAGTGGTTATGTTTCTGAGGAATGCATTTTGAGTTGCTTCCATATCACAATTTTTAAAGTGTTGAAATAGCACCCTCTGGTGGTAATTTATAACTAAATATTTTATTTATTTTTTTTACTTATAAAATTTACTCACATACTCCTTGGGCACAAACAGATTTATTTTTAATTACTAAATTAATTTTCCAATCCATAAACTCCTGGATCGCAGATTAGGATGTAAATATATTCAACAATTTCCACCCCGAGTGGAAGTCTGAAAGAAGAGGCCATATCATGAAAGTCTGCAGGACACTGTCTGCAGTTGTGGAATGAAACGCTCCTTCCAGAGCATCCAGTTTGCAGGCCCTAATCACTGAAATCTAGACGTCCCATCCGATCTCAATTGTTGCATCATAGACAGAAAGATGGTCTCTCACTGGACCAGTACCCAAATGGTAAAGGGTTTGTGTTTCTTTAAGAGCAGTTTCAAAACCTTGAATTACACCTGGAAATCAAAAAGAAGTCAACATAGTCTTCAGGGAATTAGTGTAATATGGTCCCTGATGCTGATGCTGCCATGCAGGTGAGCAGGATCATTCTGCATAAAATGCAGATTGAGTGGTCTTCAATGGCAGCCCCATTGATTACATTACAATAACCAAAGCAGAAGGTCACAAAGGCATACATAACTGTGGCAAAGTCCATATCTAAAAGCAATGATTACATTTGGCTTTTCAGATATGCATTAAAAATATAGGTGCCCCCCGAGAACCGAGGAGTAGTTAGGGACCTACAAGCATTCCTAAATTGTGTGCCTCTTTGCCTAAGGGTGGGCAGAGAAGTAGACAGCGCATGCACCACTCCTGCAAACTCTTGTTCTGATAGGCTCATTTGTCATCAGAGTAGCATCTCCTGCCACAGTAAAAGGAGTCAAGAGACTGGAAAACTTGAAATACAATCTAAGCTAAACGAAAACAGATTTTTACTCTGAAAGAAACTACTGAAATTATCAGTATTGTGTGGCGTTTAATAACCTTTCAATACAAATACTCATCAACTTTCATTCAAGCATTTCACAGCACATTACGAGCATGAATTAAGCCCTCTGAGGGTAGGTGAATAATTATCCCTATTTCACAAATAGGGGAACTGGCGCAGAAAGAGGATAAGGTGTGTCAGCAAGGCAATGGCAGAATCTAAGCATGCTGCCTGGGTGTGTGGTTTTTTTGTTCATTTGTTTTTTATTCAGATCACAAGACATTATGGCCTAGTTTAAATTTAAAGGGTCACTTTCAAGGACTGAGGGTCTATAGGATTTTTTTAAATATAACTCAATAGCAGAAATGTTTTCCTTTCTTTAAAAACAAAAGTTTTTTAAAAATTTAAACATTTCCTGGCAGTGTCCCTAAGTTATACATTGCAGCATTTTAATCGGACCTGAGAACTAAAAAGTGAAACTGACCAGTGTGCTTATTTCACTTCAAATATTCCTCTCAGTGGCCGGGGAGGGGGAGGTGAGGGGGAGAGGAACAGTAAAAATTTTGAATGAAAACTCGTCATTGAAACTAAAAAAAAGAGTAAATTAATCTAAAATAGTGGTACAGTGTAGGTAGAGTTAAAAATCAGTTTTCCCCTTCTGGGAAATAGCTTGAGAATTTTTTAAGGAGCAAGTCCCCCTGTCTGCTTACTCTCTTCTCCTCTCCCTTCCCAAGGTTTCCCCCCACCCTGAAACTCTAGATATTGTAAACTTTATGTCCATGGGAGAAAAGGAAAACCAGTCTGATATGGAAGACAGACAGCCTGTTTGTCTGTCTATCAATATTGATCATTTAGAAAATAGGGGAAGAAAAATAACATGTATGTCCGTAATAGTTTCTTACAGGGCAGGATGTGAAAACAGATCAGAAAATCTTTATACTGGTAAGAGACAGAGCAAGAGAGTGGTAATGACATGATTTCATTTAGCCTGTTGACTGGGTTAACTGATTTTAAATCGTTGAAGAAGGGTCTAGTGTTAAGGAAAGTCATCGTTCCAGAACATACTCTAGTGAGAAACCAACAGATAAAAAACCATTCATAGTCATATCTTAAAAGGTAGAAGTAATGCAGTTCCTGCCAATGCAAGGTAACAGTTTTAAATCTAGTCTGGACGAAACCCTAGAAAAATTCAAAGTAATGAGGTTTCCATCATGTCCCATGGGAGTTATTCCACAGCTTACATTTTCCTTATCTTGATTTCATGTCATTACTTCTGGGTAAACCCCATATATCCTCTCCACTCATAGGGTCTCTATTCTTCTCAGTCATTTTGGCTATATTTTGGCTGCACCTGTACAGGTGGGTGGAGTAGTTACAGGCAGTTTGCACTTTTTGTGCATCTGCACAATGCACAGCCAGAATCATAGAATCATAGAATATCAGGGTTGGAAGGGACCTCAGGAGGTCATCTAGTCCAACCGCCTGCTCAAAGCAGGACCAATTCCCAACTAAATCATCCCAGCCAGGGCTTTGTCAAGCCGGGCCTTAAAAACCTCCAAGGAAGGAGATTCCACCACCTCCCTAGGTAACGCATTCCAGTGCTTCACCACTCTCCTAGTGAAATAGTGTTTCCTAATATCCAACCTAGACCTCCCCCACTGCAACTTGAGACCATTGCTCCTTGTTCTGTCATCTGCCACCATTGAGAACAGCCGAGTTCCATCCTCTTTGGAACCCCCCTTCAGGTAGTTGAAGGCTGCTATCAAATCCCCCCTCATTCTTCTCTTTTGGAGACTAAACAATCCCAGTTCCCTCAGCCTCTCCTCATAAGTCATGCACTCCAGACCCCTAATCATTTTTGTTGCCCTCCGCTGGACTCTTTCCAATTTTTCCACATCCTTCTTGTAGTGTGGGGCCCAAAACTGGACACAGTACTCCAGATGAGGCATCACCAATGTCGAATAAAGGGGAACGATCACGTCCCTCGATCTGCTGGCAATGCCCCTACTTATACAGCCCAAAATGCCGTTAGCCTTCTTGGCAACAAGAGCACACTGTTGACTCATATCCAGCTTCTCGTCCACTGTAACCCCTAGGTCCTTTTCTGCAGAACTGCTGCCTAGCCATTCGGTCCCTAGTCTGTAGCAGTGCATGGGAGTCTTCCGTCCTAAGTGCAGGACTCTGCATTTGTCCTTGTTGAACCTCATCAGATTTCTTTTGGCCCAATCCTCTAATTTGTCTAGGTCCCTCTGTATCCTATCCCCACCCTCCAGCGTATCTACCACTCCTCCCAGTTTAGTGTCATCGGCAAACTTGCTGAGGGTGCAGTCCATGCCATCCTCCAGATCATTCATGAAGATATTAAACAAAACCGGCCCCAGGACCGACCCTTGGGGCACTCCGCTTGAAACCGGCTGCCAACTAGACATGGAGCCATTGCTCACTACCCGTTGAGCCCGACGCTCTAGCCAGCTTTCTATCCACCTTACAGTCCATTCATCCAGCCCATACTTCTTTAACTTGGCGGCAAGAATACTAAGCTAATGTACTCAATGATTTTTTTGCCTCTGTCTTCACAAACAAGGTCAGCTCCCAGACTGCTGCACTGGGCAGCACAATATGGGGAGAAGGTGACCAGCCCTCTGTGGAGAAAGAAGTGGAGAAAGAAGTGGTTCGGGACTATTTAGAAAAACTGGACGTGCACAAGTCCATGGGGCCAGATGCGCTGCATCCGAGGGTGCTAAAGGAGTTGGCGGATGAGATTGCAGAGCCATTAGCCATTATTTTTGAAAACTCATGGCGATCGGGGGAGGTTCCGGATGACTGGGAAAAGGTTAATGTAGTGCCCATCTTTTAAAAAGGGAAGGAGGAGGATCAGGGGAACTACAGGCCAGTCAGCCTCCCCTCAGTCCCTGGAAAAATCATGGAGCAGGTCCTGAAGGAATCAATTCTGATGCACTTAGAGGAGAGGGAAGTGATCAGGAACAGTCACCAAGGGCAAGTCATGCCTGACTAAATTAATTGCCTTCTATGGTGAGATAAGTGGCTCTGTGGATGAGGGGAAAGAAGTGGACGTGTTATTCCTTGACTTTAGCAAATTTTTGATACGGTCTCCCACAGTATTCTTGCCGGCAAGTTAAAGAAGTATGGGCTGGATGAATGGACTATAAGGTGGATAGAAATCTGGCTAGATCGTCGGGCTCAACAGGTAGTGATCAATGGCTCCATGTCTAGTTGGCAGCCGGTATCAAGCGGAGTGCCCCAAGGGTCGGTCCTGGGGCCGGTTTTGTTCAATATCTTCATGAATGATCTGGAGGATGGCATGGACTGCACCCTCAGCAAGTTTGCCGATGACACTAAACTGGGAGGAGTGGTAGATACGCTGGAGGGTGGGGATAGGATACAGAGGGACCTAGACAAATTAGAGGATTGGGCCAAAAGAAATCTGATGAGGTTCAACAAGGACAAATGCAGAGTCCTGCACTTAGGACGGAAGACTCCCATGCACTGCTACAGACTAGGGACCGAATGGCTAGGCAGCAGTTCTGCAGAAAAGGACCTAGGGGTTACAGTGGACGAGAAGCTGGATATGAGTCAACAGTGTGCCCTTGTTGCCAAGTAGGCTAACGGCATTTTGGGCTGTATAAGTAGGGGCATTTCCAGCAGATCGAGGGACGTGATCATTCCCCTCTATTCGGCATTGGTGAGGCCTCATCTGGAGTACTGTGTCCAGTTTTGGCTGGCTAGGCTGCATGAAAGCCTTGGCAAGTATTTTGTATGTTTGTTCTGTATTAATTTTGGGTTAAATGAAATGGAGAATAGCACCCAGGAAATACTCTTATTCCTCTTGAGACTTTTGTTTTTCAAAACAAAAGCTGGTGTAAGTTTGAATATGATTCAGGGAACACATTCTATAGCATAAAGAACAGGAGTACTTGTGGCACCTTAGAGACTAACAGATTTATTTGAGCATAAGCTTTCATGGGCTACAGCCCACTTCTTCGGATGCATAGAATGGAACATATATTGAGGAGATATATATACACATACAAAGAGTATGAAAAGGTGGGAGTTGTCTTACCAACTCTGAGAGGCCAATTAAGTAAGAGAAAAAACTTTTGAAGTGATAATCAAGATAGCCCAGTACAGACAGTTTGATAAGAAGTGTGAGAATACTTACCTGGGGAGATAGATTCAATGTTTATAATGGCTCAGCCATTCCCAGTCTCTATTCAAGCCTAAGCTGATTGTATCTAGTTTGCATATCAATTGAAGTTCAGCAGTTTCTCGCTGGAGTCTGTTTTTGAAGCTTTTCTGTTGCAAAATTGCCACCCTCAGGTCTGTTACTGCGTGACCAGACAGGTTAAAGTGTTCTCCTACTGGTTAAACACTCTTTTTTTTCTTTTAATTGTAGCTTTAATTTGGGTTATAAATGATGTATGTAACTTCGAAGCAAATCTTGTTTCATTTTGGCATACCGAGAGTATTTTGATAAATTTATTGAAAAGCTGACAACACTTTTTTAACTTAAATATTTGTATTTCATTAGTACCCGGTACTTCAAATCAGGACTGAAACCCTGATAGGCACTGTACAGACATATATGATGACATAGTCTCTGTCCCACTAAACTTAGTCTAAATAATAATGGTGTAGATAGGATTTACTGGGAAACCAATAGGTGGACGTGACTCGGGGTGTTTATCGTTTTTATTGTTGACTCTTTGCTTGTGTGCATTTCAGAAGCAGAGAGTATGCAAGAGAGATCTGAATGAAGAGCAAAGGTGATAACTTGGTGAACTGAAATAGGAAGGCCATCTATGCATGGTGGGATTCAACAGAAAAAAGCATGTTAGACAGTTGTTGGAGAAATTTGAGTTACTTTTACATCTCCCAGAGGAAGTGGCTGAGCAGTCCTCTCCATTCTCTTAATTCAAATTGCACATTGCAATTAAATAGGTGCCTGTAAACCATGTGATATTATTAGACTATTCCTAACTTCATTATCTATCCACAAAAGTGCCTCACAAAATGCAGTCAATGTGTGAAAGTATTTTGGATTGGCCTAGATCAGTCATAAAAGTAGCTTTTAATAGAAGTTGTAAAAGCATATTAAACAGAGCAACTGAAATGAGGAATATGTTACAAGATCACAATGCTGAGTTTCTCTCTTACTATAAGCTCTTTGTTAGCTACAAGGATGGCTAAAATATACCCTATAGAATTTTAGTCTGTTTTATCTTACAATTATATGAACATAAATTAGTATATAAACTGTGTTTAAACACAATTTTGAAATTTCCTAAAAGGCTAGGGAAAAATTCTACTAGTCTGAAAGATAGTGGGCATAGAGGCCCAATTCTGCCAATCTTACTCATAATGAGTAGTACCGTACTCTGAATAAGATACTACTTAATATGAGAAAAGTGGCAGAATCTGGTCCATAATCTCCCCATCTGCAAAGTTTATATGAAGAAAAGAATTGGTATAGATATAAATGATTGTTTGTTTTTAAAAAGTGGAATGTTTTCAAGGCAGAGTCTTCTTTATTTGCTTTTGTTGTTACTGTGGTCTAATGTAGGTATTTCAAAAATAAGAATAAACAATTATGCAACCATTTCACCTTGGCCAGACTTCCAAGAAAGCAAAAATTTTTGTCAATGTCCATTATGGCAGTGTGGGATTGCACAGAACCTGAGACTGTGTTTGTCTAACTCCATAACACAACTGGCGGCTAATATCCAGGGAGGAAGGGAAAATTTAATTACTTAGGCAATCAGTTCTATCAGAGTCCTCCCCCAGACCCAGTAAATTGGACTCCTCTGACTGAAGCAGTATAGCACCCCGTCATGGCTCAAGTGGGAATATAGGAGGAGAATTTTGATTGTTTTTAGTATCTTGACTTTGCACTGGTATATATGCCAATACTCCCCGCCACTCCCCTGCCCCAGAATGTCCTGGGTTTCCAATATAATGTTTATAAATCTGTGTTTTGTTCATAAATCTGTGTTTTGTTCAGTTTTCCCCCTTAAGTATCTGTAATATATTTGCCACCTTAACTAAAGCTTCACAAAATTTTCTCTCTGGGGATATATAAATATAAGGCAGATGCTCACTCCAATTCTGCAACATGTTGTGTTCAGGTACAGTAGTCTGCCTGCCTGTGCTATCTATTGGACTATTAGGACAAGAATTTCAATCCTTCAATTTCCTGTGTAGTGCATACTGTAGATAATGGAAAGGTGACTTGCATAATCTCTACATGTTATACTGCTGCTATAGGCTAGTGCAGGGGTGGGCAAACTTTTTGGCCCGAGGGCCACATCGGGGTTGCGAAATGGTATGGAGGGCCGGGTAGGGAAGGCTGTGCCTCCCCAAACAGCCTGCTCCCCGCCACCTATCCGCCCCCTCCACTTCCCTCCCCCTGGCTGCCCCCCTCAGAACCTCTGACCCATCCAATCCCCCCTGCTCCTTGTCCCCTGACCACCCCCTCCTGGGACCCCACACCCCTGACCGCCCCCAGGACCCCACCCCATCTAACCCCCCCTCCCTGTCCCCTAACCGCCCTCTCCTGGGACCCCCTGCCCCTAACCGCCCCCCCCCCCCGAACTCCCCCCCCATCCACTCCCCAGCCCTTGAACTCAGGACTCAGAGGAGGAGCAGGGGCTCAGGAGGAGCAGGGGCAGCTGCGCAGACGGAGAGAAGCAGCGGTTTCCCCTTCAAAGCGCCACTTCTCTCTGGCCGGCTGCGTGGACGCCCGGTGCTCCTCCTGATTCCTCCGGCCGCATTCCCCATACTCCTGCCACCTGCCTGCTTCCCTACCCCCGCAGTGCAGCCCCTCCCCCCCGCTGGGGGTGCGCTGGTGCTGAGCTGCCCGAGTGCCCGGCCCTGGGGCCCCCTGTTGTTTGGGGGCCCTGTGCCAGGGCACCCTGTGTTCACCCCTGAGCCGCGCCGCCCGGCCAGAGCCAGCCGCGCTGCCAGCACGGTAAGCTGAGGCTGCGGGGGAGGGGGAACAGCAGGGGTGGGGCCGGGGGCTCAGGGGCCGGGCAGGACGGTCCCACGGACCGTAGTTTGCCCACCTTTGGGCTAGTGAGTTGAGAATGGAGTTCCAAAGTTAGCTTTGAATTTTGTCCTGTTGGAGGTGTAGGTCAAACTTGTTAAATTTTTGCTACAAAACAAATATATTTTAATAGTTCTAATCTGCCTGTCATTCTTAATGAATTTAAAATAGAAGTTAAATCATTCACTGTAAAATTAGTGTGCTAAGCATTATAATTACAATAAATGTAAAATACATTAATCTGGAACAATTTTCTTCACAGAAGAAGAACAAATTTATTTTAACTAATGAAAACTCAGAATAGATATTTTTATAATGGTGTTTTCTGTACAAGTGCACATGAACTTAAAATGTTAAGGGCTAAATAGATGGAGTTAATTTATGTTGGTTTATTACTATTATTCTACTTTTAGTCAACCCTTAGATGGCAGCATTGTTCTCATTGTGTTGATATTTTTCTGACCAGAAAGTCTGTTGTTCATCTAATGTTTCCTGTAATTGTTAAACCTCATTTAGCAAAGTATACTCTCATTAATTATTTAAGAAAGAAAACATAAAACTAAGTGAGCATGCTTTAGGTATCAATTTAATTCAAAATTTTTGTTCTGTGTTTTTTTTTATGATAGTAAAAGGTAGCTTAAAAATACCTGGTACAGATTGACTTAATTTTTAAGCATGAGCTGGGAAAGCTGATGTCTTTATAAATGAGAAACAGTTGGTTGACAAGAAGATATTTTTCTCCCTCAATCTCACCTTCCCCTTGCAATCAGACTGTGCAGATTTGATTGGATAAAATACCCAGTAATATAAAGTTGCTGGACTGAAGTATTCTGAGTGTTAGTGTTGCAAGTTGTCTGCTTGTAATCCTTGTCTCCTAGCTTCAGAGATATTAGAGTGATCTTTATACTGAGTTGGAAAATTTAAATTCTGAATAGAGGAATCCAACTAACAGCTGTCTGGATTCGAATATGTCTAAGTCACCCTTTTTTTACATACACTGGACGCTGCTTCAGGAGTGTCACAGCAAGCAAATTGCTTTTGTTTTCCACCAGAGTTTACATTCCAAAAAGTGAGCGTAACTCAAGTTTTTCTTTCTTACAATGGACTGTAAGAGAGGAAGTGCAGCAGTTCACTGGTCTTTATTGTAGTAGCTGTGTGTGTGTGTGTGTGTGTGTGTGTGTGTGTGTGTGTGTGTGTGTGTGTGTGTGTAGTAGGTCGTCCTTTAGGTTTATTTAGATCTCTAAGGATACACACTGTTCATTCTGAAACGTGCTTTCCATCTGGAAAAAATTAGACGCACTAAATTTTTTCCCGCTGCAGGTCCGATCAGGAAGCCCAAGTACGTGGAAAGTCCCAGAGTGCCAGGAGATGCGGTGGTTGTTCCATCGAGAAAAGTATCAGAGCCAACAGAACCCAATCAAAATGGTAAGAATGTATTTTCAGTGCTCTTTTATTTTATTTAATGGCTAGCTTTTCATTTCAAAGGGAGCTGGGCTATGCAATCATGGGACTTGAGTCTCTCTTGTAAGAATGTTTTGCACAATTAAATGCATTTGTAGTAGGGAGGAAGAGGTTTCCTGAGAAGATTGTGATCTTTCTAAAGTCTAAACTCTTGGACCTATGTACCTGGTGAAGACAAAATTTGAATATGAGGGTTGTGGGTCACTTCTTATGCTAGAGGACTGCTTGAATTTTTCTGAAATGTTTTTTCCAAAAAGTTGATTCAATGTGTGTAGTTTTATATTGAATACAATACTGCTGTTAAAAAGTTCAGTGAAAGCTTGCTAAACAGTAGGGTAATATCAACAGATTTCTGTGTTGGCAAAGCTGGTAACAGCTACCCCCCTCAAGTTAATTGGTATTCCTGAAAAGTTTCAAGTTCATTAAATTTGACCAGCACATAACAAAGTGTAGTTTCGATGAATGTCATAGAGCAAAATGACACTCAAGTCAGTATTTAAGTATATGTACTGTAATGAGCATTTCATATCCATTGTTACATTTTAGATCAATTTACAGCATAACTGACCTCATTAAGGTCATTGCATATAATCAATCCAGTTACAGTTGATCAAATCTGTTTTTCTTGTGCTTCAATTTAAAAGGCATTCTTAGGTTTGAAAAGGAATTATTTATTAAAATAATGTTACTAATATTTATTATATTTTTATTCAATGAAAATAGACTGGTTGGTTATAGTTAGTTTTGCTTTGTGGTTCCATTTCTTATTATTCCAATGCTGCAATGATTGTGGTTGCTGAAACTTCAAAGAAAGTGCTTAAAACCAAGCCAAAAAAAAAAAATTAATGAAACTTTGGTAAAATGTTCTGATCGTTTGTGGGGTTTTTTGTTGTAAACCTACTTTTTGTTAAAAAGATCTTAGTTTTAGTACCCAAATATAACATTTTTCTCTCTCAACATTAAAAACAAAAACACTCTGAATAATTCACCTTTTAACCTATTTATATTTCCAATTTAAATGCACCAGCAAAATTTGCATTGTTATATTTTACTTGTAGTTAAAAATGGAAAAATTGGACACCTTTTTAATGGGCAGGGCATCTCAGTAAATTGGCTTTTGGTTTCAGGTTTTCCTTTTTCTTTTCAATCAACTAATGTGATCAGTCATCAAGCCATCTGACTGACTGACCAGCATATATCCTATTTGGTATAACACAGATAGTATGGGAACACCTTGCCCTTTTCTTACAGCCCCGTTAATAGATTCATAGAATACATTATTCTCCCTCATTTTAAGTGCCGCATCTAACAATAACCCTCCATCTAGCAAAGTAGAGCCACATTCTCTGAGCGCTAGACAGAATCCTTACTAAAGATTAATGCCAAGCTCCCCACCGTCTATGACTGAGCAGTATTTGCTGGGCTGAGGAGTTTAGACTCACTCTTATCTGAGGTATAGCAGCAAATATCACTACCGCTTGACCGCAAGCCTGGAACAAAATACTATTTTTAAAATAATCATGAATCACAGAAGGCAAAGGAACCAAAAGCTCATTATTAGACGCTCTGTTCTAATTGTTCTGGGGAAAAATTAAGGCTCTGAGGGCACTTGCTGTAAGGCCAGTGGAAATTTAACAAAAAGGAATCAGTGTAAATGTGGATTAGTTGTGGTCCAACACAATTAAATGTTAAATGACACTTGATAATAGCCAGTGCATTTTCAAAACCATATGGTATCTTTGAAGTTTCGGTGGGGTTAATTAATTCTGCTTTGTGTAAGCCAAGTATCTACCGTAAATCTGACAAAGGTAGAAATAATTGGAACAGATATAATAATAAATTTGTGTTTAACACAAGTGGAAAAGCAGAATGAAGAAGTTGATTAACAAGAGAACCATTTCTTCTTTTTGTTTGTGTGGTTCTGCTCTGTAAAATGACTTGAAAAGTATTTGGAGGTTACATGTTTCTCTCAGAGAAATGGCTATTCCAACTACCAGAGCTGAAAATTTAATCTGCAGGCTGGCTTCTTTCCTGTCAGTCATCAACACCTATTGCAAAAGTTCTGGAGGCAAAAACCTGCTCTTCTACACCATGGCTTTCAATTCTATTTGAAGAACAAAAAAGAATAGCTTTCGACTCACCCTCCCAGGGCTAACTTCTGTTTGTCACTAAAGCAGCAGCAAATATGACTGAATACAGACAGAGAACAGTTCTTCTTAACATAGTCATTTTTCCTAGTAGAACTTTGCTTAAAATAACTGCAAAAATCACTTTAAACATCAAACTTAAAACATAGCAATTTATATACGTTGTATTGAGATTTACTTGTAAATACATTGACATAGTGGCCAATTAGTTATGTTCCAAGTTACGAGCTGTCACATACTGTATTCAATAGAGTTGTTATCTTGACATATCAAGAAGTAACTTGGAAGATTAATTCGCCACATACTATTTATATGGGAGTTGTCCCTGACCACCATTAGCTCCACCCCTAGTGGGCAACAACAAGGCCCAGTCTGCTTTTCTAAGGGCTTTCACCTATCTGTGACATTTTCACAACTGTATCTTCCAAAGTGGTTAGTGACTAAACCCAGGGAGCATCCCCAGGGCACCTCTCCTTTGTTGGCAGACATCCATTTAAAATTGTGTGTGCGCATCCATGCACGTCCACATCCACCAAATTTTGTACATCAATTCACTACTCAGGTACACTTTTATGCTAGCTCTTTCTTAGCTCTTTCGCAGATCTCCCAGCAAAGTTCTTGACCATAAATACGAAATAGCGCTGCCATGTTCTGTTGTTGTAATTTGGAGAACAGAAACTGCAGGAGTTTTACGGGACCTGGAACCCAAAAACCTGCACTCTCCCAAATCTCAGTTGTAATTGCCAAACAAGACCAACAAGGCCTCACCACAGCTGAAATCTTGTACTCAGTTATATAAAACCAGTCCCTATCAGCACCTCATCTGTAATTACAACATGCAAATTAGCAGAATATAACTGTCTTGAGTTCCTTTTGGTGAATGCAAGATTGACTACAAAAAAAAAACCAACCAGCACCATCCATGAACTGATTTTGGACAAGAGACGTGACCTCTTTTGCCAAGACCTGGTTTAATGCCAGCACCAGCTCTGTTTACACAGGTTAATAAATGCAACACAAAACAAGAAGGATTTCAGAAGAAGCCAAAAGGGAAGGAGAATGGGGTAGGGTAGTAGTTCTGTCCCTTTATAATCTCCTATGCAGCAAACACCCCAACCCAGAAACAAAGTCCATTTGTATGTATTCACATGGGTATGAAGTGAAAGAGAAGAAGAATTTAGGGCTCCTAATGGTTTACAGGCCTCTAGGTGAAGACTCCTGCCAGTTTCCTAGAGGAACTATTAGCCTTCAATATACCATTGGAAACACCTGATTCGGCTTCTTGACAACATACACATAAATGTATTTAGGGTATTCTCACTGTTAATCTTCTTGTCCCACATAGAAACGATGTATTTCATACAAGACACACACCCCCTCCCCCCCAGCCTGAAATCCAGTGTGGGGCAAAGCCTCAGGGTCCAGCTGGACTGTTTGCTAATCTTGTATGACAGATAGCAACAGTATCAATTCTTTGAGTCCTTTTTTCTAAGATGAGGCTCTAGTAACAGAGATCTGTGCAGTTGTCACCCCAGACTGCATTACAGCAGTTCACGTGTTTGGGGCTCAGCTCACTTTTCTTGCCAATTCAAGGCCCTGATCCTGATTTCTTTTCATAGCTATCTGTGGGCCAGGACACAACTGCCTGAGCAAGCTCATCTCCATCTGTTGTCCCAAGAAAACAGGAATGATGCAGCTACAAAACCAAGCACAAAGGTGTGAGAGCTGAAGTTAGAGAGGTAGAGGGGGTTTATTTAGAATGAGCTTCCAGATGAGAGTATTTTGGCTACTTTTAGGGCAAACTTTCCTTTAAGATAAAACTCTTATCACAATAAATACCGGGCTTTATATTAAAAGAAACCAAAATCAAACACTCAGGAAAAATACTCCCGAAAGATTTTCCTAAAACCTGGAAAGGGTGAAGAACAGAAGTCCTACCATGGACCCAACAATGCAGATGTAATTTACCTGTGCAGCTTTTAGATATGCTGAAGGTCATGGGTTCTATAGAAACTAGAGATGGTCAAAAAAGGGCTCCTCGCCCCCTGGAAAACGTACACCAAAACTAATTCCCTGTTTTTATTGAAACTTTCCATGAAAATTGTCAACTTTTTGGTGAAATATCAAAAACCAAAATGTTTCAGATAATTTTTTTTTGCATTTCAAGCCTTTGGATTTTTTTAAACAAAATATCAAAAATTTCTACAGAAAGCAGACACTTTTCATGAATACATTTGTTTAGCCAACCCTCCAGATGTCTGTTTAAAACCAAACATTTTTTTAATGGAAAATTTTCAACCAGCCCTAAAAGAAACTCAAAGATTTCAATTCCTGGCTTCTCTCAGCAGATAAGAAGGCTGCCAGTTGTTGTGGTCATTTGTGGTGTATTATGGGCACATGTTTGTTGGGAAAGGGACAGAAACTGCAACCCCTTTACAAGTAAAAAAAAACTATTACTATTTTGTTACTTTGTGGTGCCTCCCTAAATTTAATAGTGTCTATGAAAAGCAAAATACTCATCTTTAGAATGGATTTGTTGAGGTTTATACATTAGAGGTTGTAATACTGAAAATAGCTTGACAGTGTCCACCTAATGCCTTCTGTTAATTGGCATGGTTAAAGTTCATTTACCTTTTTAATTGAAACTTGGCTTTCCTGTCAGAAATGTCATTACTGTATAATATTCAACAGCTATAAATTTGAGAGGAAAGCACAGCTTATACTCCAGCTGCATATAGAATAGAAATGAAATTGAAAAAACTCTACATTTTGCCATTCAAATCATACTAAACACATATATGTGAAAATCCAAAGAATAATGTGTGATGACAACTCTTGCTGTTATCTTAGTTACAGAAAAATGGTATCCTAATGGTGTTCACCTTACAGATATCCTCTTCCCAATATCATTAGGGGAGAGTTAAATACTTTTAACATACTTAGATAATTCATCATGAAGCTTTAAATGAACTGAAACAACTACAAGAAATATATACATTAGAAACAAACCGGTGTGTAATCAGTTGAAGGAAGTTAGACTGGTAAAGTACTGCTGTTCGGGGACTGGATGGTTCAATGCAGCTCAAGACAAATAAAGTAAAATGTAGTTATTGCCTTCTGGGCAAACTGCTGAGCTGCACTTAATGTTGTTGGGTGTTTTGACTGGTGCATCTAATTTGAAGCTGGAAATCAAAACTAACTTTGTGCCGTTTCCCTGTAAATGCCACTGAATGTCAGGTATGTCTTATACTGCAATTTGAGAAGTGTGTGCACTCTTCTCAAAGAGCACATTGAGTTGCAATTGGTGTTGTGAAACTAGAGGAAGAAGATGACAAAGTAGGTCTGGTACCCAAATAATCCATTTCTTCCTTTTGGTAATGTACAAGGCTCAGAGATGAGGCTTGTCTTTATTTCTGCCTCATTTGGGATACATCAGTCAGTCAGTGCACTAGGACTTTGAAGTGCAGCTCAGCAACTTCTTCCTGTCTTGAGAGATGGCAATATAACACAGTTTAAATTTAAAATAATACATTTCGGCTTCAAAAACTATCAAATTAAACAGGTCTTGTGATTTGTGTTTGCATAAGTTGATGTATTCGTGCATTCGTGTTGAAGGTCTTTGAGCATCTGATCGTCCTCCATAAGTTTAAGTGCAGAGGGCAGCCTGCCTTCTTATAAGAATCCTTTAACTGTCTCCAGATCCTCCCTAGTGTGCTTCACCAGCTAGAAGGGATTCTTACTCTATTAATCTGTGCAATTCACTTATTCTTTATCTGTTTTTTTCCATCTGTAAGCTTGGGTATAATGATGCTTACTTAGAGCCAGCCAAGTACCCTGAGAAACTCAGCTAAAGAAGTCTGGGTTTTTACACAGTCCTCCTCTGACACTATTGTTGGAAGATTGAGGCTGGAGGCCCCGTCCTCTGATTTGATCAAATCTTCTCTCCAAAAAAAGATAAAAAGATATTGCAGCATGGAACTGCTGGCACCCTCTCACTGCATGTAATCCAGAACAAGCAGGCTGCATAATCCAAACAGTTTAGTTGGATAGTTCTTTGTCTTCATGATGGAAGAAACCAGAGAAAATCTTAGCCTCCATCACTACATGTGTGCTCCCCACCTAGTCTCTGCTTAGAGTTCCTGATGCGAGGTAACCTGTTCCAAATCCAACTAATGCATTTGAGCAGTAGCCTGGATCATTAACTCTCTGTCCTTGATAAATTGAGTTTTTGCACCTAAGCGGTTGGATGCCATAGATTTTTGAATTGACAATAAAGAACTGCATTGTGTATGATGTTGGTTTGAGGAGGGGAGTTTTTGTAGTTGGGTAGGTGACAGGGCTGTTAGCAGCTGAGAAGACATGGGGAAATGGTTTGAGGTTGTGTGATTAGCACATCAGCTAGATATTTTTCCTTATCAGCAGTGAAATAATGAACAATTTGAACATTTTAAAAATGCCATTTTTAGATTTTGGCATTTAAACCTGTTTAGATGAAAGCTACCTGTATTAGAGCTTATTGTTCTTTGGAAGACAAGACTGCACTGATTCCATTCAATTATTTTAAAAGTTTTCTTTGCAGTCATAAGGTCCAGAAACTTTAAAATTTAAGGTTAGATTCTGGAGCACAAATTACACAATAAGAGAGAGATTCTGCAACAAATTGTGCATGCACTGAATACAATAAGGCACCACAAAAATGTATGTTGTTTTTGTTGTTATATCTACAGTTGAGATTGCAAAATGGTTTCATTATTAACCTCTGTTTTTATAAACAACTTTCCAGAATACTGCTATTAAAAATTATTGGAATGGAGTCATAATCTTACATGAACCTTCACAAACGCAAGCTTTAACTATACTTGGAAATGATGTTGAATTTTATCTTATGTTTACTAACACAATGTCAAACACAGTAGACCGGGGTGGGCAAACTTTTTGGCCTGAGGGCCACATCTGGGTGGGAAAATTGTATGCAGGGCTGGGGCAGGGGGTTGGGGTGCGAGAGGGAGTGCAGGGTGTGGGAGGGGGTGCAGTGTGCAGGAAGGGGCTCAGGGCAAGGAGATTGGGGTGCAGGGAGGGGTGCGGAGTGCAGGAGGGGCTCAGGGCAGGGGGTTGGGGTGCAGGAGGGGTGTGAGGTGCAGCAGGGGGCTCAGGGCAGGGGGTTGGGGTACAGGAGGGGTGCAGGGTGCGGCAGGGGGTGCAGGGTGCGGCAGGGGCCTCAGGGCAGGGGGTTGGGTGCAGCAGGGGGTGCGTTGGGGGCTCAGGGCAGGGGATTGGGGTGCAAGGTGCAGGAGGGGTTTAGGGTGTGGGCTCCGGCCCAGCGCCGCTTACCTAGAGCGGCTCCAGGGTGGCAGCAGCGTGCAGTGGGACCAGGGCAGACTCCCTGCCTGCCCTGGCCCCAAGCCACGCCACGCTGTGCCAGGAAGCGGCCGGCACCATGTCCCTGCAGCCCCTGGGGAAGGGGGGGCACAGGGCTCTGCGCGCTGCCCTTGCCGCTCCTCCAAGTATCTCCCCTGAAGCTCCCATTGGCCGTGGTTCCCCGTTCCTGGCCAATGGGAGCTGCGGGGGGCGGTGCCTGGAGGTGAGGGCAACACACTGAGCTCTCTGCCCCCTCCCTCCCCCCACACACCCCAGGGGCCACAGGGATGTGGTGCCAGCTGCTTCACAGAGTGGTGCGGGGCTTGCAGCGCCACGGGGGGGGGGGGGGCAATCCCGCGGGCTGGATCCAAAGCCCTGAGGGGCCGGATCCGGCCTGCGGGCCATAGTTTGCCCACCCCTGCATTAGACAGTAGACATGAACTGTTGTGTTTAAAATGCTCTCAGCTAGTTGTGTATAACACTAGGTTATTGATTACTGAACATATCTTACAAGTCAGGCAAAAATGCAAATGAACCTAAGACAAATCTACCTTTTAAAGCTTATTAGACAAAAAAGTAAGACGTTTGTCTACTGTACTATATTACATTCAGTTAACTAAAACCTTGCAGATAGAAAAATCAGTGTTGAGATTTGATTGCAGTCTCTTAATTTTTTATTTATTTTTTTACCTCTAGCAACAGTTTCCAAGTATAATACTGTAATTCTTCATCAAAGTTCAATCTTTTATTTTGGTACAGAAGGAAAGCCTGATAAAGAATCAAACTGTTCACCTGCAGCACAAGAACTGATGACAAGATTGGGATTTTTACTGGGAGAAGGGATCCCAACCTCTGGACACATAACTGTAGAAGAAAAAAATGAAACCATGGTATGATAAAAGAACATACCTTAACTCTCATTCTAACTCTGAGATAAGAACCGTTTTCCTAAGAGTTAATTGCAGTCATTTGATATTTAACAAACCAATTTGACTGTATTCATAAAAATGCATGTCATGGAACTTGTAGGTGAATCAGAACCTGTAGAGGTTTTTTAATTGATAAATGATCTCAACCCCTTCCCCTAAGAATAAAGGGCAGTGAGATTTTTTTAAAATAATTGGCTTATACGGTCAATTTTAGAATGATTTGTATGGGGGAAATGTTAGTAATGGTTAAAATAGCAGATCTTGTGAAGGGCACCTCCTCTTCAACCCCCCCCCCCCCCCCCCGTTGAGCCCTGTTTCACTTCTGCTCTGTGATGTCTGTGTTTGGAAGCAGTGAGGGGAGAGGAATGAGAGGCTGATGTCCTATCCCTCTACAAAAATGTCATGTGTTGACTGAGATCCCTCAATAGCCATCAGTCTTTATGCTTATCCCAGGCCTCCTAAATCTTAAGAACATAAGAATGGCCGTACTGGGTCAGACCAAAGGTCCATCTAGCCCAGTATCTGGCTACCGACAGTGGCCAATTCCAGGTGCCCCAGAGGGAGTGAACCTAACAGGCAATGATCAAGTGATCTCTCTCCTGCCATCCATCTCCATCCTCTGACGAACAGAGGCTAGGGACACCATTCTTACCCATCCTGGCTAATAGCCATTTATGGACTTAGCCACCATGAATTTATCCAGTCCCCTTTTAAACATTGTTATAGTCCTAGCCTTCACAACCTCCTCAGGTAAGGAGTTCCACAAGTTGACTGTGCGCTGCGTGAAGAAGAACTTCCTTTTATTTGTTTTAAACCTGCTGCCTATTAATTTCATTTGGTGACCCCTAGTTCTTGTATTATGGGAATAAGTAAATAATCTTATAACATCAACTTAGTTTTCAATGGTGGTGAAGTGTGAGCAAGACAACGATCCCAGAGTTTAAATGGAGAGAATGAATAAAGCATTTGTTTTCAGCAAAATGTTTAAAAGAAAGGAAATCTGCCTAGCAGCCAATTTTTCCTCGAACAATGTGTTTCTCCTTTATTTCTTCAAAATCATCACTTTTGAAAGAGTATTTCAGGACCATGTCTCTGAATCTCCCAAATCACTGAGAATAAAATGTAGGAATTAAAGTTCTGTACAGAAATGGGTTCTTCAGGTTTTGTCATTCTTCTATTTCATCTCAGTAATTCTAATGTTCAAGAAATGATGTGCTGTCTTCTGTGCAGTAATTGTTTGTTTCATTCATGTTGTAGTGCACAGTAACCAGTCAAGGAGTCAGCCCCTGCTCTACACTAACAAGCAGCACTACGTCACCCAGCACTGATAGTCCCTGCTCAACGCTGAATAGCTGTATTGGCAAAACAGCAGCTAATAAAAGTAGTCCCTGTGGGACCATTAGCAGCCCTAGCTCCACACTGGAAAGCAAGGACAGTGGAATTATAGGTAAGCAACCGTATTCTTAGTAATGTAAAAACTTACCGGATATCTTCTCTTGTTGTTTAGTGTTTATATAGAGAGAAGGACCAGACCACAATATGTTCTCCTGTCTAATTCTACTTAATAATTTGGCTCTAGTTCCTATGCTTGAGAGGATTTAAAAGTGCTGCTCTTTCTCTAACAGCATTGTCATTTCAGGTGTGCATTTTCACCTTTTCCTGTTCATGTTTCTAATACCCCTTGTTTCTTTTTCTTTATCCCTCTTATTAGTTTTCTCTTCAGTTCTTTCTCTGTTTTCTAATAACTGCCTACACTTCTACCCTTCCCTTGTCTCTTTCTTCTTCTTGGCATGTGCTTCTGCACACAGTAGTGTTTTGCCATGGAGATGCCCACAGTTGTTTGAAACCAGTCTGTTAGCTTCCAACCAAAAAGTATTTAGTATTGCTGCTACAGGGAAGTGCTACTGTACTGTTCATGAGCACAGTCAGATCATGCTAATTAAAAACAATGCAGGTTTTTCCAAGGTTAATGAGTATGGAAGGAGGATTTAAACAGGGTGACAAGGGACAAGTGAAATTCTGGTGATCCTCCACAAAATCGATAACTTTGGGCAGGAGGGAATGTAGTTATTCCCAGTTATTCACAGCATGGAAGGAATATCTCTCTAGTGAAAGCAGCCTTCACAGTAAAAGTCAAGGATTAATTTATTTACCATTGCTAGGTACCTTAATATTTAAATAAGAATATGCGTGTTAAGGGAAAATTCAAAGCTCTGGGCCTTTGTGTATTCCATCTTCTCTTTCCGTCCTCTGTCCTGAAGAGTTTAGTCTTATTTTTCTGTCTTATATGTAGGGACCTACCAAATTCATGGTCCATTTTGGTCAATTTCACAGCCGTAGGATTTTAAAAATAGTAAATTTCATGATTTCGGCTATTTAAATCTGAAACTTCACGGTGTCATAATTGTAGGGGTCCTGACCCAAAAAGGAGTTGTGTGTGTGGGGGGGGTCGCAAGGTTATTTTAGGGAGGGTTGCGGTACTGCTACCCTTATTGCTGCAGGCGGTGGCGCTACCTTCAGAGCTGGAAAAACTGAGAGTGGCGGCTGCTGGCCGGGAGTCCAGCTCTGAAAGTAGAGCTACCGCCAGCAGCAGCACAGAGGGAAGGATGGCAGGGCATGGTATTGCCACCCTTCCTTGTGCGCTGCTGCCTGCAGAACTGGGCCCTCAGTCAGCAGCCGCCACTCTCCGGCTGCCCAGCTCTGAAGGCAGCGCAGAAGTAAGGGTGGCAATATGACGATCTGTCCCCACCCCCGTCCTAAAATAACCATTCAACACTCCTTTCCCCCTCCCCCGCAACTCCCTTTTGGGTCAGGACCCCCAATTTGAGAAACACTGGTCTCCTCCATGAAATTGGTATAGTATAGGGTAAAAGTACACAAAAGACACGATTTCATGGTCTGTGATGCGTTTTTCATGGCCACAAATTTGGTAGGGCCCTACTTATATATTACTGAGCATACTGATGCTTGACAGAAACACATAATGCAAACAGTCTTGCGAAATATTTGTCATGATTTCAGTACCTCCATTTAAAGAACTGCCGGGACGGCAAACCGCGGCGAGTGGGGGCCGCGATCGGCCGAACCTGCCACATCAGCAGGTAAATAAACTGGTAAATAATCCTATTACGACTAGACCAAACTGGTAAATTGGCCCGGCCCGCCAGGGTGCTTACCCTGGCGAGCCGCGTGCCAAACGTTGCCAACCCCTGATCTAGAGTACCAGTTGATCTGGGGTAAGTGACTGGATTCTTGGGACTGGGAGCAACCTGATGTGGTGTGATTTTTGGCTTAACTGACCTTTTATCACAAAGTCTAGTTTTCCGGGTGGCAAGATAGACTGGAGAGTCTAAGCAGACTGTCTGTGACTCCATCATAAAACTGGTATAATGATCGAGAAGTTAACATTTGTTAATGGCTTGGTGAAATCTAATTCTAGAACACACCACCAGTTTGGGATGTCTGCCCTGTTTTCTGACAGTCTGCCCTGAGGTAGGCACTCACAGTCATGAGCCACTCCAGACAGCATGACAGATTGGTCTAGTTGTAATAGGATCCACATGCCACAGGTCAGTTAGCCTTAAAGATCATAACCCAACACTGTTCAAAGTTAAAACTCTCAATATCAAATGTAAAGGGTTAAAGTTTAGTTACAATGAGTGGATCACAGTCATATGAGGGTCTTGACACAAAAGACCTTCTTAAAAAATATGTAAAAATAGGGGAATATTCCATAAAAAGAGACTCAGACCAGGAACTGAAAGCTTTGCTCATAGACTTTGACCAGAGAGCAGGGTCTGAGCATCCCCATACTCTAGATGCCACAAGACAGCTGCAGCGGAACTGGTTTGGCTGAGGCACCTGGAAGCCAAGAAAGAACGTGAGCATGAAATAAGGATGAGGGAACTCCGGATCAAAGAGACAAAAGAAACGGAGGAAGCTGAGGAGAGAGAGCCTACCAAAGATGCAAAGCTGATGCTGAAATTGAGATGGAAGCCCACCAAAGACACATGGAGCAGCTAGGAGCTGAGAACCAAGCGCATGCCCTGCATTTCAAAATTCTGGAGCAACAAAAGGAGCAGCCGCAGACTGTGAGTACATCCCCTCACAACAGCAGAGAGTGGGAGAAAGCCTTCCTGATTTATCAAGAGACTGACTGCATTGAGCAGTTCCTATCCACCTTCAAAAGACTGTGGGATCCATAAGATTCCAGAGGATGAATGGATGCCTGTCCTCTTAATCCAGTTGACTGGGTAAGCCAGATAGGTTTTAATTATATGGAGGAGACTGATGCTAAGGTGTATAAGTAATTATGAAAAAATGTATTGAAGAGGTCCTCACCTCTGAGTCCTATCAGTTCAAGCAAATAATTTAAATATTGCAAGATCTACAGTTAGTCAGAAAGTCAGTGACATGCAATGTAGTAAAGAGGGCTACATTCACCACCTTTTGCTGATGGAAAGAATTTCAGATGAATGTATTCCCTCTTTCTACCATTACAATTTTTTTGCTGATTTCCACTCTGGGATCTAGCACTGGTGGTAATAATACGCTCTTCTATAGCACATTTCACTTTGCAGTTTGACCATTCAGCTATTTTAGCATTTCATAGCAAAATGGAGCAATAAAACGTAGTAATCATGCCTTAGTAATCTATTTTAGTGTGGTTATCTCAGAAACAGATAGTCTCCCTGAGAACATGTTGTCTTAAGATAGTTAGCAAAATTGTCCTCCAGTCCCTTATCATGTGTCAAGTGACATGCGTATCTTGGAAGAGAGATTTTCTATTTGCTGTCATATAAGTTAGAAGAAGGAAAAGAATACATTAATAATTGTATTCTCCCTTTCTCTGACTTTTTCAGCATTGTTCCATCTACCTTGGAGATAGGTCAACTTTGAAATAAATCTGGGGCTCACAATTTCTCAAAACAAAGCATCTGCAACTGATAAGAGGGAAATTCCATTGTGACTCTTAAATATTACTTATTGTAAACATTAATTGGATGTTTTTTACTTTTTGCTTTAGAAAATTATATGAACTCGTTTCACAACTGAAAACGCTAACATGTTAGTAGAGGTCACTGTTAGCCAGAAGTTTAATTGATTAAGCTTTAGGATATGCCTGTGAGGTAAAGTAGGTAAGTACTTTACCCTGTTACCTATCTGTTAAACTGAGTCAGAGAGGTTGTCACTAGCCTGAGGTCATACATCAAGTCATTAGCAGAGCTGAGGGTATGACCCTAGAGCAGTGGTCCCCAACCTTTTTGTGGCCAGTAGCACATTCATGTTTTCAGAAGAGTGTGGCGGGCGCCAACAATTTTTCAAGGCTTATTTTGTATTTGTACATTAAATAATACGAAAAACATCATACTTAATATTACATAAGATATGAATCCAGAGAGAAGAGAGAAACTGGAGAGAAGGCACGAGGATAGAGAACACCGGCGTCCGCAGCCTTCAGCCCCGGAGTTCTCTGGCCCCCGCAGGTGTGGGGCTGCGGCTTCTCTCCGGCTTAAGCCGCGGCCCTGTGCCTGCCAGGAACAGAGAACACCGCGCCCGCAGCCTGCAGCCCCGGAGTTCTCTGTCTCCGTCAGGCGCGGGGCTGCAGCTTCTCTCCTCTGCTGGGCACTAGGCGGGCGCACATAAATGCCCCGGCAGGTGCCATGGTGCCCGCGGGCACCGCGTTGGGGACCACTGCCCTAGAGTCTTAGGGCTTGTCTATAATTAAAAGTTTTGCCACTTTAACTATACTGGTATAGGTAGAGCAGCAAAACAAAAAACAGACCTAAAAAAACAACAACCCCTGTACTGTGCAGGCAGTTTTGTCAATATAAAAGCACTTATAGCAATATACCTAGTTCAGGAAATGATGTAAGCTATACCAGTATAAGGCATCTTTATACTGGTGTAACTATTTTGGTTTAAAAACAAAAACCCCCACACTTCCCAACTTGATAAAGCTTGACTGGTAAAACTGTTAAGTGTTGACCAAGTCTTGGACTTTTCTGGTAGACACTCCTTGCCAAAGTCTGAAAATTTTTATAGCTTCTGTAAGATAGTGGTAAATAACTATAACCAGTTGTTAAAAAGTTAGTCATTTTGACTTTAAATTTTCACTTGACTATGGTTTTCAAATAAATGATTGCTCTGCTCACTGATGCTCAGCATTTTAGATGTATTTTGTTGAAAAAAAAATTGATTTTGCCAATTGTTTAAGGGCTATGCGCTATATTCATTCACTAATAATTTAAGTGCTATTTAAGTTAATGAGAATGACATTCATTTGAGGGCAAAATTTGGCCCTAACAATGGACTTAAACTACACTAATTTTGTGCCGATATGAGCTCTTAATTCCCCCACCCCCTTGTAAATAACAAAAAGTCTAGATTTTAGAAAACCAGACAACTGCTCATTCTGGCAAGTGAGATGGGGTTTTCCCCTCTCAACTCACGTTTCATGCCTTGGCATAATTTCCTTTCTTTTAAAAGGAGCCTCTTCCAGTTAGAACTCATTTCTTTAAAGCAATTGTCTCTTCTTCGAGTTAGGGAACACACCTCAAATGGAAGTTTTGAGACCACTTCCTATAAACATTTTAAAGAGGTATTATAGAGTTCTATTTAAGTCTCTTATGAACTCCACTATAATTAAAATTTATATTATTAAAATTATCTTAATTATACCCTCACCTACATCATTTTTTTTCCTGTTTATTGTTGTGGCTTTACAGTTATTTGCTGGAAAAATGGGGTTCTCCTTTCTTGCTTGTAACATACTTTTTGCATTGCAGTATTCCTATATACAGCTCTGCAATCTAATAGTAGTCTATGTGCATACTGTATGTATGCAGCTTTATTTTTAAATAGTTGAGCACTTACTATACAACATGTGCTCAGTGTTGTGTATAATATAAACTTTAACTCAAACTAGGTACTTTTTAGTTCGCGCCAGTGATGAGAGAGGTCTTGTTGAATAATTAAATATGGGTTTGGGAGTGGAGGGGAGGGGAAGAACAGCGTTTGAATTTAGTGGCAGCATGAAAAGAGACCAGAAATGATCCAGTTGGAGTGTTGAAAGGAGTGTAGGAGGAAACTGGAGCAGACATAGGCAGGGCAGTATTGTATAGTGTCTTGAATTTTGTGTGTGTGTGTGTGTGTGGTTCCTGACCCTGAGACCCTCATAGAAATGATTTGCTACAGTTCATGATGGACATAGTCTGCTGAGCTTAATGATTGATTTAAAATATAGCCTTCCATCTCTCACATCTTCTCCCAAATCCATGGAAAACAAATTCCTTGGGAATCCATTTGGAGACTGTTTAAGATCTGTATGGCCCAGACCTGCTCCATAGATGAAGTAGGCAGAAAAATGGGGAGTGTAAATTACTCCTCCAAAAAATTCTTAATCACCATTACCATTACTATGAATATTGTCAAGAAGTGAAGTGGGGAGACACGTCTGATAAATAAACTTTATTTTGGTTTTGTATAAAAAATGTGTATAGTTGTGCATTCAGATTTGTTAATAGCATTAAATGTGCATTTTGAATAGAGTTTAGCAAGTATATCTTTTGTAACGTTTTCAGCACAGTTCACCCAACCATGAAAATAGCTTGTTCTTCCATGCTACTTAAGAAGGCTTCCATTGTATTTTCATTCCCACTTGGTTATTCTGGGCCAGCAGGCCCTTTGACGGGAAAGCTTCCCTTCCCTCCCCTCCCCCTACTGCTGGCTCAAGCTTCTTTTAGTCTTCTAATGCTTTACTGACATCGTCTCTGCTTCCATTGAGTTTGACGTAATGGAGGTGGAGGCAGGTTTTCATCTTTAGCAGTGAGCTAAATAGGAGAAAAGCCTGGGCTACTCGCCAAAACATAAGCTTTCCTGGAAACTTGCTACCCTTTCAGTATGGAAGGCTTGAGTGGAGCTCTTCCCTGGCTTTATTTTTTTAAATCCAAGGGGAATCCTCATTTATAATATTTCAGAAAGGGCCAAGTTGTTCCGACACAAGAATAAAAATGCAATAACTCTGTCATGCAGAAATATGATGAGGGATGAGGATTACTGAATGCTTTATAAAAGCCTTAGCTTTTACAGTCCATAATTGTTATGCCAAATTGTTGGTATTTCTTTAAATAAGGTCCTATTTTAAAATACATCACTTACAAATCCCTTTAAATGTAATGCTCAAGCCTGGTTTACACCTAAAATGTAGGACAACCTAGCTCCGTTTCTCAGGGCTGGGAAGAGTGTCACCCCATGCGATGTAGTTAGGTCAACTTAGCTGTGATGACTTAATTACCACCTCTCGAGAGACTGATTTACTTTATACACAGCATGAATTATGAACATCATCCAATATTTTTATCTAAAGCAGAACTAATTATTTTTATCTAAAGCAGAACTAATTATTTTTAAATGTGTTGATTTTATAAACATCACTGAAAATAGCAAACTTTATAAGCCTCCAAGTGCATGAGTGACTAAGCTAGCAGCTTAGTTTGGTAATCAGCACACCTATACATAATCTTAGGGCTTGTCTGCATAGCGCGTTAGTGCACACCAGCGTGTTGCGTGCAGTACTGCCTGACTACATCAGCGTGCACTAGGAAACTTTTACTGTTTGTCTGTGTGGACCCTGCTGGCAATGTGTGACATATTGGTGTACACTCGAATTTACACCCCAGCTGGTGTGCACTAACAGCCCGTGTAGACAAGCCCTTTGAGATCGACCTAAGTGCACTTGCTTTGGTAGTTGCGCAGTCCATGGAGGCTCTGTGAGCCTCCTGGGTTACTTATTCTGAGGAATCACTTCTCTCTTACCTGCCGTTACCCCCACTCTTTTGAATGAGGAGACACGGTGCCAGTTTTAGTCTTACATTGATGCTTAAATGACTCCTTAATCTCATTTATCCCCTGTGGAGGATGGAGAGACTAGGATCTGGAATTGGGAGCAAGGGTGCTCATGTGTAGAAAGGGAACAATGTATTTTGCATGGTTTTATGGTGGCCTTTGCATACCATACAAACCTATTCTCTGACTTGGGTGCCCCACTCTAGAGCCACTATAAATCTCCTTTTGGGGCATACACACCCCAGAAGATCCCAAAAATCGATAGGTTGGGTGGGACAACAAATTCAGACACAAATATTTTTGGGTTAACTCTGTTTCTCTTCTCCTTACTCCTTCTTTGTTCTTTTCTAATGATCCTGTCACCCATTTTTTTTTATCCTCCATCTTTTATTACTTTATTTAGACTAGTAGTTTTAGAGGAAATCTTTCTCTGAGAAAAATCTTAAGGATTAAAAATACCCGGGACTGTGTAACCCTAGTGTGTCTTCAGCTGGTGCCTGAGTTTATAACAGTGTTTCATTTTCTTTCCTGTTTAAGTTTAAAAAAAACAAAAAACAAAAAAAAACTTTTTTAAATGAAGCAATTATGGCTGTTTGCTTTTTCTTCCAGTTATTTGTTTTAGATGTTTTAATATAGTTTTGAATTCTTAGATGGAAATGCTGTTGAAGTTAGTTGTAAACTTAGAAACTTCATGTGTCTAAAACGTATTGTATGTCCCTGTTTTTTGTCAACTGTTAAATAACACTTGAATAAATATTATGAAACGTAGATGGGGTTTCAAATAAAATTTTATTTCACTTTGATTATAAAATATATCCTACTTTGCAGTTATATCATGCTTTTCACCGAAAGACATATTAGTGTTTTCCCAAATACTAATTTAACAAAATAAGCTTTCTGACACATTTTGAGGCAAGAAAGAAAACAGTGCACAGCACAGCAATACTAGAGAACAAGTTAGGATATGAAGTGAAGAATATCATATCTAGCTAAAAATTTAGGGAGAATCCAGGAAAATGGACTGTAATTACTAGAGGTGGAATTTGACCAAAGATGCTGAAGTTTCATACCTCTGCTTTTTCAAGTATTGTTATGAGATCTGTAATAACTACTAGTGATCAGGAGTTGACTTTGCTAGTTTTGTCCAAATGACAGCCCCTGCAGCAGTACAGTGCACACTAGCACCATACTGGGCACTGGTTCATTATTGATTTGACCATTCAGTACAATAGGAGCTACCCTTTTCTCTGTCACCACATCCAGAAACACTAGTATGTTCTTTGGTGCATGGATGGAAGAAGCCCATTCTGGTTCTACCATGCTTTTTTATGACACCTGATATGATCACAACACACAGTGCAGTGGCATAGGAACCAGCAAACAGGAGTTTGAGTGGAAATATGTTGGAGGAGAAGAGAGGCAAGCACCTGTTCCTTAGGGGCAGTGAGAATTTAGGAGGGAAGGCTATGACAGCTACAGAGACAGTAGTGATGGTGACCCAAGGAATGGATGAGACCATGAAGATGACCAGATGTGGAAGCTGTGCGATGTACATTATTCTGGAGAGGGTACTTGAAAAGTGTGTTATTTGTATGAATTGCCCCCTGATTGATCTGGTGGAAGAGAAGATCTGAGGTTTGGAGATACAGCTAAAAATTATGGTTGAGTTTCAAAGGGGATTTGAGCAGATGATGGAGGGAAGGAGAGAGGTGACTAAAGGGAAACCTCAAGACTTGCGGATGCATGATGGACCAGAGGATTGTGAGGGTACACTGCTGGATGAAGAAAGTGGCCAGTGAAAGGGTGTAACTTCCGACTAAGAGAGAGGAAAAGGCTGGCTAGCGAAGAAGAAATAGAACTGAGTAATAGGTTCACTGAGTTGGAAAATGAAGGGGAGAGGCAGGCAGTAACCAAAGATGGGAGGGCAAATAAGATGAGAAGAGCAGCGAGTCCTACAAGAAGAGGGAAAGAGACAATAGAAATAGCCAGAGTTTGGAGCCACAGGAGGATAGAGGATGACTTGCAGAAGATTGCAAGTGAGAACAAAAGATTGCAAGTGCAACCAGAAAGAACAGAAGGGGGAAGACTGGAGAATCTCATCAACACCAGGAAGAGGCAGATCTATGTGATTGGGGTCTCCCTACTAAGAACAACAGACAGGCCTGTCACCAGAGCTAATTTGGAGAACAGAAGTGGTTCTCTCTGTCAGGAGAGATGTGGGATGTGGACCTGAGGCTGAAGAGGATCCTAACGGGAATAGAAAAGAATCCAGGGATTGTCCTTCATGTCGAACAAATGATACTGCTAGATTGTCATTGAAATGCATCAAGGAAGACTACAGCAGGCTGGGGAAGATGCTTGAAGAAATGGAGGCTTGAGTGATCTTCAGTGGGAACCTGTCCCTAAAGGAGGAGACAAACGTAAGACAAATTTATGATGATCAACCGATGTGTCAGGCAGTGGTGTTATAAGGAGGGTTTTGGGATGTTCAATCACTGGGAGGCATTTATGGATAGAGAATTGTTCTCATGGGATGGACTCCAGCTGAGTAGAGAGGAAAATAGACTTCTGGGATGGAGGTTGGAGCAACTAATTAAAAGAGCTTTTAATGAGGAATTCAGAGAAGACAGGAGATGCTTATGTAATTTGCATGCCTGACTCTAATATTGAGTGGGAGGAAAATCAAGAAGGAGAGGATACAGCAATGGAGAAAAGAGCAGCAAAAGGTCAGAAAATGGACAGTGAGAGGAAAGATACTGACAGTGGTACTGGCACTAACCGTCAGGGGATACTGGCAGTAAAATGACTGTACATTATTGAGCGAAGAATCTTGGTGAAGCCAAGTAGAAACAGCTAAGATGTCATCTGTACACCAATGCAAGGAGCCTGAGTAACAAAATGGAGGAAGTAGAACTACTGGTGCAGAAAGTGAAATTATATTATATATATTATAGGGATAACAAAACATGGTGGAGTAGTAGTCATGCCTGGAATGCAGGTATTGAAGGGTATGTGCTGTTCAGGAAAGACAGAAATAAAAGGTAAATGTGGTAGAGTAACATTGTATATAAATGATGAGGTAGACTGTAAAGAAATTAGAAGTGATGGAATGGATAAAATGGAATCACTTTGGGAAAGAAAGGTAACAGATGCTCCACTGGGATAGTGTTTGGGATCTGCGACAGATGCCCGGGATCTGATTTGGATATGCATGAGACCTGTTTAATATTTTTAATTAAATAAATGCTTCTGGAAATTGTGTGACTATGGGATGTAGGTTGGAGGACAAGTGCTACTAATAATAGTAGGGCCCAGATATTCCTGGATGTGTGAGCTGGCACATTTTTTTAATCAAACAGTCACTGAACCAACAAGAACTGATTGATGCCCCATTAGACTTAGTATTGGTAAGTAGCAAGAATCTAATAGAAAAACTGGTTGTAGAGGACAATATTGTCTTGAGTGACCATGAGTTAATTCAGTTTAAACTAAATGGAAGGATAAAACAAAAATAGGTCTGCAGCTAGGGTCCTTGATTTCAAAAGGGCAAATTTTATAAAAATTAATGGAATTAGTTATGGAAGTGGACTGAATTGAGGAACACAAGGATCTGAATGTGTAGGAGGCTTGGAATTACTTTGTCAAAGTTGCAGAAACTATCTGAAGCCTGCATCCCAAGCAACTGGAAAAAATTCATAGGGAAGGGTTGCAGACCCAACTGGATGAACAAGCATCTCAAAGAGGTTAAGAGAAAGCAGAAAGCCTACAAGGACTGGAAGATGACATGTATCAGCAAGGAAAGCCACTTCTTGGAGGTCAGAAATCATAGGTAAAAAGTGAGAACTGTCAAATGCCAAGCAGAGTTGGACCTTGCAAAGGAAATTACAGTTGACAGTGAAAGGTTCTTTAGCCATATAAATAGAAAACAAGGAAAGAAGAAGTGGGACAACTAAGCACTGAGGGGTGGGGTGGAGATTAAAGTTAATCTAGGTATGGCCCAGCCTGGACCCAGGCCCATCCTGTCCCGTCGCAACCCCAGCCGTGGCCCGGGCCCGGATCCAGGCACGGCTGGGGCAACCTTTCCCCGGCCCTAACCCAGCCCCGGCCAGGACCTGCTGAGGCCAGGGAAGGGGGTCATATCCTGTAGTCCCAGCCTCAGAGCTGCCGCAGCGGGGAGAGGCACCTCTTCCCCCACCAGCCCAGGTGCTGCTGCAGGGACATATAGATGGGGGGAGTCCTCTCTCCCCACGTTAGCCCCAGAGCATCCTCCTGCATCCCAAACCCCTCATTCCTGGCCCAATCCCAGAGCCCTCACCCCCACCCGGAGCCCCCTCACCCCTGTTCCCAACCCTTTGCCCCAGCCCTGAGCCCCTCATCCCCGGTACAAGCTGGGGAATGTGTCAGTTGGAAGAGACTGACGAGGAGAAAAACCTTGGTTAGTCACATAGAATCATAGAGCTATAGGGTTAAAAGGGACCGCAAGGATCATCTCGTCTAACCCCCTGTCAAGTTGCATAATTTGTCACAGGATGATCATGAATTGCTAATGTGATGTGACTGTGCAAAAGGCTAATGTAATCCTAGGACACATCAGGTGAGATATTTCCAATAGAGATAGGGGAAATATTACCATTATGCAAGACGCTGGTGAGATCTTATTATTATGTGCAGTTCCGATCTCCCATGTTTGAGAGATGAATTCAAACTGGAGCAAGTGCAGAGAAGGGCGACTAGAATGATCAGAGAAATGGCGAATCTACCTTACGAGAGAGATGTGGGCTGTGGGAGGGAGTTTGGGTGCAGGAGTGGTCTCCAGACCTGGGCAGAATGTAGGGGTGTAGGAGGGGGTATGGGGTGCTGGTTCCGGGGGGGGCTCAGAGCTGGGGCAGAGGGTTGGGGTGCAGGAGGGAGTATGGGGTGCTGTCTCCGGGAGGGGGCTCAGGGCTGGGGGTTGGGGTGCGTGCTCCCGCTGGGCAGCACTTACCTCGGGCAGCTCCCGGTAGGCGGCGCAGCGGGGCTAAGGCAGGCTCCCTGCCTGCCCCGGCCACATGCTGCTCCCAGAAGTGGCCAGCAAGCTCTGGCGGTTCCGGGGGGGGCGGAGGGGGATGTGACTCCCGCATGCTGCTCCTGCCTGCAAGAACTGCCTCCGCATCTCCCATTGGCCGCAGTTCCCCGTTCCTGGCCAATGGGAGCTGCGGGGGTGGTGCTTGAAGGCAGAAGCAGTGTGCAGTGATGGACTTTTAGGAGCTGGAGATCGCAGTCGATTGGTTGGTGACCACTTGTCTATGGTATACCTTCATGCCATAAAAGTCTGTTTTGTATGGGAAATTATTTGTTGTTGCTTTCCTGTTTTGCATTGCTTTAATTTAAAAAACAACACAAAATTATAATTGATCCTTGGTGTTAACTGCATTCTGTACAGATTGAAATGTTTCTGAAATTGGTGAGCCAATAATTTCCGGGTGTTTTAATCTAAATTTCATTTACAGATACATCAACATTCTTTGCACCAGGATTTTAAAAAGATGATTAGGGAAATATTCCTTCAGATATCTTGAGTTGAGATCCTTCATTTTTACTTCATAATAAGCATATTGAAACAGCAGCTGGTTTTTTCATACTTGTAGTGGATTGTCAGGTGGCTTGTTTACTGAACAAAAACTGATTAGAAAAGGAAGTGGGTGGTGCAGTTTGCTATTGTATGTTTGTAGACAGCAAAGTTATAATCTGTGGAATTGTTACAAAGCTAGCCATGGGAAAGATATATTCCAAACTTTAAAGTTTGGTATACATCAAAACCACTGTATTAAACACTTCCTCTTCTGTGAATGGGGGCAGATTATATTATTACTGTTTGGGTTTTTTGTTTTTGTTGTTGTCGCTCATTCTGTAATTTCTGATGAGCAGAGGAGCCTTAGGATAGGATAGATCGGGTGGTCAAACTACGGCCTGGGGGCCGCATCCGCCCCTTCAGATGTTTTAATCTGGCCCTCAAGCTCCTGCCAGGAAGCGGGGTCCGGGGCTTTCCCCACTCCACATGTGCTGTGGCTCCGCGTAGCTCCCGGAAGCAGCATCATGTCCCCCCTCCAGGAGCTAGAGCATTATTATTCTGTATTTCATCTAACTCTAACATAAGGATTGTCCTTTTTCACTTTATGATTTCACACGTACTTCACTATGACATATTCTGTGTTGTTAGACTGTGAAAGAGCTATGTTAAATCCGCAACATGCTGTTTTATGTGTTCTTTGCTATAGATTGCAGCATGCCTAGTAAAGTTGTGTATATATATAAATTCACACGGCATTCACAAAAACTTATTATTTTGCAAACAAACTTATTGAAACAGCTTGTATGGGGGAGGAACTGTCTGAATATTCTGGCACACTTAGCTAGGTCAACATTTTAGCTTCCAAGCTCGGATTGACAGAAAGCAGGTCAAGAATGTGTCCTATCCAAAGTTTCACTATTATTCAGAAAGTACAGAATGGTGACTTCGGTAGAACTGTCCCAGCCTACTCTGGAGTTGAATTTGACCCTTTTGTAAAAAGTATATATTTGGAAAAGTGACTTATCAAGAATATATTTAAATTCTTGATTCTTACTTTAAAAATGCTTTCTTGGTTTATGTTCTTCCATTAGATTTTATTAGTTGATCAAAAATTTCTTGTTTATAAAAATACTTATAGTAGTTTGTTATATTATTAAATTTAATATTCAAAGGAATTTGAAATTTATTCTTTAAAGAGTAGTTTGTTCCCTCATTGAAAAGAACTGGATAAATTATCTCCCACAAATTACGTGGATTTACAGCAGCTTCCAAACTGCCTTTTCATTATCTGTTTTTATCAGACTTTCTCTTTTCCTGTAGTCATAGAGTTTAAGGCCAGAAGAGACCACCAGATCATCTAGTCTGACTTCCTGTGTATCACAGGCCACCAACACCATTCAGCACTGCACTCTAAACCCAGCAACCAAAATTAGACCAAAGTATTACAGCCCCCTGTAGGAGGGATTGAGCAGTTTGTTTTCATCGACAAGGAGCATTCTTCTAATTTAACAGAATACATTGTGTGGAATTTACTTGGATGTTACCTGTGTAAACTAAAATGCCATTTGAATAGTAAATGTATCATGCCACTGAAGTGCCATTGTAGTACTTCGTCCTCCCTAAATTTTTAGGATTTTTGTTTCTTCAGCAACCATAACAAGTTCATCTGAAAATGATGATCGCAGCGGATCCAGTTTGGAATGGAGTAAGGATGGGAGTCTCAGGGCTGGTGTACATCAAGGAATTATTCACGATCGAAGGGCAGATAATTGTTCACCGGTTGCAGAAGAGGAGACAGTTGGGTCTGCAGAGAGTTTGTCTAAAGAGGAAGTGTGTACTGGAGATGGGCCTGTTCCCTATACACCAAGTTCTAGCTCTTTAATAATGCCTCGTCCCAACTCTGTGGCAGGTAAGGAAGCACTGAACTAGCGGAGGAAGAATTTTTTGTGATTGTTTTGTATTAAAGTTACAACATTGATAGTAAGATATTTCTTTGTAGGAAAAAGGCATTGACTCTGCAGTGAATTGAATACATGTTTATTACTTTAAATTGTTTTCAAGTCTGAACATCGATGTTATTGTTGAGACACTTATAGTATATAGTGTCATCCATAGGAATGTTTTTCTTATACTCTGTGGGGTTTTTAATCTGGATATGCGCTCATTTACTGGGTTTTGTAAATGTAGCATTACTATTTTAAATTGTTTCTGGGGGAGGCTTACTTCAGTGTTGTTTTTTACTACTCTCGTCTGTTAGCAATGCACAGTCAATACAGCTCTGGAAGAGGTGAGGTAGATTAAGTTATGGTTCGAGCATTGTTGATAGAATTAACTAAATTCCAGTTGCAGTACCATATTTCCCCCTCACTTATACCTGTGCAAGCCCATTGACAACTTAGTGTGATACAGACTTTTCAGAAGTGGCAAGTGAAACAAATAAATATAATGACAGTAAACTCCATTAAAACAAATGAAAATTAAAGTTTATAAAATCCAGAAAATGTGGACTGAAGGAGTTCTCCCCCCCCGCCCCCCCCCCAAACATAACCAGGCCTTGCCAGGAGTTAATGATTTATGGAGGGGAAAAGTATTATGCTTGACTTGGAGCTGAATATAGTCAGCATTCTACAGTAAAATAAAAAAGGGAGCTGTAGTTTGAGATGTGAAATAAAAATTGCTGACTGATATTAGGGGGTCTTAGTTTAAAGTTTTAACTCCGAAGTTTTCTGAGCCTTTTTCTCTAGGGAAACATTTTTTGTGGTGAGTGGGAAGTTACTTCTGTTACCACTGGGATTTCCAGTTGCAGTGCTCTGATGCAGAATATATTAGCGATGCTGGTGTGAGCTTAAAGATACAACAGGACCACCCCTCTATTGCTCAATAATTTACAGTGATAACCTGTGATAAGAGTATCATGTTTTGCTGTGTTTTTAAATTTGAAGCAGCAAATAAGTGGGGCCCTACTGGAAAAACACTGGGATACATTCTTCAATTGATTTTTAAAGGAAGTGTAATGTGGCCCTATTCCAGAAAGGATGTCCAACAAACTGCAGTAAGTTGGAACTGACATTGAAAAATACACTAGTATATGGCATAGTGAACATTATCAAGAACTCAGGATTTGTCAGCAAGTTACTGGATGGGAGGTTTTTTTTGTCTTTTAGGATTATATTTTGCTTATTTATTATAACTAGATTGAATGATTCAGTTGTATTGAGAAATTCAGTAACTCATTTGAAGCCCACAGAAAGCACAGTCTTGATGTGTATAATCTGACTGAGCATTTAAAATGCCTTGAAAATCATTAGTACATTAATTTTGAAACAATGAAAGCACCACTGTTAAGTGAAGGATTACATTACTTCTGAATGTTCTATTGTGCAGGGTCTTTCTGTTAAAGTCTACGGAGGGAGAGAGTTAAGATTTTCCAGTAGACTGCTGTGATTACAGAGCATAACTTTCCAGTTTTCTGCTATGCTTGCTCATTAGCTTCATCCTATTCACTCAGTTAGACCTCCTGTGGAATGAGAATTTTAGTCTTAGACTGTGCAGTGGCAAAGAATCCTAATGAATTTGCATGAATTTTCCATTATCCAAAGATGAGTGAAAAAGAGCAGACTGATGCAGCAGACTCTTTTGGTACTGGACCCAGTACCGAAAACTGCATTGAGTGAGCAAGTGTTGAACTGCTGTCAGCACCAAGGTGTCCATTGGTACCAACAAAAGCCCCACCTCACTGTGGGAACCATGCCCATCAGCATCACCTATAGAGGAGATATACTCCTCGTCACCATCGTTGGGGCACAGCACGTCACCAACATCCCAAGCCTCGAGGAAACATTCCCCTCTTTTAGAAAGGGAAGATATCCCTCTCCCATAGCATTATTGGCAAGACCACAGAATACCAGAAGGAGTGGGATCCACAGGCACAAACCTATCAGTGTCCAGTGTTGCCCCCTAAAGACATCCTCTCGTTATCACTGGACAAGGCAATTGCCTCAGCACCAATCCTGACTGGATGATTTCAGGGTGTTCCAAGAGTTCCTGCAATGGATTGCAGACACACTGGAAATTGAGACTGTTCAGATTTAACGCAAAACTCACAAATGATTGGAAGTTCTGTGGTCTGCGAATCTTGCCAGAGCCCCTGTCCCTATCAATGAGGGATTACGAGTTCCAGCCAGAGTTTTGTGGCCACTATACCACCACTGGCGAAATGTATTGAGAAGAGGTCAAATGCCAACTTCCAGGTTCAAATACATTTACTCGCACTCCAACTCCAGATCTCTAGTAATCTCAGCCATCCAAGAGAAATCACACTCTGGCAAGAATTCACCAAAGGAGGAAGATCCAAAATGACAGTTTGGGAGAAAGTCTTACTGCTCTGCCTATCTCCTGCTATGAGTGGCTAACTGCCAAGCTCTGCTAGCCAAATATGATTTTCTAACATGGGACAGAGTGATGCCATTTGTCAACAAGCTCCCTTATGAGACTGGAGAAGACCCTAAGGACATTGTAAAAAAAGGACACTAGTGGCAAAGATGTGCCTACAATGGATACAGCTGATACTGTGGCTAGGTCCGTGGCCACCGCTGGCTCCTGGCTTGGGCATTCCTCGCCAAGTGCAAGCCACAATCAAAGGTTTGCCATTTGAGGGATCAAAACTATTTACTAAGAAAACAGAAAGTGCCTTCCACTCTCAAGAACTTTAAGGCAACCTGTAGTCCCTGGGAAACTACAGATCTCTAGTGTACTGCAAAATGTACTGCCCTCAACAGCAACATCAGCAGAGACAGTGGACACCTTCATACCACAGGCAGCTGGACTGTCAGTTTAAAAAAAAGGAGACGAGATATGATAGAGGATGTCAATCCTCTTCAACTCCAGCCACGTGTACAGTTCTATCCACATAGCAGCAAATTTGATAGCTCAGTCAATAGCTGTATCAAAATCAGTCATATGAGCACCTGTAGTAGAAGCTGCCTTGCCTCATTCCTCCAGATATGGTCGGCCATCTCCACTGACAAATGGAAGCTTAGACCATCAAATTCTCACTATACCTCACTCCCCTTCCACATCCCTCTTGAGGGACTCTTCTGATAGGAGAAGAGTTTACCAATATTGGGTTCTGCCCTTTGGACTCTCCACGGCACTGAGAATATTCACCACATCCACGGCAGTGGTTGTGGTGCACCTGTATGGAAGAGGGACTACATGTCTACCTGTACCTGGGTGACTGGCTGTTCTGGAGCAGATCTCATGGAAAGACCAAAATAGCCCTAGATCAAGTAGACTTCCCTGTTCTTTCAGTGTAGGTTTCTAGCAAACTACGAGAAATCATCTCTAGTACCATCCCTGATTATAGAATTCATAGGAGCTCTACTTGATTCATGGTCAGCATGAGCATAGCTGGTGAAAGATGGATTGATACCTACAGTCCCATTTGTATGGACAGGACCGTCCACAATGATTTGCATGTGCCTAGGGTTACTAGGACACATGTTGTCCTGTACCAACTTGACCCCACTTATAGCCATAACAACACTCGCTAAAGCTGGTGTAATGCCTAGCCAAACACAATATGAACAAATTGTTCACAGTACTACTCCAGGTCTGGTAAAAACTTACCTGATGTCTAGAACCTTTGAATGTGAGAAAGCAAGTGTCCTCCATGTCCCTTCCCTGACAGCAGTGCTTATTACAGATGTATAAGGGGCAGTTTGGTGCCCATCAGAATTACCTCCAAATGCCAGGTCCTCTGATGATCCAAAGCTGCACATGAATGTCCTAGTGCTGAGAGTCATCAGGCATTCCTTCTTGTTCTGTGGAACTCTGTAGTGCAAACCTGACAGACAATATGTCAGTGATGCATTATGTCAATAAACAAGGTGCTCGTTTGTCCCCCACCTGCCTGGAAGTCATAGAGTTCAGGGAACGGTGTCACCATCATATTGTGACCACACTGGCCTTTCATCTCCCAAGGGTCAAAAATGACCTTGCAGACTTCTTGAGCAGGAACATGGTAACTAACTGAGTGGTCATGGCAGAAATCCATCCTGGACCCAGTATTCCGGAAATGGGGAATCCCGACAGCCAACCTGTTCCCCAAATGCAAAGCCTTTTGATCCAGGATGGTATGAGACTAGGATCTCTACCGGACACCTTTCTTCTTCAGTGGTCTTGAGACCTGCTCCACGCCTTTCTACAGATTCTCCTGGTTCTCAGGTAATATGCAAATCAGATGGGACAGAGCTATTGTTGTCATGCTAGCCCCTTATTAGCTGAGAACTTTGGCTGTCAGCCTACTCAATGTCTAGCCAACCTCCCATTTGCCTCCCTGCCTGCACAGATATAGTGTCTGAGAATCAGGGTCAGATACTATATCCAGACCCACAGTACTTGCATCTGATGGCCTGGATGCTGGCTTGATGACCATCACTGACTGAGTGCTCCAGACAAATACAAGGAATTATTAAGCAGAGAAGGATGGCTTCCACTAGCAGGACCTATTCTGCAAAATGGGAAAGGTTTTTCATATGTGGGCAACTCCAAAACAATGTGTATCTAGTTGAAGCTATAATCTCAAGCGTCTTGGACTACATGCTGCTTCTGAAACAGTCAGGACTGGCACCTGGACTGAAAGTCTACCTACTGCAATACCAGCATACCATCCACCAGTTCAGTCATGTTCTGTTTTCTCTCATCTCACAATGTTGAGATGCACAGGTGACCTCATCGGCCTGATTCAGAAATGTGCCAGTTTCAGAGATTTGTAAGGCAGCCATGTGGAGTAAAGCAGCCACCCTTCATTAACATTATGCACTTGACCTGGCAGCCAGGACAGATACAAAGTTTGGAGGAGCAGTACTTCAATCTCTATTTGATTAACACAGCTGATACTCCTCATACCCACCATCCAGACTGATTGCCAGTCACGGACAGAGGAATCCACGTTGAAACCTACTCAAAGAAGAAAATAAGGTTATTTACCCTGCAGTATCTGTAGTTCTTTGAGATGTGATAGTTGATGCATATCCCACAACCCGCCCTCCATTCCTGCTTTTTGCAGTCCTTAGCTGCCCATGCTTTGAATTGCAAGAGAACTGAAGAAGGGTCTGCCCTTCGTGCCAGAGTATGAGGCGACTCAGGGTGCATGGGCAGGCCTGATGGATGTTGCTAGCAGAAAGAAACTGATCTTGTGCACATGAGGTGCATGTGTACTTACAGTGGAATCCTCACAAATTACATCATCTCAAAGAACCACAGTTACTGTAGGGAAGTAAATGTATTATTTCACTGTACATATGAAGCACAGCATTGGAAAAGTTGCTTTAACTGGGAATAACCTGATGACTTGGATCTTTGTAATGCTAAAAACCCTCCTTCTTTTTGTTAACTTGGGTTTACTAATGCGCATACAACACTGGACTAAATTGGTTGATGTTGTTACTGACAATGCACTAGGCACTGTCCACATGTACAGTCTCTGCTCCAGAAACACTCTAATGAAGGCCACCATGTTATGAGTGTGTAATTAAGATGGCATACCTATGACACCTCTGAAAAAATGTTCCATATAAAACCACAGCTTCAGCACGGTGTCTGTTGATACACATGTGGAATAAAAATGCTGTGATTTTAAACAGCACTATTATAAAAATGTTAACTTATTACAATTTTTAGATGTGCTAATCCATAATGTAGTACATTAGTAAGTTGCATTTACGACACAGGAGTAAGAGTCTAAATTTTTTTTACTAGTATTAAATGATAAAATGACAGGAATAATACTTCACAGGTCAGCTGGTAAGCAAACCAAACACAATTCTAAAAATATGGGAGCCAAGGAACCACAAAATATATGCTATTCATTTATATTGTCAGTTGTCGCTTTAGTAACATAGTAAATATGCTATACTGGTATAAGTTTGGTTGGCCGGATATGGAGGATCTGGCTGTGACGGGTTGGATCACAGAAACCCCCTTGGGAGCTGCCACCCGATGTGCCAAGACTACTTCTATCCCTGTTTTCCCTGCCAGCTCAGGACTCCAGCACCCTGTCTTGCTGAGCCAGACACTCCCGTCTGCTCCAGCAAAGACCCAGGGTCTGAATTACTTGCCCCAAAGCTGCAGAAAACAGCTCACAGAAGTGTGCTTGTCTTTAACACTCAGATACCCAACTCTCAATGGGGTCTAAACCCAAATAAATCCGTTTTACCCTGTATAAAGCTTATGCAGGGTAAACTCATAAATTGTTCGCTCTCTATAACACTGATAGAGAGATATGCACAGTTGTTTGCTCCCCCAGGTATTAATACATACTCTGAGTTAATAAGGAAAAAGTGATTTTATTAAATACAGAAAGTAGGATTTAAGTGGTTCCAAGCAGTAACAGACAGAACAAAGTAAGTTACCAAGCAAAATAAAATAAAATGTGCAAATCTATGTCTAATCAAACTAAATACAGATAATCTCACCCTTAGAGATGTTTCAGTAAGTTTTTTCCTCAGACTGGACACCTTCCAGGCCTGGGCACAATTCTTTCCCCGGGTACAGCTCTTGTTCCAGCTTAGGTGGTAGCTAGGGGATTCTTCATGATGACTCTTCTCTCTTTCTTTGTTCTGTTCCACCCCTTTATATATCTTTTGCATAAGGCGGGATCCCTTTGTCCCTTTGGGTTTCTACCCCCCCCTCACTGGAAAAGCACCAGGTTAAAGATGGATTCCAGTTCAGGTGACATGATCACATGTCACTGCAAGACTTCATTACCCACTTGCCAGCACACAAATATACAGGAAGACTCACAGGTAAAAAACAGCCATCTGCAGACAATGGTCCTGGTTAATGGGAGTCATCAAGATTCCAAACCACCATTAATGGCCCACACTTTGCATAATTACAATAGGCCCCTCAGAGTTATATTTTATATTTCTAGTTTTAGATACAAGAATGGTACATTTATACAAATAGTATGATCACACTCAGTAGATTGATTATAAGCTTTGTAATGATACCTTACAAGAGACTTTTTGCATGAAGCATATCCCAGTTACATTATATTCACTTATTATTATATTTTTATAAAACCATATAGACTGCACAACATCACACTGGCCCTACATTGTTCAGTCTTTACTGAGATGTGGAATGAGACTGCTGTGCACGTGTGAAAATTATCATCTGTGCAGATGTATGGTTCCTATTATAAATAATAATTTGCAATTTTATCTAGATTATGAGAAACACTTGTCCTTGTAAACAACTGATTTACGGGGCATGGAAGGAATAAGAGTGAAGAACCAGGCTTTGTACAGGGTCAGCTTACAAGGGTCTGGGAAGTCCTTCCCTGCCCCAACTGCAGAGCAGCTATTACTGCAGTAGCTCCCGCTTTCTCCTTCATAGAGGGAACGGCTGGCAAGTCTGCATAGCTGTTGATCCACTGTTCCCGGCCTGCCTTGCTTCTGTTACTCAGGGCTACCCAAACCTTAGCTGAGCTCCTTTATATCCTTCTGCTCCTGGTAGCAGAACTACACCGGTCTGGGCTGTGTACAGGGCCCACCACTACTGTTTTATGAGGAAGTACAAGAGGGGAAAAGAGTGCAGGATCTACAAATGTGAAATGTTGCTTTTGAAGACCCTGCTAAGAGATTTAGGCTCAGAATGTGCCCTCCTCTAATATAACTGTGTGGTAAGTCCTCTGAGTCTTTAACAATTTTTTTTTTATTTCTGTCCCTCTTCATAAAATGTTTAAGGGAAAAATTATGCATCATTTTGCTGGACCGAGGATCAATTGCATATATGAGCTCTCTACAGATATTGCAAGCAGCAGTTTACCAATGTACCCTGTTCCTAAAGCTCTACTGACATCATTGATAGTGGTCTCAAACAGCAAAGTAAAGAAAAAGCCATATTAATGTTGGTTTTGTTTGAAACACAAGGGGGAGAAAGGGGAAATGAATGCCTGCCAAATGGAAAAAGACCTAAATGGTGGTAGGGAAAGAAATGTAATCTTCCACTTTAGTGCATTTGATCCCAGAGCATACTACAGTATGTTTATATTACTTTTCTCAGTCCTAGGAAGAATTGGTAGTGTGCCAATACATTGTGGAATTATCGATACATTTTAATCCCATTAATACAGAGTGTGATCAATTGCTGTTGCAGAAGATTTCTCTTCCAATCAAAACTTGTATAGTTAAGAAATCTATTTAGCTCTGCAAAGGAATATGAAGAGTCAGACAGTTAATGGGGTGATTGTTAATGTTCTGGATGTGGTGAAATAGTGCACACAGTGTCTGCTTGTCTAATTGCAAGATTTGGATTGCCAGCAACTATGAATGAAATCGCTGGGGCAGAAGATTTATCTAGCTACCTTGCTGTGTTTCTGCTTGGAAGTATTGAAGCTTTACTAAATCATTTCTGACTACCCAGGCTTGTCATAAAAATTCAATGTAAAGCTCTCTCTCCCCCCCCTCCCCCCGTTAGCTTCTCACTAAGAATTTTAACATCATTTTAAATTCTGGTAATATTTCATATTAAACATATACAATAAATAAAAGCATATCTAATGAAAATGACATTTTTTTAACTGGACAGTTCATAGTGTTGGTAGGATATCTAAAATCTTTTTGCTATCAAAGACTTATATTTACAGAGGAAAATGACCGTGCTCATCAAAAATGTTACCTAGAATTTGAGGGTGTAACTGCAGGAAAATTAATCTATGAATTCCATGTTGAAAGCATAAATATAATCATTATTAATAATTCATCCTGATATACAGTTTAGTTTTGTGTAATTATTTATTCAGATGAAAAAATAAACTTCAGTTCTTAATATCCTAGCAACAAGTTCAACCAAGTTAGAAGATTTGAGCTATTTGGACGGACAAAGGAATACTCCATTACGCACCTCAATTCGCTTGCCTTGGCATAACACTGCAGGAGGAAGAGTACAACAAGAAATTAAAGGTATTTATACATTTGTAGTTATCTTAGAATAGATACACAGTAGTAGTTTTTGTAATATGGCAAAGCTGCAAAAGGATTTGTAAATGTAATCCTATATAAGCACAGATGCTGGGGCTCCTCATGTGTTCAGCTGAAGCCAGAGGGTCTCCAGGCAGGCATTCAGTTCTGCACTTGTAGATTCTATTACAGGTTTTGGGACAACATTATTGATCATAAAAAAGTGCTTGCTTACACTTCTTTCAGAATGGCATAAATCAGAAATGGAATGATTTATTAAAAAAAATAAATCAAACATATATTTATATAATTAACATGCATGTGCAGTAAAACCTGGATTATCTGAACCTCACATATCCATAACTGAATCATGTGCCTCCAATGTTTATATTGAAGATTCCTTTGATCAGCTAAGCGAGACTTCAGATAAACTTATTCAGTATCCTCCATGGCATTCAAATAATCATGATGGTACTGTATTTTAAAAAACAGATTTATATGCAATCTCAAGGATATCCCTCCACCTGAATCTTGTTTATGGAAGAAAAGCAATTAATTCATTAAGGATTGGTGTAGTGGTACATAAATAATCCAGTATGGGATGCCCTTTGCAAAAATAGTGGCATTTCTTTCCTTGCAGATTGTGTGCAATTTTTATTTTCTCATTTTAACTTTATCTTGGCCACTGGCTGCTTCTGTTCAGATTACCATTACAAATAGAAAAATGTAAGCAATCAAACCTCCAAATTGTTGCTCTTCTGTGAGTCGCTGTGTAGATGTTATGCTGCCCTCATTCATATTCACTTTATCTTTGTGAGTTAATTGCTGAAAAAACAGTTATGAAACAAAACTTTTCTTGAGAAATCATTTAATTGTGTATGATTTTTAAAAAAAATGTACGCATGGTTAAAGTAATCTTTCCAATCAAAACCGGATTCATTAGCCCCTATAGCTCTTGTATTATCTGTTTGAGACTACAAATGAGAACAAGAAGATATATGCTAGATTTTTCAGAGGTGTTGAGCACCTGCAACTCCTGTTGACTTTAAAAGGACTGTATCTACTCATCATCTGCTGACAATCAGTTCAGTAATTTCTCATTTACATGGTTGACTGATTTTGGAAGTCAAATCAAACTTTTTCATGCTTCTCATTTCTCTATACATGTAGTTGCTGCTTCTAAGGACCTAACCATGTGAAGTGCTTAGCACCCACAACTCCCTCTGACTCAAAATATTTCACAGGGCCAGGCCCTCAATTAGAAAAATTTGTTGTGCGTTTTCAAATATATAGAAAAAAATTGTTCTTCATTAAATGTAAAATTATCACAGTTCTACAACATTTTAAATATAAAGGCTGAACCCCTGTCGAAAAAGAAAACCACAACAATTATTTGCATTTTATCATGAAGTGGTTTTAATCCACACTGAAGCTGCTAATTTATAGACAGTTCAATAAGTCATTTGTAATTGTTTTTGTTTTTATGGTAAAAGTGCTGAAAAGAAATCCTCTCAAATTGTAAATGTACCTACCAAAAGTTATTAAAATTGTCTTCTTAAATACTGCTGCCAATAAATAGGTTTTCATTGCATAACAATATTTTCTTCTAATAAACTTTTTTTTCCTTTCCACTTCTCAGCACGTTTTGCCCCCTATAAGCCTCAAGACATTTTGCTAAAGCCACTATTGTTTGAAGTGCCAAGCATAACAACAGACTCTGTGTTTGTCGGAAGAGACTGGCTATTTCAAATGATCGAAGAAACCTTGAAGAATCCGGAGCTGGAAGAAAACAGGGGAGCAGTTATTATTGGAAATGTGGGATTTGGAAAGACTGCTATTATTTCAAAGCTGGTGGCACTTAGCTGCCATGGAAGTCGCATGAGGCAAATTGCTTCAAACAGCCCTAATTCATCCCCCAAAAGTATGTTTCTCTTCTAAATAATTGTTTGGGTTATTATACTATACAAAGACATAAGTAATTACTGGCCTTATTGTCCCCTACATGAAAAGCTCTCCTCAGGGATAAAGGAAGTTTCATCAACATGGCATGCTTTGACAATAACCTCCAACAGAATAGACCAGGGGTTCAACTTCTTAAACACACATGCACCCACACACACCAAAAAACCCCCACCCCCTGGGTATCTATGGAAACGCTGAATCTCCACATGGCCTCCCAACACTCCAAACTCACTTGGCATCGTGGCTCTAATGAACTGTGCTGCCTAGACACTCTCTCTCTCTCTTCCCCCCACCCCCCACCCCGCTATTGTTGGTTTGTGGAGGGAGGATGGTGCTTTAGTATAATCATACCCTGTATTGTGCAGCCCAGATTTTTCAAAGGCTTCACAGAATCTGAGATGAAGGGGAAGATGATGCTAGGAAGGTGACACTTATCCCTTCCGTGCCCCTCTACTGCCGTTGCACTCCCTCAGTTTATCAGAGGTGAGAGGATGATATAATTCTGTGTATTTACTCAGAGTACTTCCAATGCTGACACTTTTCAAATTTGCCATATTGATGATGTGAAGAAAAGGCTATTATGATACCATAATTAGTACTTTCCACATCACTTGAGCTCTGGTACATTATATGATTTAATGAGCTCTTGCATTTAGAATTGTACTTATTTTACATCACTGTATTTATTTTCAGTATTTGCTATTTCTTCAGCTCAGAGGTCAATTATATCACATAGAGAGTATAAAGATGAAAACATGTACATGCATGTCATGTTGTAACTCTGCCTTTGAAGATGATATATTGTATGTTTAAAAATCCTGTATCTTAATAGTAAATTTTACCCAAGGCTTTAAGAAGTTCCATTATCACGTATGTATTTTACCCCAAAGCAGTAGTCTGTATTCATAACTTTGGTCTGTGCACTTTTTTATAGGCAGTGACCCCTGTCAAGAGATTCCCCTCACTAAATTACCACCAACTGCTCCTCCCACAAATAGTAACAATACAATGAAGATTCTGAGTTGTCCTGGTACTCCTGAACATCAAAATCAAATGGACAAATCTGTGAGATGTCTTGCTTCAAAGGTAAGCTTTCACCATTCAGTAGACTTCTTCTAACACACTAAAAAAACTTTAAACTCCAAGACACAGTGCCTTGCAGAGCTCCCTGGTTGTGGTAGGGGTGAGAAGGGAGAGTGATTTGGGACACACTCATATCAGGGTGTACCACATGCGTACATCCTGCACAGTTAGCCAGGTCTTTCTCCCTTTACGTGAGTTGCAACCTGGTAGCAGCCCCATTGCTCACTTGAGCAAAGGGGCTGTGATTACAGGGAGTCCTTGCATGGCCTGGGCAATGGAGTCTGTGTAATACTGGACTCCTGCCTCTGCTGTTGCTGTTTCTTGTCCTCTGTGTAATCTAGGCTAAGAGAAGGTAGAAATGTGAGAAAAAGTTCCTTCTGTTCAATGTCAGTCATTGGCATCCCTAATTCCTTAGATGTCTATTGCTCCCACCAGAAAGTTACTCCATGTAGCTTCTTACAGTGCAATTTTGCATGAAACAAGGAAAGATAGAAGTTTTGCTCAAGGTTATTTGCAATGCACTCATTGCTGTTGTGTTTGGGCAAGGGTTACAGAAATTAAGATTAACAGGAAATTGTATCTTGGATGAGACTGTATTCTTTGGATTCTCTTTCCCGGGTGAATGTTGCCAGGTCTTTGTGATGCAGTTGTTATTGTGGAAAAACTTGCAAAGTGAGCAGAGGCCTGCAACATGCCTTAACCATGGCAGAATTTGGTCTCATCTCTATCTCCTGTGAATGAGAGTTCCAGAGCAGTGAGTTCTCCATCAGAAATGCTCTATCCTTGGCTCCCAAGAGCCCTTAAGGCTGTCAGTTGTTGAGTCCTGGTTCACGATAGCTTCCAAATTGTGTCCTGGGGTGTGTGTGGTGGGAGAAAGGTAGTATGTAAAATAGCTTGAAGAAAGTCCTTATAGGGTTTGAAAGATTAGGATCAATACCTTGAAACCAATTTGGAGTTGAATGGAGAGCCTGTGCAGGTTGTGGAACACAGTCTTTGATCTCTTCCATTTACAAGACAAGCCATTGCAAGATTGACTGGTGACAGTTTGTACGTGGTCTGAGGTATATCAAGGTAAGCACATTTTTCAGCAATCCAGCCTGAATTTCAAAAAGTATGGATCATTTGGGCTAGAGCTTTCAAAGATAAAAAGGAAAAGTTTTTAATTGCCAAAGATGAAAAAAGATGTTTCCACTAATGGTCATGCTCTCAACAAAGAGACCTTTCCTATCCTAAATCCTCTTTCTGAAAAAGAAGATTCAGTACTCTCTGAGCCTCAGTGAGGTGGCCTTACCTAGCTCATGCTTTTTATAATATATATAAAATAATAGTGGATTTGTGAAATTTATTTTCCAGTATTGCCTAGAGATCCAGCCAACATCAGCGCTCCATTGTGTTAGGTACTATGCAACACACAGTAAGAGATGTTCACTGCCTAGAAGAGTCTACAGTCTAAAAACAGACAAAACTGACAGTGTGAATTAATAACTATTTCTCCATACCTTTCCCAATTATTCGTGTTAGAATTTTACATACAAGGGGGAGAAAAGTGTGATCATTAATATAATTAGGTTCAAACCAAACCCTTTGCTTGTGAAAATCCTAGAACTTTGGGGATGTTCCAGTGCTTAGGCCCATCTAGTGCCAGATACTCCTATGCTTTGACATTTTATGGATAGATCTATTGTTGATCTCTAGTTGTAAACGTTTCCCTAACACCGACTACTGCAGATCAGTTTTGCTAAAGTATGGAAAATCATTACCAGTAATAAGAGCTTCAGCTCTTCTAAACATCAGAGATACGATATTGAACAAAGGAGCTGGGATGTGATCCTATTCCATAGTTACAATAAGGAGATTTTTGGCTGGTGATGTAGGCATGGTATCATGTAGACATCATCCAAAGTTGTCCAAGGCTTCCTTCAAGAAAACCAGAGCAAAGACTCAATCTCAGGGCTTGACTACACTTGCAAGTTACAGCGCATTAAAGGAGCCCGGGGCGCACTAGCTCACTACCCGTCCACACTGGCAAGGCAGGTAGAGTGCTCTGACTCCAGGGCTAGGGTGCTCCTGGTACTCCACCTTGGCGAGTAGAATAACGTTTGATGCACCCCCGCTGGAGCGCCCCACCGTTAGTGTGAACGAGGTGTTGCATTACTGCGCTCTGATCAGCCTCCGGAAACTTCCCATAATCCCCTTAAGTCAAGTGGCCACTCTTGTCATTCTTTTGGATATGCCCTTTGAAAGCTCCATTTGACAGCTGGCATGCTTATCTGCTCCGAGACAAAGCAACCATTACTGTGGAATGCTGTGTGTGAGAGAGCGGGGTGGGGGAGGGAGGTCTGCTGCTGTCTGAACTTACAAGACAGCATGCTGACGTGCTCTCAGCCCCCCCAAAACCCACTCTCCCCCCCACATACACACAACACACTCCCTGTCACACTCCACCCCACCCCCACCCCCATTTGAAAAGCACGTTGCAGCCACTTGCATGCTAGGATAGCTACCACAATGCACTGCTCTCTGTGGCCATTGCAAGAGCTGCTAATGTGGCCACGCCAGTGTGCTGTCAGCTGTCAGTGTGGACAGACTACAGCACTTTCCCTACTGCGCTCTGCGAAGGCTGTTTTAACTCAAAGCGCTGTACATCTGCAAGTGTAGCCATGCCCTCAGTCTTGAGAGCAAAGAACATGCTGACTAATGCCTTCATGATTCTCCTCAGTTCAAATCAGTTTAAAGCTCTGCTGCAGGGGCAGAAGAGTGTACTTGAACATGATGTAAATATGTAGGGAATCTTGTGCTCATATTATAATATGTTCTGTCTAGTAAAATGTGTCTTGTCCTTGAGAACCAAAACAAGCCACTGTCCCCTGAGACCGAAACTACTTCACATCTTAGATTAACTCTTTTCTCAATCTGAAAAAAGTTTAAAAGCTATATTACTGTAGTCTCTACATGCACCACATGCTGATGATAATCTGTGACTATCTAGAGCAGGGGTAGGCAATCTTTCAGAAGTGGTGTGCCGAGTCTTCATTTATTCACTCTAATTTAAGGTTTCGCGTGCCGGTAATACATTTTAACGTTTTTAGAAGGTCTCTTTCTATAAGTCTATATTATATAACTAAACTATTGTATGTAAACAAGGTTTTCAAAATGTTTAAGAAGCGTCATTTAAAATTAAATTAAAATGCTGATCTTACGCCACCAGCCTGCTCAGCTCGCTGCCAGCCTGGGGTTCTGTTCACCTAGACCGGCAGCGGGCTGAGTAGGGCCTGCGGCCAGGACCCCAGACCTGGGGGTGGGTGTTTCAGGGGTCAGGGCAGAGGGCTGGGGGAGGGGGTGCAGGGCAGAAGGCTGGGTGTGTGTTGGGGTGTGGGGGGTTCAGGGCAGAGGGCTGGGGGTATGTGGGGGTGCAGGGCAGAAGGCTGGGGGTGTGGGGGGTTCAGGGCAGAGGTATGGGGGTGCAGGGCAGAAGGCTGAGTGTGTGTGTGGGGGTTCAGGGCAGAGGAATGGGGCTGTGGGGGTGCAGGGCAGAAGGCTGGGTGTGTGTTGGGGTGGGGGGGGTTCAGGGCAGAGGGCTGGGGGTATGGGGGTGCAGGGCAGAAGGCTGAGTGTGTGTGGGGGGGTCAGGGCAGAGGGCTGGGGTGCTCGGCTCGTGAGGGTGCTCCCAGCCCCCTGCCCTGAGCGGCGCAGGGCAGGGGGCTGGAAGGGATATGCCCTGTTCCACCCCCTTCCCCCAGGCTCCGTCCCTACCTCTCTCTGCCTCCCCTACGGAGCTGTGTGCATGCTGCCACTCTTCCCCCTCCCCCTCGCTAGGGCCATCAGCTGATTGGCCAGGGACGGAGAGGAGGTGGGGCAGGAAAGCACCACTGGGAGAAGAAGCGGGGGAGGGGGGAAGCTTGGCTGCCGCAGAACCAAGCTTCTGCCTCCTGCCCCCACAGGGGAGAGCGGTGGGCGGGGGGGCTGAGGGCCGGGACCGCGTCAGGGGAGCCGCGTGCCACTCAGAATTGGCTCGCGTGCCGTGTTTGGCACGCGTGCCGTAGGTTGCCGACCCCTGATCTAGAGTATTTGATTACAACTGACTTCCGCATTAGATTATATTATGCTGAGAAACTGATTTTACCTAAAGGATAAAAATATTCTACATCAGAGTTGCGCTTATTTAATAAAGTACAGTTTCCTCAATCATTTGCAAAATTTTGTTTTAAAGGGGTGTTTTAAAGTATCTACTAACATCCAGTGGGAAAGGTGCTAAAGAGTTTCAAGCCATGAAAACCACTGAATGACACATTTGTGTGAACTGTAAACATTGCTTTTCATTGAGATGGGTTGATTTTCACAGAAATAATCAGAAACCTGAACCATGACTGCCCACTTTAAGGAGCATTGTACTCTTTTTCTGCAGCAGTCAGCTACCTACAGTGATACTGTAACATTCAGCTGATCAGCTTGCTCAGATAGAACTTTCACAGATTTTCAGGTTTTGTTCTGGAAGTTTTTCTTGTGTTATGGCAGTGGCCTCAAGTTCTGCCTTACCTGCTGAACTTCAGTCATATACAAATGCCAAGGAGACTCTTGCCAAGAGGCAGGGACTCAAATTAGTGGTTTATTTATTATGTCCAAAATGGATGTTTGGATTTCTGTGTATCCTCTTTCCACCCTCTGCTGTAGTAACACTGTTTCCCTGTTGTTGTTTTTTTCTTGTGCCATGATTCCATTGGGCTCATCTTTCACACAATATGATTCAGAATAACTTTTCTAAAATTGATCATACCTTGGGGGGTGCCATTCAGCGAAATAAATTATCTTAATTTTTTTGTCTTAACTAAAAGAAACTGTGTTTCTACAGTGTCATCCATAAAAATGTGGTAACCTGACTTTCTTTTTTAGGTTGTTGCTTACCACTATTGCCAAGCTGACAACACATATACGTGTCTTGTCCCAGAATTTGTGCACAGTATTGCAGCTTTACTTTGCCGGTCACATCAGTTAACAGCATATAGAGATCTTCTGATAAAAGAGCCTCATCTACAAAGTATGCTTAGCCTTAGGTCCTGTGTCCAAGATCCAGTAGCAGCTTTTAAAAGAGGAGTGTTGGAACCACTTGCAAACCTCAGGAAAGGTATGCCAAGTAGCAGGTTACTCAGAAACTGTCTCTAAACTTTGTAAATGACCAAAAAACCCTAAAGTAATCTGATATATGTATTTAATGGTCTGAGGGAGATGATTAAATGTATAGGAATGACTTCACTAGTGGGAATGTTTTTCTTTAATCTCTTTCAGTTATAATCATTTTTGATGTTACTGGTAAGAATAGTAGACAATTTTCAGACAGAAGTATTTTAGTTTTAAAATAACGTCCTCCAATATCCAATATTAAAAGTAATGTTTTCCTGACTCTCTTTAAAATGTCAGTGAAAACATGGTCACACTTATTGTTAAGGATACATTTATAAATTATAGGCAGGACTCCTATCATCCATTAAGGTTGCCCACCACTTCCCATTGTAAGACCCAGTTTTCAGCTGTGTATAACTTTGCCCTACTTTAACTGTCTGGGCTGAAATTTTCAATGCTGGGTGTCTGCCTCAGGTTGAATTTGGAAAACATCAGCTTAAAGCAATTTGGTGTTTCTGAATACAAGGCTGAAAGAAAAAAATACGTTTTGCCCATGTTACAAAATTCTAGTATCCTTTCTTTGAAAAGCTCTAGCACTCCCATGCTGTGGAGCAGGAACTTGAAATTTTGCAGGGGAGTGGCATATGTGTGAGGGAGCTGTCTTTTGCTGTTCTCATGAAAATCCACTCGACTTTGGCAAATTGTAAGTCTTTGAAAAATCACAGTTCATGCATGCTCAGTAGAAACTTCTTATATTTTAGCAGCTAAATTCCCCAAGATTCCATCTGCACTGGTCTACTCCGGCCCAGGGCTGAGCAGGACTCTCCCTGTAATTGCTGCACAGGGCTGCTATGTGCCAAGCCAGGGCTGGGTCTGAGCACCTGAGCTGAGAGCAGGAAGCGTGTCTCCCCCATGCTCTCGATGACCCTCCTGCTGGGCCCAGGCAGCATGCAGGAGGAAGCTGCCCAATTCAAATACAAAGGAGACAAAAGCCAGACCTCCAGGGGGATGTGGGGAGAGTAGATTGGGACAAGGAACCTGGGTGTGGTGGGGACTGGAGGCTGCTGGGGACAGGGGAAGAGGAAAAAGGAAAGTGGGACTAGGAGTTGGGATGTGGGGGGAGCGAGCGATGGTGGCTGAGATTGGATGAGGAGTCAGAGGAGAGATTGTAATTGAGAAACAGTGGATTATGGGGAGGGAAAAGGTAAGATGAGAGAAAAGACAGATATGATGAACCAGGTTGTGGGGGAAGAACTGAGACTGGGACAAGGAGCTGGGGGTTGGGGAGGATGGGGAGTGTGGGATAGACTGTTGTGGTGTGTTGAAAGGGGTGAGGCTAGGACTTGTTGGGACTTGGATGAGAAGCCTGAATGTAGTGGAGCCTGGGACTAAGTAGGTGAGGACAATGGGGCTGAGATGAGGATTTGTGATGGGGAAGGGACTGGTTGGAGCGGGTGGGGAAGAAGGGGTCCCCTCTCTGAAGGAATATGCAGAAGAGTCGTGGCCCACTAGAGCATGCTATCCTCCAGAGCTTGGAATGGAGCCCAGGATTCCCGAGTCTCACCATTCTTTTGTTGTCAGCAAATAATGGTGAAACCCACTGGCAACGTATGTCTCATCCCTCTTTAGTGCTGGTCCGCGTAGAGGGTGAAAACACACTACTGCTATCAGTTACACCATAGCTGAAGTGGCAGTGTGTGCTTTCTTAAAAAAAAAATAGGAAATTACATACTATGTTAAAAGAACATTATTAAAATTTAAAAGTCAAGTGGCCAAAAATTAGGAAACTTTATAATTAAGATTGCCTGTGGAACCTTAATTCAGCCCCTTTGTGCATATGCATTATGATACTTTCCTTAATTCTGTGGTCACATACTGTTTTTTCCATGGGATCCTTACCTCGTATGGTGCACAGAATGGACAGTGCTCACTTAATGAGCAGCTATATTTTGTTTTCTCTTTTTTCAATATTTTGCCCCATGTCTTATTTACATAGGTGTTTTGTCTTATTATGGTTTGTAAAGGTTTAATAAATGATTAATAAAAGTTCAAATAAATGGTTATTCATTAGAATCAAAGGGTCAATAAGTGCTTGTAATTACATATGGAACCTTCTATTGATGGTATATAAGTATATAACGATCTATAACACCTACTACTCATGTCTTTAACATGCTTATAACATGTATTAATCATTTAATCTTTTCAGTATACCATTTACAAAGTGGAGCTTAAATATAAAGTGTGGCTGAAAACACAGTTGGAAAAGTGTAGATGTTCCCCTGCAGTATTTGTAACCCAGACATTGCAGCATAGTGCTAGTCATAAGATCTAGAAAATGAAACTATGAACTATTTTAATTGACTAAAGAGTAAAGTGCCAAAAAGCAAACAAACTGCATAAATAATAAATTAGATTTTAAAAATTCAGTTTTAATCTAAAGTGAGATTAGTGATGGTGGTGATTTTTGGTTGGATATTCTGACCTGCAAAATTTCTCCTGGTGTATATAAAGTTATCTTTACTGCCAAGATTTTCAAAATTGTGCATAAAAATGAGTCTCCGTTTATGGGAAAATGTGCAATCTCCTGTTGTTTTTTACTTTTATTATTCAGAGCAGAGAATTCCAGAGGAAGAATACATCATTTTGATAGATGGTTTAAATGAGGCTGAATTCCATAAACCTGATTATGGTGACACACTTTCTTCATTTATCACAAACATTATCTCTAAATTTCCTTCCTGGTTGAAGCTGATTGTGACTGTAAGAACTAACTTTCAGGTAAAAATCATATTTTTAGTTTAACTTCTTTTTTTCCTTAAAAGTGACCTTTTACACTGCTACAATGATATAACCTTGAAAGAATGCTCTTTTAGGTGAATTCCAAGACCTAAATAAAAATTGTGCCATATATTCTTTCTTTATGGTGGATAAATAGGTTTTTTTTCTCCCTTGTTTTCTGGAGTATGCCAGTGAGATAAGTGACAAAACATGAGCTACAGTTTTCTTAGACCCCAGGTGAGATGAGAATGGGATATTGAATCAATAGAAGTTAGGAGTTCTCAACATCTTATAGAATGTGAGGTGGTTAGTTCTCAACTAAAGGTTGATTTATTTGGGATTTCTCCTGAAAGGATCACCTATTTAGAATAAGTCTTTCTCTAATACATAGTCCATGAAACAACTATCTGGATTCTGGGAGGCATGGGGCTACAGTAGTTTCATAATGTCAATGCCCCTAGACTGAAAGTTCAGATTATTTATCCATTTATCTGTTTTTAATTACATAGGAAATGCATTATATTATAATGGTGCTCATTTATACTAAAGGTGTTTGAAAAGTTTGCTAGACCTGCAAATATGTATTGCTCTGCCTGAAAAGCAGTTGTATATCTATCATCTGAATTACTGTTTTTTATACACCATAAATATGTGTTCAGGTAAAACCACTATACCTAGATCACCCGTTCTGTAACTGTCAGTTCTCCCTAACTAAATAGTCATGCATGCTCAGTCAGTACTTGGATGGGAGGCCTCCGAGGAACACCTGCTGCAGGAAGTGGTGGTGATGGTCCTCTTCTCTCTGAGTCATTACTGAACTATTTGTAAGCAAAGGGATGTAAAACAGTTTCCTGGCCAAATTCCAGTTCTGGTAACTTTGTATTCTGCTGCCCTAAATTTGAAATGACCACTATATATCCTTCACCTACCCTTCAGGGGTTCGTTAATAAAGTGTTATGAGATTCGCAGAAGAAAGATGATGATGTAGTGTAAAAATATAAAATGTGTTACCTGTTTTCAGGTTACTATATTTACAAGAGCATAATAGAGCTAATAGATCTTTCTTATCTCTATCTAATGCCTCTCACAAAAGAAAAATATAGTGAAGCTAGACTGTGAATTTTCAATTCTGAAATGCTATAATGTGTGTGTATGTGTGTTTTGTTACAGGAAAATACGAGTTCACTACCCTTTTTCAAAATATCCCTAGATGACTTCCCAGATAACAAAGAAATCCATGGTGACTTGAATTCATATATTCAGTACAGGATCAATAGCAGTCAGGAAATTATAAACAATATATCTTTAAATGGGAAAGCTGATGCAGCCATAATCGGGAAAGTGAGTAACCACCTGATCATGAAGAGCTTGGGATCTTACCTCTATTTGAAACTGACACTGGATCTTTTTCAGAAAGGTCACTTGGTGATAAAAAGTGCAAGCTACAAGGTAGTTCCTGTGTCTCTATCAGAACTTTATTTGCTACAGTGCAACATGAAGTTCATGACCAACTCTGCTTTTGAGAGAGCACTGCCAGTGTTAAATGTGGCACTAGCATCCCTTCATCCCATGACAGATGACCAGATTTTCCAAGCTATTAATGCTGGTCAAGTAAATGGTGAACAGGACTGGGAAGACTTCCAACAGAGGATGGAGGCCCTTTCGTGCTTTCTGATAAAAAGGCGTGACAAAACACGTATGTTCTGCCATCCTTCCTTCAGGGAATGGCTTGTTTGGAGAGCGGATGGTGAAAATACAAACTTCTTATGTGAGCCAAGGTAAATTAAGGCTGCAATAAGCTGTAATATGTTCAGATAGCTGCTGTTACAGATTTTAATTATCACTTTTGATCACTGATGGGAGGAGAGAGTAATGTTAAACAGATGCATCTTTTTCAAAGGAAAAGCTGTGCATGTTTAAAGCCAAGTTTTGTCTTCTAATGCCTAGATGTAACTCCTGATGGAATCAATGAGAACTGGGCCTATATATCTGAGAGCAGAATTTACCCTTAGTAGATTAATTAAGCTGTGTGATTTTACTACCTTGGTGAAGAAGTGTAATTTATGAGAAGTCTCCTATTTTTATCTCCTTGGCAAAATCTGCAATAGGAAAATACTATAAGGTTTCTTACAAACTCAGACTTTGAAAGCTACCTTTTCTATTGGGAAATAGGGCAATAGATCATTTTGTCTCATCTTCTTTTGTTTTTTTTTAAATTACTCAGACATTCCCAGTCTCATTATTTCAATTTGACCCTACTCCCCTTTCTTGGGTTGTATAGTATGCGTCATGTAAGTCAGAGCCACTGAAAAACACTGTGTGTGCACATTTTGGTAGCCTGCATAGTCCATTTTGTCAGCCTGCATTGTCCGTTTTGCCACACTATTCAGGGGTTTGGAGTTTAGTCCTTTAAAAAACATTTTAAAATGAGTTAGGACCATCACACATACATAAAGTAGATTTTGGTGATAATTCTAAACATGGATTTACCAGTATTGCACCCAGCTACCTCAGAATTTTAAGAATTCAGTTCTCCTGAGTTTTACAAAACCATGGGTTTTACATGATAAAACTGATCTAATAACAATTGAATTTAATTATGTAAAATTCACCACTCTGTCTTTGCTTCATATAACAATGCCCAGAATTATATCAGAAGCTGTAGATTTCCTGAAAAGGTGACTGCTATAGTATGCTAGGCATATGTTTCAAGCTGATGGTGGTTTTTGTCTGTCTGTGTGTGTTTTCATTTTATTATGAAAATAAAAGGATTCTCTGTCATTTTTTAAGGGCTTGAGGGTTTTAACAGAATTTCATATCTTATTAGAGGTATGGAAAAATGAAACAGTCAGATTTAGCAGAACATTGCAATATCTATTTAGAGTGTCTTGTTGACTTCACCCCTTCCATCTCCAGTCAGTGGGGATTCTGATCTGGTGCTTGGGACCTGAACACTTTTTATGAGACAACTCTTTAGATTTCCCATGACCCTGTTCAATTCAGATTTATTCTTTTAGAAGTGAATTCACTTTACTTAGAGACAGAGCTCTGTTGTCCCCTCTCCTAATGTCAAAACTTATGAACTCAGGACAAGTATTAAAAAGTTTTCTCTCTTGTGACATTTGAAAATTTTAGTATTTAAATTGACACATGGAGATGTTTGAAAAGTTTAACTAGGTGAAACAAAAAACATTGAAGTTTGAATGACATAAATGTAAGAACGTATTGTGTGATGTAACTAAATCTTTACTAAGTAAGTGTGTGCTGCTCTCTCATTTCCTTCCTTTTGCTAGGAATGGGCATGCTCTACTGGCATTCATGTTTTCTCGGCAAGAGGGAAAATTAAACCGTCAGCAAACGATGGAACTTGGTCATCACATTCTTAAAGCACACATTTTCAAGGTAAAATCCACATATTTTAAAAACACAGTTGTATGATATCAGTATAAATGCACAAATGTCTGAGATGATTCCAGACTGGTTGCTTTAATAGTTACAAACCACCTCTATAAACACCTAATATTCTTACAAATATTTCTTACAAATTATGCCTCATCCATATAAAGAAATGTAAATTCTCTCTGCAATCCTATTTCTAAAAGTATCTCTTTATTTTATCATTTCTCCTAGGGTCTCAGTAAAAAAACTGGAATTTCTTCCAGTCACCTTCAATCCCTGTGGATTGGATATAGCACAGATGGATTGTCAGCTGCCCTTGCTTCTCTGAGAAACCTCTATACACCTAATGTGAAGGTAAGAAAATAAGAATTATGTACTGAGGACGCCACCTGAATCACAAATGGATCTGACTTTGCACCGATGAAATCAATGGGAGTTTTGCCACTAACTTTAGTGAGGACAGGATTAGACCTAATGTGAAAATATCATACATAATTAAAATACCAGTGATAACTAGATGTCATCCAGAGATGGTCTGTGAATAATATTTAAGTGCTATAAAGTCAGCAAAGGGGGAAGTAAAGGTTTGCTTTTCTAGGGCCAATTTATAAATTGCAATGAATACCTTAAGATTTTTTTTGCCCAGAGAGTCAGTATACTTTTAAAATAGACACTGAGAATCTGGAGGACATTACTCAACAAATCATAAACATTTTTATGAGATTAAATTTCAGACCAAATTTATGGGAAGGTAAATTTGTTGCCCTGCAGATGAATGAATGCTATCTGTGTTGTGCCCTTCTTTAGCTTTTGTGTTTTATTGGGGAATTTGACTTCTGTGACTATCAGAAACAGTCTGTTCTTCACTCTGTTGCATTTTATCTCATTTTGGATTATTCCTAAATCTTAATCCAAATGGGTATTTAATACATGAATCAATTTAAACAAAATCAAAACAAATCTCTACCCCAAGCAGAGATTTTACTCCAGAATAGAAATGCCAGAGACTCCATGAAGTCTACTAGGAATTTTGCTGTTGCGATCAATTGTACAAAGAAGGCATTTGGATTAGTATGGTGATGGGCAGCAGTTTAAAACCCTGACATAGAGAGAGAGAGAGAGAGGGAGGGAGAGAGAGACAGTAGAAAACGTGCTGAGCTTAAACATTAAACTGAGAAGATCTGAATTTCAACAGATTGCATGGATGCATAGTCAAGTATGAGGACTCCTGAGTTCCACACCCGTTTCTATTTTTTACTTTGGGACAGGTCACTTAATGCCTCAGTTTGCCCGTTTGTAAAATGGGAGTGGTGCTTAGTTGTTTGTAAAGTAATTTGAGATGCTATGTTAAAAGTTAAGTATTATTTTATCACAAATGATTCTCTGTGGGAGGAATTGAAAATAAAACCCACCTATCTAACAGGTGTTGTGGGGTGGTCCAATATATATTGGGTTCTTATTTGTTATATAAATAACTTAAATTTAATCTCATTTGTCTTGACCCTTCTGAAACCTTTGCTGAAACAGCTAATGTGGGATCATTTTAAAGACTGTGTGGTTTTTAATAGGTATTGTAAAATATCTGTTTTTGCAGAAATCTGTGTAACTTATTTGTGGCACCATGCTGTCTTAACGGTATTGGTTTGCTTTATACATCCACTGTCTTTTAAAACAGAACTTGCAAAAATTATGCATGTAATTAAAAGAATTTTCAGAATCATAATGGTGAATGAATACCTTCAATTCTTCTGGATAGTTTAAGGGGTATTTCTGTGAAAAGCCACTTTAATTCATACAAAAATCCTTCAGTGATGGATTTTAATTTCAGCAGAGAGCTGCTAATGTCATAGAGTCATAGATGCCAACGTTTAATTACAGCCTAAAAAAAGTGTCCTTTTAAAGGAAAATATTTTTAATATATAATTTAAAGCAAGTCATAAATTGACTGGAGAAAATCCATATATTGGAAAATGAGTTCAAAATATGCCCTTGCCAGTAAGGTTAAGTATAGTTCTTTTGACTATAATTTCACAACCCTGCGATGTGGAGATTTTATGTGGTAAATGCACAAAACCTTGTTTTTTAAAAATCTGACACAAATGTGCAGGAAGTTCAGTTACGGATTCTTCTTCTGTTTAAAATCTTACTATTGGTTGTGTCTTGGAGACTGATCCAGTTCTCATTAAGGTCAGTGGAGTCTTTCGATTTTGACTGCTCACATTTTATGTCTGAGTGAGCGCTATATTGACAAGTTATCAGGAGCCCAAGGACCACACCCAGTTTACTAATTTAGAGCAGAATTTAGTCTCCTCATTTTAAATATGCTGAAGTGTAGTACCAAAGATTAGTTTCTAGCATGTGATGACCTATTTTAAACTATACAATCCAGCATGCAGAAGGAGTTGTGTCCTTTCCTGAGGTTCAGTTTACTCCTCCCTCTTCCTCCTATGGATGCTAATGCAGGGGAGTGTGACATGGCCATGTCCGTCTTTACCCCAGTTGCAGTAGACTGTGCCCCAGGGGTGCAGAGAGAGACCAGGCAAACATAAGGGAGAAGGAAACTCCTTATATCATTGCTCTCACTGTGCACATACTAAGAGCCATCTACAATCTGGCTGTTGATTAAAACAGAAAAAAATTGCTAGCCATTTAGCTGTCATTTACCCACATAGTCAGACCTTGGCAGTGGTTTAATTGTAATATTAAAAAGAAGCAACCCCTGACTTGAGGTCACGTATGCCTGTTTCATATATTTTCAAATATGCCTGTAAAACCCTAAAATACAAATGAATAGGAGGAACAATGAAGCATTGAACCCAGTGATGTCAACTAGACCTAATAATAGGTTTCATAGTGGACCATTTTAGGGACCTATCCTACAAAAACATATGCATGTGAGTAACTGTATTTGCAGGACTAAGCCTTTAGATTGCACTTCTTTTGTGTGTTATCTGGATTTTCATAATTTTAGCACATTTCTTTGATGACTGTGTTTTAGGGTTAGAGAAGAATTTAACAGTAATTTTAAGCCCAAATTCAACCTACCCTAAAATTATATTCTGCTGGAAGATGTCATTAATAGCAATTTTAAAATGGCGGGGGGAGGGGGGGGAAATCCTTCCATTTCCAAGACAGTAGAATCATAGAATGTCAGGGTTGGAAGGGACCTCAGGAGGTCATCTAGTCCAACCCCCTGCTCAAAGCAGGACCAATCCCCAGACAGATTTTTGCCCCCGATCCCTAAATGGCCCCCTCAAGGATTGAACTCACAACCCTGGGTTTAGCAGGCCAATGCTCAAACCACTGAGCTATCCCTTCCTCCCTCCCTCCCAGTAAATTAATCTAGTCAATGTTTTTGTGGACCTGAAACACGTTTTCTGTTCTTGTACTTTCCTGCTGATTCTTCAGCAGATTTAGTTGGGGTTGGTCCTGCTTTGAGCAGGGGGTTGGACTACATGACCTCCTGGGGTCTCTTCCAACCCTAATCTTCTATGATTCTATGAAACTAACGCTGGGCCCAGCCTTGTGCTCATATTGGTGATGTGGTAAGGCAAGTAAGGGAACAAGGCTATGCACACAGAAAACATGCTAATTTCAGTCACCATTAGAGATCAAGGAACATAACCTGTATTTTGCTAAATGGAAAAAGTCATGATCTGCAGGGAAATTGTTGTTGTTTTCTGAGAGGGAACAACAAACATACCATGGGGAACTTTAAAGGTGAAAGAGGTAAAATTGGGGAAAATGGGAAGTGTAGGGTCCATTATTGGAATTGCCAATGTGGGGAGGGGAGAAGGTTGCAATTTTGGCCTACTACTAAGTGTTTTCAAAGGGTTGCAAGCAAATTATAGAGCTCCAGTGTAACAATATATGTTGTGCCATGGTAACAGATGAAAACATAGTGGTGAAGAGGTTATAAAGATTTTAAACTTCATAATATTGTGGATTTATAGCTTGAATTTAGAGCTAGTAAACCAAAGCTATAACTGCTAGCCAATGGCTTTAAAACTTTTTTTCTTCACATTAGTATCAATATGTAATAAATTCAGTTTCCATTTATAATTTTAATACCAAAATCAGAATAGAAAATGAGATACTTCTGCAGCCTCTCTAACTAAGGTGGTGACATGCTATGATAAATGTGGAGAAAAAATAACTTGTTTAAATTCTCCTTCAGGTGAGTCGTCTGCTGATCTTGGGGGGAGCAAATGTGAATTACAGGACTGAAGTTCTAAATAACGCTCCAATACTGTGTGTTGAGTCTCACCTGGGACATGAAGAAATGGTCACTCTTCTGGTGGAATTTGGAGCTGCTCTTGATGGGACATCTGAAAATGGAATGACCCCACTTAGCTATGCAGCCGCTGCAGGTCACATGAACTTGGTTTCACTGCTCTGCAAAAAGGGTGCAAGGGTAAGCTATGACACCAAAAGATGATTTTAACTACAGTACTTATGGCTAAGAAAATATTGTATAGGCATGTTTTAGAGCAGTATTATTTATTAGCAATTTATATAGAGCACTGTGTACATACCATTTTTTGGGGGGAAAAAAACATATACCAAAGGGGTATAAACTCTTACATAGATCCTTGCCCTGAAGAGCTTACAATAGAAAGCCATAATTCTACAAAGATTTATGTATGTGCTTATCTTTACATTTGTGAGTAGTCCCATTTAATTTAATGGAGCTATTTACATGTATAAACCTTGCCAGGATTGTGGCCGAAGAGCTGAAGCTGATTGGTGATGTCCTGGGGCAGTTGCAGATGTCCTGGGGCAGGCCTCAAGTTTGTGATGAGCAATCAGTGTCATGGCAGTGGGGGAGGGAAATAAGAGTGGAATTGCAATAAGGGGAGAGGAAACATGTTCATGGGCGAATCATCTCATTTCATAGTTGGTGGTTGTTGTTGTTTTTCCATTTAATTGTATTCCTTTCTCATGTTGGGGTAGATAGATCCCAACCCTTCCTAATTTTCCGTAATCCTCCCAATTTTTGTATGTAATTACAAAACTACAAATTCAGGCTTAAAACTACTACTTTTGCAAGCACACACATTTTATACATATATCAATTACGCGTGTGTGTGAGACTCACCACCACTCAGGTCCAACGAACAGAGCAAATATCGCTGTGGCCTCAGGGAGCGTTCTTTTCCACTTCTGGCACATGCGGAGATTGCACAGTGAGGGTCTGATCAGAGGCAAGCTGCAGCGATTTTGAATGGGTTGAGGCATTGCTGGATTTACTGCCCAAGCCACAGGCAGTGTATTGCTCTCAAACTGCCCTGTGTGGACCCTGATGGTGAGCTTTGGGACCTAGAGCACGCCAGCAGGGTCTACACAGAGCAGATAAAGTGCAACATGTGGCTTGAGTGGTGACTCCAGCACCCCAAACCCCACTGACAGTCGCCGTGGCTTCTGTGAGACCCTCACTGCGCAGTCTGCGGCAGAGGATAAGCTACAGGGGCAGGAGGAGGAGGAGAGGAAACATGACAGAGGAGGGAGAAGAGGATCATACCGGGAAGGAGGTTCAGCCATGGGACTGGCTGAGGTAATTAAGGGCCTCCCTAGGTGGCATAGGAGGGTAGCTTTCCTAGGGCTGATTCTCCCCTTCTTCCTGTCCAGGAGTAGGAGCCGAGGCCCCCTCCCTTGTCCATAGACAGGGAGGGTGGGGGAGAGATGTCCCATTTTCTGTGAGAGGTCCCAGGCCGGGGGAAGAGAGATCTAAGCAACCTCCCTGATTCCTCACCAGTTGTTTTCATAAACGTCTGTAAAAGTCTCAGAGCAAGATTGCCGTCTCTGGCCAAGTGCAAATACAAAGCACTCAACTGGAAATTAGTGCGGGGGAGATCTTTAACCTCCTTTATTTTGGCTAAGGGATTTGAAGGAGAGGAGTTACAATTACTTGGTGTGCAGGAGGACAGAAATTGTTTCAGGCATACGTAGGGACATGTATATGGGGGAGAGAAGACATGGAGTGGAAGAAGGAAGTAAATAGAGAATGTGAATATAAGTGGAACTAGTTGAATATAGGATATGAGAATGAGGGAACAAAGGCTGAGATGTAGGTATGGTGCAGAGCTCTGGAGAACATTGAAGGTGAGGAATGTTGATTGATTAATCAACATTTTCCTGAGATGTTTTTATATGGTGATTTATTAGGGTGATTTATTTATTTGTTTCTCCTGTGTCAAATTATGAGTAACAAAAGTGCAGAATGAACAAAATCCTGTTGTGTTGTTTCCCCCCCCACAGATTAAACACTAAATATTTGGCAGAGAAATTGGCTTTTAGTATTTGCCACATGTATAAAATGCTCATTAACGGATACTTATTCCTGTTACTTGCATTGTAAGCTCTTTGGGACAGGGACCAGCTCTTTGTTATGACTTTATATACTGCCTAACACAATGGGGCTCTGATCCATGACTGGGACTCCTAAGCACATAATACAAGGAATAATAATATGCACCCAGAACGCAGAGACTTAAAGGCCAGAAGGAGGGACTCTTGTGATCATCTAGTCTGACCCCCTGCTTAACACAAGCCATTGGACTTTCCTGAATTAATTCCTGCTTCAAATCCAATAGCGGTGGTTGCAGTGTAATAATGGAGAGGTCTCTAAACGGGGCCATGCATTATTTAGTTCCTAAGTTGCTTGCTGATGGCAGAGATGTTGCTCCACATGTCCTCTTCATTCGTCTCATGTTTTGGGGCTATAAATAATCACTTTCCATACCTAATGGAGCCGTATGAGAGACCAAAGGTAGAAAAAATAAATCAAATGCTTTCTATCCAAATTCTTGTTGCTGTTATAAAAAATATAACCCAATAGCAGATTTTAAAAAATCCCCGAAAAACCCACAATGCAATTGCTATGCCAGCTCTAGTTTTACTTCTCACATTGAAAAATAGAAAAGCTCACAATCTAAGATGGAAACAGACAAAATAACTAGATACTGGAGAAGTCAAAATGTGGTGGAAAGTTCCTGTTCTTTGTTTGTACTGACCATCACTTTCAGCATGCAGATGAGTAATTACACAGGCTTGATCTTTTAGTGGTTTGGGGGAGGTGTTTTTAATTTAGCAGCCCTAGACTGACCCTCTTGGCTACTTTTTTACAAACTGATAATCTGTCTACCTGCCCAGATAGCACTTCTGCAGCATTAGCAAGGGGATGGACAAGCTGGAGAATCATTGACTGCCTTGAGGGGTGCGGCATAGGGCCTCCTTCCAACCCCACCTGCTTTCTCCTCTCCAGTGGGGTCAGATGCAATGTTCCTCACTTAAACTGTACCAGTTCCTTTGTGGGGGGATGAGAGTGCTGTCCTCCTCTGTTCTTGTTAGGCTGATGTAGCCTCTTCAGGCAGTCGCTGCTGCCCCAGCTGGCACTACCCTCACTGTTGATGCAAGAGTCTGAGAGTAGTGATGGGTTTTCAGCATGCGAAAGAAATGGTCAGTCAGAAGCCTCTCTAAATGTAAAATATACCTTAAAAAAAAAAAAGTCCAAGGTTGGTCATTTACTCACCCTGACTTTAATGAAATCCATATCTATCATATAGGGCTACAGGGTGTAGAGCTGGAGGTGCAACAGAGATAGATTAGAGTACTCGTGTTTCTGTGAGAGCAAAGACTAAGATTGTGTGCGGCCACTATACACAGGTAAAGGCAGTGACGATGCTTCTTGCACACTCCAGAGGGTCTAGGCATAATCAAGAGGTGTGTGTGTGTGTGTGTGTGTGCGCGTTTAAGTCCCATAGCAAGAAAAGGAGGGAACCCAGTGTGTCTTCTGGTAATCATCTTTTTATTTGAAGTTATTCAGTAGGAAAGCTGTTTTTATGTTAGCTTCTCCTTGTGTTTCTTTAATTTTACATGAACAAGGGAATTGTAACATAGTATCATAGAAAAGTAGGACTGGAAGAGACCTCGATTGGTCATCTAGTCCAGTCCCCGGCACTGAGGCAGGTCTAAGTATTATCTAGACTATCCATGACAGGTGTTTGTCTAACCTGTTCTTAAAAACCTACAGTGATGGAGATTCCACAACCTCCCTAGGTAATTTGTTCCAGTACTTAACTACCCTGACAGGAAGTTTTTCCTAAGGTCTCACCTAAATCTCCCTTATAGTAATTTAAGCCCATTACTTCTTGTCCTGTCCTCAGTGGATAAGGAGAACAATTTATCACCCTTCTCCTAAGAATAACCTCTTATATACTTGAAGACTATCATATCTCCCTTCAGTCTTCTTGTCTCCAGACTAAACAAACCCAGTTTTTTCAAACTTTCTTTGTAGATTGTGTTTCCTAGACCTTTACTCTTCAGTTTGTCTGCATCATTCCTGAGGTGTGGTGCCCAGAACTGTACACAGTACTCCAGATGAGACCTTGTCAGTGCTGAGTGGAAGAACTACTTCTCATATCTTGCCTATAACATTCCTGCTAATGTTCCCTTCCTCTAAATTCCAGCTCTGCTTTGAACCATAATTCCAAAAATATCACTTATAAATTAAAAGAAAAAAATATTTGCATAAAATGATTTATTTATGTAGTACATAGTGTTCTGAAAGTATAATGTGAGTCATCAAACTTCCCACAAGATTATTATCAATTGCTTTGAGCTGAGCTTTGTTGTTACTAGATCTGTTATGAGAACTCTGAGATTACTTATAACATTCAAGTTTTTGTTCTTTCATATAGGCTGACTACCTGGACAAAAAAGGCCAATGTGCTTTGGTCCATAGTGCATTAAGGGGACACTGCGATATCCTTGATTATTTGCTCAACATTGACTGGACAGCTGCTTCCCATGAACAAATTTCACTGAAAAAATGTCATGCACTTCAGCAGGCATTGACAGCAGCTTCCAGTATGGGACACAGTCAGGTAGGTTAGTGGTTGGAATGTTTCAAAACTAATTTGAACTATCAAAATGGTTTAAATCATGCTTTAAAATAATAAATACAAAAAGGAAAACTATTGCAGCTTCAAATGACTTTACTTGAATGTTATCTTAGGTCTTAACTGTATACAATATTCAGGGTTATTTAACCAAATAGTCCTTTGTGTCTTGTTTTTGTTGATATGTAATTGTCGAATTACTTCTTCTTCACTATTCTTAAAACTGCTATATAGAATTCCTAATTGTGGTTACTGTTAATCCATACAAATGAATCACTTCCTCCCTTAGGCTTGGTCTACACTTACCCCCCAATTCGAACTAAGGTACGCAACTTCAGCTACGTGAATAACGAAGTACCTTAGTTCGAACTTACCTCGGTCCACACGCGGCAGGCAGGCTCCCCCGTCGACGCTGCGGTACTCCTCTCGTCTAGCTGGAGTACCGCAGTCGACGACGATCACTTCCTGGTTCGACTTATCGCGTCCAGACAAGACGCGATAAGTCGAACCCAGAACTTCGATTCCCAGCCGCCGAACTAGCGGCTGGGTGTAGACATACCCTTAGTCAAAAGCTTATTCTGCCTAGAGTGGATTTTTTAAAATTTTCTTTTAAAAACCAAGAAAATGCCATACAGAAAACTACAGTAAAAGAGCCTTAGATTGCTTCACCTTGCAACCTTAAACGTAGAAAGTATTAAAGTTAAGGTTGTATATGTAACCGTAACTCTGCACCCTTGTTGCATATGCACTGAGATACAGGGCTAGATCAGGGATGGGCAACTTGGAGCCACATCCAGCTCACCAGATCATTTTATTTGGCCTGCCACAGCCCAGTTCTGGGCAGGTGATCTACCTGTGCCAAGGCCAGGAAGGGAGCAGGGTGTCACAGGAAGAGGGCCCCGCCTGCGCCTGGATGCATGCATCACATAATGCTGTGGCAAGAGCCAATGGGCTGGAGTGGGGAGACATGCCCAGCCCTGCGGGACAGGAGCTGCTGCTACGGGGTGAGTATGGGTTGGGCTTGCATGCCAACTCTCCCTTCCTCCACAGCCTCTTGCCCCTTGGGGGCAGGATCTGACCCCTTCCGCCTCCCCCTCACCCCCAATAACCCATGACACACACCTTAGCCCACCAAAGGGTTTTAGTGGATTCTGTGGCCCTTTGCTATGTTAAAGTTGTCCATTCCTGGGCTAGGTCCTCAAAACTCAGTTGAACCAGCTTTGTCTGATACCCCAGTATGGCTGAAAAGGTGGTTTTAGTCCACCTTTTACAGCTTCCTAATCCTGTGGCCAACTGGAAGCTGTTTCAGTTTTGACATGACTTAGAGCAGTCTTGAGACTTCTCTAAGGCCTGGTCTACACTAGGAGTTTGTAGAATTTAGCGCCGTTACATCGAATTAACTCTGCACCCGTCCACACCACGAAGCTATTTAGTTCGACATAGAGGTCTCTTAAATTCGACTTCTGTACTCCTCCCCAACGAGGGGAGTAGCGCTAAATTCGACATGGCCATGTCGAATTAGGCTAGGTGTGGATGGAAATCGACGCTAATAGCTCCGGGAGCTATCCCACAGTGCACCACTCTGTTGACGCTCTGGACAGCAGTCCGAGCTCGGATGCTCTGACCAGCCACACAGGAAAAGCCCCGGGAAAATTTGAATTCCTTTTCCTGTCTGGGCAGTTTGAATCTCATTTCCTGTTTGGACATCGTGGCGAGCTCAGCAGCACTGGCAACGATGCAGAGCTCTCCAGCAGAGATGGCCGTGCAATCTCAGAATAGAAAGAGGGCCCCAGCATGGACTGATCGGGAAGTCTTGGATCTGATCGCTGTGTGGGGCGATGAGTCCGTGCTTTCCGAGCTGCGCTCCAAAAGACGGGATGCAAAGATCTATGAGAAGATCTCTAAAGCCATGGCAGAGAGAGGATACAGCCGGGATGCAACGCAGTGCCGCGTGAAAATCAAGGAGCTGAGACAAGGCTACCAGAAGACCAAAGAGGCAAACGGACGCTCCGGATCCCAGCCCCAGACATCCCGTTTCTACGAGGCACTGCATTCCATCCTAGGTGCGGCCGCCACCACTACCCCACCACTGACCGTGGACTCTGAGGATGGGATATTGTCGACGGCCGCTTCCTCGGACATGTTAGCGGACAGGGAAGATGAGGAAGAAGATGAGGAGGACGAGGCAGTCGACAGCGCTTACAATGCTGATTTCCCCGACAGCCAGGATCTCTTCATCACCTCCCCTGCCAACCGTCCCCAGCCGTTAACCCGGACACAGAATCAGGGGAAGGATCACTCAGTAAGTGTTTTAAAACATCTAAACATTTATTTTTTACAGAACAGGAATATTAACAATATTAACAATGGGTTTTGCATGATTACTTTGCCCTAGGCGCTTAACGGTTCAGTCCCTGGCAGTGCAACTACTAAAAAAAATCTAACAATGTCCGGTTTAGCATGATTGTTCTGCCCAAGCCGCTCTACTGTTTAGTCCCTGCCAGTGCAGCTACAGTAAAATCCGGTCTATATGTCCGGGGATAGAGCAGAAATCCTCCATGGACATCTCCACGAAGCTCTCCTGGAGGTAATTGGAAAGCCTTTGCATCAGGTTCCTGGGGAGAGCGGCCTTATTGGGTCCTCCGTAGTAGCAAACATTTCCGCGCCAGGAGACAAGCAAGTACTCCGGGATCATTGCCCTGCAGAGCATGGCGGCATACGGCCCTGGTCTTTGCAGGCTTTCCCGAAGCATCCTTTCTTTTTCCGTCTCTGAAATCCTCATCAGAGTGATGTCGCTCATGGTGACCTGCTTTGAATTAGGTAGGGGAATGTTAGTATTGGGACTGCTTGCCTGTTCCTATACAGAACTGTAACCGGCGGTTTACAGCCACGCGGTGGAGGCGGGAGAGGGGCAGCATACAGGGATCTTTCCCTGGGACAGCCGCGAGGGGGTGGGACAGGGGCAGAGTTCATGCTTGCCGGATTGCTGGCAGCAGGGACTGGCATTGCTTTCAATGTGAAAGGAGGCCAGTGCTACTATTAAAGTTTTAAGCAGCCACAAGTCTACAGCTTACCATGTCGGCCTGCTACACAAATTCCGGTGTCCTGCCCCGCTTCTCTGATCTGACTGCAAGACCCCAGGCACTGAATGCGAAGGCCGAAAATTCGACCTTGTCCTGAGTGCGCATGTGATAGGTGCTGTGCATGGTCTTGTTCACAGAGAAAGACTATGTTCTTTGTTCACAACTAAATTTATCTTTCTGAGGAATTCACTCCCTTTTTCCCATTCCCACAGCTGCGACTGTCTTCCGACCTAGCCTGACATCACACTCCCAGAGGCTAGCGCAGATTAGGCGTAGGAAGAAGAGGACACGGGAGGACATGTTCACGGAACTTATGGGCTGCTCCCGAGCCCAGGCAGCCCAGCAGACCCAGTGGAGGGATAACTTGTCCCAAATGCACCGATCACACATGGAACGGGAGGAGAGGTGGCGGCAGGAAGACCAGCAGGCGACTCAAACGCTGCTTGGACTAATGAGGGAGCAAACGGACACGCTCCGGCGCCTTGTGGATGTTCTGCAGGACCGGAGGCAGGAGGACAGAGCCCCGCTGCAGTCTATCTGTAACCGCCCTCCCCCGCCACAAAGTCCCATACCCCCCTCACCCAAAGTCCAAAGAAGGAGGGGCGGCAGAGTCCGTGAAAACTCTCACTCCACCCCTGCAGACTGCTCTGGTACTAGAAGGCTCTCATTCCCCAAAATTTGACAAGTCCTTTCCTTCCCGCCTCACCCAAGCCCCCGTCCAAGTTTCACCGCCCAGTTTCATGTGTAGTTGCTAATAAAAAATACGTTTCTGTTAATTACTGTTTCCATCATGTTCTTTTAGAGGAGAGTCTGTCTGAAGGGGGGGAAGGGGGTTGGTAATTGGACAGGACAGTCACCTTTACCAGGGTACAGAGGCGGGGGCAGGTTCAGCAGCAGGGCACACACAGTGCAGTCACTAGTTACCCTGGTCAGTCTGGGAGGTGGTTTTCATGTTCTGTGGTGGGGGGGTGGGGGTTGCTCTGTGACTTTGTGGCGGGGGAGGGCAGTTAGAGATCTTATGCAGCGGTCCTTATCCTGGATCACAGAGCCACGCAGCAGGGGATCTGTAACCGTCCTCCCCCTGCCACAAAGTCACATAGCCCCCACACACACAGAGTCCCGAACAGGAGGGGTGGCAGGCTCCGTTGAAACAACCAGTCCACCACTGCGGAGCCTGTCATTCCTGGAGTTTAGAAGCGTCATTTGCATCACTACACTACACCCGCTCCCCACCACAGTCTACGTCCCAGGTTCAACACTTTCCCGCGAAAACAGTAATAAAGATAACGGTGTTGATTAACAAAATTCAAGTGATTTTATTTTTAAACGTGTGTTGGAAGGGGGGGGAACGGGGTATGTAACTGGAGAGGATACTGAACATTTAGTGGGTAATGAAACGGGGGCAGGTTCAGCTTCTCTGTACACAAACTTAAAAGTCACAGGTTACCGTGCTCACTCAGGAACCTAGCTTTCAAAGCGTCCCGGATGCACAGCGCGTCCCGCTGGGCTCTTCTAATCGCCCGGCTGTCTGGCTGGGAGTAATCAGCAGCCAGGCTATTTGCCTCAACCTCCCACCCCACCATAAAGGTCTCCCCCTTGCTCTCACACAGATTGTGGAGCACACAGCAAGCTGCAATAACAATGGGGATATTGGTTTCGCTGAGATCACAGCGAGTCAGTAAGCTTCTCCCTCTCCCCTTGAGACGGCCAAAAGCACACTCCACCACCATTCTGCACTTGCTCAGCCGGTAGTTGAAGAGTTCTTTTTCAGTGTCCAGGGCGCCAGTATAGGGCTTCATGAGCCAGGGCATTAGCGGGTAGGCTGGGTCCCCGAGGATAACTATAGGCATCTCCACATCCCCAAGAGTTACTTTGTGGTCCGGGAAGTAAATACCTTCCTGCAGCCGTCTAAACAGACCTGAGTTCCTGAAAACACGAGCGTCATGAACCTTGCCCGGCCATCCGACGTTGATGTTTGTAAAACGTCCCCGATGGTCCACCAGTGCTTGCAGCACCATTGAAAAGTAGCCCTTTCGGTTGATTTACTGGCTGGCCTGGTGGTCCGGTCCCAGGATAGGGATGTGAGTTCCATCTATAGCCCCACCGCAGTTTGGGAATCCCATCGCGGCGAAGCCATCTATGATGACCTGCGCGTTTCCCAGGGTCACTACCTTTGAGAGCAGTACCTCAACGATTGCGTTGGCTACTTGCATGACAACAACCCCCACGGTAGATTTGCCCACGCCAAAGTGGTTCGCGACTGACCGGTAGCTGTCTGGCGTTGCAAGCTTCCAGAGGGCTATGGCTACTCGCTTCTGGACAGTCAGGGCTGCTCGCATCCGGGTGTCATTGCGCTTCAGGGCAGGGGACAGCAACTCACAAAGTTCCATGAAAGTCCCCTTCCGCATGCGAAAGTTTCGCAGCCACTGTGATTCATCCCAGACCTGCAGCACTATGCGGTCCCACCAGTCCATGCTTGTTTCCCGGGCCCAGAATCGCCGTTCCACAACATCAACATGACCCATTGCCACCGTGATGTCCTCGGTCCGGGGTCCCGTGCTTTGTGACAGGTCTGTGCCACTCTCAGACTTCAGGCCCTCACCGCGCTGCCGTAGCCTCCTCGCCTGATTTCTCTGCATCTGCCTCTGGGAAAGGTGGATGATAAGCTGCGAGGTGTTGACGACGGCCATAACTGCAGCGATGGTCGCAGCGGGCTCCATGCTCGCAGTGCTGTGGCGTCTGCGCTGTCACTTACCAGAAAAGTGCGCGAACTGATTTCCCGCTGGCGCTTTCAGGGAGGGAGGGCGGTAGTGACGGACGGATGACGACAGTTACCCAAAAGCACCCTCGACACATTTTTTTCCCCAGAAGGCATTGGCGGCTCGACCCAGAATTCCAATGGGCAGCGGGGACTGCGGGAACTGTCGGATAGCTGCCCACAGTGCACCGCTTCCAATGTCGACGCTTTCCCCGTTAGTGTGGACTCACAAAGTCGAATTACTGTCCTTAGTGTGGACACACACGTTCGATTTTGTAAAATTGATTCCACATATTCGATTTAAGTAAAATCGAACTACTCTCGTAGTGTAGACACACCCTAAGTTGCACCCAGGGACAAAGAGCTGATGATAAAAAGAACTCATCAGTACTCTGTTCATACCTCCTTCCCTACTCACACCTCTAAAATGCCTCCATCTCCAGAGGCTACAAAGAAAAATGTAAGACTGGCTATGGTGGCCGAACACTGCTGGAGGATTCCACTTCCATTAGGAAACTCTTCAGCTGGCCATTTAGGCTAACTTTAAGACCTCATTCACATGGCTGCACCGGTTTAACTCAAATTGTTTTATAAACTGTTTGTTAGTTAAGCTGATACAAAACCCCTGTATGGACACAGATAAACCAAGTTTGTCAGTTTAAATTGATTTAGCTTAAGTAGTTTCTTTACTGAACTAAGCCAAATCAATATAAAGAAGATTGAAATTAAGATTGTTGACCCAGCAGTTTGCACTGGCTTAAATGATTATTAAAAAATACTTGTAGTTAAAATAATATACATTGCACTGCCTTCCAAATCTGCCTTAAATAAGGATATATATTCTTTCGCTATAGGCTTTTCTAAAGCGGTGAGCATCATAGAATCTGAGTGCCACACAAGCACTAATGAATTTATCATTACAACCCTGTTGTGAGGTAGATAAGTATTATGCTTCCCATTTTGTAGATGGGACCTGAGGCACAGAGTGAATTGTTGGAGGTCATACTACAGGTCATTGGAAAAGCCAGGGGTGGAACATAGATCTCTAAAGCCTCAGTCTCTAGTGCCTTAACTAGAGGACAGTTCTGTCTGTGATCCCCTGCTTTGTTTACTGAATGCTGTCCAGCTTCTACAATAAAGGAGCCTGGGATACCTGGAGTGAATTAGGGTTCCTGTTGAAAAGGTAGTATGTAATCATATTAAATTTTTTATAGTAATGCATATGCGCAAGGGAGCAAAACTTAAGGCTGCATAGACAACATTGGTTCCCAAATGATGCACTCAAAATTTAGAAAATAATAAAATTAATGTTCTTTAAGTTAGGGTTTTAAGTGTTTTTGTTTATAGAAATAAAAATAAATATATGATCCATCAATACTACTGTGACAGGCACACTAAAAATGAATATAAATAGAATGCCCAAATATCTTATTCCTATTAAACTGTGGATGCATGTGTTGTGTTCATTGAGAAAACAGATTCATATATTTCTTTTGAGAACAGAGTCTAGACAGTAACTTGAGATACATTTAGAAAGATCAGATGGGGAATATTCAGCTTCTGTGTATGCGTCCAATATGTGATGCAACAAAATGACACAGGAAACTCTTAATATTATAGAAATAATGTTTATGTTGTAGGAAAAGTTTTTCCTATTGTTTTAGGACTCTGCTCTTTTAAAGTGGTTTACACTAATAAAACTGACAGCTACACAGTCTCACTGTGAGACTAGAATGGACTTTTCAGTTTACTCTAACACTCTTTCATTGAGAATCAATATGCATGAAGTATTTGAAAATCCACTTTACCTTCCAATAAGTATTGGGCCCATTCCTGAATACATTTGTTTGAGGATAACACTTACTATTGTGAGGGGAGTGTTAACTTCAACAGATATGAGGCCACTCATGGAAGAAGGTGCCATGGCATACACTACCTAGTGAAGATTATCTCCACTGCTGCAGCTTAAAGATGAAGTGAAATGCTTTTTAAATTAAATAAATCCAAAAGTCTCTTAAGATCATAAATCACTAAACAGATTTTAATATAAATGTATTTTAAAACAAAATAGTTGAAAGTCATTTCCTCTCTTACCTGACAAGACCCGAGTTCAGAATTCTGTTTCTCTTGCCTGTGTGATTAGATCAGTAACACCTAACATTGCATAAGGAGCCTATTTAGTAGCCATTAGTGTTATCCAGTTTGGCAGGTATAATATCCATGAATTCACATTTTGGTAGGTGAAAACACCATCTTGATTAACTTTTCAAAATGTTACATATTTGTAATTTTCAGGTTCTATGAATATTCAGATAAGATTGTTTTATTTTTTTAAGCATTTAGTTCCCATTCTAAGATTTACCACATCATACAATCAGCAGTGACGTGAGAAAACTAGACTTAGAGAAAAAACATTGTGCTAAAGCATTTAGTAATTTTTCAACAATTAGAGATATTATGCTTGTACTAGGGCTGGGATTTTCCAAGAGTTCTTAGGAAGTTAGGCACCGAAAACCCATTGGTAGGTATCCTAAATCCCTAAGGCCTCTTTGAAAATCCCACCCTAAATTGACATGTTTACATATCAGTAAGGCCCTACCAAATTCACACCCATGGAAAAACGTGTCACAGACTGTGAAATCTGGTCTTCCCCGTGAAATCTGTTTTTTAGTGTGCTTTTACCCTATACTATTAAGATTTTATGGGGGAGACCAGCGTGTCACAAATTGGGGGTCCTGACCCCAAAGGGAGTTGCAGGAGCGGTCCCAGTGTTATTTTAGGGGGGTCATGGTATTGCCACCCTTACTTCTGCGCTGCCTTCATAGCTGGGCGGCCGGAGAGTGGCAGCTGTTGGCCAGGCGCCGAGCTCTGAAGGCAGCACCGCCAGCAGCAGCACAGAAGTAAGCGTGGCCACTCTTAGGGTAGGTCTACACTTACCCGGTAGTTCGGCGGCAAGCAAATCGAACTTCTGGGTTCGACTTATCGCGTCTTGTCTGGACGCGATAAGTCGAACCCGGAAGTGCTCGCCGTCGACTGCGGTACTCCAGCTCGGCGAGAGGAGTACGCGAAGTCGACGGGGGAGCCTGCCTGCCGCGTCTGGACTGAGGTAAGTTCGAACTAAGGTACTTCGAACTTCAGCTACGTTATTCACGTAGCTGAAGTTGCGTACCTTAGTTCGAATTGGGGGGTTAGTGTAGACCTGCCCTTACTTCTGCACTGCTGCCTTCAGAGCTGGGCGGCTGGAGAGCGGCGGCTGCTAACTGAGGGCCCTGCTCTGCAGGCAGCAGCACAGAAGTAAAGGTGGCAATACGATACCATGCCATCCTTACTTCTGCGCTGCTGTTGACGGCGGCTCTGCCTTCAGAGCTGGGCTCCCAGCCAGCAGCTGCTGATCTCCAGCTGCCCAGCTCTGAAGACAGTGCCACTGCCAGCAGCAGTGCAGAAGTAAGGGTAGCAGTACCACAACCCCGCTACAATAACCTTGTCACCCCCCCCCCACACACACATCCTCCCACAACTCCTTTTTGGGTCAGGACCCCTATAGTTACAACACCATGAAATTTCAGATTTAAATAGCTGAAATCATGACATTTACAATTTTAAAAATCCTATGACCATGAAATTGACCAAAATGGAGCATGAATTTGATAGGGCCCTATATATCAGGAAACACTGTTCACAAAAAAGTGTATTCAAGCCAACTTTATTTTCTATAGTATCTTTCATATAATCTATATCCAGTGGGTAGAGTAAGATAGTACATGTGAGCTGTCTCCATTTATCTTAATGGTGTATTAACTCTTAATGCTTACCTTTAAATTGTCACTTAGGTTAAGTATCTCACTGATGATCATTTCTGCAGAAAAAGCCATAATTTTTGGAGTTCTTTGTTGGAGTTTGACTAGAATATCATTATTTTTCACTAATCTGCTATCTCTGTTCCCTAGTCTGACTTTATTCCAGAATGCTTTAAAGAATTAAGGTTACCAAATAATAGAATTAATATATATCATTAAGGGAGAAAAGAGGTCTTACGTCTTTGTGAAATATGATAGAGAATCCGGGAGAATGGGAAATACAAGAAGGATATTCCAGATGGCAGAAACTGAATAGAAGACTCTCCCAGCAATGTTGCGAAAGTTGAAGGGAGAGAGTGGAGGCAACTGCTAAAAAAGGGAGAGGAGTAGAGATATTTAATATCTGTGAGATCAAGTTGTAGATGTTTATAAAAGCAAGAGTGGGATTTCTAAACTGTGTCTTGGAATGTTGAGTCAATAGAATTGTTCTAGTAGAGGGCTGATATGGTTGTTTTTGTTCATGTGTAATTTAAAAAAAAAAGTGAGCAGCAGCTTGTTGTGCATGCTGTCATCTTGCAAGCTGGATTTAGAGACGCCATAGAGAAGGTGATAGGACAGAGTGATTATGCTGTTCAATATATTTTCTTTCTTTTTTTTCCTTACATATTGGGGGCTGAGAATGAAATCCCAGATGTGTATTGCGATCATAGTTTTATTTTAGTCATGGCTGCTCATCTCAGTTTGATTCTACACTTAATATATGGCTTTCAAACTTATTTTGCAACATTTTCTATCTCATTTAATTTCCTTAGGTAGTTATGGATCCAGTATTTTAGCCAGAATATCTTCCAAATGTCCTGCAGATCCGGTTGAAATGTTGAAGGTGTAATTATTTGATATAATGACAAATTTGCAATATCAAATACTGCAGAGTAGTATGAAATGTGAACAGTGTTGGTTTAAATTTTGAGTAGGACCCAGGACTTGAGAAACTGGGCTAAAAGAGTGGTAAAGATAAACACTTGTCTTTTGCCACCCTTGGAATTTATTGCCACTATCTGCTATTCAAGGTATGGTAGAGAAGTGTTTTGTAAGGAGAAGAGTCTTGACAGATCTGGCAACCTTTTGATTTAAAAGCTAGAAGTGCTCTGAAAATGAGTAGAGGGTCCTGGACTGTGGTAAATTTGAGATGAGGCAGAAATTCCTTCACACTAATAAAAGTTTATTTCCAATCCATTGATGAAGGTGAAACCTGCCGGTTCCTTCATAGTACAAAACAGGCCACACTAATCATTCAGTACCAAAACATTTTCTTGACATCTAAAATCTCTGCCTTTTTGCCCTCTCACAGCCTTTACAGGGCAATAGGGTAGCTAAATTCCTCATTGCTGGAAAAATTCTACCAAGGGGGTATGAAAAAGTACAATCGAATTTTCTGACTTTAAGATGAATGTAAAGAATAGAATTAATCCACCATATATTCCACACAATATTTCTTGAAATATGTTCGGTACTCATGCTGCCTGGGGCTCCTCTCCACACCATTCCCCCTCTGACATCCTGTACCTTAGTTGACATCCAAAACTTCTGCTAATGTGGATTCTTTCTCCCCTGCACCACTTCCTTTACTGCAGTCTCAATGGCCCTATACACTGTTAGGAAACTGGTTTAAAGAAGTCACTTAATGCTATTGTACTTGCTAGTGCTAAGAGGGCATAACTTTATTAAAATGCTTTTTAAAAAAAAACATTGCAAGAGAGGTCTTGAGTGTTCTTTTAAAAAAACAAAAAACAAACAAACAAAAAATACCACTCGTAACAAAGTTATGCTCTGTCTGCACTGAGCAGCATAACTCTCTAAAGTGGAAAAAGATTTTAAAGGCTGCAACTAAAAATTGTGACGTAAAGTGAGCATAGAAGGGGCATGGGAGTCTACATTATTCAAGATGGGTCTAAAAACATGCTTTTTTTAAATTATAACTGGAGTGGAAAGTATTGTATTCCTTGTGGGAAAACATGGTATTAACCAAGCCTTACAGGATTTAGGCCAAACTGGCTCTCTTTTTTGCATTGTCTGTCCTTGATTATGCTGGCATATTGAGGAGCTCATTAAAATCATTAACATGTAAAACACCCTAAGATAATTAATAGAATTATACTAGGTTTATTTTTTTAATGATTTTGAATGATTTTATAGAGTAGAAAATTAATCATAAAATGAAGTTGTTCCCCAAATAATACTGAACTTACTCTAATGGTTTATGCACATATTAACTTTTGCTTGGCCTGTATGTGTTAGGAGAGAAGCCATCTCATTGCTGAAACCTTTACTTATTGGTGTATGCAGAAAAATGACAACCTAATGGTTTTTTCTAACTCTTTAATTTCTTTAACTGTTTTTGACAGGTGGTTCGTTACCTCTTTGGGGTTGAAAAGGAACATGAAATAGACATTAATAACACTGATGCATTGTGGGGAGAAACAGGTATTTTATTTCTTATTTTTCCTAATGAGAGTTGCTCACATAAGATTATTGGAAGAGATTTTAATTTGATTTAAACTGCTTTGTATATTCATCACAGGAAATTCACAATAAATCAGAATACAAAAGATTTTGTAATGACAATGCCAAACTTAATAAAAAGCCCAACCATTTTTTTTATAAATGGGGTAGGAGATAAAATTTATACACAGTGTATATAAATGAGTAACTTCTTAATGAAACTACAGATTTTTCTCTGAGGCCAACTGTGCACAAAGAGATGCTTTCATTATGGCGTTCAATTTGATTGTTAAAATAATGCCCTGACTTTATAAACTAGTCTTTGTATTTTAAAAAAAAAAAAATGTTGGGAAGTTGCCTAGTCAATTCAAGCTAGGTAACAGGTGCAAAATGTGCACATTTTCATGGTCAGCAAATAGATTTTTAAACTATTCAGGGAACAAGGCATATGTAAGAATATGGCTGTAAGAATAGCCATATTAATTTCATTTAAGTAGTTGAGATTTGCATAGTGTAGCTTGCAAACAATCTAATTTTATGATTTCCAGCAGCCTCTTTGCAGATGAGAGAGACAGGTGTTTTTCATCTCTGTGTACTACACAAAAACTTCATTTTTATTCTTTCTTGCTAATATAAAATCAGATAACACTTCCCAATAAAACACAATTTTGTAAATAGATCACAAACTGCATTGTTGGGTTATTTTGGGTTTTTCGGCTGTGATTTTGTTGAATGAAGGCTTTTGCTTGGTGCCTCTTAACTTTTTGCTGACTTGATATATTCATAAAATGGATGCATTAACACTTATGAGATAAACTACAGTGCTTTTAGCAATCAGCTGACTGAAAACACCATTCTTTGTTAACTATACTTGCTTAGGAAAACCAGTCTGCATTTTTTTAAATTTAGCAAACGCCGGAGTCTCTGTGAGGATGGAGTGCTGCCTTTAACAGTGTGATCTGAATGCTTAAACAATACAGATCAGATTTTTTACTTTTCAGTGTCTTTTTTTTAAACGGACTTCCACAAAATCCAGTTTGCTTTTCCATTATTAGCCACTAGGCACTTTGAAATCACTCAACACATTTTCCCCTTTTTTCCAACCAATCCATAACCTTATGAACTTGACTTTAGTTGATTAAAGTTCATGTACCTGTGTTGCAGTGTTTCTGCTCCATCATTACAGGGCTCTGAAGCTAATTCTTGCACAAACCTTGGAAACGGAACAAGGCTGCTTTATGTGCATTCTGTCTCTCTCAATGTCCCTTGTCTTGCAAGGGGAGAGCAGTTCAGGAGGGGTTTAATCACTGGGTGAGCAAAGGGAAATTTTAAGCTTGGTAAACCCCTCAACACTTGATTTAGCTCTCATTAGTATATCCAAATGGAACATGGGGTCGGGGAGGAGAAACAAATTTAGATTATTAGCGGAAAATCCTCAGTCAACTCTTTTCCCTTCTTTTCTCAGTCAGAGATCAGATTAATACTGAGTTTGACTACTTTCAGAACATACTGCAAGATCCCCTTCTTTGACAAGGCATTTCAAGCATAACAAGAATGCTGACATGCAAATGGGTGCTAATGCACAAACCACACACACACAGATCCTCCATCTTCCTGTAAAAAGTTTAATAGAATGCTTCACCATTCAAATGTCCTTCCTTTCCCAGTGGCCTTCACGTTGTTGCTCTGCCTGCCTTCATCATCGTGTCTAATGCGAGTGTGGCTAGCTATAGGAGGCAGTGTGTGAAGTGCACACAGGTCTTGCAGTAAGAGTCTCTGAAGGACCCAGTTATGGACAGATAGGGATGAAGATAAAAGTTTAGTACTTGGGAGTTCCTGCCTTTCAGCCTTATTACTCAGTCCATTGGAGCATGTTTGCCATTAAAGAATTGCTGGGGAGGAGGATGTAGGGTAGGACTCCCCCCTACCCCCAAAAAAACATTCACTATTTGTGGGGGTGAAGAGTGCATGCAAGTTCAGGAAGGGCTTTATTAAAGCAGAGGACAGAGAGGAAACAGAGCATGAAAGAATTGTAATTAAACAGGAAAAGGAAAATACACTAATGAAGAAAACTGTTGAAAAGACAAAGGGGAGGGGGAATTGTCAATTTTTTTCTCAGGATGGAGCTAGAGCTGGGGTTCCCAAACTGTACTCTGTGGAGAACTGACTGATTGCAGGTTGCTGGCTCCTTCTCCTCCTCCTTTCTAGCTGCTAAATTGCTTTAAAAGAAATGTATAAATACACCAGTATTTTCCTGTTGACTTCTCCATGTAAGCAAGAGCAGTCATTGGTACAAAGATATGATGACGATTGTGAAAGGAAGGGGAGAATGGGCTGGGAATGGGGCTTATGAGGAGAGCTGTCAATAAGAGACCTGTGAGCTGTAGCCCATGCTTTGGGAATTTGAGAACCCCTGAGCTAGAGGACTGGATTTCCTGGTTCCATAAGGCCACTGTGTAAGCAGCATACAGGATCTGGAGAAGGCCAGTGTTGAATTAATCCATGCAGAGGGTGTTCTGGGGATGAAATACAAGTGGGAGAGAGGAGAGGAGGCAAGATGGAACCTAATCCTCCATTGGCGTATGGTCCCTGAGGGACCTTATGCCAGTGGGGTGAGTTAGGGCCATCCCTGTGCAATCCTAATTTATGCCAGGGTTGAATGGCCTTGAATCAGGGAACCACCCTGCGGCACACCTACCTCCACTTTTTCTGAGAACAAGCCCAGAAAGAATTAAACAGCAATTTTAAAATGGGAAGTTTTAGAAATATTATATTTAAGAAAAACATCGAGGAAAATAAGGGACTGTGATAGACAGACACTTTAAAAAAATTATTGGATCTCATCAGATTAATATGGCTTGTGAAAAGATATGCTAATTTATGCACTCTGGAAACGTCACACATTTTCAGTGTGCCTATGTGAACTAATATTTGTGCTGCACACTCTTAACTCGAGCTCGGCAAAAAAATCTCGGTGGATAAGGCACTCGCATAGGGATGAGAGAGACTCAAGGTCACCTCCCTGCTCCAGTGACTACTGCCAGCGAACTAAAAAAAACTCCATAATTTGCCCAACTCTGTTCTTAACACTTCCATTTAAAAATGTATCATGCTAATATATCTTGTCCAGGAATTTCTGAAAGGTGACAATCCTTCGTAGCACAGTTGAGAGAGAGGTTGGTGAAGTAGGTGGTTGGAAGGTGTCAAAGATAGGAAGGGCTGGAAGAGGGAGTAAAGAGTGGCCAAGGGAAACTGTTTTGTGTGTGCTTGTTTTAAAAAGAAAAATTGCATAAATATTAAAAACATGGAAAAATAATAGGAGTAAACAGTGGAAGGATGATGACATGCCTATGAGGTACTGGATAGTGTATTTGTATCACTGCCTTCTACTGGATGGAATGTGAGACCTGCTCTGTCACCCTTTATTGGCTGATCTGCAGAGGTTAAAAACTTTGCTGTTTAGTGGTTGCTGAAGTTTTCCTGTAGTTCAAGTGGTAGAAACCTGTGATGATTTGTTTGTGGGGTTTTGGGGGGGGGGAAGAGGGGGAGGTAGCATGAGAAGGGGAAGAGACAGACTATCAGAGGTCATTTTTTCTATCAGTAATATCACATGTATATGGTGTAGCTGATGACCATGCTGTCGATGTGTATTTGGAACGCAGATTCACCACAAGAAGACATGCAAAAGAAAAAGCAAGCTTGGTGGTAATTTAGGGCTGTAGGAGGATGTGATGTAGCATAGTAGTAAATGGGATTAAAGGCTGAGGTGGAAGATATGAGAGAGGAGTTCTTCGAGTGATTGCATATGTCCATTCCACTGTATGTGTGTGCATGTCCCGAGCATAGCTGCCGGAAATTATCCCATCAGTGGTACCTGGCCGGTCGGCTCTGGCGCCCTCTGGTGCTGCACATTCACAGTGCCGGTATAAAGGGCCCAGCTGACTCCGCGCCCCGTCAGTTTGTTCTTACTGTCCAGACAGTTGCTGGAACTGCTGTGACAGGTTGGATCACAGAAACCCACTTGGCAGCTGCCACCCTGTGACGTTGTGCAGTTTATATGGTTTTATAAAAACATGATAATAAGTGAATATAATGTAACTGGGATAGTTTTAGAAAAATATGGTAATAAGTGAATATAATGTAACTGGGATATGCTTCATGCAAAAGGTCTCTTGTAAGGTATCATTACAAAGCTTATAATCTACTGAGTATGATCATCCGATTTGTATAAATGTACCACTCTTGTATCTAAAACTAGAAATATAAAATATAACTCTGAGGGTCTATTGTAATTATGTAAAGTGTGGGCCATTAATGATGGTTTGCAGTCTTTGCACATCGGGTAGCAGCTCCCAAGGGGGTTTCTGTGATCCAACCCGTACCAAGACTACCCCTGCTCCTGTTTTCCCTGCCAGCTCAGGACTCCAGCACCCTGTCTTGCTGAGCCAGACACTCCCGTCTGCTCCCACACAGACCCAGAGTCTGAATTACTTGCCCCAAAGCTGCAAGTTTACCTGAAAACAGCTCACAAAAGTGTGCTTGTCTTTAGCACTCAGATGCCCAACTCCCAATGGGGTCTAAACCCAAATAAATCAGTTTTACCCTGTATAAAACTTATACAGGATAAACTCATAAATTGTTTGCCCTCTATAACACTGATAGAGACATATGCACAGTTGTTTGCTCCCCCAGCTATTAATACATACTCTGAGTTAATTACTAAGTAGAAAGTGATTTTATTAAATACAGAAAGTAGGATTTAAGTGGTTCCAAGTAGTAACAGACAGAACAAAGTAAGTCACCAAACAAAATAAAATAAAATGCGTAAATCTATGTCTAATCAAACTGAATACAGATAATCTCACCCTCAGAGATGCTTCAGTAAGTTTTTTCTCAGACTGGACACCTTCCAGGCCTGGGCACAATTCTTTCCCCTGGTACAGCTCTTGTTGCAGCTCAGGTGATAGCTAGGGGATTCTTCATGATGGCTCCTCTCTCCCTTTGTTCTGTTCCACCCCTTTATATATCTTTTGCATAAGGCGGGAACCCTTTGTCCCTCTGGGTTTCCACCCCCCCTCACTGGAAAAGCACCAGGTTAAAGATGGATTCCAGTTCAGGTGACATGATCACATGTCACTGCAAGACTTCATTACCCACTTGCCAGCACACACATATACAGGAAGACTCACAGGTAAACACAGCCATCTGCGGATAATGGTCCTTGTTAATGGAAGTCATCAAGATTCCAAACCACTATTAATGGCCCACACTTTGCATAATTACAATAGGCCCTCAGAGTTATATTTTATATTTCTAGTTTTAGATACAAGAATGGTACATTTATACAAATAGGATGATCACACTCAGTAGATTATAAGCTTTGTAATCATGCCTTACAAAAGACCTTTTGCATGAAGCATATTCCAGTTACATTATATTCACTTATCATATTTTTATAAAACTATTCCAGTTACATTATATTCACTTCTTATTATGTTTTTATAAAACCATATAGACTGCACAACGTCACACTTGCTACAGCAAGATTTTCTCAGTGGTCTTTGTTTTCTTAATAGTTGTATATAGTTAGTGTTTTAAATAGTTTTTAGTCTTAGTATAATTAGTTTTTTTCACTGTTAGCGGAGTTTCGTCCATTCCCAGTGCTGAGGCATGCCTCAGTCACTGGGTTTCAAGCCCTGTTTCTCCTGCAGCAAAGCTATGCCTTTGAGCAACCTGCACTCTGGTTGCCTAAAGTGCTTGGGTGAAGCGCACGTTGGGGATAGCTGTCAGATCTGCTGCAATTTTAAACCCTGTAGGAGAAAGGACTGGGAGGCTAGGCTAAAGTTCCTGCTGTTGGAGGTAGCGCTGAGACCTTCCTCCAAGCTGTGCCAGTCAGACTTAGCATCAAGCACCTCAGCATTGGTGAGGAGCACTGCTCCCACCATGCAGGAGTCCCAGCACCATTTGCCTTCCCCAGTGCCTAGGCAAAAGCACAGGAAGCTGTCAGCCGAGAGGGGACATCCCCGACTCCGAAGAAGGCCAGGCATGGGAAGCAGAGCGGATTGTGACCTAAGTCAGGCCACTCCTCTGCCTTGGCATTGCAGTCAACACCTTTGGCTTTGGCCCTTACACTGGCACTGTTGAGTCTGGTACCAGAGAAACCATCAGTGCCAGAGGGACGGTGCAGCACCAGTGCCATTGCAGCCATCCAAGCCAGAGACATGTGCTGTCACTAGAGACCAGCTAGCACTCTTGGTACTGCCATTGCCGGTAGTACAGGAGTCGGTGGCATCGGTACCAGGGGCAGGAGGGACCACGTAGTCCCCACTGGCCGCTTGGTTCCGGGCCACGTGGTACCGTCTAGAGGGAAACTGACCATACTCGCCCCAATGAAAGCTTCCCACCAATATCCGGCACTGGTGGCAACCGCAACTCCATGGCCACCAGAGGAGATTTGTCATCAGAATCGGAGGTTGGGTCATACTCCTTTCGGCTGAGGAGTATGACCCCCCTGTTACTCCAGTCTCTACCCTACCATGGACTACAGCACAGGAGTGCCATCAAGTGCTTGGCCTAGTGGTCACTGGATTGATAAGAACGTCATTGGGAGGCCTACTACAGAGGTATTTGAACAGCCTCACAGGTTTCAAAAAGCATCTCTGTATGAAGATAGATGGATATGTAGGGGGTTTGGAAGATGTAGGCTGAAACATTACCCACTTTGTAGTAAGACTGATCAAAAGCCTGTAATTTGTGGCAGCTGTGGCAAACATTTCAGTTACATATGCTGCAGTTCAATCTGAATCGTCTGAGTGCATTGTCTTCAGTATACAAGAACTTGTAGATGAGCACTTCAAGAGATAGTTAATTCTCTTGATTAGAGGAAAATAATTTCTTGTAACTCAGTGAAGGGGAGATAAATATTTTAGTTCTTACTTTATTTTTTGTTATGCTTATGTGCCAAATCTAAGAATGCATCCATACACTTGCTCCATGGTCATTGATAGCAAGAGAACTCGGGACTTTTGGTACCAAAAACACAAGCCTGTATACCAATCACTAAAGGGGAGACATGTTCATATATACTTAGCCAGTGTTATTACAATATGCTTATTCAACTAAGTGTACTTTTCTTTTTAATTAAATGTAGTTTGTATATTTTGAATCTGTTTAAAATGGTTTAATTTGTCTTAGAATAGTTAACATATGTAAGATCCACTTAGTTGAAGGCCTGCTGCACTAGCACTAGGGCTAATCACCTCCTAATTTTTTTGTTTGTTTAAGAAATATTAATTAGAATGGTATCTTGCCCAAAATGGGAATCCAGTCAGGTGATGGGTGTGTGGGGATCTGGTGGGGTGGAATGGCATGGCAGTGAGGGGAAGCTAAGTGGGAGCATCTCCTAGGTTTCTCCTCTCAATTCCTCTTTTCCTCGCCTTGAAAAAGGTAAAGGGCCCTTTCATGCTGTTGCTCTGTCTTCCCAGTCTCTCTTCTGTCCACACTCTTTCCCTTTGGGCCTCACATCCGTCTCTTTATCCTGTATTTATATGTCTGCAATCTCTTCCCCTCTACTTTTCTCTTTAAACCTTCTGGAAACACTCTACAAGCATGTATGTACTCTGTACCGTCTGACTTCCCCAGCTGGTGTATCTGCCTCTTTTTCTTTGCATTGCAGTTTAGTATCTTAAATCACCTGATATGTCTAAAAGTGTATTGGCAACCTGAGAATCTTATTACAATATTGTCCAGTTTGTATTTTGTGATGGACTAGGCATTTTAAGCTGCCATATTGCGGTAGTTCTATTTAACACTGTAGACGTGAACAGCTTTTAACAGTCTGCAAAATATGTAAAACAGAAAACCCAGTTCGTACCCTGAAGAGTTTACAGTCTAAGCACATAAGATTGCTTAGTGTCAAATCAATAAAGTATCATCTATATATTTTGAGTGCCCTAAAGCATGAGGAACTGTGCACTTATCAGTTCTTACATTTCAAAATGGTTTAACCTCTTAGAACATTTTAATCGTGTCATCCTTTGATTTAGTTAGTTAATTCTCCTATACCTGCAATGCAAGGAATTTATTTAATGGAGATGGTTAAATTAAATGAATAAGTTAGTGACAAACCAGTTGGGAGTTAATCAACTGAGTAAAACTATTGGGTGGCTGTGTAAGCAGTCTGGATTTGAAGGATTTTATACTAATCACAGCTAAAGAGCTACAGCTGCTACATGTCTTTATAATAATAGAGTTAAATAGCAGTTAATTTTGTAAGAACCTTGGGCACAGTTTGTGTAATGCAGTTCACAAGTGTCTAAGAAGAGGTCCTGACCTTTGCAACTGAAACCCCCAAAAAGTTACTCCTGGAGCTTTGCCTAGTTGACATAGTTTATGATGCTGGACTATGAATGAAGAATTAAACACAAATAGTGTGTCATCTTCAAGCTCCAGTGACATTAACCAATCAGTGTTTGCCAGATAAAGGAGAATAAAACTTATAAGGAAAGACATGATACTGCTTAGGAGTATCTGAAACAGTGGAGAATGAAAATACATGATTTTCAAACATTATTTCACTTTGCTTTTTAAATTGTGTTTTAAGACTATATTTAACAGCTATGTTAAAAACTCTTGGAAGGAATTAATTTTGAAGTGTTGTATTGCTTCTTTTAATGGGATGTTTGAAATTGAAAGAGTTTTTAAAACAGTGCCGTAAATTTAAATGTACTGTGGGGAACAAACAAGACTAGCAGGGAGTTGGAATTAGATGGGTCTTCTCCATATCCAAAGTCTATGTTCCGTTGGTGCCCCACTGCAAAATCTGCGACCTTCTGTATAAATTTCAGTATTCCCTTCATTTTCAGCAGAAGGCTGGCAAATGGAGGTAAAACTTTATGATCCTTCAGTATTTCAAAAAGCGTTGAAAATAAGTATAATAAAAAATGTGAAACTAAATGACTTCTCATTTGACTATATTTGTGCACTTTTAGTTTTCAGCTCAATGTGAAAAGTGTGGATTTAAAACACGGTAGTGTGGATTCATAAGGTGAGAATCGATCACAAGCATCAGAGGATGAAATTCAGTAAATGTTTTAATAATGAGATTGGAATTAAAGCCGAAAATGAACAATAACGGAGGGACATATAATTATCACTTGTGTCACTCTACCAATAAAAGGCTATAAATATTAATGTCAATTAATGTGTCACTCTCTTCTTAAAGAAGGATCTAGGATTGAGGTCACAGAATGTGGCATGTGTAATGTGGCAAACTACTGTACAAGTGGTATTTGATTTGCATGACTTTTAAGGGTTGCTGATGAAAATAACCTTTAGAATACTAAATAACTTGTTTTAGTACCTGACTTCGAAAATCCTTGATTGTCTCTGGGAGCAAAAAGTTGTTATTGTTGCAGGGCCTTATTTCTTTTACTTCAGAAAAGTAGCTGAAACACATGCTCGCTCACTGTAAAACTAAATATAACAAAGTATCATCTCATTCTTTCTCTTGGTGTCTGCCTTTTTATTACTTTTTAAAATCCTAGACATGCAAAATCCTTAACTTACCTTCCCCCCCCCCCCCCCCCCTTTGTAAAGGGATCTGAGCATAGTGGCTGATACACTTGCAAATTATATATATATATGTGTGCATGTAATATGATTTAGTTAGAGAGATATATTTAACACTGTTTAGATTTTAACACCCAGTAAAAACAGAAGATTTAGATTTGAAGCTGAAAATGTTGTTTTTACTCTGATAAAATTCACATCTTTTTGCAAAATGTCAACTCAGATTTTGAACCATAGTGCAAAATGTCATTGCTTTTTGGTGTTTGTCCTTTAACATAAAATTATTCATTCAAAGTTTTTAGTATTGTGTAAATATTTGTATTTTTCCTATAAATCATTATGCCATTAAGGTCATTTTATCCTATCTTCATTTTTTTATTGTATCTTAAAACCAAAAAGGACACCAGTAATGCCAATTTGAGTTTCTAAGTGAAATACATTTTGTGGGGATTTTTCTGTAGTATGTTTAATCACCAGCTCTGTTTCATTCCGCCCTTTGCACGTGTAGTAGTAGATAGAGCTTTTTTCTGTCAGAACTAAATAGGATTTTGTTAGGATAGAAATTTTCCACATCACATAAATCCACTGTAACTGCCATCCTCATCTCAGGAAAGTGCTAAGGATTGAATATGTATGGGCACTAAATTATTCACTTCTCCTTAGAGGTTAGGCAAGGGGTGTCTCTGGGCTGTAGTTGAGTCATATTGGGGAGTGCATATGTTCTGTTTTTGTTTTGTGGCTAAATGACAACCTTAGAAAGCGAAGGCCTCCAACCTGGCACCTTTCACATCAGCACTATAAGAAGATTTTGAAATGCATTATAAATACATATTAGTAATATACTTGCATCATCAGCTGGATCAAACTTAATTCTAATTGCTTACTTGAAATTTAAATAGCAAAATTATTTTTTTTAAACTTTTGGGAGGGGGAAGAGGATAATTGCTTGTGGGATGAAGCAAATTAGTAAATATTTATATTACTATAGCATATAGGGGCCTGGTATATATAATTTTTAATAACAAAATAATATATTTGTATAGTTTTGTAATTAATTATTAACTTTCCTGGAGGCCCCTCAGCTTAGGCAACATACAGTGGCTGATTTTTAAAACTTTTTTATATATAGTCATCATGGCAGAAGTGGGTCTTGAGGAACAAATCTGAAAAGCGAAAAGAGTACTAGCAATCCAAATCAGTTTGGGATGGGGCAGGGAGATTTCCCGTACACAAAGCTGGCATCACTTGCAAAGCAGAAGGATGGGGAGGGTCAGAGGCAACACAAGAGATAAAAATGGATTCTTAAGAGTGGTGTAGTGTGAATGAATGGCTTAAAGTTAGGAGACGAGGTTTTAATTGGATACCGTGGAAGAGGGGGAGATAGTGGAGGGATTCAGAGAGACTGATTATGTGGTGAGAGTAATGTGCAAGGACATGTCAGCCTAAAGCAGATTCTTGATCAAGATATAAATCTCTGAAAATGAATGTACAAAGGAAATACAAGAAAGCCACTTACAAGTGTCATTAAAACTGAGGTAATGAAAAATATTGAAAAACAGTCCTACTGTTGAAAACTGTAGATATTTTTATGCATATACTTACATAGAAAGTTTGTTTAGGAAGCAGTTTTATGTAGGCTGTGAAAGTCTGCATGTACCCATTATGATGTTTAAAACAAATCATGCTCTCAAGACAAATGGTGATCTTCACAGGGTAAGATTCCAGAGTCAAAGTCCAACACACAACTCTGTGCTCCAGTAGGTATTATTGGCATCTTATAGAAACTTGACTAACCATGAAATACAATATTAAATGGTTTTTGTATCATACATGTTGGATTCTGTACATGGTGGCAGCCATTTATAATCATGTTTTCATATAGATTTCCAAACTTTGTGTCTATCTTGTTTCGGGGGGGGGGGACATCCTTTTTTCTGTCCCAATTACTATTTCCCTCTAACATTGTTGGCTGCACACCAAAGATCTGCCAGATTATTAGTTTTCCTTCAGCCTAATGGGCTGCTCTCATATTTTCCATTCTGCATCAGTTGCTTGTTTAGCTGCTCATTTAAATTCTTTCCTTTTTTATTAAGGCAGATAGGGTTGAGCTTTTGCAGAGTACATTAGGCAGATCAGAGGTGGTCTTTTCAGTAGAATAGTCGGAATTCCTGAACATAGTTTTGCCATGATATTGTTTGTTTTAGCTTGCTGTAGTGCTATTCTTTAGTCTTGCTTGTGGCCGAATATGGTATGCTTTAGTCATGTTGTTGCTATAACTTCAGAGTTACACCCTGAACTCAAGAGCTGGAAGTGACAGTGAGATAAACGTGAAGTCTGTTTTTAAAAAGGTGGTTTTGTTTGCTTTTTTAGTAACTCGACAGTTCTATCTGTACATTGAGGATCTTCAAGAAGAACTGTCAAATTGTTTAGACCAAAACATTTGGTCTAATTTTAAAATAAGTATCTGTAAACTGGAGGGGTGGGTATGTAGGTCAGATGTTATTTTAAAAATTGAAAACAGATTTACTACATCCTGCAGTGATTGTACTTTTTTTACTTTTCAGCACATCTGTGCAAGTTTTTAAATACTGTATTTAAATATTTTCTAATTGAAAACTATTTTTAAAAAAGGAAAAGAAATGCACTATTCTTTCACTGAGCAACTGAACAAAGTGTGCATTAACTCTTTATGCTGGATTTAGATAGAAGCACTGTGTGTAGTGGTGAACCATTTACTGGTTTTAGCTGAAGTTAGCTAAGAAGCACCATTTCCAGAACAGTGCTGACATCACTGGTGATTCTGGTACAAAGAATTCAACAACAACAAAACCTGTTAATTTCAAGCTCCATTTAAAACACACAAAAAAGCTGATGTGTGCCAAATGGAAGAGAACAAAATCATGATGGGAAAATATTTTATTTTCAAGCTTCAAAGAGTGTCACAGTGGAAGTGAAAAAGCATAATAAACCGTGGGAAAAGATGATTGAGTTGTTTAAATGATAGCCTAACTGCAAAACTATTATTTTTAAAGTCATGATGCTGAGAGGGATTACAAACTCTATAGCTCCCTATAGTAGGAATTATCTGCCTCAATATAAACCATGAACAATGCATGCAAATGTACAGTGATGCTCACCCTATCTACACCTGTGATAAAGGTCTTAGCAACAGTTTTATAATTATGCTGCTTGTACTCACATGCTACCATGTTGTATTAGGATGATCAGTCACAAAGGCACATGCATGTGCCCACAGAATGTTTTAATCCAGTGCCAAATTGCTGTTCAGTGCACCTGTTTATTTGGGTTCTGTGCATAGACCAGCCAGTGCTCTAATGATCTACCACACCAATATCAATCCACAGTTGCAAGGAGGTTGCAATCTAGTAGAAATCAAGAGTCGAGAATATTGTAATCTTTTGTACTATTCTAAAATATTTTTAACAAGAGACTAGCTACAATGTTAACATCACTCATGCATTGGCAAAAGCCATTTGAAGCCTAAAACAAATATGGTCAAGTTAAGAATCAAAACCCTTTATTAGAGAGCTATTGTAACTTTTCCCATGCAGTCTACTGCAAAAATAGACAAAACAGCTTTAACTCATCCATCAGGAAGAAACCCAGTTACATGAGATACACAAACTTCCTGGGAAATGTTGAATATCTGCTGCTTAGTGGTTGCAATAATCTGCTGTCATTCAATAAATAAGCAGCATTCTGAGAAGCTGTGATAGTCCTGGGATTCACTAACAGGACCATCAGCTCTATAAACCTCCGAGAGAAGCATAGTCCAGTAGGTTTCAGCTCACCTATCTTGATAAAATGAAATATAATGGACTTATCAAATTGGTTGATCTAACTGTTTTGTTCTGTCCATAAACACTCTTCTTGTATGCAAGCTATGTACATGATTTAATCAGTGTGTTTGAGACTTAGCTTTTCCTCAGTCATAGTATACTTTGGTGCTTTAACTTCCCATCTTAGTTCTGCTCTTCCTGATGCTCTGTAGAGAACACCAAGTTGCCTTTATAAATGGAGGGGGAGGGGTGAGAGGAGATTAAAAAAACAACAAAAAAAGTCCGTAAAAAGGTCTAAATAATTGAATCTAGACACAATTTGATCAGAATGCTGTGAATACTGCACAGAGGTATTTTTAGTTGAAAAACTTGTTCTTTTTTCCTCCATAAGAGGCTGTGTTTACCAAAGCTAAAAGAAGTTTGTTAATGAGAAATAATTTCTTTTGACTTTCTTTAGCCCTGACAGCTGCTGCAGGAAGAGGGAAATTGGAAGTATGCGAGTTACTGCTTGAACATGGAGCTGTTGTGACAAGAGCCAACAGGAGGGGAATCCCTCCACTTTTCTGTGCAGTGCGGCAGGGACATTGGCAGGTGTGACAAATGCTCATGAATAAAATGAATGATTATGGGAGATGTTTCTTGAATTTTAAAATTGTTCCTCCATCTTTATGCATGTAATAAATGGCGCAAGTGTTCAGACATACTTAGTTCCCAAGGAAAACCTCACCACTTGAGTTATTTAAGATGGGACAAAGCACTTGAAATTACCGCGTCTTTCTGAACTAGAAAATTTTGCTTCCTAAACTGGGAGCAGAGGCAGCATAGGAGCTATTACGCTGGCGGTGTACTAATGGAAGATCAACCTCTTATTGGGGGATTCTCCCCTGACTTGCTACCCTTGGTGGTGTGTTGCAACATGGCACAAAGCGGCCCTAGCAGAGTAGAAAATCCTAGACTTAGAACTGCAAACGAAGTTTTAAATTCATCATGAATTATCAGACTGAATATAAGTAACACATTATACATCCCATTCCTAAAAGGCCACTAGTGCATTTCTAAAAATTAAACTGTTTATCTAAGTTTAAATTTTATTTTCAGATTGCTAAAATTCTGTTAGATCACGGATCTGATGTGAATTTAAGTGACAAGCAAGGCAGGACACCACTTATGGTGGCTTCTTGTGAAGGACACTTGAGCACTGTGGAATTTCTACTTTCCAAAGGTAAAATCAATAATTGTACAATTGCACAAGGGATTTTTCTGTATATTTAATTACAGGTACACAAGCTAGATAATTTTTCAGCAGCAAGTACTTTTCATAGTTTTCAATCATATCTTATTTGCAAACGGTATGCCGGACTATACAATAAGGTTTATTTTATTGTAGCTTTTGATGGAGATTAGAGGAAGTGAAAGGGTTTTTTTTATTACTCATATTTTGAAGCTCACATCAAATTTTGGTTTTAATTTTAAAAGTTAAACATGGAACTTTAATTTTTAAAAAACCCATTTGCGTTTTATTTCAGGTGCAGCCATTTCATCCCTGGATAAAGAGGGGCTGACGGCACTGAGCTGGGCCTGCCTAAAGGGCCATAGGGGAGTGGTTCAATATTTGGTTGAAAAAGGTGCAACAATAGATCAGATGGACAAGAATGGACGAACACCCTTGGATCTGGCAGCTTTTTATGGAGATTCTGATATTGTAAGTAAGGTTAATTTGTAGAAAATCCTCTAAGCCAACTTTAAACTTTCACAGTCTGAACTGGAATCCGTCAATCAAAATGTTAATGAAGGAAGTGTAGGCAGGTAGTTAAGTGGCTTAACTTCCTTCTTTACTTAGATCACTTAGACCTGGACACCAGTGCAGGTGTTTATGCAGAAAAAGCATTTTCCAACAGATTTTTAGTACCTAGATAATTGTACTAGAAGTTCAGTGTTCTTCAAGTAGTGTCTCTATAGATGCTCCGCTTCAGGTGCACGTGCACATCATGAGCCCTTGGTCAGAGATTTTCTGTTCTATCCCCCCTCGTGCCACACATCAAGGCAACATAAGGCTGCATGGGTGAACCGTTCTCAGTTCCTTCTCAACTGTCTCAGCCTGAGATGGAGTCTTAGCATGTCCACCTTGAGCATGTGTCAGCTATCTTGTATACAGTTTATACTGAAGTTTGTTTAGTATTAGTTATAGTTAGAGATAAGTAGCAAGAGGATTGTTTTGTTATTCTCTCTCTCCCTGAGGGAGCTTTATTCTCCTGACAGCGCTCCCTCTCCTGACGAGAGACTGTATCTGTTAGCGATGGCCACTCTGTGTCCGTTGCTTGGGGAACAGAAGTGCAAGTTTTGTTTGGCCCTCAAATCCAGGGCAAGGAAGAACAGGGAGATTAAGCTGAGACTGCTAATGGTGGAATGCTCCCTTTGACCAACTTCTGAGGGTACATCTACACTTAAAACACTACAGTGGCACAGCTGCAGCTGTGCCGCTGTAGCACTTCAGTATAGACACTCACTACAGTGATGGAGGGGCTCACCTGTTGTTGTATTTAATCCACCTCATCGAGAAGCAGTAGGTAGGTTGACGGAAGAGTTCTTCTGCTGACCTGGCACTAGGGGGTTAGGTCAGCATAGCTACATCTGTCAGGGTATGTTTTTTTACACCCCTGAGAGATGTAGCTATGTCAATGTACGTTTTCAGAGTAGACGATCCCTGAATCAGGTCAGGAAACCCACCCCCACCTGTACCCCTGTCTCTGGATAGATCCAGTGCTCTTTAGACCTTGGTTGCAGGCTTCCCCTAAGGAAGGGAAGCTTTTGGAGAAGGGAAGGCTCCAGAAAGAGGACTGTCATCTTAAGGCGCCAGCTCCTAAAAGACCCAGGTCCCCTGTGAGATGTATGGTCTTGAAACCTCTACCTCTTGGCTCAGTACAGCAGAGGCAAAGGACTCCTCCTCTGGGACTGGCAGGGCTGGAAAGTCCCACAGCTCGAAGGAGAGACATGGTTCTGACAAGGCCTCTGTACCATCTTCAAGGGACAAGGCAAGCAATCATGCTGCATGTCTGTCACGGATTCCGTGACCTCTGTGACTTTTTCAATGGCCGGTGCGGCTGACTCCGGGGCTGCCCCGGGGGCCAGCAGCAGCAGCAGCAGTTTGGATGTGGGAGGGGGATCAGGGCCGAGGCAGGTGTTTGGAGTGCCGGGCAGTGCTTACCTTGGGGGTGTCCCTGCAGTTCCTAGGCAGAGGGGTCAGGGGGCTCTGTGTGCTGCCCCTGCTTGCAGACACAGCCCCCTGCGGTTCCAGGCCAATGGGAGCTGCGGAGCTGGCACTCATGGCGGGCGCAGCACGCAGAGCCCCCCTGGCCTTTCCTCCCCCTAGGAGCTGCAGGGACATGCTGCCGCTCCGGGGAGCTGTGCAGAGCTGGGCAGGCAGCCTGGCAGCCCTGCCAACCCTCCCCTCCGCCCAGCACCAGTGAGGGGTCCCAGGCAACCCCCTCCCCAGCACCCGTTGTGCCCCTGGACTGGCCCCCCAGAGCACTCCTGGCCCAAGTTTTAGTTAGGGGTATATAGTACAAGTCATGGACAGGTCACACGCTGTGAATTTTTGTTTACTGCCTGTGACTTGTCCATGACTTTTACTAAAATACCCATGACTAAAATGAAGCCTTAATCATAAGCACTCCGGTCTGGCACCATCTGGCATAGCCCCGCTGTCCGTACCTATCCATTCAGCATCCTTGGTACTGCGCAAGCAAGGGTGCCACACACACCAGCACCTGCACTGGTACAGCCCCAATCAGCAATACAGTCTGCTTTGGCTACTGCTTCAATACTGATCCCTTACTTGGTACCACAAGAATTCTGATACCCTAAGGCCCTGTCTGTAACTGACAAAATGAAGTCCCTGCTCCTCATGGGTACTGAGTATCTCTTGGTACTGACACCCCTATCTCCAGATCACCATCGTCCTCTGGTACTCAAGGAATCTCGACCTTTTCTGTGTGCTCCCCCATTGGAGGATATTGATGAGGATGAAGAAGACTTCCAGTCAGTCTCTTCTATTTCTGTATAAGGCTCTCTGACATAGCCTTATAGGAATCCATTCTTTGACCGTCATAAGGAAGATCATCATGCTTGGCAACAAGGATGGTGAACCAACCCGGCATGCCACCTGCACTTCCGTATGCCCCCACTCCCCATGACTATATTGAGACCCTGGGTTGCTTATTGGCAGCAATTCACAACAAGTGCTGTCTCATAGGGAAGCGAGATGTGTACAGTCCTCTCCTCCCCAACAAACCCCTCTCCCCAACAGGAAGAGACATCTGAGGAGCAGGAGGCCACTTCTCAAACACCTATTTCATCCTTGTCTCTAGACAAGGTGGTTATTGCCCCCACCACCTTTCATGGCTGACAATTTCCATCAGTTTCATGACCTTATAAAGAGAGTAGCTGACACTCTTCAGATTCCATTCATAGCACAAGCTGCTGGATATCCTGCAGTCACCAACACCCTCCAGGGTGGAGTTACCCATTAAAAAGGTGCTCCTGGATCCAGCTAAGACTGTGTGGCAGACACCTGCTACCGTTCCACCAACGTGTAAACAGGCAGGTAAGAAATATTATGTTCCCTTAATGACTCTGATTTTTTTTGTTCTCCCACGTCCCCTCCTGTCCACCCAAACTCCCTAGTGGTGGATGCGATAAATGAGCATGGTAAGTAACACTTCTGGAAAGTCTACTTCATATGACAAGGACCAAAAGAGACTGGGCCTTTTTGGATAGAAGTTCTACTCATCCGCAACCCTGCAATTTAAGATCATGAATTATCAGGCAATCATGGCCAAATATAATTTTACAAACTATAATAGATTTACAGCCTTTATTGAACATCTGCTGCAGAAACATAGGGAACAATTCCAGTCCATCATTTCACAGGGCCAGAACCTCTCTTCAAACATCCTTGAATGCTGTGGACACTACTGCCAGGAACATCTTCGTGGTGGTTGTTATGCACAGGGCATTTTGGCTCCAACTCTCGGGGATTCTGAGAGAAGTTCAGAAAACTGTTGAGGACCTCCTCTTCAACAGTGATAAGCTTTTTTCTGAGACCATGGATGAGTCCTTGTACACGCTAAAGGACTCTAGGGCTACATTATGATCACTGGTCATGTACAAATAAGAGAAGATTTACTAGGTTACAAACTGCCCAGAGATGGTGTCCTGCTCAGTTCTCTGGATTCCGTAGATCCACTGATTATCCTAGAAAAAGACTTAATTCCATAGAGAGAGTGCCATTCACTTGTACTCCATGAGCACTCAGTCATCTTCAAAGCAATAGTTCTGACGGGTCAGTCACGGGATTGAATCCTCGCATGCCTCTGGTTTTACAGCTGCATCCATTTGCCCACCTCCCCCTGCTTTTAGAGACCTCCTTTCCCATTTCCAACATGCTTGAAGGTGGATCACTACAGACAAGTAGGTCATAGAGGTCATAACATTGGGCTATGCCATCCATTTTACATCCCTCCCTCTCTTCTTCCCTCCCCATTTCCCCATCCCTTTTTAGGGACCCCGCTCACTGGTTTTATTGAGACAAGAAATGAACTTTGTCTTTCAATAAGGAGCAATAGAGACAGTTCACCTCCTCACAAGGACAAAGTATTTCCTTGTGCCAAAGAAGGATGGAGGATTGAGACCGATCTTGGATCTAAGACTTTTAAACAAATTTGTAAAAGCTCAGAAGTTCAGAATGGTGACTAGCAGCTATAATTCCTTCACTAGAGGAAGGGGATTGGTTTTTGGCCCTCGATCTACAAGATGCCTATTTCCATATAACGATACCTCCATCTCACAGGAAATACCTATGTGTCACTATAGTCCAGGATCATTTCCAGTACAGAGTTCTTCCCTTCAGCTTTTCTTCAGCTCCAATGGTGTTCTCAAAAGTCCTGGTGGCAGTGGCTGCTTACCTCAGATGAGAAGCAATCCTTGTCTCAACAAATGATTACTCAAAGGTTGTTCCTACGAAGCAGTGCTATCTTCCATCCAGACATCCCATGTTCTTTTCCAGGAATTGTGTCTCCAGTTGAATGTAAAAAAACCCATGTTAATCCCTGTACAGAAGATACAGTTATAGGAGCATCCTTGGACTTATTGACAGCCAGGACCTACCTTCCCATAGAAAGATTCATAAGTTTGTTGGATGTGATAGGCAAAGTTCAGGGGAGCCCTCGATGCATGATAAGGAGCTGTCTATAGTTCTTGTGACACATGGTTGTTTGCACCTCCATAACTGATTGCTCAAGGCTATGTGTCTGCTGCTTGCAGGGTTGGCTCAGAATGACTTGTTTTCCAGCCAGAGACACGTTACAGGCATGTGACGGTTCCTCTTCAAGTGAGCAACTCCTTGGACTGGTAGAAAGATCAACTCAACATCTGTGCAGTCATTCCCATCTGTCACCCAGATCCATCAGTAACTATGACAATAGATGCACTGTTGGGATGGGAAGCTCACCTCAGTGCTCTGATGACTCAGGGCAGATGGACATCTAAGGAAACCAGTCTCCACATAATTCTGTTGGAACTCAGGGCAGTCAGGAACCCTTGCTTTAATTTCCTGTCCCTCATTGGGACAAATCAATCATGGGCATGATGGGCAACGTATCCTGCATGTATATCAACAAACAGGGAGGAGCAAGATCCCCCTCACTGTGCGCCAAAACCAAGAAACTGTGGCACTGGTATATAGCCCATCAGATCCAAATTTCAGCTGTCTACCTCCCACGTAGTCAGAACACCACAGCCAATATTCTCAGCAGATGCTTCTCCCAGGACTAAGAATGGGAGCTATACTCTCAGATTCTTCACAGCTATTCTGAAGATGTGGTCTTCCAGACATGGATCTCTTTGCCACCTCCAGGAACAAGAAGTGCCCTCTATTCTGCTCAAGCAGGGGTGTAGGGCATCACTCTGTGGGAGACTCCTTTCTTCTAACTGGGGAACTAGAGGTGCGGGGGGGGGGGGTGCTGGAGCACCCCCACGTTTTATGCAGGTCCTCGCTGCTGGCCCCCAAACTAGGGACCCCTGCTGCCAGGGTCCCAGGCTCTGGCTAGCCGTGGAGTTTAATCGTAAACTGATAAGTCTGATGCTTATTGGTTAACCGGTTAAACTTTTACATCCCTCCTTGTTATGATGCAACCGTTGTTCATCCCCCGCAAAGGGTGAGAGTACATTCTGCAGATCACCAGCAACATCCACAGCATTACTCAAGAATGTGCCAGTATCTGAGTTATGTAGGGCTATTACGAGGGCTTCAGTACGTACATTTTCTAAACTTGGTACTACAGTACTGTCTTCAGTTCTAGACTCAGTTCTGAAGCTCCCTCTGCTCGTAAGCAACCTGAAGTGGAGCACCCAAAGGGACACTACTTAAAGAAGAGATTACTCACCATGTGTAGTTACTGTGGTTCTTCCAGATGTGTGTACCTGCGGGTGCTCCACTACTCACCCTCCTTCCCCTCTGCTTCAGACTGTTCTCTATGGGATGTTCGAGTGGAGAAGGAATTGAGGACGGTACATTGCTACATAGCCTCGGTGTGTGGGCACATGCTTGGGCCAAATGGACAAACTAGCAGAAAATCTCTGAACAAGATTCAAGACATGCATGCATCCTTGAAGTGGAGCACCCATAGGGACACGCATCTTGAAGAACTGCAGTTACTCCCTTTGTGCAGTAACCTCTTCTGATGCCCTTGTGCTTTACAGCATGTTGTAATATTTCATAACGGATATCTTAAATCTCCATAAGAAAAACACCTAGTTTGTATGTCTGATCTACTGGAATTAAAAGAAAAAAAAACAAAACAAAAAAGTCTGCTAGACCGTGGAAAATATCCTTTCTCTTTGTCTCTGTGTAACTCTCTTTAAAATAGCCTGCCAATGCCCAGGTTGGGTAACAATGTTGAGCAAAGACCCTAAATGAAAGGGACATATAAAGAAAATAATGGTGCACGAAGGCTGAAATTGAGTGGTTCATTTCTGTATCATAAAGAGCACTTTCTCGAATCCTAGTGTAGATATCCTGCATTCTTGATGTGGTAGTGTTTATGATTATGATAATAATGCCAAATAGCGTTTATTAAGCTTTTTTTCTGTAAATCTCACAACATTCTATAAAGGTGGCTAAACATTATTATCCAGTCTTTATAAGTGCAGAAAACTAAGGTGTTGAGGTAAATTTGCAGCATGGATAAGGCAAATCAGACACTTCAGAACTGAGACTACACCTTAGGTCTCCACTTCTAGTCTTGTACCCTATCCACTGCACTCCACTGCTTCCTTAGTTTATATTATAAGTATTACAGGTAGGGCAGTGATTAATTTGAAACTGAAATAAGATATGTCTATAAGTGTTACAGCCAATATATGGTAACTTCAGAGTCCATGATTTAAACTTTTCAAATTTGCAAGCATGAGGTGAGGCTCTCAGCAATAAAACATAATTAAGCCAAACTGGCAGAAGTTAAGCTTCTAGGAGTTAACTGGTAGGATAGGTAATGAACTTCTTACCTGCAAGGAGATGATTCATTGAAGATAATGTCAGAACACTACTGGGAAGGACATGCACTATACCAAATCCAGCAATTAAATGGGGAATCTAGAGCCTGAGCTTTCAATCTCTTACTCATATGGAGGTAGCCTTTACTCAGGTTAGAGCATGTCTACCCATGCAGTTGCTTCAGAATAGCTATTTAGGAAGAGTCAAAACCATGTGGAGTTACTCAGAAATAGCTATTGTACTTTAAATTCACACTCCACCTTAATCTGAATTAATTTACATAAACCCGTAGTTGATTTTGAAGGAGTGGTTGTTAATGGATTTTGGAAGGCACTATGCTCAGCCTCCTCATGAGTGTATTTCTAAGAGGCAGAAGGAATCCTTAGGCCTCCTAGTAGGATTTGGGGGTGTATCCCCTCTGTTAAGTAGGGAGCCTTTTTGGGAGTACTGTATTGACATACTGTATTAGACACTGTGTAATCAAAACATTGGTATTTCAGTATTTGCACATATACTTCTGAGTGAATAGTGGCTTATGAAATGACATTAACAAAAATTAAATATGAAGTAAATATTTCCAACCAGCACATGTTGTGTAGGAACATAGCTGTTAGATTGTTTAAAAATAAATCTGTTTTTTCCTCTAACTGGTGTGTCTCTTGCATGTTAAAGTCCCAATATTGCTACTTTTTTACTAACTATATATTTTTGGAGGGTGGGGTGTTGGGTGTACTGTCTATATTCATGAAAAACACTTAGTCCATATGTGCTGAAAACAGTGTGATGAAGCTCAGAAACACATAATTTACTTGGAACAGTTTTCCTGCTTAAATGACTTCAGAATCCTAGGAATTTCCAGTAGTAGGAAAGCAGTAGTAGCAGCACTCTGCCAGGAGGAGGACATTGACCAGAGTTTCCATTGCTGGCCTCTACACGCACCTCACCTCAGATCCAGAATCCCCATCCATCAGCAACAAGAGGAAGAGAGAACCAGTCTTTAGACTCCCCAGCCTGGATGGTGACATTACATCTTGTGTGTGACTTAACATCTCCTGTGCTACCAAAGGTCCTTACTGTTATCTCTGGGATGAGATTGGTCACCAGCTGGAGCAGCTCAAACTGCCAGTCAGTCTAGCAGACAGCTGCACCAGGAGTTACCATCTTCTTTCACCTTGTATGTCTGGGCAGCTTGATCTCTGGGCCAGGGTGGCAGCCAACAGCATAGACTGTTGGAGGTAGTGGAACAGCTCATCCAGCAAACCAGCAGCGCCAGGACTTGGGGGCTGTGAATGACAAGGATACTTAATGCCTAACTTCAGGTTAAATCACTATCAGCCATAGAAAGCAATTGTTAGACTCCTTATTCAAGGAACTATTGCTGGCCATTAACCACCTTGCTATTACTGTCATTTCTTATACTTCCCACTTTTAAGAATGGTTATTGAGAAGTTAATGATGGGCCAATTCCAGCTACTCTTGGGTACCACAAGTTTCTGATGCATTTATTTTGTTCAGCATTTGACATTTATTTTACTCTTTACATTTCTGTTTTTACCACTTTGTGTTTTAGTTTATGTCTATACTGCATTTTAAAACTTGCGGTCCCAAGTCTCAGAGCTCAGATCGAGCACTACGGAACCAAAAACAACAGTGTAGATGTTTGGGTTCAAGCTGGAGCTTGAGTTCTGAAACCCTCTCTCCTCCTGGGACTTCAGAGCCCAAGCTCCAGCTCCAGCTACTGCGTAAATATAGCTGCTTATTTTAAGCCTGAGTTTGTAGACTCTGAGACTTGCTTATGTGTGCTTTAGAATCCAGTGTAGACATACCCTTAATTTCTTAACTGCAACATCAAACTGCTCCAGTGATAAGTGGTATAGAAATTAATAAACATTACTCCTTTAGTTTTCTTCAGTTAGTTCAAAAAGCCAATGTCTGTTATCACAAAAAATTGAAGCATATAATTAAACTTGGGCATTTTAAATAATCCATGTTTAAGTGAATGTTACTTAAAAATAGCCTGTACATTCTTCTTTATTGTATTTGTATGCCATTCTTCCCCAAACACATCAGAACAAATTTGGTACTATAGTTTCACACTTGTCATTTTAATGTCACAACATACTGTGACATGCTATCAAAACCTTTGTTAATTATCCTGAAGCCCATATGGTCTGTACAGGGCTCCTCTATATTTTCATCCCAGTTTTATAATCTTGGACACTAGCAGCCATACCAGTATGTTGAAGCTCATGATGTGAACAAATGGGAGAGTGAACATGTAGTGTTGGCCTTATGGTGTCTTGTATATATTTTCTACTGACATGAAGACAGAAAAAGATTGTTATTTATCACTGAAGTTAATGCAGTAAAGTTAGGAATGTGGCTGTTGCCTTCTCCTTCCCTTCCCTTCCGGGGTCAAAAGACAAAAGAGGATTTAACTTATTTTAGAGACTAACTTTATTTAATGGGGACTCCAAGTAGGATTAAGAAGTGGCTTCACTATTCTGCCTCCCATGCTGAAAGTTTTTAAAGGTTTTATCCAGTCTCCTTCCTTTTTCCCAGGTGCAGTATTTAGTAGAGAAGGGTGCAGTGATTGAACACGTAGACTACAGTGGAATGCGTCCATTAGACAGAGCAATTGGATGTCGAAATACGTCGGTAGTGGTCACACTACTTAGAAAAGGCGCCAAATTAGGTTAGTAAGCCCATTCTATATCATCAAAGCACAATTTTTGTTTGTGTTGCTTTTGTTTAGAAGGGAAAGAATTAAATGTCTGCTATAGTGCAATAATTCTCATTTTTCTAAAACAGAGTTTTAGAAAGTCTATCACATTCATTTTGAATGGAAGGCTATAAAACATATTACATACAAAAAACGACTTTCAAAGAAATCTATTTAGGTTGCAAAGTCAAGCACTCCAAAGTTAGAAAATGCCAGTTTTATGGTTACCCATGCAACCGTAATTGTGTCTCCTTGTGCATTGAATGCTGAACATAGTGAGCATTTAATTTAAAAGACTGAATCAAAATGCTTATGCACAAGGGCAGGTGCTGAATTACTGTTATGCGGGCAACCCTAATTCTGGTATTTCCAAAATTTTTAGTGCATGACTTTGCAACCTTAGGAATGTTCATTTAATGTAGATTTTTGTATGGAACTTTCTAGAATTCTTTAAAAGGAAAAAGGTAAACAAAAATTCTATGGCATCCAACTGTAACAACTGACCCATTATCATCAGGGGGCAAACCCTGAACCCTCAACACTGCAAGCCAGATTGCTGCCTCTTGAACTTCAGGATCTAAATATTTTAGCGCGCACATGCTCTCCGCCTTGCCTCCTTTACCTCTTTCCCTGGAATTGGAGGGAGCTCTGTCCCCATGTGGTGCCCCTTGAGACGAGCTGTGAGGGAGAATGAGCCACTGGGGCTAGGTGCGGGGCCTGGGGGCAGTTCATGGTGGGGAGGAGGCCGGGACTGGTTTGCTCTCTTCTTCTGCCACATGATGTTGCCACAGGGGCATGGGCTACGAACTAAGTCCCACTAACTATATGTGCTCTGACAGCTCCTGGGAATTCCCAGTGCAGTGTGTGCTACTGGTGATGCTGATTTGACAGCAGTATTGCTAATCCAGATTTAGAATTTTTATATTCAGTTGTTATTTTGGTGTGCTGCATTTTCCTTGGGAATGCAAACAAGAGAAGGAAATGGTGAATTTTTTAACAGTTTATATCTCAGCAAAAGCTGAATGGAATTTTATGGGGAAAAGAAAAAGGCATTTATGTAGTCTGAGGGCATTCCTGCTACCAAAATAAAGCTGCAAACAAGGGAGGTGAGAGCTTCTCAAAGAAAATGTCTCAAGAATAGTTTGTAATGGAAGCTATTAGGCAACCTAAATATAGAGGTTGTTACTAGAGCCTGCCTAAAAAGGGAATTTTCTGCCCCAGGGAAAATTTCAGAGTTTTGGGTGGGTGGGTGGGTGGAAGGTAAATATCTAAATTTTTCACTAGACACAAATTCTCACAAATTCTGTTTTGGGCGAACCAAAACAGATTTTTTTTGGCTTGCTAACTGCCCTCCTGGAAGTTTGTCAATTTTACTCTCTCCCTGCAGGCAGAAAGTGAAATTGAGCCTTCCAGGCAGACAGCTGGGGGGCTGTCATTTTGATTTTTTCCCAGCAGAAAACAGAAATTTTTGCATGGGAAAATTTCTAATTGTACAAAAGGGGATTTTTCATTTGGAAATCATCTTCAGCCAGCCCTAGTTGCTTCTAGCTTCTCTTCATAATGTTTTGGTTCTAATAAAAAATTCCACTTCCATAACTTTTGGGGTTTCCATTAATTTAAATACACTTCTACCCCGATATAACGCGACCCGATATAACACGAATTCGGATATAACGCGGTAAAGCAGTGCTCCAGGGGGTGGGGTGGAGGCTGCGCGCTCCGGCGGATCAAAGCAAGTTCGATATAACGCGGTTTCACCTATAACGCAGTAAGATTTTTTGGCTCCCGAGGACAGCGTTATATCGGGGTAGAGGTGTAGTTGTATAATAGGTATTTAGCATATGAAAATCTTTTCCAGACATTAACTCAGTGCATAGCTCAAGAGCTAGGTGATCAGAGCACTTTGGACACTTTTTTTCAGGTGATATCCACATGTTTTAAAGCCAATGAATCTGTACCAGGCTTGCTGGTCCAGTTGTATGAAATATATGTAGTGTATTAAGCAAACAATCATTTTTTTGTTCCCACTTCCGTATTTCTCGTCTTAACACTCTGAACCTTGGCTATAGCCAGGAGGCTGTGGAGCCTCAAGAAAGCAAACTGGTACTAATGCTCAAGAAGGGGCTTTTCCCTTTTAATACATAGAGAATACATGATGGTATGGTAAAGATTTTATCCATATTTATTTGGAATAGGGCCATTACATGCTAGTGGCTAGACATGAATTATGAAGTCATCCCAAAAGGGTACCGATAAAGCTGTTTATACCATGCCATAGGATGTTGTTCTGAAAAACCATTTTAGAACTGTTTCAGAGGTTATTTAAAATTGTATTGATCTTATTTTTAATCTTCCATCTGTGAAACCAGGTGTCTTAGTTAGCAGGCCTCTGCAGTTAGGATTCAGAGGATAGAAATAATTTTTAGAGGTTTCTAAAATTATAATCTAAAATAGCTTTTCTGTACACACTACTGTTCTGATTTTAAGGTCTCATATCTCACTATCTACTAGGATAGGCTAGAATCAAAAATTTTATATCACTGTTACAGGGAGAGGTGAGAATACTGGGCTTCTAGTGATATAAAGGCCCTGTTTTTAGCCCTCATGGACTTAATCCATGGATTCAGGCATGAAATCCAGGACTGATAATATTCAATCCTTGACCCATGAGATGTTTATCTTTTCTGAGGAGAAATTCCACGTTTGGGTTTTGTGTTACATTGCAGCTGTTTGAAAATGCTCAAAGATTTGGAATATTAACAGTCCTGGGGGCAACGGATTAGAGGGCAGAGTGCAGGTGAGGTTGTCAGTTGCATGAGGAATGCAATTAATTAATGGCTCTAGTTTATCCTGTGGTTCAACAGTTAATTATGTGGCTATTACTACTGTGTGTTTGTGTATGTGATTGCTACTGAGTCTGGGGCACCTTTAAGCCACAGTTCAGGAAAGCATCCTTATTTAGGAATGCACTTAAACACATGCTTCGGTGCTCTCCTGAAGTGGGACCTAAAGCAGGGCAAACACACTTGAACCATTAATACCAGGCTGCTGTATGTATAAACATTTCTACAACCATTCATCACTTGTGGAATATCCACTGACGTTTTTGAGTGAAACTATGTTGGGAACAAGCCCTTATTACTAGAAAAAACTATCAGAAATGTCCTTTGAAAAATATTTAATATTTTAACTTGCAGGAAATGCAGCGTGGGCAATGGCCACTTCTAAACCTGATATTCTGATTATTCTACTACAGAAGTTGATGGAAGAAGGAAACATAATGTACAAAGTAGGTAGATTCTTATATTCATTGCTAACTGTGAATGTTGTAAGTGTGCTATTACTCAAAGGTAGGTAATGATAGTTAAAACACCTGCTGCTTTGTCTTTAAGAAAGTACTGATAATAAGGTATATGCAACCCCCTTCCCTCATGTTGTGGGGTATGGGAACCAAGGAGCTTTGACAGAAAATATCCTTCCCCTGTAAGAGAGAAATTGATTGGGAACACTCAGATCTTGGAAAAATGGATAAAATAATTTGATCTTTACTATGCATCAAGTTGTTCATTGAAATATTGGTAATATTTAGTTATTCCTTAAAATGGCAGAAAGCTAATTTGAACATATCCTATTGAATTAGGTAGGAACAAAATACATAAAGCATATCCTTTTGTTGAGATACTTCTCTGCATGTCATTTGTTTAAATATGAATTGAGCAAACTTTAGCATGCCTGATAAATGCTTTTCTCTGGTGAGATATTGCTTCACAAGAAGTGGATTGGAAATGTCTTAAGTTGTGCGACATTCTTTCTGTATTTCATTTGTGTAACATAGCTTCCATGGGTATTACATGGGCATTATTCAAAGGCCATTTTAGCTCTGGGAATTGAAATCCAGTGGGTCACCCCTTGGAAGGGTTGCAAAGGTCTGCCCCTTCATCTTTATTGCTACTTCTGACCTGCATCTGCAAAAACCAGAAAAAAAATGTGAAAGAGAGGCTCCTTATGACCTAAATTAGTGTATTTCAAACCCATTTTATATTTATATCTTTTCAGGGGTTGTTATTTTAAAGGTTTCAGAGTAGCAGCCGTGTTAGTCTGTATCCGCAAAAAGAACAGGAGTACTTGTGGCCCCTTAGAGACTAACAAATTTATTTGAGCATAAGCTTTCGTGGGCTACATCCCACTTCTTCGGATGTTAGTCTCTAAGGTGCCACAAGTACTCCTGTTATTTTAAAGGTGTAACTGATCCTAGGGGAAGGGCTGATCTTGTGATTTTTAATTTTTGTATTTTTAAATTTTGTATTCGTTTTACTGAATTGTGTTGTGTTTTATGCACTATGGCCTAAGTCACTATATTAATGAACTCAGACTCAAAGCTTCATTGGTATACAGTGTTCAGGGCTAAGAGTTCTATCCCTGATGCCTTCATGAGGCTGTAGTAGAATATATTTAGGGCAGTTACATTAGTCTTCCCTGCTCCTTTAACTGCTTTCCTTTATAGCCTAAATTACCAAAAGTGATGGTTTTGGGGCACCCAACTTGAGGCATCTTAAAAGAGCTTGGTTTTCAGAAAGAATTGAGTGCAGTCTCTGAAAATCAGGTCCCTATCAAGTATCTCAAGTTGGGCGCCTAAAAATTGATGTACCCAGAATAACTAGTCACTTTTGAAAATGTAGGCCTATTTTTATAAAGAGACACATGATGAGAGAACTTATAAAACAAGTTTATTATTTAGGCTAACACAAATTACAAAGCAAATAAATTATTAAAACAAGAAATTAACTATAAAATATTTAAAAAAAAGAAAAATATTTCATTTTTATTAATTAAAACCTTTGCTAGCCCTTATCTAAATTCTGCTTCTGTAAGAAGCATTAACAACATCTTCTCATGGACATTTATCTAACCACAGAGATGTTCTCTGAATGTCTTTTGGATTCTTTTAGAATTTCCAATACTTTGAAATTTGTTGGTAGTCGCTGGAGAAGGTTAGCTTCAGTTTTCAATCTCTCTTAGGCAAGGCAAGATGTCCCCGCTTCCCTCCCCCCTGCAATTCCTACCCTCCACCCCCCCAGCAAATCACACAGCAGCAAGACACCTTCATTGTTTCACTTCCAGCTCCTAAATGAATTTGGGTGGTGTTGGAATCTACATTTGTATGTTGCTCTGGATATAGGCTGTCCTTCCTCTGAGTTTATCCTGAGATTTTATAGGTAGGCACCACCCCCAATAAAAGGTGTGGCTTAAAGGCATCATCTGGCCTGTAGAGTTTTGCTGTTTAGGCTTTTAAACCAATTGTTCAATTACCCTCTGTAAAACTGTTCCACATCAAATACCAGACCAAGAAGTTGTGTTATCAACAAGACCTTACATGTCTGAAGAACTCTGCTTTGGCACCGGTGTTACAAATTTAAAAGTAAATATTTGAATAACTATCCCTGTTTTTGAAAAAAAAAAATACTTATTTGTAAATACAAAATCTATAAAAATAGATTCCATTTGAAGAGCATCTGTTTAGCAAATGTCAAATAGGAATGATTAATATTGAGGAATTTACAAATCCAACTTCTAAAGCTCTTGTGTTCTAAACCTATAGAAAGGGAAGATGAAAGAAGCAGCTCAGCGATATCAGTATGCCTTAAGGAAGTTTCCTCGGGAAGGGTTTGGAGAAGAAATGAAAGCTTTCAATGAACTAAGAGTTTCCCTGTATTTAAACCTGTCACGGTGTCGCAGAAAAACAAATGTAAGTTCTTATTGTTGCTCTGTTGCTCATGTACTTGGAGTTCTGGAAACCTCAATGAAGCTCAAACCCCATAAATGTATAAAGGGCTAGTATGCTGTCCTTGCACCATGATGCTCTTGTGATTCTTGCTCTTCCTGCTGAGCTAAAGGAGGGGCAGGAAAAGCTACCACTGGGAGGATGTACAGAATACCCCTGTGGTACTAGCATGAAGTGAGGGGCAAGGGGAGAGGGGCAAACCATACAGGTGGGCAGATTACCTGTTACTCCAGAAGTGATTGCTACTGTCATGGGTCACTGCACATGTAAGTGGTGGGACCCCTTCCTTCCCAACCTCTAGTACTAGTAAACTCCTTATCCACTGTTATTTCAGCCATCATCTACTGATTTTGAGCCCTATGTTGCCACAACCAATGGGACTCCTCATGAAATAAAGTAGTACTCAGGCCTTGTCTACATGGGCGAAATTGACCAGCATAGCTATTCCAGAATAACTGTCCTGCTTTTATTCTGGAATAGCGTGTCAACACAGGGAGCTATAACAGAATAGTTATTCTGGAATAGGTATACTGGACAACTTCCCTGTGTAGATAAGCCTTAGGGGTGGCAGCATAAGGTCCATCCCGATCCCCCTTTTTTTTTTTTTTTTTAACCCTCCAACTTTACTTTTGCCAATTTAAATAGTACTGTCTGAAGTGGGTAGGCTATGGGAGCTCTCAAGATTGTTTCTGGTAGTGTCTGTAACTTACGTGCATGTAACATTTTAAAAATATTTAAATGTCACTGTATACATTGAAAATATAATTGCTATTAAATTAGGATTTTGGCATGGCAGAAGAGTTTGCTACCAAGGCACTTGATCTGAAACCCAAATCCTATGAAGCCTATTATGCTAGAGCAAGAGCCAAGAGAAACAGCAGGTACTGTCTGTGACTGTGTCTACACACATAGATCTTTGTTTCATAACATTTTTAAACAGCTAATTTACACGTACATTTAAGGTGCTTTAAGTTAGAGATACTTGCAAATTCTTTTTCTCCTTTTCTTCTTTTCTGTTAGTGTTTATTCATTTTGTTGGGAGTTAAGTGAATTTAATGCAAGTGAAAGGTGCCAGGTAGGCAGCATATTAAACAGTTGTTTCTGGAATTCCTGATGACACTTGTTTAAATAATGATGGTCAGAGTGAGTAAATGCCCAGTTTTGGTATCTACCTTTTTATAAATGACTGTAAATTAAGCTATATTCCCTTTTATCCTAGCCTTTTCCATAGGCCAAAAGCCGTCTTTGGGGTTTGGCTTGGTGTTGACAAGCCCATCACCTGGACTGAGCAAGCAGTAATCCATCAGCATTCCTTGCAGGGTACCAAAACTAGCTAACTGGATGGGTCGGCAATAAAACCCTAGAACTATTATAGGTGACACAATGCCAGAGGACAAGAAGCTGTTGAATGAGCAGCAGCAGTCCAAGATGTAAGCAAGAGTGGGGCAGGGAAGAGTAGTTGTCAGCTCTTGGTAGTACTCCTGAGGACATTCTGCACACAAAAAATGAAAAGATCTGTGCATGATATTTTAAAATTCTGCAAATGTTATTTGTCAAATAAATGTGGAAGTTCCAGCATGGCATTGGGGAACACAGGCCAGTGGCTGCACAGAGGTGGGAGATCACTGTGCAGTTCCCCCCGGTACACGGACTCGACGGTGAGGCTGCACCCAAGCCTGACACAACGCAAGGACTGGGCCTGCCCCAGAAACAACGCAGGGCCCTGCCCCTCCGTGCCAAGTGCACTAGGTGTGTGCAGGCAGGCTCAGCAAGGCAGGATCCAAGTGTGGAGGGGCTTAGTGTGGGGGTATCCGGGTGTGGGTTGAGAGGATTCTGTGAGGGGCAATCTGGGTGCGGGCAGCTCAGTGGGGGATCTGGGTGCGGGGGAGATCTGGATGCACAGGGGTTTGGGGGGTTCTGGGTGCAATGGTAATAGACTCTGCAGGGGGTCCAGGTGAAGGTGGTTAGGGCTCAGCGAGGGGGTCTGGGTGCAGGGGAGCCTAGAATTCGACAGGGGAGTCTGGGTGTTCAGGTGTCAGTGGGAGGTCCAGATGCTGGGGGAGTGGGGTTCAGTGGGGTGGGGATCCAGGTGTGGGTGGCTCGTTGAGGTACTTCAGGTGCAGAGGGAGTGGGGTTCTGAGTGTGGAGGGGTGAGGCTCAGTGGGATATGAGGTATGGGTATGGGGGAGGGTCTGGATCCATGGGGGTTGGGCAGATGGGGGAGCAGCTCCCTGTACAGTGATCCCTCCCCCTGCAGCTGAGGCGCAATGGGTGCAGGAAAAGCGGGGAGGAGGGAGTTTGCATAGCTTCCTACAGCTAGGGGTAGGTCTGACACAGCCCTGGATGCCGCACGGGGAAGAGGAAGTCCCGTCCTCCCCAGCCCAGCCGGGACTAGGAGCTGAGCCCAGCACAGTGTACGAGCCACCAGCTTGGTCTTCCGCAGTCCCACCCTCTGCCCCACAGTGATTTACCTCTCTGCCGGCTGCCCTAGGCACCTGAAACATACTGCTGGGGAGGGTCACGTGACCGCTGTTGTGTGGCTTCCCTTTGCTTCCCCATCAGAAAGTCATTTTTCTGCAGGGAAGCAAAGAAATCTGCAGGGGACATAAATTCTGCACATATGCAGTATTCCCCCAGGTGTATGGTGGGAACCTAACCCTCCAAAGAATCTGGTCCCAGCAAGAAGTAACTTTTCCCATCTTCTCCTGCAGCCAGAGAGGGGGGGTGCACTTATTCTGGGGTATGGAACATTACAAAGGAACTCAGTGTGCCAGTTACAGTGAAGCACCTTTTATGCTGAATTCCTTCTCCCCTCCTGCTGCTGTGTCCAGTGCTGCCAGCTAACTCACTGCTTTTGCCTTCTTAAGGGCTTCTGATCCTCCAATGGGATGGAGTGGGAATGATATGGGACTTCTTTGTCTCTTTTCTCCTCATTCCTAAGGTGCCCTTTGAGTGTTGAGGATTCCCTAATTTCCTACCACCACCACATTAAGTAGCAGATACTGTTAAAAGACAATAGATCAAAGGGCTGCCTTGATGGTTAATAGAGATGACAGCCAGTACACAATGGCGGAAGTTTAATTGCCCAAAGTTGTAATAATTTTTTTTCTTTTAGAGGGACAAGGTGGGTGAGGGGTTCTTTTGGAACAGTTTACTTTTATTTATTTTTTCCTTTACACAGACAGTTTCTTACAGCTCTTGCTGACCTACGTGAAGCCATAAAATTGTGCCCCAGTAATCAAGAAATCAAAAGGCTCCTAGCTAGAGTAGAAGAGGAGTGCAAACAGTTTCAGAGAACACAGCAACAAAAGCAGCAGTCTCCACAGCCAGCACAGCAGAATGACTCTGACAATGAGGAGGTTCTTGTCCAAGGAGTGAATGATCATTTCAATATTGAAGAAAGAAAAGAAGAATTTCCACACCATGATGACCCCCTTCCATCTTCACAGAGGCTGCAGCGTTCCCAGACAGCTTCTCCCTACAGCAGAACCCTTCAAGAAGGCCTTCAGCAGAAAGCCAGACCCATGTCCCCTCAGAAAAAAAATGGGAGTAAATATCTGAGAGAACCAGGGTTGATCATGCAACCTACAAAGCAAGCACAGATTGTGAAAACTAATCAGCATTTTAATTCCATTCAGCCTGGATCAAGAACTGGAGCTACACTGTGTAGTGCAAAGACACAGTCTCCTTTTCAGCATCTTCCCACAAATGCTATGCCTGTCCGACACCCTGGAAATCTAACCAATAAAAGTCAGCATTTAGATGGGCCAAACACTTTATCATCTGGAAGCATTCCCACAGATTTCAGCTCTGGATTGTACAATGAAAAGTTAGCATCCAACCAGTGTCCCCATTTACAGCATAGTGAGAGTGTCTCTTCTCACTCTTTCACAAGCAAGGCCAAAACCACTGATAGGCTTAATGTCCTTGCACCTTCAGTCATGGAGAAAGCAGCTCCAATTCAAGGAATTCAAATGAATTGCAGTGAAGCAAGGCAGCAAGCCTCTGTAACTAATGTCGTCTCTTCTGGCTCTCCATGTAGCAGCATGATCATTTCCAGCTCAACCAATAGTTTAACTTCAAGCAGCAGCTTTTCAGATAGCGTGAAAGGGTTAGGGCCAGATGTTCGAATCAAGGAAAATAAAGTTAGTCAAGTTCAGAGTGGTACGACTGAACACAGATCTCGGAATACACCATTTATGGGGATCATGGATAAGACAGCAAGGTTTCAGCAGCAGAGTAATCAAACCAATCGCACTTGGCATTGTCAGGCATCTGAAGGATTACTAACAGATGCTTCTGGTGGGGTTGTTCAATCTGTAAACTGTGAGCAATTCTCTGCCAGACAGACAGGTGGATACAGTAATCAGACTAAAACTTCCTCTCCTGCTATTGCCCCGGGAGAAAATACCCAAAATGGAATGCAGCCTAAAGAACTTGAAGAGCTCAAGTGCCAAATGCCTGCCCACTGTCAAGATACCAGGATGTCTAAAACAGTTCCTCATTTCTATCCAGATGCTATATCTGAACAGCAGTCTCATGTTAATAAGGAAGGTCATCTAAGTCCTGTCAGTTCTGCAAAACCAAAGCGATCTTTCATAGAGTCTAATGTATGAGTATGTCATTTTATATAATAATAAACTGATTGTAAAACTTAGCAAATAACAGCATATTGATTACTTATGTTAATCACTACTATAGGGCTGTTTCATCATAGAATATTGTTTCTGCATAACATATTGATTATTATCTGGCCACTTTTATAATTATGAGTAGGTTGTCCATGTTGGCCAGTATTATTCATAGAAATATGGGATACAACCACTTCCTTAAGAAGCTATACGTACCACCATGGAACAAGAATATTAACTGGAATGTCAAATTTAACTAGAAATGCATTTACATGGTTAGCTAAGATTGTGAATGCACCGAATTGGGACCTTGAAAGAGGAAAAATAATTTAATTTACTTTTCATTATATTCCATCCTTATTGTAAGACTTATAACATTTTCCTCTTATATAGGGCTTTAATCTTGGCTTTTGATTGTATTAAAAGTCATCACTTGCATAATAATTATAACTATGCCTCTTTTCTAGTACTTAAAATGCTTGATTCCAACAAAGTTATGAGGGTAAAATACATAGTATGTAACATCCAGATCTGTAAATGACTGTTTTCTTATCAAAAAGATATAGTATTATTTCATTAGTTTTCTAGAGGGATTTAATTGGGATGCATGATGTAAATTTAGGAACTTTATCACTTGTATATGAGTAAACTTTAAGCAGCTATGTTTTGACATGTAAATATGATATTTTTAATTACTACAAGAAACCAAGTAAAATCCAGTAAATTACAGCAACAGATTTGCATGCATTTTTTTAAAAAGCTTCAACCATACTGGTTATTGCACTGAATATTATTATATTATGGCATGTTAACAGTATACCAGTAACCGCACTTTATATATTTTACCTAAAATACCTTTGAGGTGCTACCTTAATACAAAATGATGTATTGTACATTCACAAAGAAGAGGTACAGGAATGAAATACTTTATAGAAACATTTTTATAGGAAGCCTGATGTATTATTTTGAGAATATAAAGATGAAAATTTGAGGAAAAGGGTAGGTGCACATTTGCTTTGTAGGATGTGGTTGAAAAATTTTTTCAGAGCTTGAGAGGAAAAAGGTTCTATATTTGCAAGAATGTTTTCAAAATGAATAGTTGTAATGACATTCCTGTGTGTAATAAAGGTTTGTGTTGTACAAGTTGGAATTTTCAACTTTTATTCCCATGTACAGTATGTATGTACATTGTAAAAACAACCTTACACATTTTTACAAATTCCTTAGGAGTTTGCATTATTACACCCTAGCTTATTTATTGTTTACTGTTTCTTTGATATTTGTACAAGTCTTGTTCTCTTCTTCAGTAGTTCTCTTTTTGCACTGCTACTGTATTTTTCCTTATGAAATAAAGATTATTAATATAGTGGGTTGAGAGGTGCACTCTTATTTTGTGTATTGTGTACTGGTATAAAACCACCGACAGATGCACACAAATTAAATCAATGATGTGTATGTAGTACAGTTATAGAAAAGGGTCTGTTAGTAACTGCATTATATGATTCTCCCCACCCCCTATTTTTCCTCTGATGAGGCCTGTATAGCTTCACCAGTATCTTCTGAGGGTAAACACTGATGACTGAGATCTGGAGAATATGCAGGATGATCTTTTGAAGGTAAAAGACTTGTCTTGATTGCCATCAGCTTCTCCAGTACAGTAGAACCTCAAAGATACGAACACCAGAGTTATGGACTGATGGTCAACCAGACGCCATGAGGATCTGGAAGTAAGCTATCAGGCAGCAGTGGAGATGACAAACCCCCAAACAAATACTGTACTGTACTATGCCCATGGCTGCCCAGAGGGGGGGGCAAGTGGGGCAATTTGCCCCAGGCCCCGGGCTCCGCATGGCTGAGGCTCTCTCCCCGGCCCGACCCCGCCTCCGCCCCTCTCCCAGAGCCTCAGCGCATCCAGGAGCGTCCCTGGCTCCGACGGGGCCTGAGCTCTTCCCCGCTCAGAGCTGCATGGTAAGGGGGCGGGGCTGCGAGCTCTGGGCCAAGCGGCTGGAGCTCAGGCCCCAGTGGAGTTCGCAGCCCCGCCCCCTTACCATGCGGCTCTGAGTGGGGAGGAGCTCAGGCCCCACCGGAGCCACGCTGCAGCGCTGTCCAGGGACGCTCCGAGTGAGGGGGGAGCCGGGGGTAAGGGGCTGGGGCCGGGGGGTTGTATAAGGGGCAGGGAGGGGGCAGAGGTTGGGGGGGCAGTCAGGGGACAGGGAACGGGGGGGGTTGGATCCTGGGCGTTCCGGGGGTCTGTCAGGGCTCGGCGGGGGGGTGGATAGGGGTTGGGGCAGTCGGGGACAGGGAGCAGGGGTGGGGTGGTTGGGGGGGGGTCTCGGGGACGGTGAGGGGACAAGGAGCAGGATGGGTTGGGTATTCTGAGGGGGGCGGGCAGTCGGGGGGCAGGAAGTGGGTGGGGGTCGGATAGGGGGCAGGGCCAGGCTGCTTGGGAGGCACAGCCTTCCCTACCATGAAGCTCATTCAGTAGTTTGAGGCTTGCAGAAGAGTCAAGCTATTAGCTCTTCCATTAGGGCTGCCGTCCCTTTCACTTCTCAAATGCCAAATTATAGTCTATATTTAATTTCAGTGCCATAGGGAGATTCATGTCAGGGGAGGGTAGCTTCATTTAAAATTAGCCACTGGTGGAGGGATCACATGAGAAGAGCAATATCCTACACCACCTACCTCCTTCCCAACCCTACCAAGGGAGACCCGCCTCCCCTGCATTCCCTGAGGCTTCAGAGGGGTTAATTCAGTGGTTCTCAAACTTTTATACTGGTGACCCCTTTCACATAGCAAACCTCTGAGTGTGACCCCCTCCTTATAAATTAAAAATACTTTTAAATATATTTAACACTATTATAAATGCTGGAGGCAAAGCAGAGTTTGAGGTGGAGGCTGGCAGCTCGCGACCCCCAGTAATAACCTCGTGACCCCCTGAGGGGTCCTGACCCCCAGTTTGAGAACCCCTGGGTTAATTTAATTTTAGCACCCTGTGTCCATTCATGTGCATGTGCTATTTTGAGCATTTCAGTTTTCACAACATAGGCTCATCCCAGATTCTGAAACAAGCTCAAATGCTGAGTTCGTGGAGTATGCACATAAGCTATACTAAAGACAAACCCACAGTAACCATCTCGTTTGTGAGGGACCCCATGGAGCCAGTCTCTAGGAAACAGATAAATGCATGGAGGTTAAGTCCATTAATGGCTATTAGCCAGGATGGGTAAGAAATGGTGTCCCTAGCCTCTGTGTGTCAGAGGGTGGATGGAGATGGATGGCAGGAGAGAGAGAGATCACTTGATCATTACCTGTTAGGTTCACTCCCTCTGGGGCACTTGGCATTGGCCATTGGCGGTAGACAGGATACTGGGCTGGATGGACCTTTGGTCAGACCCAGTACGGCCGTTCTTATGTGATAACCTAAATGAACCCAAAGTTATGGAGACAGATATGAGTCAAGGAAGCCAGCAGAGTATCAGAAATCTGGAAAAATCTCTGACTGGATGGGCTCAGGCGTTTGGTCACAAGCTGAGGTGGTTTAAAAGTTTTGGATTTTTTTTTAGCAGAATTTTTGTATTGTTTCTTTAAACAATCAAACACAGCAAGCAGCAAATATTTGGCCACACACTTCTGAAACCCCAAACCATGTTCAGGTTTTGGCAGACTAATTTCAGCTTTTCAATTAAAAAAAACCACAACAAATTTTGAAGGAAAGCAGACATTGTCCGTGATTTTTTTCTGCTTTTTAAAAACCCCTAGTTTTCAATCCAAAAAAAGTTTTGACGAAAAATATTTGTCCAACCCTTTTAATGAGCTTTAGTGCCTTTTAGCACTAGCTGATGCTGAGAACCAGTGATACCTTGTAAAGAAGTTTTCTCAAAACTGGGTTTGTGCCGAGATGAGGAAGGTTCATTTTTCCCAGGGCCGCCCGTGGGGGGGAGCAAGTGGGGCAATTTGCCCCGGGCCCCGCAGGGGCCCACACAAGAATATAGTATTGTATAGTATTGCAATTTTTTTTATGGAAGGGGCCCCCGAAATTGCTTTGCCCCAGGTCCCCTGAATCCTCTGGGCGGCCCTGACTGTGCCTGTATTGCATCTTAAAGGTAGGCACATCTGGGCTGCCTGTTGCCACCCCACCCCCATGCACACGGCAGCCATTTACTGGTAGGAGGTGGTGAATGCTGTTTTCCCTCTCCCTCCCCCCTAGCTGGGAGGGGGACAAGCTTTCAAACTCAGAGCCCTCGGAAAGAAACTTCCCAAGCTGCTACTGAAACCTGGCCTGGATTGGAAACTGCTGGAGCTGGAGCTCCTGCCTGCATACTGTGCTCTGGAGGAGCAGCTCAGTTTTAAAGGGCCTGCACCACGCGCCCACTGACACCGCAGTGCCCCAGGGTGCCTCACTCATCACCCTTGCAGCCAGGGGGCTAGAACCAGTTGCCTGTATCCACCCCCACTGCAGAGCTGTGAGCCCCCGCTTCAACTAACATTTCAGAGTGACGAACAACCTCAATTTTCCTGAAGTGTCCGTAACTATGAGGTTCTACTGCACCACATCTGTCTAGCCTGAAATCAGTCCTCAAACAGGAGGCCTAGAACTCTGACTTTATCCTCAGGTGATTAGCTGCAGTTGTGGAGCCAAGCATGCCTTCTTGGAGTCACTGCAGAAGCAAGTGAACTCGCTGCTCCATCAGAGAGATCAAAAGATGCTCTCAAGGCATGCTTAGAGTGTTCCTAGCTCTCCAACTAGATAGAGGAACTTCTCTTTATTTTCCAGAATATATTAGGCCCTGGAGGTTACTGTGGACAATGAGTAGGAGTATCTGGTTAAACCGCTAAAAATTTTATCTGCTCCAAGGACTTGTCTGCACAGAGAAATTATAATGATGTATAAGATCAGGGGTGAATTTAAAGTGCTGTAACTACATCTGTAAAAATCAGTGTGTGGACACTCCTATTTTGATATGAGTGTCTTTTTCCAGTTTGCCTTATGTTGTTTCAGAAGCAGTTTAAGCTAAACTGCAAAAGGCCAGTCTTAATCCAGAGTAAGGGTATGTCTACGCTACCCACGTTACAGCGCAGCTGCGGCTGTGCTGTGACATGGGCAGTGTAGACATGCTTTATTGCCGGGGGAGAGCTCTCCCGGCAATAAAATAATAAAAAAAAAAATCCACCACCCCTAATGAGCGGTGGTAGCTTTATCTCCGGGAGCTGATAAAGCGCTGTCTAACTGGCACTCTTCAGTGCTAAAACTTTTCTCGCTTGGGTGTTTTTTACACCCCTGAATGACGAAAGTTTTAGCGCTGAAAGTGGCAGTGTAGACACACCTTAAGAGCCTTCATATAGGGGAGTTATACCCACATAGTTTAAGTTTAAGCACTGTAGTTATACTGGTATAATTATCCTTGAAAAATCTCCTTTGTAGGCAAGCCCTAAATAAGAATAGATTTTTCAGTCCAAAGCGTCAAACTGCCTGGATTATTTATCTCCTAGAACAAAGGTTTGACTGAACTGAATTTACTTCTGTCAGCCAAAACCAGCGAGTGAGCCAGATGCCAGGTGCTGATAAAAATAAGTCAAAGCACCCTTTGAGACCTGATAAAAATGATAGCAGCCTTCAACAACCTGAAGGGAGGTTCCAAAGAGGATGGAGTTCGGCTGTTCTCAGTGGTGGCAGAACAAGGAGCAATGGTCTCAAGCACTGGAATGGGTTACCTAGGGAGGTGGGGGAATCTCCATCCTTAGAGGTTTTTAAGGCCCGGCTTGACAAAGCCCTGGGTGGGATGATTTAGTTGGTTTTGGTCCTGCTTTGAGCAGGTGGTTGGACTAGATGACCACCTGAGGTCTCTTCCAATCCTAATCTTCTATGATTCTATTAATCAGATTTACAAAAGCAGGGCCACTCAGACCTTCCTCAGCTGTCTCAGATCAACAACCATTGTTAAGGTGGGCTGCTGTTTCCTTTCCTTGACAAAGATACCAAAGAAATGTGTAATACTGCCATCATCCTGCTGCCAGATGCTAGGGGGTTCTGGGGTCGCTCAGAGGGGAAGAGGAGGCAATAATGCATTCTTATACAGAAGATAGACTTCCAATGTTCATCTTCTCTAGCTTTGTCAGGGTCAGGAAGCATTGCTGAACATGGGAAATTGGGTGACGAGGGTCTAGCCAATATTGCAGGAGCCGTTTTAGGAGACTTCCTATAAGGTTAAGGGTATCTTGTTCTTCATCGCTTGCTCTTGCTGAAGATGTAGTGGAAAAGCAGATGAGGGTTGGGAGTAATCCCTCAAAAACCCTAGGATGTGCAAAAATAACAAAGATTAAATCCTTAGGGAGCCCAGATGACTGTTCTTGGAGGTCTGTTGATAGGTCTGACTGAGACTATGCTGTGGAAGGAGGACTGAGCCCATTGATTAGGAGCCACCCTCTTCATTTGCAAAAAGGGAGCAGATGTGGGCTGACATACATTTGGCAGCACTGTTACACGAGCTGTGTGTGTCATTTTCCCAGAGCCCTTTTCTAGTGTCTTGCTCAACACTGCCTCCTGCATAAGGAGACTTCCTTCTTGGGAAGTATCTACATCCCATACAAGTTTTAGCAGAATAACATTTTAGGCAGTAGAAAGATGCAGCAACCCATCAGAAGGAAATGTATAGGGGCAAGAAATACATATGTTTGCCATGGGGTGGAGCAGAACTACCCTACTCTAACCAAACTAAGCAAAAGATTTTTATTGTAATAATACATCATCTCTCCATCACTAGAATTAACTATGTACTTAAAAAGGGGGGTGAACTCCTTAAAGGTTAACTGTTTTATAACATTTTAATAGATTACATGGTTACTATTTTTGACCCCTATTTACATCCCTAGTTTGAAAGGTTATGGGGTTGCACATTGAGGCATGTAACTCTCGTACAGGATGATTGTGGAGGGCATTTAAATAATTAATTGCAATGAAATTACACTCCTAATTTACACTAGAGGTCAGGGAGATTTTTTTGAATCAGGCTCACAGTTTATAATGCAGTTATTAAGGAAGGTGGCAGAGAAGCTTGTGAGGCAACCCTAACTTTGGTAGGCCCTGATATTTGAGCGCTGCATGTTGGTTGCTTTTTTGTGTCATTCACATATAGTAGAATAGCATTACTTCCATTCATGGGTTGAGATACTGCAGCTGAAAAATGGGTGGAATTTTTCAAAGGTACATTAAAAAAATAGGAAGAGGCAATGTGGGGCTAGACTGTGCCCCCCTAGAGCCAGAAACATCACATTACCAACCTTCCAATACAGAAATTAGGTCAACTCCCTCCCTGGGCCCCTTGTGTCCCAGGAGCCTGCAGAAAGTGCTCCCCGGTGAGTAACCAACTAGACAGTGCTGTGAGAGAAGGCTATGAGGCAGTGAACAGTTATGCTGGAGGGGGTGAGCGAGAGCCTAGTTGGAAGAGGACGGCACTTTCCTCAAGTACCAGAGCAGCAACAACTTTCCTTCCTCCCCTTTTTAAATATGATAACCAGCTGCTTATATGTGCCCTCAAGCAGCTGTGTACTAGGCTACGCCCAGGGCCGGCTCTAGGCACCAGCAAAACAAGCTGGTGCTTGGGGCGGCATGGCCGGCGCCAGAATGCCGCCCCTAAAAATGTGCCCCGGCCGCCCTAGCTCACCTCCGCTGCCGCTCGCGCGCCGCTACTCGCCCTCCCTCCCAGGCTCTCAAGCCTGGGAGGGAGGGGGAGCAGCGGCGCGCGAATCCGCTGTTTCGCGCACCGCGGCCGCTCGGGATCTCCCCCTCCCTCCCAGGCTTGAGAGCCTGGAAAGGAGGGGGAGAAGCGGCGCCCGCGCCGCGGCCACTCGGAGTCTCCCCCTCCCTCCCAGGCTCTCAAACCTGGGAGGGAGGGGGAGATCCCGAGCGGCCGCGGCGCGGGCGCCGCTTCTCCCCCTCCCTCCTAGGCTTGAAAGCCTGGGGGGAGGAGGCAGGGAAGGGGCGGAGTTGAGGCGGGCCGGGGGTGGGGTAATTAAAAACGGGGTGGGGGGGGGCGGCCAAAATTGTTTTTGCCTTGGGCCACAAAAATCCTAGAGCCGGCCCTGGCTATGCCTCTTGGTCAATGTGAGGGTAGAGCAGCAAAGACCTTGTCAGTGTGTAAAATTCCTGGTTTGGGAATCAGAGGAGCTGAGGTCAGTCTGGGACTTGAAGCCACAGCTGCAAGGGATTAATTGAATTGGTTCACAGGGAGAGGGTGACCATGCTCTACTGCAGCGGTTCACGATGTGGTTTTAGGGGGCCTGGGTGCCCCCTGTGGGTCTAAACGCCGGAGCCACAGTGCACTGTGGGACAGAAGCGTCGAGGACACCCCCAAGCCCTGTGGCGCCCCTGCAGGGGTAACGCCTCTTGACCCCCCCCCCCTTCCTTCCCGCGAGTTTTTATAGCGGGGGGGAGAGAAAAGGGTTGAGCGCGCCGCTCTACTGCAGCGCTCGAAGACTAGCTAATGCCATGCCCAGCGACGTGCCCGCCAACAAACACCTGCCCCTTGGCCCATGACTCCGGGTGGGGGGTGTCCGGGTGACACGCGCTGCGATAACCTGCCCAATGAACTAACTCTTCGGGCCAGGCACACCCGGGCTCCCTGCAGTAACAAGCCAGCGGCACCTCCCCGCCCCGGTGCGCGGCCTGCAGACAGCCCCCTTGCGGACTTTTGGCCCCCAACGTAAACTGCCCGTTTGTCGTTTTCTTTAAACCCCCCTCCCCTGCTCCCGGCCCGGTGTAGCACGTTAATACACGACCCTGGCGGGCGGGGCGCTCCAGGGCAGCGTCCCCGTCCCCCCCGGCCTCAGCCAGCAGCGCTCCCGTCTCACACGTGTGTGGGGGGAGGGGGGGGCTCTAGCTGCGCGGCAGCCGCAGGTGTGACGGGAGGCCCCCGCTGTGGGGCAACCCGTCCCGTAGGCGAGGCGGCGGCTCTGTCTTCCCCTCGCCCACCCCAAACTGCTGGTGCCTGGCTGCTGCTCGGCGCCCCACAGAAGCGGTGCCAGCGCCGAGCACCGCTCCTGATTCCCCACAGGCTGCCGGCAGCCCGTGCCCCGTAGCATGAGGGCTGCAGCGGCCGCCCAGTGCAGGTTTACCATAGGTTAGGGGTCCAAAAAGAGGCCGCGGGGGGCGGGGGATACTCACTGGCGCGGCGGGGCAGTGGCCACCCTGTCGCGGTAGCAGGGCGGCTGGCACAAGCCCAAGGCGCAACCTCAGCCGCCGGGACCGCGGGCTCCAGGGGCGGGACCTGGAGCGCAATCGGGGTCTTTCTGAGCAGCAGCTTGGTGCGCTGCAGCGCCCCCTCCCCCCGCATGGTCTAGTAATTGAAAACCCCGCCCGGACACAGCGCCGGCTTGTAGGCGCCCATTTTGTGTGACGGTGGTTGGGGCATACTGCGGGGAGTGAGGGAAGCAGCACTGCGGGGGCGGGCTGCTGTTTAACAAAAGTAGTTAACAAATTACAGGTTGCTGTAATAAACCATATACCCACTATTTCTGTTCAGTCCATGTTTTTTCACATCTAGCAAAGTTTTGAATTTAAGGTCCAGGCTCCTCTTTTCGAGTACACAGGTTTCCTTTGAGAATGAGGACTAAGAGATCAGTGATCACTTCAGGAAAAGTGTTTACCTACCCGTGATACGATGTTTTTGTTTTTTATCATATTTCTGTGTTAGTTATTTAGAAACATAGTGATCATCTCCAGTCACCCGCATAGTTGCTTTAGTACACTGCGTCGTGTTCTGATAGACCCATGGATCTTGAAAGGTGGGTTGTGGGAGGTGTTGATCATCATAGGGTACGTCTTCACTACCCGCCCTATCAGCAGGTAGCAATCGATTTATCCGGGATCAGTATATCGTGTCTCGTTAAGACACGATATATCAATCCCCGAACACGCTCACCATCGACTCCGGAACTCCACCAGAGCGAGCGGGGGTAGCGCAGTCGCCGGGGGGAGCCGCGGCCGTCGATCCCGCACCGTCTGGACCCCAGGTAGTTCGATCCAAGATACTTCAACTTCAGCTACGCTATTCGCATAGCTGAAGTTGCGTATCTTGAATCGATTCCCCCGCCCCCCCAGTGTAGACCAGCCCATAGCCATGGAGATGTGGCTACAGGTTTTGCATTTGTTGTTCTGACAGTGTCTGGTCCTGCTTTAAGTTAGGGTACGTCTACACTTACCTCCGGGTCCGACGGCAGGCAATCGATGTTCTGGGATCGATTTATCGCGACTTGTCTAGACGCGATAAATCGATCCCGGATCGATCCTGGAAGTGCTCGCCGTCGCCGCCAGTACTCCAGCTCGGCGAGAGGAGTACGCGGCATCGACGGGGGAGCCTGCCTGCAGCGTCTGGACCCGCGGTAAGTTCGGACTAAGGTACTTCGAATTCAGCTACGTTATTAACGTAGCTGAATTTGCGTACCTTAGTCCGAAGTGGGGGGGTAGCGTGGACCAGGCCTTAGTGTGTCTTTGAGAGCTTGCTTCAGATGATTATCTTGAAGAGATTGAGGGGGGTTATTTCAGGATGTGGTCCCCATCAAGTATGGGTTGTAATTGTTGCATGATACTCCAACTGGGTTCCAATGTGGAGTGGTAGGTGACAACTAGAGGCGTATGGTCAGAGAGAGTTTTATTTTTGTACTGAAGCAGATTCTCCCAGGGTATTTGGGTGGCCCATTCCATGATGTGATCTATTTCTCTGGTGGAATGTCCTTGTTTGGTGAAGGCAGTTTTGTGTGTGTGTTACAGTATAAGTTTTCTTTTCTGAGCATATTTTCTAGTATCTGACTGCCTGGCTGTAGATAATAGTTTTCTTGATATGGTTGGAGTGGTTACTGGATCTGTGAAGGTAGGTGTGGTGATCTATTGGTTTCTTGTATATAGTTGTCTGTAAGATTCCATTGTTGAAGCTGATTATGGAATCCAGGAAGTGGATGCTTGCATGGGAGTGTTCTAGAGCAGCAAGAGCATTTGTCTCTTATGGCTTTTTGCAGCACACAATATTAAAACACTGTGTGAGTGGTTAATAATTCAATCAGGATGCTTTTCCTATGTTATTAACCAATTAAGTTGTCAACTGGCACTAAGTTATTTATTTGCTGTGAGAATCACTATATATAGTACTATAGTAAATGAAACGAAGTCACACTATTATGGTTCTTATAGGTAACGTTGATTGCTAATTTGGTTCTTGAGCCACTGAGGTCTGAGTATCACTTTTCTAGGGAGAGTTTAAAGGATGGGGAGTGGTTGTTGAAGTTGTGTTTGAAATGTATCAATTAGGTTAGGTCATCTGTCCAGAGGATGAAAATATCATCCATGTATCTCAGGTATACCACTGGTTTCGTGGTACATTTGTCCAGAAATTCTTCTTCAAGGTGGCCTGTGAAGAGGTTGGTATATTAGGGAGCCATCCGGATACCCATAGCTATTCCCATGGTTTGGACAAAGTGTATGTTGTTGAATGTAAAATTTTTATGGGTGAGGATAAAATGAAGGATTTTGGTGATGTGTTTGGAGTGGATATCTGAGTGTTGTCCATTATCTTGTAAATATTTCAGGCAGACAGCGCCATTGTGAGGGAAATTGATGTATAGGGAGGTGACGTTTCTGGTGGCAAGGATAGTGTTAATGTTGCAGTTTTTGGAGGAGGTCAGTCATATCCTGAAGGAAGTTGGCTTTTTGTGTGGTGAGTGGTTTGAGGACAGTTTCTATGAGTCGCAATATTCCTTCAGTAAGAGCGCTGTGGCCAGATATGGGTCTTCCCTCGTATGTCAGGTGGTGGAGCAGTGGGAAACGGGGGGAGGCAGGAAAGGGGAGCAGTGGGGGCAGGGAAGTGTATATGTGAATGGGAGGGTTCAGAGCAGTGCCAGAGGAGCTCAGTATCTAGGAGCTCAGTATCTCAAAGCAGAAAGCCCTAAGGTGGGGAGAAGGCAGGCACCACCCCCAGTCCTCCAGGAGCATACATAGAACACAAAGTTTAAGGCCAGAAAGGATCACAAGATCATCTAGTTTGACCTGTTCATCAGTGGCCCCCAACACCACCCAGCCCCCATACACTAAACCCAGCAATGGAAATGAAACCAAAGTAAAGGAGACCCACAGGAGAGTAGACTATCATGTGCCATAGGCAGCAAATAAGAAGGATCAAGGTGCACCAGTGCTTGAGGCCCTGCAATGGCAGGGAAATTATTAAATGAGATATACCCAGATAATCCTGGCAAGTGATCCCCACCCACAAACTGCAGATGAAGGCAGCCCCCCCCAAGGTCCTGTCAATCTGACCTGGGGGAAAATTCCTCCCTGACCTCACATAGGATGATCAGCTACACACTGAGCATGTGAGCAAGAACCAAACAGCCAAGCACCTAAGAGAATGTTGGTGCAACCTCAGAGCCCTGGCCCTCCCTATATCTCATCACTAGCCATGTCATCCCTGATGCTCCAGGGGAAGAAGACAAAAACACCTGAGAATGCATAGGGGGATGGGGACAGGGAGGGAATCCTTTCCTGACCCCAGCAGGTGACCAGCTGAAACCCTGAAGCATGAATTTTAGGAACAGAAGACAAACTAGAAATGAAACACATGGCTGTTGAGCTGCGCCCCTTGTCCTATTACAAGCAACCACATCACACAATCCTACTCAAATTTGTCCAGCTCTTTTTTAAAACTAATTAAGTTGTCTGCCCTCACAACTTGTATTGGAAGGATGTTCCAGGACCTCACTCCTCTGATGGGTAGAAACAAATAGGGATGCACTCACTGAATGAGTCAAAAATAGTATGTAATCATGTAATTTAAGAGTATATCATTCACATATGCACAAAGGGGCTGAATAAAGATTTCACAGGCAGCCTTAATATTGGCAATTCCTAACTTTTGAGTGGTTGACTTTGCAACCTTAACATTCTTATTTTGTTTGCAGTAGTTAAATATATCAGATATTTTGAGACACACTCAAAAACAGACATTACAGTATCGCCACTTGTAACAGACAACTTTATTTTTTCAAGCTTACATATATCTAGGCTTGGAAGGATTAGATTTTTTTAAAATTAATAAATGTCTGTAAACATCAATTTCATCTACACACACAAATGAAAATATTTCCATTGATAATTGAAATTTACAGATAGGCAAACTAAGAAAAATGGTGCTTGAGAATGTATTAGATTTTGATTTAAGGATATTCACTTTGAATATTTTGGAGGGAGAGATAGCTCAGTGGTTTGAGCATTGGCCTGCTAAACCCAGGATTGTGAGTTCAATCCTTGAGGGGGCCATTTAGGAAACTGGGGCAAAAATCTGTCAAGGACAGTACTTGGTCCTGCTGTGAAGGCAGGGGACTGGACTCGATGACCTTTCAAGGTCCCTTCCAGCTCTATGCGATAGGTGACATGTGATGTTGACCATTTGTGTTTTAACAGTTATAAAGCTTTAACTTTTTGAATCTCAACATCAACTTTCATTAAATAATTATTGTCTAACCCACCAAAATTTAAATTGATAAAAATTGAAAAAAAAAGCTTAAAAATAAGCATCATTATCCAATGAAATTATAAAAGAATAAAAATCAAATTCTGCCAAGCCTACATATTTTCAATTAGCATTTGAACTTTCTTATACAAAAATATTGTAATTAAAGCTCAAATATTAAAAAGAAACTCTAATAGTTTATTAGACACCAAAATCTTTTATTTGGTTTAAAGTTCTGCATTTAAGGGACTCTATGTGAGTTACAGACTAAAGACATCATGGACAGAAGCTTACCTTTTTCCTTTCCAGTGTTTTAAGATTTCTGATAGTTATTTCCTGCCACTACCTACAATTTCATTGCAATTAATTTGACAAAACAATTGGTGTATTCAAGACTAAGTTGTTTCATTATATTTCTGCTGAGTCTCTAGCCAGCGATTGATGGCCATTTTCAGAGTCCTATTTGGTGTAAGTATAAGAGATTGGAGAGGGAGATTTGTCATGGGACTAGACCGTCTCTTTTTGCTGATCCAGTTTTCCATTGCCTCTTTTTCATAGGAATAGCCATCTAAAGAGAAAAATACAATTAAAATGTTAAAATTGCACTAACATAGGAACGTCCAACCAAGGCTCTTAATGTACTTTAGATACTAAAGATTAAGCTTCAACAATACCCCCTGTGATTCAGGGAAGCATTATTTCCAGATGGAAAAACTGGGACACAGAGGTTAAGGGACTTGCCAGATCACATGGGATGGGACTTGCTAGATCGTATGGGATCACATGGAAATCAAAAGATCATCTTTTTATTCACGACACTCCATGTTCTGTACAGAATGGATCTATGGTTCTATATTATCATCTGAGCCTTTATTTCTGCAGCAAAGGTGCAGTTTTTTCATGAAAATGAACAAGTATTCCAGTTTAGATTTTTAACTACAGTGAATAAAGTACACCACCAGCATAATTCTGTCATGTCCTACTGTACTGGTAGATCAACACCAAATATAACTGCAGCAGATTACTTTTAAAATGATGTCAACTGCAGTTAGACACTAAGTATTTTAACATTGTTTTCTATAATTAATTTAAGCCTATTTGAAGCTCGAGTGCAGTTATAAAAAAAATTCTTGCAAATTTCACAAAAGGCTACAGTTACGGCAAAGCCAGTTCACTGATGCCAGTATTAAAGCCCATGTGTATTAAATGAACCCGTCTTAAGAGAGAATCTCATGGTAGCCCCAATGTGACCAAAGGCTGCCCCAAAATAATTGAAGTGCTGCTGAATCTGTTTCTCATGAAATCAGAGGAAACACTTTAGACTTCAATGCCCAGTGTAGCATCCCATGTGATACAGAAAAACAGACAGGATTTAGGTCAGGTCTGCATTGGAAGGCCTTGCCGGGATAACTTTACTGGCATACTATATGGGCAAAGTACTCCTAGTGCAGATGCAGCTTATAATAACAAAACTGCGCTTTTGCTTACTCGAGTCACCTGTCTCTCCATACCCCCCCCCCCCGCATATGAAATAAGTTATACTGGCAAAAGCACAGTCTACAGTAGAGGCTTTTGTTGGCACAGCTATGTCAGTCACAAATCACACCCCTGACTGATTTTTCAAAATAGAAAAATTTCTAGCATAGACCTGGATTAGTTGTGATGAATATAAACAGAACTCTTTCTTGAGGCTACAGGACACTGACATCTTGAACTAAGGCCTAGTCTACATGTAAAAGTTTTACCGACATAGTTAGACTGATTGGGATGTGATTTTTTACTGACATGGCTATGCTGGTAAAAGCCCTAGCATATACATAGTTATATCAGTATAACTGCTTATACTGGTATAGCTTATGCCATTTGGAGAGAACCACTATAAGCTATATCAGTAAAAGCATTTTTATATTGATATTACTGCATCTATGCGAGACAGTTTTTCTAGTATATCTATACCAGCATAATTTTATCAACAGAACCCTCCTATTGTAGACAAGGTCTAACTAAATACAGTCTAATATAAGCATACAAATTCTTCCTAAATCCTTCGCATGGACTAAGTAACTGCAACTGCATTATTCATAAATTCACATATTACACCCATCAAGTACAGTACATCATCTGTGGAGGGGAGACTCTGTTCTCTGTGTATTGCTTTACATTTTTACACTAAAACACCAAATAGAAATTAAATATAATAATCATTATGTGTGAAATCCTGGCCCACTGAAGTCAATGGCAAAACTCCCACTCACTTCAATGGGGCCAAGATTTCACCCTACACTTTTATGTCACCTCTGTCTAGGGATTACCACCAGACAAATCAATATTTAGCTACCAGTGACCATTTATGCATCAAAAAATTGCTTTTATTAAGTATCTGTATTCCAAGTATTTTACAAAAACGTGTTTGTAAAATGCTTTCTAAACAATGACACATTTTAGTAGCAAGTAAATTTGATTTAATCTTTTACTGGATTCCCTTCAACCTGTCAAATAAATGTTCTCAGCCTCCTTTATGAGAGGCTGTCTTACTTAAAAGACCACATTTTATCTGTCCTTCGATTAGTGATTTAATCAGGTTTTACTATACACAAGGCATCCCCTATAGAAATAGCATATTCTCCTTATCCGTCCTGGATAGCTAAACTCCCAACATGTAAATAGTTATAGAAAAACTAGAAATTGCTCCCAGCAGGGATGCAACAAAATGTAGTTAGCCATCCAAGATAAAAAGCTTCTCTTAATGGCCGTTTTTAAATTTTAATCTTGACTTTCCTTCCTTCTCCCACATAATAGGAACTACAAAAGCAGAGCCCATCATAATCTTCCCATGGGTAGCAAAGCGACTGCTAAGCATTGTTATCACTGACTATTACTGGTCTGAATTCACTTTCTCTGTGATTGAGCTACAGTTAAACCATCAATCATTTTGCTTGCTAGCAAAACTAGTACTATTGTTTTTAAACTTTTCACCTAGTCTAAAATACTATGTAGAATTAATACATACATGAAATCTCAATGTGAGCAACTCTCTGAAATAAAATGTTACGTGAAACCAAGTTCAGATAGCATTAATTTTATTCTTAGTATTTCTCTCGAGAATTTGTTTAAAATGAGCAATCAGCTTTCCATGGATTTAAAAATATTATAATAAAACAAAGTGATTCTGTGGAAGAATTAACATTATTGTCTATTGGTGAACAAATATGTCCCCTTGAGCATTTGATAAGTGAAGAAAGCAGGGATTCTCAGCAGATCTATTCTGTCACTAATTACATTTCAATACAGGCTTTAAAATTGTTTTGCAAAGTTCATCACAAAGCTGTCAAAGGAATCATCAGAGCTGCTAGGCAAAGTCCCCTGTGCCCATAGCCTTTCACGTATAAATAAGAAGCACTGAAACAGTGACGTGACTAGCTAGTAAATTGCAACTGACAATCTGCATTTTAACAACACTGCTCACTCAGCTCCTTTTAAAAATTCATGTATGCATTGACGGTTTACTGCAAATGCAGTTGCTTAGCTATGTTTAAGTCAAACACATTTTCCCCAAAAGTAAACACTGACAATAAAACATTTTAGAGAAAATATAAGGCATGATATTGAGCCTCAATAAGCATTTGCAATTAATTTTGTTTACAATCTACCTCTAAGTTAGAAATGCAGCAAAATATTTGTATTTAGCATACTCTAGGTCAGGGGTCGGCAATGTTTGGCACGCGGCTCGCCAGGGTAAGCACCCTGGCGGGCCGGGCCAGTTTATTTACGGGCTGACGCGGCAGGTTCGGCCGATCGCGGCCCCCACTGGCCGCGGTTCGCCGTCCCAGGCCAATGGGGGCGGCGGGAAGCCGCGGCCAGCACATCCCTCGCCCGCGCCGCTTCCCGCAGCCCCCATTGGCCCGGGACGGCGAACCGCGGCCAGTGGGGGCTGCGATCGGCTGAACCTGCCGCGTCAGCAGGTAAATAAACTGGCCCGGCCCGCCAGGGTGCTTACCCTGGCGAGCCGTGTGCCAAACGTTGCCGACCCCTGCTCTAGGTTATTGATTCTGAGGTCAGAGAGAGAAAGTATAAAGGGGTTCTGAAATATTAATCACACATCAACTGTAACAGAATTGATGCATCCCACAAAATATAATTATTTCAGTGCATCAGCTACAAGTGAACTTCTGACTAAACTAAAGCAGAATAGGAAGTCAGAGCCGTGCTTTACCAGATTGCACAAAAGGGGTATCATCATTTTTAAAACCCACCATTTTATTGTAACAAGATAGATTTTGTGAAATACATATATCAGATTTAATAATATTTTAAAATCTCTTAAATTAACATTGTCAATTTAGCTTAGTCCAAAACTTAATTTATCTTAATAAATATTAACATTATTTTTATTTATTAACACACTTTTCTTAATTTAAACATTCCTCCAGCACAGGAAATACAAACAGAACAGCACTAAAAGACATCACAAAAACTAGAACCTGAAAAATGACTATAAACAGATCAGGCTTGTTTCATTTTCAATCTCAGTGAAATGCAGAGTAACAACTAGCATAAATTATACTAATTTTTGAAAGTTCCCCCCCATTTTTAACAATATAAAGCAAGTGTGGGGTAAAATTTTCAATAGGCTCCTAAATTACTTAGGTGCTGGCAGATTTTTCAAGGGATTTAGGTGCCTAAGGATGCAGATAGGGATTTTCAGATTGCCTAGAAATCAGTAGGAGTTAGGTACCTAAATACCTTTCAAAAGCTAGTCCAAAGTGCGTAAGTCACTTTTGAAAATGGAAATTAGACTCCTAAGTAACTTAAACACCCCGACTCCCTTTGTGTAGGGAAATACTATGGTGATGTGGCACCCTATGAGTGCCACTCTCTCCTTGTTCCTCAGTGCCTTGGGAGTAGCAAGGGCATCTCTACACTTCAACCATCAGCAGCTGTCTTACCAGCAGCTTACAGAATATAAATCAGCCTTCAAGAAGTTCTACATTATGCTGGGGACTGGACCAGCACCCCAGAATCAGCGAGAGCACAGGAGACTTTCACATATTTCAAGGCCAGAAGTGCCCACTATGCTTATGTAGTCTGACCTCCTATTTAATGCAGGCCATAGAACTTCTGCAAAATAATTCCTATAGCATATCTTATAGAGAAAACATCCAATCTTGATTTAAAAATTGTCAGTGATGGAGAATCCACCATGACCCTTGGTAAACTGTTCCAATGTCTAGTTAACCTAATTGTTAAAAAAAAAAGTCTTATTTCCAGTCTGATTTTGTCTAGCCTCAACATCCAGCCACTGGGTTGTATTGTACCTTTGTCGGCTATACTAAAGAGCTCATTTTCAAATATTTTCCCCCATGTAGGTACTTATAGACAGTGATCGAGCCCCCCCTTTAAAGTCACCTGCATACCCATCAATCTTGTGATGCATGAGGTGCACAAAAGTTGGATTGGGCTTTATATATAAAATTTACAAATAAAAACTAAGATTGAAGAACCAAGCACTCAAAAGTTAGGAAATGCCAGAATTGAGATTGCCCCTGTAACCTAAACTCGGCCCCCTTGTGCATATGCATTATAATACAGCCTTTAATTCCATGATCACATATTATTTTTCCACAGGACCCCTGCCTCATTTAGTGCATAGGATGGAGAGTGCTCACTTAATGAGCAGCTATCTATTTATTTTTTTTAATCTTCATTGTTCCATGTGTAACCCTAGGTCTTATTTACTGCCCACTAATCAAGTCCTGTTGTGGAGACAAAATTAATTTCCTCATGGACTTTTTTCTGGCATTCACCATTGCAATATCTGAGTGCCTCACAAATAATAAATTAATTTATTTTCACAACACCCTCTAAGATGAGGGGGTGTTATCCATTTTATATGTGAGGATTGAGGCAGAGAGAGATTAAGGTCAAAATAATCCACTAATTTTGGGTCCCTAATCTGAGATGCCTAGGATCTGATTTTTCAGAATGCTTAGCATTATACAGCACTTTATACAGTCAAAGCACAGTTTCCGTTGACTTCAGTTGCAGCTATAAGTGCTCAATGCTTCTGCAAATCAGAACCAGGGTCTCAAGTCAGGCACACAGGAAATGAGGAGCACACAAATCAGTGAAAAGTTTGGTTTAAGTGATTTGCCTAGGAACTCTGTGTCAAAGATAGGGATAGAACCAATTCCCCAGGGCAGGATTCAACTGTTTTAACAATGATGCTATCCTTTCTCTTCCTGTAGTCCCCTGTCTTATTCACTACACACCTTCCAACTTCTGCAACAAATGAAGAAGTGGTGCTACAGATAAGAATTATCTTCAGCACACAGTCCTGACTCATCCCCACAGCAGGTCTATCCTGTGCACTGTATGAGACAGGAGTCCTATGGAAAAAACAGCATGTGATCTTGGAAATAAAAGACTATCATTATGGCTGAGTTACAGATGCATAAGGTAGCTGAGTTACAGTTGCAAAGGCAACAGATGTATGAACTCTTCCCCATTTGGGTACTTAGGGCCTAATCCCATAAACGTTTACTAGCAGATGCAGCACATCTGATAAATCCAGGATCTCCTTGAATTGCAGTGGGATTTGGGGTTCTAGTTCCATCCAAGCTTTTTAGGTGACATAAAACATTTCATATATCATCTCTATTTTTACTGATAGACATACAATGCCAGGTTTTTAAAGGGGTTTACTCTTGTATGTGCACATTTCCTACATTTGTGCAAAACAACTGCGTAATTAGTCTTATAATTACACAGTTTGCATAGGCACAAAATAGATGCCCTTTACAAAATTTTATGTATCTCAATATCAGAAGCATGATTTCACAAGCCAAATATTCAAAAGAGCAGAAACAAATTTAATTTTTACCTTGATGGAATTTGAATACACTTAAGGATACCAGGAATTCAGAATGCATGTACTTAGCATTCTTTAAGATATACACCTCTACCCCAATATAACACGACCCGATATAACACAAATTCGGATATAACGTGGTAAAGCAGCGCTCCGGGGGGACGGGGCTGCGCACTCCAGTGGATCAAAGTAAGTTCGACGTAACATGGTTTCACCTATAACGTAAGATTTTTTGGCTTCCGAGGACAGCGTTATATCGAGGTAGAGGTGTATATTGATTAATAGTTCCCCAGTATTCATCTTTACACCTGAACAATTTAATTTAATAAACTTGAAGTAGCTCATAGACATACCTGCTGCAATGACAGGCTCCTTCATAAGCTCCCTAGTTATAGGACATAAGAATTCATCAGGAATACCAAGAGAAACAGAATCCACATTGCTCCTCAGCTCCTCAATCTTCCGGAAGACTTTACTGCGTAAACCTAGAGATTCTGAAAAGGGATGGTAGATTAGAATCCTTGGAACATATTTCAAGAACATTAACCTCTGAAACACAAATACATTATCAGGCAGAGAGATTGCTTCTGGTGCAAACTGGAAGACATTTCAGGAGCTCTGTAAATACATCGTTTCTAACTTTTTCCTCATGGTTGACAGAGACCAATTAACAGGTTTTTTAAGGCAAAAAAGGCTATCTACACTATATACCAAGTAGTGTTCAAAAATACATTGAACAAAACTTGTTTCCCAGAGTATTTTAAAACATCACCTACTTTCCTAATCTAGACAGAGTATCGGGTTAACCTTGATCAACTGACGGCTGATGTTAAACATGACAGTCCAAAGTGCTACATCATGTTTAACATAGCATGAGTTAACACGTTTAACATGATTCTAGTGTAGACAAGCCCATGGCTGAAGTCACGCACTGGACTGCATTACGGCTATGTCTACACTGCAGCTGGGAGCACTGCCAGGGTAGACAGACTTGCACTAGCTCGGTTTGAGCTAGTGCACTAAAAACAGCAGTGTGGACATTGTGGCTCAGAAAGCAACTCAGGTTCTCAAACCCAGCGAACCCTTTGGATCTGAGCTATCCTGTATATTCACTGGAGCTGCAAGATCCACAGTGCTATTTTTAGTGAACTAGCTTGAGCTGAGGCTAGTGCAAGTCTGTCTACTTGGGCTGGGAAGTTTGCTCCCAGATGCAGTGTAGACATACCCTTTGACGAATTAGGTGAGCCTGGATAGGGTTAATCCCATCCCCCTTTATGCAGCTGCTTTGCAACAGGAAGGAACCTCTGACAGTTTGACGGGAGCTGGCTCTTTGCTAGTCCCTGTCAGAATAAAGGAGTGCTTGCCTCTTATGATTCCCTTAATGACCATCTGCGTGATTACTGTTGGAGGAGTCCTTTAAACTAGACCCTCAACTGTTTCTATGGAGTTTAATACATACATATAATTAACAGATTTGCTATAATAGCCTCGTTTTCAGGTTGTTTCATCTTTTCTGACAGAAAGGCAAATTCACAGACATCTGCAACGGCACCAAAACGGGATATCCCCCAAATCAGAACAAGACAAATTAATTAAATACTCTAGGTTTAAGTACTGTTGCATAAATACAGCATTTTCTTCTCAGGATTTCACATACTGTCATTTCCAAAATCCACTTTATTCCCATTCAGGCCTTTATAAAGCCTTTTTCTCCTTTAATCATTTCCTCTCAGGAAACAGAGAGTGGCCACTTTGACTCCTGCCATGTGTGATTTGCCGCTGTGGCGTCTGCGAGGTGAAGCAGTATGACCAACCTTGCTCCTCCTGGTCTAAGATGATATCTGTTACTGTCAAAACCAGGGCTGTGAATTAATTGCAGTTAACTCACGCAATTAACTTCAAAAAATTAATCGTGATTAAAAAAATTAATACCAATTAAAATTTGTTATAAAATTTTGGCTGTTTTTCTACATTTTCAAATATATTGATTTCAATTACAACACCGAATACAAAGTGTACACTGCTCACTTTATATTATTTTTGATTACAAGTATTTGCATTGTAAAAATGATAAACAAAAGAAACCGTATTTTTCAATTCACCTCATACAGGTACTGTAGTGCAATCTCTTTATCATGAAAGTGCAACTTACAAATGTAGATTTTGTTTTTAACACATAACTGCATTCAAAAATAAAACAAGGCAAAACTTTAGAGCCTACAAGTCCACTCAGTTCTACTTCTCATTCAGCCAATCGCTAAGGCAAACAAGTTTGTTTACCTTTACAGGAGATAGTGCTGCCCACTTCTTATTTAAAATGTCACCAGAAAGTGAGAACAGGAGTTTGCATGGGACTTTTGTAGCCGGCACTGCAAGGTATTTACGTGCCAGATATGCTAAACATTCGTATGTCCCATCATGCTTTGGCCACCATTCCAGAGGACATGCTTCCATGCTGATGACACTCGTTAAAAAAAATATGCGTTAATTAAATTTGTGACTGAACTCCTTGGGGGAGAATTTTATGTCTCCAGCTCTATTTTACCCGCATTCTGTCATATATTTCATGTTATGGTAATCTCGGATGATGACTCAGCACATGTTCATTTTAAGAACACTTTCACAGCAGATCTGACAAAACGCAAAGAAGGTACCAATGTGAGGTTTCTAAAGATAGCTACAGCACTCAACCCAAGATTTAAGAATCTGAAGTGCCTTCCAAAATCTGAGAGGGATGAGGTGTGGAGCTTGCTTTCAGAAGTCTTAAAAGAGCAACACTCAGATGCGGAAACTACAGAACCCGAACTAAGAAAAAAGAAAATCAACCTTCTGCTGGTGGCATCTGACTCAGATAATGAAAATGAACATGCGTCGGTCCGCACTGCTTTGGATGGTTATTGAGCAGAACCCATCATCAGCATGAACGCATGTCCTCTGGAATGGTGACTGAAGCATGAAGGGACATATGAATCTTTAGCGCATCTGGCATGTAAATATCTTGCGACACCGGCTACAATAGTGCCATGCGAACACCTGTTCTCACTTTCAGGTGACACTGTGAACAAGAAGTGGGCAGCATTATCTCCTGCAAATGTAAACAAATTTGTTTGTCTGACCAATTGGCTGAACAAGAAATAGGACTGAGTGGACTTGTAAAACTTTACAGCCTACATTGTTCTATTTTTGAATGCAGTTTTTTTTATTTTTTACATAATTTTACATTTGTAAGTTCAACTTTCATGATAAAGAGATTGCACTACAGTATTTGTATAAGGTGAATTGAAAAATGCTATTTCTTTTATTTTTTACAGTGCAAATATTTGTAATAAAAAATAAATATAAAGTGAGCACTGTACACTTTGTATTGTGTTGTAATTGACATCAATATATTTGAAAATGTAGAAAAACATCCAAAAATATTTAAATAAATGGTATTCTATTATTGTTTAACAGTGCGATTAATCGCGCGATTAATTTTTTTAAATTACTTGACAGCGTTAGTCACAACTTTTTCAGTCTCAGTTTCCACAGCTGTGCTCTCAGTTTCTGGGGTTGGCCATGATGATATTCTGTCTCCCTTAGATGATCTCTATGGATAACATTGGTCTTTGTCCTGGGATACAACTAAATTCTATATTCCACATCATTTATTTGCGTAAGAATTGTATGGGACCCATCCCAAGGTTTATTCAGCTTAGGACAAGAGAAGGAGGCCTCTCCCATGTGATCTTACATCATAAAGGGTAAAATTTTCAAAAGCACTTAATGTGACTTAGGTGCCTAAATCTCATTTTCAAAACAGACAGACACTTACGGACTGATTTTCATGTCTGGGGGTTAGGCGCTTTAGAAAATCTTATTAGGCACCTATATACCTGGGAAACCCTTAGCTGAAGTCATCTGCCCTGAAGCGCATGTGATAAGTTAGGTGGACTTAGTCATTAGCTTTCCTTTTGTCCAGCAGCTCTTCAACACAAAAGAACCACAGACAGTGCCACCTCTTCTGCTGGCCTCTCCTTGGACAAAAAAGAGAGCTTAATCCCTTTAATAACCATGCAGGTAGAGTCACTGTATGGGGTTCTTAAAACTAGCCCCCTCCCCCCCATGGTTAACTCTTTTTTATAGAGATTCATATTGAGTATGTATACAGCGATTCATATGATGTATTTCATTAACACCTAAGATTTTCTATTAGTAGTAGTAGTACTATTGTAAAGCCTAGGAGCCCCAGTCATTTATTAGGACCCATTGTGCTAGGTACTGTACAAACAGAACAAAAAGACAATCCCTGCTCTGAAGAGCTTACAATCTAAATATAAGACAAGAGACAACGGATGGATATAGTCTGTCAGGGAAGTACAAGGAAACAATGAGAATACTGGCCAGCATGACAGGCAATGGTTTCAGCACAGCAGCGGCCTAAGCATTGTTTTGACAGAGGATATTGAGTACATTTTGCTGATATTTATGGAGAGCTTCTCCCAAGCGCGAGGGGCAGCAGGGAAGAAAGCACAAAGGAACCTATTTGAACATTTTACAAATGGGCGATGGCATCCTGGGCCAGTTTGAGATGGGAGTCAACCTATACTACGGAATGCTAAACAACAGGAACCAAGCATTACTTATAAAAGAGATAATACAGGAAAGTAGAAACAATTGTATTTATTTTCATGTTTGGCTGAGAGTCAGTTTATTCTCCTTCTGATTTACAAGGAAAGAAAACTAATATAGTGATCCGGGTCTTTGCAAACTAGCACAGAACTGCAGTATTGTTGTTACACTACATAAAGTACTACATTAAAATTGCATACACTTAGTCCCACTACCAGAACAAAACAGGCTTCATGTAGAAATCTTAGTGAATGAACCAAGAGTATCAAATATATATTTGATTTAAACCAAAGAAAAGTAGTACCCACAAGGAAAATAATTCTGACCGTATACATGCAGCCTCCTTCCACAGACGAAACACCACTTTATATGAAAAAATAAAGCACAATTCAGACAATTAACTCTTTTTTCATAAATGTATGATCAAAATGTATATTCATTTAGTCATAGTTGTCCTTTTCTAGTGAAGCACAGTTACAAACTTTGACACATAATTAGTGCCTGCAATTGGGATTTCTAAATTACATGAATACATTACTGCAAATTCTCTGCCTGGTTCATATACTGCTTGCTCTACTAAGACGGAAAGTAGAACAGCTCACTGGATGCAACTGCAAAATCTAACCCTCCCCACAAAAATATCTCTCCCCCACCCCCATAAATAACTGCTATCCACCACTATGAAAAAGGGAGGGCCTTAGACTTTTGGGAACGGTTGATTAAAATTTTTTTCAGGGATCCCTAGATTTAATTGACTCCTTTTATATAAAGATGGTATGTGGGAATTTTAAGTCATCACCAGCCTCCTGCTGCAGAAGTGGAGCCCATCTGTTTGAGTCTGGGTCCACGCATAACTGCCAAACAGTGGGATGTTTTTCAAGGGACAGTTCTCTAACAATGCTGGAGACTTAAGGGGACGACTAGCCTCCAGACGCAAGACTACAGTGTGTGTATTCTGGGAATTTTTAGAGCAATACAATAGTGCATTACAAACATTAACTGATTAACGTAAGAACATAAGAATGGCCATACTGGGTCAGACCAAAGGTCCATTTAGCCCAGTAGCCTGGGGTACCTGACAGTGGCCAATGCCAGGTACCCCAGAGGGAATGAACAGAACAGGTAATCATCAAGTGAGCCATCCCTGTCACATCATATATTACCCTATGAGCAATCCCCATTGAGAACTATTGTTCCCAATTTAGAAAGGATATACTGGGGCTGTGAATCAATCAGTAGCTCTGGTGTTTGTTGAGATAGCAGCCATTCAATTCCAACCTAACTGTAAAGAAAAAATGCAAGATGGTAATCAGAATTACTTGATTTTACAGTCCTATAACCCATCAGGTTATAACCTTATGGCCTGTCAGTGCTGGAAATGAATCCTAGATGCCAGGAGACTCCCAATTTAGCAATAGCATAAAGCTTTCCTTTTTTTGCCTGTTGGTTTGAAGCTGGTATTGAATCTGTCACTGGGTTTCCAGCAATGGGAGAGTACTGAATATAGCAAATGATAGTTCTTAGCCTGATATAATTTTCAATCTTTGTTACTGGAGTAAAGGTTTCCTATGCAAACTGTTCAGTCTAACTACTGTACTTTATCTGTAGACTGTCATGCAAAACTATCATGATCTGCCAACATGCTTTTAACACACCAGTGCTTCCTGCTTTACTGTACAATTAATCAACTGTCTCAGACAATGTATGCTAGAGGATTCAAACTCAGTCACACTGTTGTGGGAGTCATTTTAATCAGAAATGACAGCAGATGCCAGAGAGTAAGAAAAATTAGAAGCAAAATTGCCCCACATTTCTTTAATAAGGTTTATATGACATGTAACACAAGGATGGAAATATGATAATAAATTCCTGCTTATTCTTAGAGGGTCTTTTGCATGTTAATATTGCAATAAGCCTGAAGGTGAATTGGGAATCGACTGAGAAAAAACAACAACAAAGGAAAGCAAAGCAAAACATCGTAATTTTTTTTTTTTTTTTTTTTACTTCCATACCTGTAAATCAGATTTTTTTATAACCATCTTTGCCCAATCTAGAACACACTGACAGGTTTTCCTAAATTCCTGTCAAGCAGGATGATGTCATCCCAGTTGCCTCCTCAAAAGCCCTCTCCTACTTAAGCTCCAATCAAAACTTATTGAGCTACCCACATTCAAGGAGGCACTAAAATCTAATCTACAGAGCCTGATAAACGTATGACGGAGACAGAAGGATGATTATTATGGAGATGATTTTGCCACAGTAAAATTAAGCAAAATTCACAGAACAGGCGGGAAAATGTACAAAATGAGGGTCTGGTCATGGCCAGGCTGATACCGAAGCCTGAGTCCCGCCCATCCCGGGGCTCAAGCTGAAGAAGTCAGAGAGAGCTGTTAAAGTCTCTGTAACCAAATTTTATCCTAAATTATCCTTAGGTCATTAAATCACTACGCCTCCAGCTGAGTGAATTCCAAAAGACTTAGTTGCTATAGACACTTCATTTACAATGTAAACTTCCTTCATTTTATTTATGAATCAAAAACTACATTAAAAGAACATTAAGGTTGCAAAGTCGAGCACTCAAAAATTAGAAAATGCCAGAATTAAGTTTGACTGTGCAACCGTCATTTGGTCTCCTTATGTATTTGCATTACATTAGTCTATGATTATATTGTCACAAACTATTTCTTTCCATAGGACACATGTTTTTTGATGTAATTTTCCTAGTTTTAAAAAAAAAAAGTAAACTGAAAAAACAAATTCCATCATGTGACGACATACTCCCATGAACCATAGTGGAATAACTGATAGCAGTAGTAGGCTGTCTTTGTCTAAATGGACCAGCAGTAGAGAGGAATGAGATACATACTTTGCAATGGGTTTCACAGATACTTGCTAACAGCAGATGAATGTTGAGACTGAGGAATCTTGCTTTCCATTCCAGGTTCTGAAAGGCATGTGCTCTAGAGGCTATAGACCTTTCGGCCCCCATTCACCTCAAACCTGACCCCCTTCTGCCCCATCCTGTGTGCCAGTCCCGTCTCCTCCCCACTCCTGCCCCACAGCTCTTTGGTCTAGTCCCTCTCTCATTGCTTAACTAATCCCAGTCTACCAACCTAACTACCCACCCACCCACACTCACCCCAGCTCCTCATACCACTCTTCCTCTATGGGCTCCCTGACTTCACTTTCCCTCCACCCCCGTTTCTCGTTCTAAACTCTCTCCCCAGGCGCCTCATCTCAATTCTCCACTCTGGCACCATGTCACAGTCTCCTTGCCTAGCCAGTCACAGTCTCCCTCTCATCCTGTCTCCCAATGCCCCCCAAAACTCCTTGCTTATCCAGTCCAAGTTTCATTGCTGGTTCCTTATCTCAATATACTCTCTTCATCTTCATCCCTTCCAGGGTCAGCTCTTACCCAACCCAAATGCAAAGGGGACATTCCTCCTCTACACTGTCTGGGAACCAGCAATGGAGCATTGGCCTGCTAAACCCAGGGTTGTGAGTTCAATCCTTGAGGGGGCCATTTAGGGATTTGGGGCAAAAATCTGTCTGGGGATTAGTCCTGCTTTGAGCAGGGGGTTGGACTAGATGACCTCCTGAGGTCCCTTCCAACCCTGATATTCTATGATTCTATGATTGAGAGCTCAGGAGAGACAACTCAGATCCACAGTGCCACAGCAGCCCACAGTAACTGGAAGCAGCAACTGCAAGAAAAGTCCAGCTCAGACCCCTGAAATCATGGGCTGCAGCATGCTCAGTGCTGATGAAATTTTTATAGAATTTACCTGCCATGCACTAACAAGTCTCTGCTGAGCATATGCAAATTGATTTTTTGAGATAACTTGGCCAAATTTGGGTAATTTTTCATGGGATCACCCATAGGCATATTCCTGAAACAAATCAACCCTCCTGCCCAATTTCAAGTCATTGCTTCAAAGCATGAAGCTAGAACAGTGGTTCTCAAACTTTTGTACTGGTGACCCCTTTCACACAGCAAGTCTCTGAGTGCGACCCCCCCTTATAAATTAAAAACACTTTTTTATATATTTAACACCATTATACATGCTGGAGGCAAAGCAGGATTTGGTGTGGAGGCTGTAATAACCTTGCGACCCCCTGAGGGGTCTCAACCCCCAGTTTGAGAATCCCTGTGCTAGAGTTTCTAAATGGAATGGTTATGAGAAATATTTTAACATGGGCAAAGTATTTTTCCTTAATTGCATTTCTTGGAAATGGCTGAACCATTTTTGCTGAAACTTGGCATGGAAAATTTCAGCCTGAATGATTAAAGTTTGGCAGAGTAATATGAAACTGAAAACAGGTTCTTATAACTGGAAGTGTCAGACAACTTTAACTATATGGTGGCACTACCAGCTCTGTCCTATTGACTGACCTAAATTCCTGGGTGTCAGTAATATAAAATGCTGACCAAGTCCGGCATGTGCCAAAGATTGACTGTGTCCAAGGATGGATTCAGGTAAAAGGAGAAAAGGTAAATGTTCTGGTCCTCATGGAACATGGAAAGAATCACTCGTCACATCCTCTATCACTTTTCCTGGCACCTTAGTGATGAAGGATCGAGGAAGACATGTATAGTCCAAGTGTTCTATCCACAGAATGGAAAAATCCCTGTTTTCCAGGACCTTACTTCCTTAACTGACTGCAACATTTCTTGAGCTTGCTTCCCCATTGCAAACAGATCCATGTTGAAAGAACTCCAAGTCTTGAAAACAATGAAGAATCCTGGGGTTCAACAACCACTATTGTAGGAGAAAATTCTGGTGACTGGGCCAGTCCACTTTGCTGCTGTTCTCCGGCTAGATGGGTAACACTGGTGGATGAAAAGACTTTTTTTTTTTTTTAAACCAAGTAATTTTCATGCCACATATACACTTTTGATGCTCCTTATTTTTCCTGCTCAAGATACAGAAACTCCTTTATTGGTTGATATAATGTACCATTCAGGCATAGAAGACATCATCAAGGATTCTTGATCTCAGCTGGATGCAAAACCTGTTATCTCAAAACAATCCACAAATTGTACCAACTGGCCAAGGAATGCTACAGTCTAGGAGGCTGAACCTAAGAGATTTCCTCTGTTTTTGAGCTCCAATACCTGTAACACCTCTCTGAAGAGGTATTCCAAGTCCTATGCAGGGAAAAGTCTTGGTTGTGCTGGGGGGGGTGTCATCTGAAGCCCTTTTATACTACTTTTCATCAAGATTCACCATGTTGCTTTTTTCGGCAAAGCAGAACTCGTCTAAACTCTTGGAAAACTGGAGAGAGATGAGGAACTCTGATTGACCTGTCTACTGGGTGAAACAGCTCTTCTATTCTGGGCTGGTGATGTGAGAAGAATATACTTATTCTTATTCCTGCTATCTTTTTTCTAAGCTTGTCCTCATCATATAGCTGCAATGAACAGGCAACTATGTTTGCAAAAAATGCAAATTTTCTGCACCTTGTTTGAATATGAGCCTACATTTTACTAGAAAACATGTCTGTGATGGTCAGTATCTTACTGTCCAAAAACTTGTGAAATGTATCACTGTGTTCTTTATATTATGTTAGATGACAATTAGTCTGGGAACAGAGGCTAGTTCTATTTGCATGGTAATGAAGCACTCTTTCAAAGAGGTGTCAAAAACAATCAGAGGGGCTAATGAAATGTTATGTGAACCTCTGGCTGGTTGCCTTCTCTTCGATTAAATGCCTTTGCAGGGAAGCGAAGAAACCCTTTTTAACAAATGCAAATCAGTACTCAAGTAAAGACTAAAGATGTAAGAAACTAACAGAAAACAATATAAGGAAAAACACCTATATTATATATCAATTATTAACCATGGCTGAACTGCAGGAATAAACACATTGAATTACTGTGTAAGGGCTAAAAGGACAATGTGGCCCCTTCACAACTGGTTATCTGAATCTGGTAAATGCTGCATTTACAGATCAAAGGGAAGTGGATACCAAGGAGTGGAAAAGGAGACACCCAGCCAACTTGAGACAGGATACACACAGATTACTAGAGACATGCTTAAACTGTAAGTTGGACAGGCTGGGAGAAGTCCTAAAAGCTTTTAGGCTGAGAGAAACTTTATTTACGATCTATGCAACACTTTCGTACTTTGCAATCCAAGTTGTGAGCCCATCGCAGATAAGAAAAAAGAGGTACTTTTATTGTAATTCTGGTTAGATAAAATAAAAAAAATAAGTAATTGTGAATGAATTTTATTTTCTATCCTATGCCAAATAAATTTGTGGCCTAATGTTCAGAAGTGATGTCAATGGGACTTGTGAGCATACAGCATTTTGGAACATCAAGCCACTGACTCTTATTTAAAGGGATACTATCAACCTGAATGATTTTAAAATTGGCTATTTTTTTCATATCCATTTCCTGATAGAGCACTGTTTAAACAGATATCCTGATATTTCCTTTCTTTAAAAACTATGTTTTTCTACTCCCTTGTTGATGTTCAAAGGGTCTTTCCAGCAAAGAAAAGATGACTACAGAAATTGCTGTCAAATGTACAAAATAAACATCCTGAATTTTTAATTTTTTTTTGCTGACTTCTTTCAGCTTTAATAATCTTAGGTGTTACTAACTGTGGCAGGCAGACCACTCCCTCACAGAAATGTGATTTTCAAGTTGATGGTGCCCCTTTGAAATAACTGGAACTGGATGTATACTGTTGGCTTGTGGACAACTGCTGTTGGGCACCTTGGAGAGAAGAGAGTCGATTCCAAAGGAAGGCAGAACCAAGAGTGAGGTAGCAGATAGGGACTACAATTCCCCCCCAAAAAAGTACTGCAAAGAAGCTGTCTGTAGCCATTTTGGGCATGAAAAGACCCGAAAAATCAGGTCTTGTTTACACAGGGACTCTCAGGAAAGGAAAGGTGAATAAACTAAAGGTGTTAATGGCATAAACCCCCATGTGGATGATCTCCTTCAGAAGTAAGGTGGCCTTAGTATACTGCAGTTTAGAGAATTAAGCTATTGTATATCTTAAACTACTGTATTTCAGAGGATTACAGATTACTGCACATTTCAGTGTGCTGTAGCAATGTTCACACAGGAGATTTTCTGCACAGCAAGCTGGTGCTGGCTTGTTATGCAGTAACTTGCTGTGTAGACATGCCCTTAGTTACACTATGAGAAAAATTCATAAGAATATTTTTCTTCCTTAATCATCATTCCAATAAGTGAATAGTATACGTAAGTTTGCCAGGAAATAGCAAATTCTCCTTTCTGATCTGACAACCCAGCCTCAGTGTCAATTATGTTGTCAAATAAAATTTATCACTAAATCTACCATCATGGTTGGACCACACAGCTACGATCAATAATGTTTCAAGGTCTTATCATATGGCTCTTTAGTCAGACTCTGAGCAGCAATGACAACTCCTCTCTGTTAACGCTAATTCTGCTGCACTGACATGGTACTCATTCCTCAGCCTGACTTCATGATGATGGAATGTGTCCCTGCTCCAGATCTTGTTGTGGGGAGAAAGGATACACTTCACTCTACATGGAAATTCCTGCAACACCCAGTCAGCTTGGAGGATATATGGCTCTTAAATATTTAACCTCTATTACAAGAACATAAGAATGGCCATACTGGGTCAGACCAGTGGTTCATCTAGCCCAGTATCCTGTATTCTGATAGTGGCCAGTGCCCGATGTTTCAGAGGGAATGAACAGAACAGAGCAATTTCAAGTAATTCATCCCTTATTGTCCAGTCCCAGCTTCTGGCAGTTGGCGGTTTAGGGACACCCAAAGCATGGGTGTCCTAAACAGTATCTGCTTTCCCAAGGACGTGGATGAAGTGACTCCTACTGTCCCCATCCAGTTCTTGGTAGTAATTTAATAAAATGTTTTTACTACACTTTTAAAGTAGTTGGGGATGGAGCTCCCAACCTGCTACCCCTCTCTGGCCTTCTCTCTTTGACAGCACAAGCACTATTAACACTGATAACAGACAGGCATTGGAGGTCCATGATGCTATAAAAAACAGCTACTTACCTGTATTGTAACTGTTATCTTAGAGATTTGTTCCACATGTGTATTTCACTCCGGTGTGCATGTGCCCAGCACACCAAAGCTGGAGAGTTTTCCGCAGAAGTACCCATCGGGGCAGTACATTCTCCTGTCCCCTCCCAAGGCTAAATATTGGCGGCGCCATCCTGACTTCCCTCAGTTCCTTTGCACTACAATATGGAAAAACAGGTGGAGGATGGGTCATGGAATACTCATGTGCAACAACGTCTCGAAGAACAACAGTTATGATACAGGTAAGTAACTTTTTTCTTCTTTGAGTGGTTGCACACATGTATTCCACTCAGGTGACTTACAAGCACTACCGTTGGGAGGTGGGGCTTGGAGTCTACTTAAATAGTGACTGCAACACAGCCTTCCCAAAATTTGCACCATATTTTGGTGCAGTTGTGATGGTGTCATAATGAGTGAAGATATGCACCAAGGATGAGGGGTCAGTCCTACAAACGTCCAGTATGAGAACATCCTTCAGAACAGCCATCAAAGTAGCCTGAGCTCTTGTTGAACAAGCCAATAGTCTGGGTGAAAGAAAAGAGTTCGCTATCCCATCAGCTGTGGTAATACAGGGCTTAATTTATCTAGAAATTGTCTGTGTTTACTGCTTGACCACTCATTCTGATAACGTAAGAAACAAAATAGCTAAGGAGACAGCCTGAAAGGCTTAGTCTTGGTTCAGATAAAAGGATAATGCTCTCATTGCATCCAAAGTATGTAGATGTTTTGTCCTCATGTGAGGACGGTTTTGGGAAAAACTAAAACAAAAAACAATAAGTATATTGTCGGGTTCAAATGAAAAGCATATATCACCTAATTAAGAACTTCAGTTGTGGCTTCAAAGCTACTTTTGTTTGAAAAACATTGTATTTGAAAAACCCTGCCATGAGAGCCTGCAGCTCACCCACTCTTCTGGCTGATGTGATAGCAATAAGAAAGGATACCTTCAGACACAGATGAGGCAAAGAACAGGAGGTCACTGGCCCAAATAGAGGGGGCATTAAAGCAGTTAATACAGTGCTAAGATCCCAAAGTGGCAATGCGTTCTTTACTGAGGGGAAAGTCAAACAATCCCCTTTAAAAATCTAGAGACCATCTGGTTTGAAAAAACGGATCTCTGAATGGGATGGTGAACTGCTGAGATCGCTGCTAAGTGAACTATCAGGTAGCTTAGAGGCATGAGGATTTGAGATACAACAGGTACTATAAAATTCCTTGAATCTTAGCTTCTGATGGAGATATGCCCCATGGAGTGGACCAGATTGGAAATCGTTTCCACTTTGCTAAATACGTGGATCGTTTTCTACTGGTAAGCAATACCTCCTGAACTGCCACTGAGCAGTGCTTCCCTGCCTAACCACTCAATAGTGATGCCATAAAGGTGCAGGCTGTTTGGGTCCAGATGCAACATCCATCCATGCTGCTGGGACAGTAGATCTGGAAGCAAAGGCAGAGGCCACAGAAGTTGGATGTTCACAGCCTCTTGATTCAAGAACCAGCATTGTCTCAACCAAGTTGGAGCTATAAGAATTATCTTGATGTAGTCTTGCAAATCAACTTAAGGATTGCCTGTGGGACGGAATAGGGAGATCAGTTCCCACCTCAGGAGAAAAACGTCGGCTAATGAGCCTGGACCGCGACTTGCTTGGGAGCAGAACTGATGGCATTTCTTCTTGTCTTTTTTTGCAAATAGGTCAATTGATGGAATACCACAGACCCGAAAGAAATTTTGAGCACACTGTTCTTCAGGGACCACTTCTGATTTGAAAAAAATCTCCAAATGAGATGATTGGCCAGCTGGTTCTAACAACATAGTCAGTGCGCAGCAATGGGAGAAATGCCCTTCTTGATGCAAAAGTCCTACAGTTTCATCCCTTCTTGACAAAGCTGATTGACCGTGCCCTTCTCTTGTCTGTTTTATTAGTACATCACTGTTGTATTGTTGGTCTGGATGACCGTGGTATGGCAAGTCCATGAGGGAGAAAAGCACATTAAGCTTTGTGAATTGCCTGGAATTCAAGGACATTGACATGAAGGATCACTTTGTGTTCCAGCCATAATGCTTGGGTTCACAAACTCTCCCGGGATACATAGGTAAAAATCCGTCCCTTTGTGTTCAGAGTTTAATAAAAAGAGCATTAAAGTACTCACTGGAATAAAAAATGAGGCATACGGGTGCAAGCCCAGGGAAACACAGGCCAGTGGTTTGAACACTGAATATCTCCTTGGAATGGCAGTGGAATTGAATCTACTGCATGGAGGCTACTTCAGCCCTAACACACAATCCTAACGCATCCTGCTGTAAGGAGAAGACAGAAAGATCCATGAAGCAGCAGATCTTCTGGCCATGTCTTCCATGCACTGTCACATACAGAGTTTCTCATAGAGCCGGGCTCCATGTCCACTATCCAGATGTCTCTTTGTATCACTGGTTCTGCTGTTAAGGGGACCTCCACTATTGCAGAGATTGGGGTTGTATTTGCGCCATAAAGTATCACAGACATTTGCAAACAAATAAGAAAAATCATTGCGCTTGTCAAAATTTGGGTTTACCAACCTTGAACGTGTGGCTCAGATATGTGCCTGCATGTTTTAACAGCTCTCTTTGGGGTGCAGTGCTTGTAGTATTAAAAAATGACCTTTTTTTTTTTTTTTGGTTAGGGTCAATTCCTGATTATTCTAACTCAAATATTTAGAATCAATACATTGTTTTTTCTCTGCATTCTATAACCAATCCTTATCACAGGTTCTGCCAAATCAGATTTCATTTTCTTATTTGTAGATTGTAATTAGTTATCAATGGTGTCATTACAAATCTTAATACTTTCCACAGAGTGTGATGTTTACAGTGGGTCAGTCCTCCTGGAGACTATCATCAGTCCCACAGCTTTCAATTTTCACATAACCCTATAGTCAGCATTATCTGATTAGTCTCAGCTGATGAGTGCCACAGCACAGTTTTAGGCCATCTCCAATGTTTAATAAAATTTATACAGAAATTGATTTTATCTTTTGCTTTTCAGAAATGGTCTTCCTTGGGAGAATGGTCTTTTATGGATACCTACTCTCAGAACTTCAAGAGCTAACTACTGACTTCTAGAACCCAACGAGGCAGTTCATGCAATAATGCCTCCTGTGATTTGACATATACTAGTACCTCATTGTAAAATATTTGTTGTGGCCTTGTCTATTAGTGTAACACAGTGTACCTCAAAATAATACCCTGTACCTCCATACTCACCACTTGTATATGGTTATGGAAAGGGATCTAGGGGTTATAGTGGACCACAAGCTAAATATGAGTCAACAGTGTGATGCTGTTGCAAAAAAAGCAAACATGATTCTGGGATGTATTAACAGGTGTGTTGTGAGCAAGACACGAGAAGTCATTCTTCCGCTCTACTCTGCTCTGGTTAGGCCTCAGCTGGAGTATTGTGTCCAGTTTTGGGCACCGCATTTCAAGAAAGATGTGGAGAAATTGGAAAGGGCCCAGAGAACAGCAACAAGAATGATTAAAGGTCTTGAGAACATGACCTATGAAGGAAGACTGAAAGAATTGGGTTTGTTTAGTTTGGAAAAGAGAAGACTGAGAGGGGACATGATAGCAGTTTTCAGGTATCTAAAAGGGTGTCATAAGGAGGAGGGAGAAAAGTTGTTCACCTTAGCCTCTGAGGATAGAACAAGAAGCAATGGGCTTAAACTGCAGCAAGGGAGGTCTAGGTTGGACATTAGGAAAAAGTTCCTAACTGTCAGGGTGGTTAAACACTGGAATAAATTGCCTAGGGAGGTTGTGGAATCTCCATCTCTGGAGATATTTAAGAGTAGGTTAGATAAATGTCTATCAGGGATGGTCTAGACAGTATTTGGTCCTGCCATGCGGGCAGGGGACTGGACTCGATGACCTCTCGAGGTCCCTTCCAGTCCTAGAATCTATGAATCTATGATCTATTTGTACAAAGCATGCTTTCTGGGGTATCATTGGAAAAGTTATGGTCTTTTGAACATCACTGTCCTGTTAAAATATCATCACTGTATATGAAGTCCTGAAATTTTGTTGTATGTTTGCTACTGAAAGGTGAGTCTGGGCAATGTCCACATAATGGCTCTTCAGTGGCAACAAAGGGATGACCAACACCCAGCCAGGTGTAAAGCAACCATCACTGGCCAGTCACTAGCAGGGGAGTTGTTAACAGGAGATTTATAATTCACATGAAAGACAGTTGCTTGAGTACGTAAACCATGGAGCTGCCTGACCCCATGATGCAGCAATGACTTTTCCAGTAAAAAGGGTCAAGATATTAAAAGGGGGAACACAGGTCCCTGACCACCTCTCCTTCCCCACCTATTCTGAAGGCAACAAGATTATCAGGAAGAAAAAGAAACATTTGGACTAGGGGGAGTGGTCCTAACTGGCAAAGCTTTCCAGTTAGCAAAGACAGCTGTAGGCAACTGGGTAAGAGAAACCTGTTACTTCAAACTTGACTTAGCTTGATAAAGTTGAGGAATTAGACTGCGATTTTACCTTTTATTTCCTTTTGTAGCCAATTCTATACCACTTATCACTTAAAATCTATTTTTCTGTGTTAATACACTTATTTTAATGTTTTGCCTAAGCCAGTGTGTTTTTGACTTAAGTTTGGGGAATCTATTCCAGTTACAAAGGCTGGTGCATATTCATACCCTTTGATGGAATGACAAACTAATTAATGAGCTTACTCTGATGAACGAGGTCTTGAGCAGTGTAAGACGCACATTCCTGGGGTGCCGTGCAAGGCTGGGGCTGAGGGATATGCAGGTATTGCCTTATATGTAATTCAAGAGTGGCTGAGCATAGCGCTCTGGTAGTTGTCTGGGTGTGACTTGCATGCTAGAGGCGGGGGTGAGTGGGCCAAGTGGCAGCTCACACTGCAAAGTGGGGCATAGGACACACCAGACTGGAGAGTTAAGGGGGCACAATGATTCAATAGTCCAGATTGTACCCTGGGGCATCTCACAATTGGTATATGTATGTAAGAACTTGCAGGGCTAGAATCGGAGACCACGGGGGTTCTGGGCTGTTGACGCCTCCGCATTGCCATTAGAAGTAGGTGTGCTTAGGAGGACCCTGCAAAGCTAGGCTCAGCAGGAAGTACCATCCACAGGGCCTAAACAGAGGCCACTCCCAGCTCACTGACTGGCCAATACCAGTATATAAATTAGGAAGCCATGATGGGGAGCTGTCTGAGCAATAACAAGACTACCTGCCTGCTTATTTCTGCTCCAGACCCTGTTTGCGACAGACCCTGGACTCCGGCCTCTGACCCTGATCTGTCCTTGACTTCGCTATTGGATTGTTGTCTGTAACCTGGCACCCAAACCTGACTTCCTGGTATCCTGACCTGGCTCCACTCTGACCTGCTAGTCCCTAACCCTGACTTCCCAGCTTTCTGATCTCGCTTGCCCTGCTATTGTCCCCAATCACAACTCAGCAGCTAACCGGGCACGCCAGACATCCACAGCCCAGCCCTGATGGTATGGTACTTCCTCTGGGCAGACTTCTGCAATATAGTTCCCAACTTTATTGGCATAAAACTGTAGGACTGTATACCATGTGTCCTTTTGATTAACAGTTGTAAAAAGTACTTGTACCAAGCAAGCTTCTTCTAATCCCTACTAACAAACTTTAAAAACTAATGTAACATCTATGGCTAAGAGAAAAAAATCTAGCAAAAAGCACATTTTTATTTATGATATTTCTTTCAATTACAGTATTTTCCACCCAAAAAAAATCACAACTAAATCCAGAGTTGCTGGCCTCTACATGTTTCAAAAACACACAGATTCCCCAGACTGACAGGAAAAACACAACAAAAAACAGTTCACTGCTTACATTAGCCAGAATCATTGACTATAGTGTGTACATGTGTCAAGGCCAAATCCCCACTCTGTCTCTGAGTACGGAAGGTGGGAGCCTGCAAGGATTTAAAAAATTAATACTGGCCACTCCAGGCTTGTATTAAACTCCCAAGGTTACAGCTTTTCTCTGACCTTGGCTTGGTAAATGCTGCCACCACCCAAATACAAAATACCCCCTTGAGCCCAGGAAGGAGCACTTAGGAATTCCTCCCTGTGAGGTACTCTCAAGCCCTTTCATCCCCCCTCCAGGGAAGAGCTGAGAAAGACAACAAAGGAAATTAGTTGTTGCTACCAGCTAATCAAATAATAGGCACAAACCTCTTAGGACACCAAAAATTCAATCCTGTTCTTAAAAAAGGTAAAATTTATTAAAAACAAAAAGAAACAATTACAAAAATTAAGCATCAAGATATCTCTCTTGAGGTTCAGCTTAAAGGTGACAAGCAAAACAAAAGCATCTGGGGTTAGCACAGAGGAGATCCACAAGCCAAAATAAAGAAATAAACCTAATCGAGTCTATTTAAACACGCCCTTTCCAATGATTTCTTCTAGGTATGGAAGATGAATTTTTATACCTGGTTCAAGCCTTACACAGCATTCCTGCTTTTATAATTGCTGCTCCGTATCTCCTTCTCCGGAGAAGGACAGACAAAGGGAAAGTTTCTTTCCCAATTTAAAAAAGTTCTAGCCTTCCCATTGGCTCTTTTGGTTAGGTGCCCATTTTTTTTTTTTTTTTTTTTAAACCCGGGGGACTTTTTAACCCTTTGCAGGTAAAGCAAGTAGAGAACAGCTACCAAGAAGGATTTTACAGCTAACTGGCTGGCTGGGTGTCCATCAAAGGGAGCTATCCCTCACCCCCTTCATTTATCACAACATGTATGTGTCTAAAGAAACTGAATTTACTTTCTTCCACCTCATAGATATCAGAGCTGAAAATTATAAAATAGGAAACTTAGTCCACTCCCTGCCAATGCAAGATTGTTGTACATTTGTTGTATCTAGGGATGGGAAAACTTAAAAAAAACAAGTATTTTGGATGAACAGAGTATCAATAGTATTTGGCCATGTACTGTATTTAACAGGAAAAAAAATAGAGTGGCAGAATAACTGTAAACTTAAAGGAGAGGATATACCTACATGGAATTTCTGACCTTCTTCCACTCTAAAAGTTCCTAAATTCCTATCAAAGGTTACAATTTTACTTGCCTTTACATTCTTACCAATTTTTAAGTCGTTAGTCAGACTGTGTTTTGTAAGACTCAGCAGCTCTTTGCCATCAATGTTATTCATCTTGAAAATCCCAACAAGGTCTTTTAAACCTTGTGCACAAAGCCAGACTGAGACCTCTTCCTCTGACCAGTTCTCAATAGACATCTTAGGTTCATCTTCCAGTCCACTTCCTTGGGAAACAAGTAGAAAAGGGAAATTTCAGATAAATAAAAAAAAACAGAACTGTTCTTGTGCATTGAAAGTCGCTCTTGGTATACCTTTGTAACATAGCTTTTATGAGCTAGAATGTTTATTTCCTGACTTATTTTGTCTATATTAATTAGCAAATAATTTTTTGTTCCTATTGCCAACTATGCTTGCAATTAACTTGTATTTTCTGTTTCTCATATTATTTGTGTACAAGTGTCACTGGCAAAGTCTGCGCTGCTCTGGGAATGTTATTTGTCAGTTAAGTGCTGCCCAGAGAGTAAGAAAAAGGGATGCAAGAGATCACACTCCTTTTGTTTAGGTGTAAAATTTCCTTAAAGAAGGAATGGTACATTTAAAAGATTTTTTCCCCCCTTCTTTCTTTTCCAACATACAGGACATTTCCCAATAGTAAATAACAATTTTAAGGAAGGTCAAATGTTGGGCCTATATTTTTTAAGATTACACATTGAGCACATACTAGGGTAAAGCAGTCTGTATAGCATCTCCCAATAGGTTTACAACTATATTATACCAGAAGTATAAAAAGAGCGGCTTAAACAAATGCATGTACTTACCTGCACAATGTTGCTTTGGATCAAATTGCCAGATATTCACAGTTTTATCCATTGAACCTGTTGCAAGTAATGGAATATCTGGTGCAAAGGCACACGTTGTAACATATCTAGAAACAAAAGCAATTCAATAACTGAAATTTAAAATCACACATTAAATAATTTCCTTGGTTAATATAGGATTTGCTGATTTCACACCTGGTATGCTGAGTTAAAGTGTGCAGGATGCTCCCAGTTTTCTGCAAACAAAAATTATTGCATTTGTTAGGTCAAACAGAAATAACAATCACAGTTAATCATTTTTATTTATATAGCAATTTTTAATTCAAAGCACTTTACAAAGGTGGGGAAGCATAATGATTTCAATTCTGAAGATGGTGTAATTGAGGCACGAAGAGGGTAAATAATGTGCCAAAAGTCACATAGCAAGTCAGCATCAGACCTGGGAATAAAACTCAAATCTCCTGACTTGCAGCCCCATGTTCAATCCAACAGACCACACAGCTGTCCCTCAATGTACCTGGCAGACAGAAATATAATATATTCAACTGACATTTCTAAAATTCCATATGGGCTGATTACTCATCCGGATAAAAAAACATTTCTTCCAAAATACTAGAATTAAGAACGTATCAGAGTGAACTGGTAACCGAATCTCAAATCCAGGTGCAACCTTTAAATAAAAAAGCAGGGCCTGTAACATCACAAAGATTACGCAACTGTGGTTTGCATATGTGGCCACTAGATGCTGCCATTCACAAAAACAAATCTTAACGATTCCAATCCTTTAAATGATGTTTAAGAGTCTCTCTTTAGTGTAGCACATGATTCCTTTGACAGACATTGTCAGAATTAAAAAAAAAACAAGTTATTCTAATTGACCTGTTTTTCCTCTCATACTTCTGAACTGTCCCTCATGAGGGATATGTCCCTTATGTTAGACTGAAATTTATCTCCATCTGATCCAGACCTATTCTTTCACTGTTATTACTAGAAAGTACATCAGAATTATTTCCCATAATGTTTAAACAAGAACCCGAGGTTACAAAAAATGTTCAGTCAAATAATTTCTTCCCTGTCACGTTCAGTATTAAACTTCATGCATTACTATTTTTCTGTATCCCTCATTTTGTTATTGTCTCATATTTGGATGCAGAAGGTTGAGAGGCTGTTTTTCCATATGCTTCTTAACTATGTTTCCATAAACTCAGAAGATTCTGAGAACATGAAAGCAGCAAAATAGTCTCATGGTTGTGCCATTGGTATTCATCTTTATTCAGATCTCACAATTTAGCTGAGAATTATCTCCCAATTAACATTATAGGACTAAACAGAACAGTGGAACAAATAATTTATTTCTTGAAGTAGTCAGCAATCATGCTATTTTTTTTTTTAATAAAGTGGTAACTTAAAGAAAGTAATTAATCTTTTTAAACCTCACTATAAATCAATATTGACACTGATGAAGAAAAAGAAAATACAATCCATCCCAGCCTGGTTACCACAATTTATCCAGTGAGGCCATGGTCAGCTGGGACATCTCCTTGCAGAGGTCTCATGAGGCAAATGCCAAGAGCTCGTCTCTCTAAACCAAGTATGGCTCAATTTTGTACAGGCTATATGACTGGTCAGACACATCCTCAGACTCTGATTTGCTGGGAGGCTGATGCCTTCCTCATCACCTTAAGCTGCTGTCACAGTAAGCATAGAGTCCAAAAAGTATTTCAGCAGCAGTCAGCGCCCAGGGAAGGCCTGGCATGATCCAGCCCCAGAGGCACAGTGATTTGTCCACCATCACATAGGAAGTCTGTTTAAGAACCAGAAACAGAATTCACATCTCCCAGTTCTGTGACTTTAATGAGTGAATATGCTTCCTCTCCCATGTCTTGTAGTTCCCGGCAAGTTCAGGACCAGATCATGCTCTCAGTTACACCACTATAAATTGAGAGTAACCTCACTGATTTGTGAATTTACACTGGTGAGGAGACAGGAAAAATATAGGGGCCAAATTATGCCTTCGGTGTCACCTTGCTCATATTCTGATTAGGATTCATTCTTTCAGGTCTGCGTGAGCACTTTAAACCAACTGACATTTGAATAGGTAAGGGACCATTACATTTCTATGTGAGACAAGAATTCCTAAATACATCTGATCTTAGGTGTTGACTATACACAAAAGTTGTACCACTTTAACTATATAGATAAAGTATGTTCATCCTTCACTCTCAGGAAAGCAGATTAATAATTTTAATATTGTAAAAGACAAAAGTTAAATACTATGTACAGGTGAATTAGGAAGGCTTTACCACAGTTTTCAGTGGTATTATTCCTACCGTCAAGCAATAAGTCTAAGCAATAAGATGTAAAAAGGATACGATATTAAAGAATGGTATTATTTCTTAACCATTCCCCTTGAATTGCCCATGTTTGTACATATAATATACTAAAAGATTCCTAAAAACTATTACTGATATAGGAAACTCCTATTTTTTTCCTGTGTCAATGACTGCAATCTTACATGCTTTTGATGATATGACGACACATAAGACTTACAAATTTCATCCACTTAAGTGTGCAGATACATACGTATACAGTAGTGTGATTCTGTTGTACAGTACCAAGATAAGAAAAGAATAAAGTGTAGAAAAAGGTGGCACGAGAGAGAGACACTCTGTACTTTGATATGGATGAACTCCTTCCTCACTCCTACTCCAAAGAAATACACACTAAAGATTTCAGGTCACATTTGCTAGTCTTCTCAAGATAGAAGAGAACATTTCAGGTGAAGGGATATAAACTACAAAAAAAAAAAAAAAATCAGTAAACAATCTTGAATTATGCAATACTTACAGTGTCATGTATTATGATGGATTTGTCCACAGATCTTTAAAAAAAACACATTAAATTAAATGATGGCATGGAAAGAGATGAGAAAACAAACTATTATAATTAAAAACTATGGGACAATTTTTTGTCCCACAAGGAAAGTCTAAACAAACAAGATTTGCTGGCAGCAACTATGCAGATGTTAGACGTAGCAATCCTCTTCACTGAAATCTAGAGGTAGGGTCTGAACATCTATACAGCAGCTTGAGGTATAGCCTAGAAGAAAGAGTAGTGGCTGAAGCCCACAGCTCCTCTCATTCCAATAGGTTTTTGAGGCAGTGCATCTGTGTAGTACATAAATTCACTGGCCATGCTACCACCACACCAATAGCTCATTCACATTTGTCCCCTCAATGCTCCAGTACAGGGAGTAGCTGCAAAGGTGGGCTCAACCATGTGTGGACACTGTGAAAACTGACTGAGTGGGCTCTCCTACCCAGGAGTACTGGAACAATTTTTATAGTGGGGGTGCTGAGAGCCACTGAACCAAACTGTGAACCCTGGATATGATGGAAAGCACCTCAAGTCAGGGGGTGCAGCGGCACTCCCAGCATCCTTAGTTCCAGCACCTGTGCTCCTATCTTCCAAGTATTTCTGCTTCAATCTGGACCTTGAATATCTGCTAAGCAGACTAGAGGAAGTGGCTCAGTACAGAATGTAAAATACTGCATAGTTAAAATATCACTATTTTTAATAAGATAATCCAAATACAAAGTGTTACATGTTTATTTTCAGCAACTACAGTTCTTCCTGAAAGATGTATGGAGTACAGCTATACAGACTGGATGCCAACCTCAAGAGATCAAAACTCATGAATCGGACCCTCAAAAATCATGCAACTGGCACAAAACCTGGCCCAAAAAAATTGAGTTTTTTTTTTAAAAAAATCATATCAACTCTTATGTTTTAGTCTGTCTTCTGACTTTCCCCTCTATTCCACTGTCAATGTGTGGGTGATAATTTCAGGCTGAAAAGTCAGTCTTTAAGGTATACAAAAATGACTGCCTCTCCCTGGCTACTCAGACGGGATGTCTAAACAGTAAAGAAAAACCTGCGCTGGCCTGTGCCAACCGACTTGGGCTCATGGGCTGGGTTGTGGGGCTGTTTCATTGCTGTGTCGATTTCCGGGCTCGGGCTGGAGTCTGAGCTCTGGGACGCTCCTGCCCCACGGAGTCCTAAAGTCCAGGCTTCAGCCCGAAAATCGACACAGCAATGAAACAACCTCGCAGCCCAAGCCTCACAAGCCCAAGCAGCCTGGCACGGGCCAACCACAGGTTTTCTTTGCTGCGTAGACATGTCCAAAGAGACATGTCCTCACCCATAAGATAGGAGAACTGCCATCCATTTCCTATTACTATCTTGACCCAGCAGCACCACTTCTCTGCCTCCCATTGCCCTAGGGCTAACTCTTCTGTCTGGTTCCCAGCACCACTACTCTGCCTCCCCAATCCCCTCCCACATTTGTGATCCAAAAAGAAAATACCAAAAAAGAGAATGAAAAGAACCTTTGGCTCCCCAAAACAAAAACAAAAAACACCACAAAGAAAAATGACAAAAAGTTATTGTCCTCTGGGATTTGTGTTATGACTTTAATTAGTGGTTAATCTACAACATTCTATTTTTTTCTAAAAAGGTATTTTCTTAATTTAGAATTTTTTGGTAATAGAATGGAAATTAAAAGGGCGTATTGTTAGAATTGTTATTTCAAGTTGCTACTTTGACAGCTTACAAGAGGTTAAGTAATTATCTATTACGATGTGGAATAAAATCATGCCTAATGTCATTGAAATATATAAAAACATAAATGATTATAAATATTCTACCTTATCATTTTCTTTAAAAAAAAAAAAATCAATGTTAGAATACAGAAAATAAGGAAGTTGATCCCACCATGATATTGGTTACTTAATTTAATATTACCAAAACATTAAAATTTCCCTTTCTTGTAAAACCATCCATAACTGTTTTCTCTCCCACCCTCACATTTTTATACAATACTGATACTATCAGAAGAAACAATTACTACCTTTAGAATACACAGCATGTAACACAGTAACATGATTTCAGGGCATACCCACTTTTAGTGGTGGCCACTACTCCAAATCAGGATGTTCTCATTATTACAAGTAATAATATGAACCTGGTGTAGAATTAATAAGCCAACACCTTTTACCTGCAATAGTCAGAGTCAAACAGAGATTGTATTTCTACATCTAACTGAAATGGACTCTGGCTAGCACCTTAAGTGAATGCACAGTATTAATATTAATCACTAGGGTCAGTATTATTTGATTTAAAATATCTACATTTCATAAATATAATCTCATTTTAATAGGGTTTTGCATGCTGGGCTCCCATTAAGACTTACACCTACAAATGTCCATGTTTCAGTAATGAGATGAAAGCAGAACCTTAAGTCATAATTATATAGTACTTAAAAACACTCAAGTGATACTCTGGGTAGCCAGAGTCCATTGTCAGGAGGCTTCAACACCAATCTAGGATTTATTGCTAATTTCTGATGAAAGCATTAGTTAAGAGACGTAAATAGGGTTTAAAATTCTATTGGTTAAACCGTTAACCATTAAGCAGTTCATATAGGCGGGGAACTATTGGCGCAGGGGGTGCTGCAGCACCCCCACATTTTACACAGGGTCCCAGCTGCCAGCCCCGCGCCCAGGGTCCCGGCAGCTGGGATGCTGGGCGAGGAGCCAGCAGCGGAGTTTAATCATTAACCAAAACCGATAAGACTGATGCTAATCGGTTAACCAGTTAAACTTTTACATCCCTAATATTAGTGAAAGATTTCCTATCTGAAACATGGTACCGAGGGAGTCCTATGTATCCTGAGAGAATTGTTGTTACATTAATAGACAGCACTTTTCACTTATCACAACAGCATTAAAACCCTAAGCCTGTGTCACTGCCACAAAACAACTCCCCAGGAGTGAATTTTTTTACCCATTGTTGACATGGAGTGGTAAATTCCATCCGTCTCCTGTGCTATTATAGAAAGAATATGGAGGACATTTGAATTTTTCCTCAGATATATTAAAAAAAACCCTAATATCAATAATAAGATGTTCACATACAATACTCCTTAAACACCAGAAAAATCCACCCTCTACAAACATATTAAGGTGAACAGTAAAAGAGAAATATATTTATAAAATATTTTTTTAAACAGTAGGTAGAGCTTAAGTAGTGTTGGTTCAATATTCACATGGCATCAGAAAATATGCCTGAAATATTTATAAGCACATATTTTTGAAATTTAAAAAAATGTATTTTTGCATGGAACACTAGCATTTGTACATACAAACTGTGGATTTGTACATGTATCTACAAGTTTTATACATATATAATAAATTGAGTTTTTGTGATGTGCCCACAAATATTATGGGTAAATTTTTGGAAAAGTACAGAAATCTGGCACCAGAAATAAACACTTTGCATGTGTTCCTTCTCTCCCCTCCCCCACAAAAAAGAGAGTGAATTCCTTTGGGTAGTTAAATGTTATACATCTTATTCCAACAGATTCTAGAATATTATTAAAATACATATATCACTTTCAAATTTTGTGTGCATGTGTAGGTATATAAATTTTACAAAGTCAGTATTTTAAAACATTTTAAAACAGTTCTAGGCCACTGTTTATATTATCTTCATGTAATAATGTAGATAAGTGTCCAGAAAAGCTTTTCACACATCAAAGCTGAAATTGAGTTCTACCCCACTCCAACACTCTCATCCTATTCCTTAGTAATTTTTCAATTAACTGAGAATTAACTTCAGTGCTTAAAAACAAAAACAACTCAATTTCCACTTCAGAAGGGGGAGATAAATATTTACCTAAGCACAGCCATCTACTGTAAAATTTAAACAACTAAAATAAAGTGAAACTGCTTACCCTGAGACTAACATCTGCCCATCATAGGAAAAAGCACAAGCCAGGACTGGGGCAGAGTGTCCATTCAATGTGCATTCATATTTTAATTCACAACCTACAAACACAATTAGCAAAAAGTAGAACATGATTTTTCTAAACTTGTTAACCAATCATTTTCCTTTAAAAATGTTTAGATTTATTACTTTAAAAGGACTGAAAACTTGAGAGCTTGATATAGTGTAATCAAGTGAGGCCAGCTGTCAATAGTATAAAAGACAGCAGTGATTAGTGGGGCATAGGGACACCCTCCAACCACACCCTCTGTTCTTTGGCCAGGCCCCTTGCGCCACAGTGTGTAAGGGTATGTCTACACTACAGGATTAATCCGAATTTATATAATTCGAATTTAGGAAACCGATTTTATAAATTCGAATGTATTCGGCCACACTAGGCACCATTAATTCGGTGGTGTGCGTCCAAGCTACCGTAATAGCATCGATTTCCAGAGCGTTGCATTGTGGGTAGCCAATAATATCTAATTGCCAATAACATCGAATTGCGGCCACACTAACCTTAATTCGGATTAACAATACCGATTTTGACGCTACTCCTCTCGTCGAGGAGGAGTACAGAAATCGAATTAAAGGGCTCTTTAATTCGAATTAAATGGCTTCGTTGTGTGGACGGGTCAAGCGTTAATTCGAATTAAAGCAGCTAAATCCGAATTAAAGTCATAGTGTAGACCGAAGGGTTGACACAGAAGCAGTTATTATGGCTCTACTCTGCTTAGAATTTCTGGATAAATTGACTTTGTGGCTGTTTTGTGCCACCAAAGCAGGCTCATGGATCTGGCCTCAGACCATAATGCATGCACAGAAGGGGGTAATTAGGATTGCATGGGCAACTTTAACTTTAGTATTTCCTCACTTCGGCTGCTTCACTTTGAAATCTTAACATTCTTTTAAAATAGATTTTTGTATGGAATATATAATTATATTCCTATACAGTTAAATATCTGCACATACATACAGCCCACATATGTACAGAACACACACAAAAAAGAAGAGGGAAGGTTTTTCCCCCCCCTTTACTGAAAATGGTTTTGGAGCTCTCAGTCCCACTTCTGCTGGACTGGTACCTAAATCACAAAGCCACCCCCCATAGCAGAAATATTTGTTGCAGTTTTAGCACATGTCATGGATTTAATGGACAAATGAGTCACTCCAAGTTATGGTCAACTTAGCTCAGGACTGGGGTAATTTTAATACCATCACTGTCTGCACTGTACCTCTTTGGGAAGGATAAAGAGAGGACTCTGGTCTCCAAGCATGTCAACCGAGCACCTTTCAACAGTTCTACACTCAAACAAATTATTGGTAGTGTCCAACAAATAAAAAATACTCTTGTATAATAAAATGCGTAACATAATAATGTACCAACTATTCTGCGGATTTGTAACATACTGTAACTGATTACTGTACGTCAGTTAAAAACTTTAATAAATAAAGAAGTTAAGCAAAGCTTGATCCTGCAAAGTGCAGAGCCCTCTGACTCCACTCTAGCGAAGCACTTAAGCAGGAGCTTAACTTTAAAAGCATGTGATTAGTCTCACTAACTTTGTATCTATAACCTTGATTGATAGGAGCTTATTAGCACTAAATTGTAACTTATTCCTATACATACCTAAGAGATGAGCAAGTGAAATAAGCCAAAGCTTGATCTGGTTATCCTGACCACAAGATGCCATTCGGAAGTATCTGGATCCTTGTTCTCCACCTGATAAAATGAAAATGTTTTAAAGGGGATCAGAAGCACTGAAAAGAATGACAGACCAGTAAGCTAGGTTACAATTCTAACATTTCAATTTGAAAATTAGCTTCCACATTCCTAATACCTTTTTAAAGTATTGATAAAATAATTATACCAATGAATGGTATGATTTTGCAATCAAGTTAAATTGTATAGCAGATATCACATTCAAATGTTGTTTCATGAATAGTACAGGTGGAAGAAATCCAAAACTGAGCAGTTGTGACAATAAAAATGAGATAGCAGTCAAAGCTAAAGACTTACCACCAGCCATACAAGATAGTTTAATTTCTCCCTGAGGGCTCCCCTCTCCACCTCCCATGCTGAGTGGAGCTACAGTGCAGGAAAACATCTGGCCCATTATTTAAAGTTTTTTTAAAAGTCTGTTTTGTGGTGTTATGACAACAAAAAAGAGTGGCTTCGATGTGTATTTGACCTGATTTATTTGTAAAGGATTTAACAGCCCTACAGAAAATAAATAAATTATATATATATATAAAAACCAACAAAAAAACCAAAAATCACAAAACAGGAAACTGCAATGGTTTTATGAACATTTTTATTTTCAAGGATTTTTTAAAACATATTAATATATATTATTTCATTTAGAGTAGACCCAAATTTGTAATTCACACACTAGAAACAATTTCAGTTCCAATTTTACAGCAAAGACTTAAGTGTAGAATGCTGTTGCTAGATCCCTTTTCTAAGACTTAGTAACTTTTACAATACATGCTACATATAAACTAAAAAATTATATTGTTATAAGATAAATACTATGAGGTATAATCATAATTAAATCTAAAATACACTCATCAAATAAATGACTAAAGCACCTTTGGCAATGCATTTTCTAGAATGGTCAGGCTAAACTCTCTCATACAGAGAGATTAGGGCACTGGACCAAATGGCCGTTTGAGGTCCCTTTCAGTTCTACACTTCTATGATAATCTAAGTAAAATATCTACCTAAGAAGGATACCATATAACAAGGGGACCATGAAGAGCATGGTCCTTAAAGATAGAAATTTCGATTTTCAAATTAAATGTACAGTGAATACAAAGAAGTAAAAACATTAAACAAATCTTGCATTTTTTCTAGTGTGCTTATTCACAAAATTCAGGAATTCACAAAGGGCCTACCAGTCATTAGTACAAATTAGCAAGGTTCTGTTGTATTTGAAAAAGGTGATTTATATGGAAGTCTAGAAACAGATTCTACTGCCAATTTACTGTGATGATATAATTTTGTGATGAACCTGGCAATACAAAACTGTGGAGATGTTTTTTGTTTTGCAAAAGATACTCTGTACATAGTTGCCAATCTTGTTTTCCTTCTTCCTACTACTCAAATTATTGACTACTTGAAGATGGGTTGATCAAAATGGATAATAAAGGTTGTTTCTTTTTTGTGTTGGATGAAGCGAGAGAGCCTTTAAACGTGGTTGTATGCATGTTCTCTCCAGGTCAGCAGTTCTCAAACTTTAAAAACTAATGTACACATGTAAAATTCAAGAGTACTTCACATATTTTCATAACTGTAATCAGTTTAGTTATAATGTGTTCATATTCTGATAAATGAACCCATGTACCACCTGACTGCAAAACCAGTACCAGTTTGAGAAAAGCTGCTCTCTGAGAGACAATTAAAACAGTGAACATGAAAGAAGTTTGCCCATTTAAAATACAATGCCAATCAGTGCATTCCATTTCTGAGTAGTGTGTGAGGCAATTGTAACAGTATGATAAAATTGCTCCTAAATACTAAGAAGTGATCAGCTCTAACTGAGGGCTAGGTAGCAAATTTGTTTTAAATACTGTATATAACTGCTATTCTGTACATTAAAAAATAATGGGCCAAATTCATCACTAGTGTTTGAATAGGTAACTTCAACAACATAAGTGGGAGCTATATCTGAGGATGGAACTCTGCCTTTAGCTAGTTAATTTGTTTACTGAAGGACCTGAATGCAGGTTGAGAAATCTAAAAAAAGGTCACGCTCTTTTACTGACTGCGAAAATACATCTCTCCTTGGCAAAACTGTTTTCTTGATTTGTGTTATTTTAATCTTCTAAAACTTTGTGCCTCATTTAAGATTATGTCTCGCTTTTTCATTAATTTTAATTTTGTGTAAATCTTTCACACATAATTTGTCATAAACCTTGACATTTCAAAACCAATCTGTATGCAATGGGTTTTGGGAGTAAAAACCTACATTTGAAAATCCAAAAATTCAAGAGAAGGAAATTTGAAGCATATGTTTATAACTTTTAAATGGTACCGAGCCTAAGGGCTTTCTCCTGCCCTTATGCAAGCCTTTTTTAATTCAGATTTTCATGTGATAGTAATTAAAAATGGCACTTTAACTGGATAGTTAATGATGCAATGATAGTATGCATGTCTCCAAAATTTGGTCTGTTTTCCCAGGAGAACTGGGTACAGCTCTGGGGAGGCGTGAAGGAGTGGTACCTGTGTATACGTATAAGACAGTGGAGAATGTAGAAAAATCAGAGAAGTGGCCCCAGATGACCAAATTACATGTATTCTTTTGCCCAATTTGTTTTACATTTTGGAAAAACTAGGTGAAAGTTTCTCCTATGGAGCGTTAATATGTATTCCCATGACCTACACAGCAGCTAAACTCCTGTTCTGAATTAAACCCAACTCAGCTCAATCAGCTTCAACAGTTATGTGGGGAAGTAAGTCAGAGCAAAATTTAATCCTAGTTCTCCATAATCCTGGAAGCATTTCTAGGATTATCTGTCACACAGAAATAAAGATATTCTTGACCAGTTCTCATTAGAACTGGGTCCAAATCACCACCTCAGATCCAAAATCCATGAACTGTGCGTAAACTCAGATGCAGTTTTGAACTTTGCAGCTTTCCTCTATCTGTACAATGGGCTGACCCAAAGCCTTGGATCCAAACATCTCGGAATTAGAAACAAGTTTTGCATAGGATCTGATCTTTGCAGTTTGGGCCTAGGATTTTTCCCCTATTAGGTACAATCAGACAATGGGCCAGAACCTCAATTTGGTTTATGGCCCCTTTACTCCACTTAGATGGCACAAATGGGCTGCAAATATCCAGCAGAGAATTCTCCCATTGATGGGTATTCCCTGATTGGTGTTGCAGTTGGGTCTTGCTACCTCCATCCTCTTTGCCACAGTTATCCTCCATCAACACAGAATCTTTTAAGTGCCTTGTGACAGAGGCACAATACATTGCTACCCACCAGATGTTCTAAGCATGGTCAGGACCAGGGCCGGCCCTGGGAATCACAAACACGGATCTGAGGCCTCCCCCCTCAATCTCCCATGCTGTGTGAAGATACCGTGCAGGAAAGAATCTGCCAATTATTTTAACCATTATTGTTTCTGTCTCTTCTGTGCCTTACTAACATCCAAGGGCTCGAACCTGCAATGTGTTAAGTACTCTGGCTCTGATCCAGCAAAGAATGTGCTTAAGTCATTTGCTGGATTGGGGCCAGAGCATACTTTGAAGGCTCAAACCCTAAAGCAGGGGCAGTTATTAAGGAGGGGAGAAACATTCATAATCTTTGTTTTAAAAAGAGTACATAATGGACAGTGGCCTGCCCTCCCCGAATATCAAGAAATCCAGTCAGGGAAACACCACGTCAGAAACCCAATAACTGTGCAAACTACAATTGCTGATGTGGGGAAGGGAGTGGTCACATCGCATTTCCCTCAATGGCAGTCATAGACAAGTGTCTTATACAATGCTTGCAGAAGCCTTATCTTCACTAGGTAAAAAAGGTGTGTTCTTTACCTTGTGTTAGCTAACATGAGTTAAGTCCAAGTAAGCAAAAGGCAGGTTGAGTGATTTTAGGCTCCCCCTCGGTCTTTAACTCGAAGTGCTAATTTGTGTTAATGTTACAAACTGCCTTTTCTTCACTAGAATTTTACCTCATGTTAGTTACCTCATGTTAGCTAACATGTTAAGAACACATCTCTTTTCCTAGATTAAGTCTTCACTGCCAAAACAGGTGTGGGGTTTTTGTTTTGTTTACAGTAATATAACGAATATAGATTAGCTACCATTTAAAAAACCCACATTTGGGGGCAGTGAAGACATAGTCCCAGCAAAGACAAGGCCATAGTAAACTCTGACTTGAGGTGAAGGGGTGGCCTACAATTTTATATGAAGTCACAGCCTTATAAAAGAGATATTAAGTTTTGTTTGTCAAGCACTTTGGGATTCCCTGGAATATGAAAGAAGTTGTGAAAACCATCTCTATTCTATCAAATCCCCAGGGAAATAACACCTTTATTCTCCATCAATAAATTATAACAAAACGAAAGCACTTAAAATTAGAATGTAGAGAACGAATTATGCACACTTTTCATTTTACAGATCAGTAACAACATTGCTACTAACTCTGTTTTCAGCATGTTTTTCTAGTAGTTTTTGGCCTGCTAAACCCAGGGTTGTGAGTTCAATCCTTGAGTGGGCCATTTAGGGATTTGGGGATTGGTCCTGCTTTGAGAAGGGGGTTGGACTAGATGACCTCCTGAGGTCCCTTCCAAGCCTAATAATCTATGATTTGCAGTATTTCCTTTTTCACTACTGAGATTTTTAAAGCTAGGATTGTTGACTTTAAATAGAAACGAAAACATACAGTTCTCTATCCTGCAATTGCAGCTTAACCACACAATCCTTACCATGATGAGAAGCAAGAGCTATTTATAAAGTGGATTCAATTCTAAGAAGCCAATTAGTAAACAACCACAGGGAAGTGAGATGATTTGATGTACTTGGCAGGATGGAAACAGAAGAATGGCTTTTAGTAGTTTTCCCAAATGAGAAGAAAACCATCTACAGTGCATCACTGTCAGAATGAAAAGAAAGAAACTATAATGATAACATGTATGTCACAGAAATAGACGACTCAGAAAAAAATCAAAATGAAATCTATATCAACAGAAATAAAGATTCAACACAAGATTCTAGAGGAGAAAAGAGAAGTGCTGAATTGTAGAAATCCTAAACCACAATGTAAGCTATTAAACCATATATTTTATACACTAGCTTGTGGAAAAAACAACCTCCCACTTAACACAGCTGATTAAATATAACAAAAGAAGTGGAATTTGTCAAATCAAACCTTATTTTTTCCAGAGCAATTAAAATCTATATCTTCTGGGAAAAGAAGTGTTAAGATTCTAATTAACCATAACTAAATCCAATTTAAAGAAAATAGCAGAGTCATCTGTTATGAATAGCCTAATGCGTAAAGAATAATCAGAAACTTTGGTTTCATAGCTTGCTCTTTGAATTAGGAAGGTGAAGAAACTCAGTTTAAAAAAAGATTTTCTTTTCATTATACTGGTAAGCACTGCTTTTATGAGCTTTGTTACCTTTTAAAGGCTGCCAGTAATACTGAAAGTTTCAACTATTAGCAATAAAACTGAGGAAAAAATATAAGATTCCAATAACATTTCATTAAAAAAAAATTACAATCAGTTTTCAAACTACACCATTGGGATCAGACAAAAAACCCAGTCTGTACTCTCATGCAGGGAAATGCACATTTTCTTGTCCATTTCTCCCTTACAAGGCAGAACTAACAGGAGGTAGCATTACTGGTGGCACAATTTTTAAATCTACAAAGTACACCTCTACCTCGATAGAACGCTGTCCTCGGGAGCCAAAAAATCTTACTGCGTTATAGGTGAAACCTTGTTATATTGAACTTGCTTTGATCCACCGGAGTGCGCAGCCCCGCCCCCCCAGAGCACTGCTTTACCGCGTTATATCCGAATTCGTGTTACATCGGGTCGCGTTATATCGAGGTAGCGGTGTAATCTTTGGAATATTTTCTTTCTAAAACTATGATCCACTTTAGAGGAAAGGAAATCACAGGAGCAAGGGTGTAATGCTTAGTTCATAACTGAATTTTCTAGGAGTCTTTCCCCTGTTTAGAGATTTTATTTAAACATCACACCTCCTTCCTGTATCATGACAGAATAATTCAGTGCTGTCCCTCACAACTTGGAAATTATTCCCCTTATTACTGCGCACTTTTCAGTGGATACACACTTGACAGATTTGGTATTATCAATCGCTAACTTTTCATTCAGTAGCAGATGATCACTTTCTGCTTTCTCAACTTTTCCCTGTCTCTTTGCAGCAGATGATAGAGCTTTCTGTAATATATTATCCTTAAGTGTAACCAATGCTGCTTGGTAGTAAGAAACATGCTTACTATATAGAATTAGGATTCTTTGGCATTTTTAAAAATTCCAATTGATACTTCACTAAAACAGTGCCTGGCATATTTGTGAACTTTGAAAACAGAACTTTATTTACCACTTCATGAAAGATCACAAAAAAAACTATGAACCTTGGCTTCATAAACAGATCTAGAAAGCAGAAATAAAAAATGATGAGATTATTAAGGCAGGTTACATGCTAATAAATTATTGCCACTGAAACTAAGGCTCCTGTTTCATGCTATGGCCTCCCACAAAATCAAGTTATTATTTATGGGGTTTTCTAGCTCTTTATGAAATATGTTAGCCTTTCAACCTGCCAGACACTTTTGAACTTAAGGGCTTCACACCTTTGTCATTCTTCTGGATTCTCCTTCATTTCTATTTGTGCATTTCTGCTAACCTTCCAAATGTGAACGGAATGAAAATCAGTGTAGTGTTGTCTTTCTCAGAGCTGGACCAAGGCCCAGGCAATGTAGGCCCATGCCCAGGGCAACAGCTCCTGCAATTATCTCAGATTTTTTTTTTTTTTTTTTTTTAAAGTTTCTAGCCCCCTTGGTTGTGAGCAAAAGATTGAAAATATGAACACAGCATAATAGATGTAGCGGTGTCTGCCTAAATCTGTAGATAGCCTGGCATAATAGCGCTAAGAAGTTTGAATGGCTCCACATATTTCAATGGGGTGTTAACTATAGGACTCGTTATGCCACCAACAATATCCCAGTAAAGAAATGTGTGTGTGTGGCAGGAGTAGTTGTCTTAGCCTATTCATCACCCCAATGGATGCATCCTGGCTGCAGGAATAAGCACGGTGAGGAGGGGCCTGCCTGCTGCCACCTCTGCCGCTCTTTAAATGGAGATGAGGACCACTGTCACTTCAAGTAGAGAGTCGGGCCACAGTGGCCGCCACATTGTGTTGTGTCTATGGCCCTGGAATGACTTAATCCAGTTCTGCTCTGACTCTGCAGACAGACATTTCCAAACGCCTCTTCTGCAGCTCATGGTTTTGCCAAGCAACAGCAGTCACAGTAGCTAGGAAGGTAACGGAGGGGTAGAATAGCAGAGACATTCCCCTTTTGACAGTGCAGTCTCTAGGGAATAGGAAGGATAGCAAAGATTCTCCTCCCTCAGAGCAGCCAGGAGACTCTGGCCCTGATTCAAGAAAATAATAAATGGGAAATCAATGCGACTTAAGCATCTGATTAAGTGCTTTCTTCAATCAGGGCCTCTGTAGGGTAGAGGACACAGAAAAGGCCATCTTCCCCACCCTTCCTCTGCAGCTAGGGGTCAGAGGAGCTTCAAATGTATTAGACACCTGCTAACTAGAAGCTTATATGAAAGAGGGAACCCCCTATGTGGGTTCAAGGAGAATATTCTGGTTCAAAATTCCAGCACTCTGCTTTTTGGACCCAGCTCTGCCCAAACTATCATACCTACCTGTGCTTGGCAGGTTTCATTATCCAGCTAGTGGAGGTCTATTAATATGGACCCTAACTTAATATGGACCCAACTTCCACATCAGCAACTGAATGATTTTATAAATATGCTGGACTGCTTATTGGCTGAGCTTGCAAAGGCCTTACACTCAATTTGACAGCATTTTTCTGTTAGCCTGTCAGTATATCCATCTGTCTGTAACATGATTATCTTTGAATGCCCCATCCAATCAATTCCAAAGTTTCAGATAATGTTCTAGGCATTAATGACCTGAACCCTACTGATTTTGGGGAAATTTGGAAAACCAAAATGGGGGGCACATGAAGCCCCTCTTGAGCACAGCTACAGACTCAAGCACCTTTACAACTGTCTATAGATCAAACAACTGGTTGATGGCACCCATTAATGCCTTCCAGCATAACAATATCCATCTCATCTCTGCTCATCCTCCCAATAGAGTTGAACATGTTAGCTTGTGAATGAATTCACTCCCAGACAGAAAGAAGAATAGTGGGAAAGGAGACTGTATGGGGTGCCATGGGAGAAAGGGGCATGCACACAACCCTTGGCATGCAGGGGTGGGGGAAATGGGGCACACAGTCTTTGGCATGCGGGTGAGGGGGAAGTAGGAGGCAGAGCCCTTGGAATGGTGATGAAGAGGAAAATGGGGGAAAGGAAGTAATGAGGATTCAGAGTCCCTGCCATGGGGGAGAAGAGGAGAGACTGCTATGGCGGAGAGGGGGAGGAATAGGGTCCATATTAATAGACCTCCACACAAAACCCCTGCCATTGAGAAGGGGAATGGGGGAGCCTGGCATGGGAGGAGGGGGATCCAGAAAGCCCCTGCCATGGGGGGGGGGGCGAGGTGAGAGTGGGAGGAAGAGGGAATGAAGCACACAGAACCCTGATGGGGACAGATTGTGGGTACCTGGTATGGCGGGGCACATACAGCCTCTGATATGGGGAGCAAGGAAGGCAGACAGATCCCCTACCATGGAGGAGAATGGAGGACATGAGGGGGTGGTGAGAACAGCGGTGTACACAGAACCACTGGTATGGAAGGTGAGAATGTGGGACCCTGCTATGGGAAGATGAGGGACACATACAATCCCTAGCAGGAGAGAATCTGGGGGCAGTTCCAGGAAATTCCTAAAAAAAAGAGGGATGGGAGGGTGGCACACAGGGAGCTTGTGTGGGTGTGCAGGAAACAGAGGAATTCAAAGAACCCCTGGTGTGTGCAATAAGCTTGGTCTACACAAGCTATGAAGTGTTCAACCACCTACTTAGATTCCTAGAACATTTCTGCATCATCAACTCCAGCACAAGGGCAAATGGAGGGCACCGGGAGTAGTCTGAAACATCAAGAACACTTTCAGTTGCTATTCAGTCCTGAGCACTGATGATAAAAAAGTTATGAATAAAAGCAAGAGCTGGAGGAAAAAATAATATGAAAAAGGAATTATTTAAAATATTAAAGTAACTAACCAGAAACTGCCTGTGAAGAAAAATCACAGCAGGTGACACCAAGATCATGTCCTTTTTCATTATACAAGCACCTCATTTTATCATCCCAAATGGTTAAATCTCCACATGATGATCCAGTGACAAAGAGATTTCCATTAGGAGAAAACGCACATGCCACCAAGGAACCATCCTTAACACTCCCAGATCTGAAAAGCAAGAGAATAAAGGACTGAGTTTAGGGAACGTAATACTCTGAAATGTTGATCTCTAACTGCCATATGATATAGAAAAAATAGTGAAAAACTGAACTGTTTCTAAATATGGAGCTTAAAAAGCATAATAAAAAGGGACAAAAGATGACAAACTGTGCAAACAGATGTGAAATAAGCACATATATAACATATGCACAGGGAATTGCTCTCTGACCACAGAAGGAGAATGGGAGTTGTTACCCCAAGGCAATATTCTGATTCAGTAATAAAATGAGCCCTGAACTAAAGCCCACCCTCATGGATTTAGTATTCCCAAGAGCAGGATACTGAGAAAATTACAACTCAGACATTTATCTAAATCAAAGATTAACATGCAACCATCACAACAGAGACTTAAATATACATAAACAGAAAATCACATTTATGAACTAGGTAAGTTTCAAATCGGTCAGATCTGGGTTTTACTCCCCCAAAAACTCAAGCATAGATCCATATTATGTGTCTAGGAGACTAATATTTTCCAGTTTAGGACATGGGGCTATTTCTGAACAACAGAAATACAAGAAGAAAATGTTGTCTGAAAGAACTGATTTCTATTTTTTTAATCTCTTTTAAAAAGTCAGTCTGAAGGGGTTTTATTTATTTATTTATTTTAATTATTCTCAGAGGTTTTGTATGCCAAGTTTTAATTAGGAATTAACTTGTACAACTCGCTTAAAAAAAATCTCTCTATAAACTCCTATTTGGCTAGTGGATATGCAGGTTTGTTTTGCCTTTTTTCTAATGTCCAGCCATTAGCTCACATTTAATTAGCAGAGTGTCCCATCCACTGGCTGCATTCAGTGGGCCTACCTGATCCAAAAGCCCAATGAAGTCAACGGAAAGTCTCCAATTGGCTTCAATGCTCTAGATCAGGCTCCAAGTAGGAAAACGGTGGACTACAAGCAACAATTCTATCCCATGAGACAAAATTCAGTTTATCCATCTATTCTGTATGGATTATTGTATTGTGGGATAGTTGGTGGTTTTCTTTTGTGGATAGCAGTTTTAGTTATTTTCAGAAGTACCAAGAGTTAGGCGTCTCTTGTGGTTTTACAAATATAAATTAATCAATGAAACGGTGCTTCCCTCTCTAAACACAGACATAAGAGCTACACTAAGCTATTTTTACCTGGAAACAACACTTTTTCCATAGTATCAGAGAGGTAGCCGACGAAGTGGGTATTCACCCACGAAAGCTTATGCTCCAATACGTCTGTTAGTTTATAAGGTGCCACAGGACTCTTTGTCACTTTTTCCATATTATATCCTAACCGTAGCATCATGAATACTAACACAAATACTTTTTTTCCCACCTCTTTACAACTGCCATTCACTTTAAGTAATTATTAAGTAAGTAAGTAATTGGCCTCTCAGAGTTGGTAAGACAACTCCCACCTTTTCATGCTCTCTGTATGTGTATATATATCTCCTCAATATATGTTCCATTCTATGCATCCAAAGAAGTGGGCTGTAGCCCACGAAAGCTTATGCTCAAATAAATTTGTTAGTCTCTAAGGTGCCACAAGTACTCCTGTTCTTTTTGCAGATACAGACTAACACGGCTGCTACTCTGAAATTTGTCCTTGAAGAATACCGTATATGGTGGCTCCGAGGTCAGAGCTTTCACTCTGACACTTGTCTGGCCAACGTAATTGCTACAAGGAAGGCAACTTTCCACGACAGGTAGGAGAGGGAACAAGAGTCCATAGGCTTGAAGGGCGGGCCTATAAGCCTGGCAAGGACCAGATTGAGGTCCCATTAAGGGACCGTGTTCCGAACCGGTGGGAAGAGCCTCTCGAGGTCCTTTAGGAACCTGACCGACATTTCATGCGAGAACACTGATTTCCCCTGTACCCGTGGGTGAAAAGCCGAGATGGCCGCTGGATGCACCTTAATAGAAGACAGGGCTAGGCCCTGGTTCTTTAGGTGGAACAGGTAGTCTAGGATAGACTGCAAGGGTGAATGCCATCGGGGAGATGCTCCGTCCCGATGCCCAGTGGGAGAACCTCGTCCACTTCGCCAGATAAGTCGCTCTAGTGGAAGGCTTTCTACTCTCCAGGAGGACCTGCTGTACCTCACTACAGCAGGTCCGTTCCTCTGGATTCAGCCACATAGCATCCATTCCGTGAGGTGGAGGGAGACAAGGCTTGGGTGCAGTAGACGGGCCGTGATCCTGCGCTGGGGGCAGCTACTGCCAGATCCATCAGTGTGCTGAACCAGTGTTGGCGCGGCCACGCTGGGGCGATCATGATGACCCGTGCTCTGTCCCTCTTGGTCTTTGACAGGACCCTACTGATTAGCGGAATCGGTGGGAATGCGTACATCAGGTCCCCTGACCATGACAGGAGAAAAGCGTCGGAGAGGGCGCCTTTGCCAAGGCTCTGCAGGGAGCAGAACTGATGACACTTCCTGTTCCATCTGGTGGCAAATAAGTCCACTTGAGGAGTTCCCCACCTCTGGAAGAGCATCTGGACCACCTCTGGATGGAGCGACCACTCTAGTGAGAGAAGAAGGACCTGCTAAGGCGATTCACCAGAGTATTGTTCATGCCAGGGAGGTGGTAGGCCTCCAGGTGGATCGCATGCTGGATGCAGAAGTCCCACAAACAGAGCGTCTCTTGGCAGAGAGCTGACAAGCAGACTCCCCCTTGCCTGCAAACGCTGCATCGAGGCCGTGTTGTCCATCAGCACCCGTACCACTTTGTCAGGTGCAGCAGGAAGACCCCAGAGGCCAATCGGACTGCCCTGAGTTCTTTGACGTTTATGTGCAACGCAAGCTCATCTGGGGACCACATCCCTTGGGTCCGCATCTTGACGAGGTGTGCCCCCCAACCGAGGTTGGAGGCATCGGAAATCAGGGAGACCGAGGGGCATGCATTGTCTAACAGTTCTCCGCGTAAGACCGCACTCGGTCAATCAACCACCGCAGAAAGGTAAGTACCCTTGGTGGAATCATGATGACCTTGTCTAGGTGATCTCTGGATGGGGAATAGACTGTTGTGGGCCAATGCTGGAGGGGCCACAGCCTCAGCCTCGCGTGGCGAACAACGTACGTGCACGCTGCCATGTGGCCTAGTAGCTGGAGGCAGACCCGGGCCATGGTGAGAGGGAACATGGAGAGTCTGGCGAGGAGATCCACAATATGCCGGAACCTGTCTTGTGGCAGGAAGGCTCTTGCACAGGTGGAGACAAGTACTGCTCCGATTAATTCTATCCTCTGTACTGGAACTAATGTTGATTTTTCCTTGTTTATCAACAGGCCCAGGGCGTGGCTTGCAGTACTGTGACATTGGACTGGACCTGGAACCTGGAGTGGCCCTTGACCAGCCAGTCGTTGAGGTATGGATAAACCCGAATACCTTGACGTCTGAGGTAAGCCGCCACCACTGACATACACTTGGTAAACGCCCTCGATGCCATCGCCAGCCCAAACGGGAGCACCACAAACTGGTTGTGACTGAAGCCTATCGTGAAATGGTCCATAGTCATAGAGGCCCAGGCAGGGAGGAAAGGAGACAGGCGGTTGAAGAAACAGTGGGAAGTAGATCTGGACAAATAGGTTTGCCGAAGCAAGGAATGTTCCGTCACTGGCTGTAAGAAAGAACTGAGGGTGGGGGGAGCCGGCGATGCCCCTTATACCATGGCATACGCATGTCTCTCCAGAGGGTGCCAGAGCCAGTCCCCTACAGATACAACTGAGGGGAAAACTTCCGGCACCAGTGCATGTGGCGAGCACACACACCTAACATGAATGGACATGAGCAAGCACTTGAAGAAATAAGGCTATCAAAAGGCTCAAGAAAACTGCATTTAAGCTTCTAGATATGGAGGTTTAATAATAAAATAATAATGAATAATACTTTGCACTCTAACAGCATCTTCACAAGACTTTGTGAAGTTAAGTGTACCAAAGACAAACTAAAAGGTAATCCATTCACACACACAGAGTTGATTAAGATTTTTCTGTTTCCCTTGTAGCAGTTAATGACATGACACCTAAAACTGTGTGGGAGGGGCATTCTTTTCCTCTACTCTCCTTTAAATATTAGTAATACCATCAAATACTGCAGGAGAAACAAAGGACCATAGACCTTGCGTTTGGCAGGTAATTAAAGGATGAAATTATTTTCAGTTATTTTTCTCTAGGCTGTATTTCTTTGTAATTTTAACTGCACATATTAGGCCCCATTTTTATAAAGGTTTGAGATCAATGCACATTTTTGTGCACGCAACCGTGCATGCCAATGCCCAATTTGAGAATGCAACTACACACACAAAGCAGTGCAATAAAAGTCACACAAGCAGTTGGCCCTCCAGGCCTTAAAGTTGAATCTGCAAAGGCAAAAAAGTGGGTTTTTGTTCTTTTTTGCTTTGTAAAAGCAGCCTACAAAGGAGTTTTTTGTCACTCTAAATTGTTCAGATTGCTTTTTATATTATAAATTCAGCCTGGAAGACACTGATGACTGGAGAAAGTACAATGGTGACATCACATACGCTAAGAGTATGAAAGTAATTGAGAAGGGAAAGGATTTTTAGTGATAATGGTTTAACTGGTTTTGTTAACATCCACTTAACTTCTGAATAGACTAAACTTTTATTAAAAATTCAATGCTTCAAGAGGTCACGATAAACATGCTCTGAGACCTCTCACTGGTCCTCTGAGCAAAGTGAGATTTGACATTCCTAATTTTTTTAAGTTATAGGCAATTAAAAAAAAACAAAAAACCACACTCTTCAAGCCTTCTGTATGCATCATAAAGAAGGAAGAAATGGCTAAAGCCCACTTTAAAAAAAAATGTATATGTCAATCTTTAAATGTATAGGATTTCAGACATTTAAAAAATATTCAGTTTTGTAAAGTTTTCCAGTTCACCTCTAAGTCAATATGACAAAGACAACAGGAAGCTCATCCACTCATGCAGTAACACTTCTACAACAGGTAAAAGACAGGTTTTGCCTACACAAGCTGCTATTCACTCATCTTGCTGTTCAGGTATCCTTCTTTTCACAAAAAGTCCTAAGAAATTTGCTAAAGCCACAGGGCTTTTTAGTGCAAAAACAGGAAGAACTATTCAGGACAATGAAGAAATGAAGTCTTTATTAAATTTCTAACTCCAGGGTCAAAACTTGCAATCCCTCTCTAAATTCAAATAACATTTTCCCGAATTAGACTACAGGATTTGGCCCAGAGAGTTAATTATCGATGTCTATGGACAAACTGGATAAATCCTCAAAAAAATCTTTTTTTAAAAAAAAGAAAAAGAAAAAAAAAAAGTACATTTCACTGTAAACAGAATCATTGAAAAAAGGGCATTTCCCGTCCTTATTTTTGTAAATAATTATTTGCTACTGAATAGCAGGCTGAATCCTGTCCCCATATCCCTTACTGACTTCAGTGAGAGTTTTAGATGTGCAAGGAAAAGAAGGATCAGGTCTGCTATTTGTACCATTCAATCAAAGTACACCTTCTACAAGCAATAACTGGGAGGTATAGCCATCCTTTGATGACCAAAAATCTGGGGTTTCACCTCTGAAAAGGATTATAACCCTTCAGCCCTAGATTAAAAAAACCCAACATCAATCCACAATAAATAAATTGGAACACTATTCTATAAGCAAAAGATTTAGGGTGGGGGAAGGAGATAAATAGTGGACATTTTAAATATACTGCTTACAAAATAACCTTTTCCAGCTTCATTTGTGTAATAAGCTATAATACAATATAGCATATCATTATACTATGTATATTTAGAACTAGATTTTAATCTGAATTATGCAGTACAATACAAAAGGGATAATACACAAGCATACATTTCCTAAAGCATATGCTACTCTGGCAAGTAAAAAGGTATGAAACGTGTAGAAGTAAACTACTAACTTATGACAATGCACTAATGTATAAATGAAAGGAATTTTTATTATTATTTTTTAAATAAATTTAAGATGTTGACTATCTCATTAATCAAATCTGACACAGCCCCAATTTGTAATCTCATTGTCCCTTATTCCCAGTTGCCATAAATCAATTCTACTGAAGGAGTATGATTTATGCAATAAATGACAAGCCCTGATCACAAAGGAATCAGGATTTGGCCTTAGAAGGGTTGGGCTAAAACAACAGTTAAATCAAATACTGCATATCCAAGATGCTCTAATTTTTCATACTAACAAAATATAGCTGTTGCATTTGAAGTGCTGAGATTTTATCCATCTTAGTTCCTTCTTCCATACCTCTATAGGCTCAATTTCCTCTTTTCTGTGTTAGACAATGTGGTGGTAAAAATGCACTATCCATGTCTACAGTACAATTTCCACCATAAATATACTACCAGTGGAGTAGTATACTGTTGAATTATATTTTTGCCAGTGTAAACAAGGCCTAAAGACTTGATCCTGAGAGGTGCTAACAACTACAGCTCTCGGTGAAGTCAGTAGAAGTTCAGCACCTCTGATGATCAGGCCATAAGAATATTATATTTCCAAAATGCCTTCTTAGTTATTATCAGTAAAACTTGGTATTTACCTGTACAATTTCAATGACTGCACATTCCAAAGAACGATGCTACCATCAGCTGCACCGGAAACTAGGTAAGCGGAGTCAGGGGAAAATCGGCAGACTCTTACAGGGCTGCCTCGGGGCTGCTTCAGCACTGCCAGCGTCTGACCATTACGAGTATTCCACAGCATCGTGGTACCATCTGTCGAACATGAAGCTAAAATGTGTCCAGAAGGAGAAAAGCAGCAGCAGTGGACAGCATAAGTGTGACCTTTTAATGGCGAGTAGGGAAGTTCAGTAAAGTTGTTTAAAGAATAGAGGCGGATTGTTTTGTCCAGGGAGCAAGTAGCCAAGCAGGAAGAGGAGAAGGCACAGTAGTTGACATCATCACTGTGATCAGCTAAGGTGTGAATTAGTTTCACCATTTTATCTGCTTTAAACCAAGTTACCTGAAATTAAAAAAAAGTTAATACAGTTAATACATTTATCTTAGTTCTTCTACTTTAAAAGTGACATATGGATTGTTTCCATTCAACTAACTACCTAACCAAATAAATAAATAAATGTCCATTTCAAGAGGCAGTTTATTTTTGTTCAAGGTTCATTTTTGCCTCCACTAAAGTCAATGGGAGCTATGCCACTGACTTCAACAAGAATATGATCAGGTCTTTATAAGTTAATTACAGGGTGAACATTTAAACTTGTGCAGTAAAAACTAAATTTTGAAATACATATAACAGCTGAGTCCAGTCTTTTTTTAAAGGAAAGGAGAGGAAATTAGTTTGAGATTACCCCAAAATTTGTCTTAACATAATTAATTAACGCCCAGAGTGGTTTCACGGTCTCCTTTGCTGACATTCATCTCCTCACTGTGACTGAATCTGCTGCAAACTGGTTTAATAGGGCAAATGGGCATTGTAAAAGAAGCTGATGAATCTAATGATTTACCACACATATAGCATGTTGAGAAGAAACAGTTTTTACTTTATGGAATGAGATCCAAGTTTAAAATCAAGAGACCTTAATTAGGACCACCTCTGGAGTGGGTCAATTTATTTTCCTACACTACTTTTAAATGAAAAAGAGTGGATTAAAATTTATTTTCCATCATAGTAGGGTAGGCCAAATTGCACCAGGTATGATATTAAATCATTTTCTCTAATTTGGAACTCTGTCTGATTCCATACTTCCATAGATGTCTATCATGAAAAGTTATCCACAAAAAGCCAAATATGGCTCTTTGTTGCACCAATCAAACTACAGTTCCAGTAAGGTTGCATTTTATGTAATAGAGAGCAAAATCCGACCTGACATCTTTTATCACAATAGTTTATTGTCTTGAATAAATTTATTACTGTACTTAATTAATCTGCCTGAAAAAGAGCATAAAAGTCCTGCAGGCTGTATTGTGTTAACCTTTTGTAATTTATTTTTTCTTATTTGTATACAATAGTGCCTACAGCAGCAGTGGGCAACCTGTGGCCTGTCAGGGTAATCCGCTGGTGGGCCGCCAGACTGTTTGTTTACATTTGCACAGCCGCCCACAGCTCCCAGTGGCCACGGTTCACCGTTCCCGGCCACTGGGAGCTGCGGGCGGCCGTGCAAATGTAAACAAACAGTCTGGTAGCCAGCCAGCGGATTACCCTGACGGGCCACAGGTTGCCCACCACTGGCCTATAGGCCCCAATTAGGATTAGGGCCTCATTGTGCTAGGTAGTATATAAACAGAGTAAAAGTCAGTCTCTATCCCAAATAATTTACAAACTCACTTAAAGGGAAACAGTAATAAGATCATGAATTTAATTGGCCCATTATGTGTAGAAATAAATGGTTTTGAGGATATTGAGGGAGGGGATGTTTTTAATATAAATAAGATAATATATTAGTTGGCTTCTTATGTTTAAGTTTTCTTATTTCATTGAAAAGATCACATTATGGCCAAATTTTTCAAAAGTGACTAGTGATTTTTAGCATCTCGGTTTTTCTGTTCCCAACTTGAGAGCCTTAAATGAGCCTGATTTTCAGTCACTTTTAAAAATCTTGGTGATATTAATACTGGTGAATTTTACAGATACTCTACCTGTTTCGGATCTCATTTACTGAAGTCACTGATGTTACAGCAGGGTAAATGAGATCAGATTCAGGCCTAGTATGTCCAGAATGTTTTATAATAAAATGTGAATGAAACATTAAGGGAGTAATACAAAAGATAATGGTTATAAATTCTCAGCATCCATACACTCTTTTTATCCACTATGAACTCAATCACATGAGTTGCTCAGCTACCTCAACTCCCACGGACATCCACGGGAGTGGAGGTTAGTCGTCATATGAAGGATCAGAACCGATGGTGCAGCTGTATCACTATCCTATTACAAAGTGTTTTCTATCATACATCAGCCTCAGCTTAGTGGTTAAAACAGTCTTTTTAAAAAAACTAGACTAACACATCCTATCTGGTTTCTCCATACCAACTTTTTACTCTTCTAAAGGATTAGTTTAAAATGATGAGTGAGTAAAGCTCGTAAGGAAGCAGGTATCAAGCCACCTATTGGAAACTACTCTGAGCTTGGGAAAAAATGCATTATTCCAGCAATAAATATCTTGCAAGTCATATAGCATTTATAAAAATATAGCCCATTGAAAAATAGTACCAATGTCTTGGGTCTTTAAATCAGTGCACCTACATCTCTCCAATAAAATATACTGCGTTGTTTGGATGTTATATTTAGTGCTGTTACCCAAAAGAACCAACTCAGGTTGAGCAGAGTCAGGTGAGAGTAAGAACCTCTCCCCTACACAACACCTGCCAACACCAAAGCTCCTGAGGATGTGGGAGCACGAAGCCAGAGATGGCTTTATAGCTCTCAGGCTTCTTGTGCTGTGCATGTTCCAGTGTTGCTCTGTTGCCCTTTTGTTCTGGTTTAACTAGCTCAAAGGAACTTAGGGGTAACCATGATTTGGGTCATTTGTCTGCGAAGTGGTTTGCAAATCTCAAATGTTCTCAGATATCCTCAGGTCAGACCATGAACTGAGAAAGCACTAGACTATGCAAAATCTAAAAAGTGGCAAGCTCACCAGAAAACGCCAGACTAGCAGAAAACACACCACGGCTATAATGGGAAATGTAAACAGAGACTGTGGGAATAATGAAGGCAGAAGAAATTGGTACAGGTATAGGGTGACCAGATGTCCCGATTTTATAGGGACAGTCCCAATTTTGGGGTCTTTTTCTTATAGAGGCTCCTATTACCCCCCACCCCCTGTCCCAATTTTTCACATTTGCTGTCTGGTCACCCTATACAGGTAAAGGGCAGATTTATTTTAGTAGAGCTAAACATTCAAAGCAGTTTGATTTACATTTTGTGCGGGAGTCAGATCCTCTATGCCAGGGGTTCTCAAAATGGGGGTCAGGACCCCTCTGGGGGTCACAAGGTTATTACATGGGGAGTCATGAGCTGTCAGCCTCCACCCCAAAACCTGCTTTGCCTCCAGCATTTATAATAATGTTAAATATATAAAAAAGTGTTTTTAATTTATTGGGGGGGGGTGTCACACTCAGAGGCTTGCTATGCAAAAGGGGTCACCAGTAGACAAGTTTGAGAACCACTGCTCTATGCATTGTTAAAGCTACACGGATAGAGCGGGGGACTATCATTGGGGCGGGAGGGGAACCACCGCCACCGGGCTGTCTCCTGGCCCAACGCCCTTCCCTGGGCGGCGCTGGCAACTGCAGCTCCCACGGGCTGGTGCCGGTGCCGGTGCCGCTCTGCTTCCAAGGCAGGGCCGACACCGCCCCGCCTCAGAGCACCGCCTGTCCCAGGTGCCGAGAGGTTCCCACTCGCGAGAAGCGCCACACCAGCCCCGTAGCCGGGGGAGGGCGCGCAGAGGAGCCGGGGCCGGGCCATGCCACGGGACAGCCGCAGGGCCCGGCGCAAGGCCTCAGCGAGCGGGGAAGGCTCCTGCCTTAGCCCCCCAGGGAGGACACCCCAGGCCGGCTGCGAAGGAGCGGCGCGAGAACCCCCGAACCCCGCCCGTATCACCGCCGCCTGCGCGCGCGGGACCCTCCCCCCAGCCGGACCGGAGCGGGGCGCTGCGACCCCCCCTCACCTGCCTCGGCCGGCCGGGCGCCTCCGGTGCAAGTCACGTGACACGGCACCGCCCTCCCAGGTGTGACTGTGGGGGCGGTAGAGGCCAGGTCCCAACTCACCTGCGCCCACGTGACCCCGCAGCAGGGGTGGGCCGGGGCAGTGACCGAGCCAATGCCACCGCCCCGCGCTGACCACGTGGGCGGAGTCCGGCCTCTCCCAGCTGATTAGCTGAAGAGGTCCTGGCCCCATCCCGGGGCGCACTCCTCGGAGGCTCAGGCTGCAGCGCGCTGCCTCGTTGGCCCCGCAGGCGGAGCCGGAACCGGAACCGCCCTACTCCAAGAGCCACCCCCTGTACCGCGGCGGATCGGTGCCTGCAGGGGTCTGCCCGGCCTGTGTTTAACCGAGTCATGGGGGCACCCTGGCCGGGACACGCTCGCTGGGGCGAAGGTGGAGGAGGTAATAGTGGTTACTGGCCCAGCGGCTACTGGAGAGAGTGAGAAGAGCTGCGTGGCGCTGGAAAGCTTTTCTCTCTCGCCAACTGCAGGTGGCCCAGTAAAAGCTTATTCCCTCACCCACCTTGTCTCTCTAATATCCTAGGATATCTATGGCTACAAGAGCAGGGTGAATGTCATGTCACGTCACGTCACATCAGTGTTAAGTCAGAGTTGGTCGGGTGTAGTGTATTAAAGTGTTACTGGTAGCAGTTACCGATAGGTAATGGATTGTAAGAAACTGCTACTGTGGTAAACTGATACCTGATGTAGCAAATGCCTAGATAGCAGTTTTTTGCACTATAGTGTATGTGAGATTGCTACGGTTAGAAATCTGCTCCCTGTAGCAGTTATTTATATGCATGCTCAGTTTGTGTGACCATACAAAAAAGTCACTTTGCTCAAATAAAAAAGCCTCTCGGCCCCCAAACTATTTGACAAGCACCGCTGTTTGAGTCCCACTGGGGTAACTGCTACCCCCTCTGCCGCTGCTTGTGGCAGGGTTTTTCCCTCTGACATCACCTCACTTCTGGGCTTAACTCTGCCTCTTCTTTCTCCCCCCCCCTTCCTGATTTTGCCCTTTAGCCCCTCTCCTAGTGCTGCCCCAGCTGCTTGACCACCTGACCAGTAAAATTTCACCCACTGCTCAGAACCTGGCTACCCCCCTCCTCTGATTTGCCCCCTTTGCCACTTTTTAACCCCTGTCAAAAACAGTCCCAAGAATCTTATGGCTAATAAGGGCAGGGTGAAGGGCAGTGACTTCAGCAGATGTACTGAGCATGCTCAGTACACCTTTACTCCAGAGAGCACTTTAATACACCACACCTGCCATAAGCATCATAATGATCATATGGCCAGATCCCTTACCTAACAGGTGGGGTACACTTTCACTGCCTAATTCCTGGGTCAAGCCGCCTAACTTGTTTTAATTAGACCATATCACTCAGAAAGACATCCCATCTCTCACTTCTCTTAATAAACTCTTCCAGTAGTTAGTTATTGGCAAGTTTAAAAATTCATTTCCAGGTTGCATTGGTGTAGCTTGACTGGATCTTGCTTGACCCATACATCCTGTTCAGGATACAGTCTCTTACGTCACATTCTTTATTACTACATACATAATTGCTGCATTTGACTTTGTTAAAATGCATGTTTGATTACACCCATTCTAATCAAGCAATCCAGATAGTGCTAAATGACTTGCCCTTATTTATTATTCCAGCTACCTTTGTGTGATCTGCAAACTTTACCAATGGCAGAGTGAGATTAAAGTTATGAGGGGCCTAAGGCTAATGGGAGGGAAGGGCCTCAGTATGAATTACATATTGCAAAAAATTACAAAGTCATCAAATATTTATCTGCATACATATTTATGTAAAATTAAGTTTATTCTACTCTCACTACACTCAATTCTTCAATTTCCCCCCCCTTATTTTAGCTGTGGCAAAGTCATAAATGATGTCATCGTAATTCAAAGACCTGATGATTTCAGCCTCAGTGCTCAAGAGGGACAAAGCACTGAGATGCTCTTGAGTCATGGTGCATTGGAGGACATTTTTTAACCTTGTTAGAAGAGAGAAGGAACGTTCTCCACTACAGTTAGTGATCATTAGTGACAAATGCTATAATGCAGTTTCAACATTTGGGAAACATTCTATCACATTGAATTCACTCATAACTCAGTACTTGCAAACAGATTTGCTTTCATCATCTTTTCTCTATCTGAGTGACGTGAATTCAACAAGTTGAAGAAACTCTTTAGTAAAATCTACTGGGAGATTGTCTGGGTACTTCTGACGTTTGATACCTTCATTGACTTTGGAACTTGAAATGTTAGGCAAAAAATTTGTCAGTACATTAAAGGTTTTGTCAATATTTTACTAAGCCTCGATCCGATATTCTAATGAACTCTTCAGTTTGTCGATGATTGTGATGAAGGTATTCACTCCGAAGGCCTCCTTGTCATTGAATGAGTGGGCAGTTGCATCATCACGTCTTCTGTCTTTTGCGGCGTTTGGCTGACTTATACTCATGGTTAGCAGTCACCGGGAGAACATGAAAAGGTGGAAGTTGCCATACCAACTCTAAGAGGCTAATTAATTAAGATGAGCTATTATCAGCAGGAGAAAAAAAACTTTTGTAGTGATAACACGGCTGCTACTCTGAATACTCATCAAAACTATCCCACATTTGTTGAAGAACAGTTCCAAGACTCCTCATTAGGTTTACAGCAGTGGAAAGGTCAATTTGAGCATTTTGCAAGCTTAGACCTCACCTGCTGAATGGCTGAAGTATATCATTCCAGATGCATTGCATCACTCAGGATATTCATATCTTTTCTTGTTGATGACTTTTGAGATTCATCATCCTTGATGCCCTCTAGCGCTTCAAGGATGTTGGGGTATCCCAGAACAACCACATTCACAGCTTCAATGTTGGCACTCTAATGTGTCCCTGAGAGTGATTTGGGCACTGGGCATCCCTTTGATAGTGAATCTCTAAGAATCGTCCAACGACTGGTTGATGCAGAGAAAAAAATTGTACAATCCTTGGACAAATCCAAAAAAAGAAACTGCTTCAACACAACAGTCCATAGCAATCTGGCCAACAAGGTTGAGTGAGTGTGCAGCACATGGTATGTAATCAACCAAAGCATTGTGCTCATTTATCTTTGCCTGCATCCCTGAATATTTGCCACTCATATTACTTGCATTGTCATAGCTTTGGCCATGACAATGGCTGATGTCAATCCCACTTTCGGTGAGGAAATCAAGTAGGTACGAGGCAAGTTTATCCCCTGTGGCTGGTGATGTTTATGAAGGTCATGAAATGCTCAACTGGTCAGCTGGGTAGCACATAACGCAAGATGACAGTCAGCTGATCTACATGTGACACCTCCGGTCCTGAGTCAATGTACACTGAAAAAATATCCCAAATCTTTGATCTCATCTACAATGGCTGATAGCATCTTCTTTGCCAGCAATGAATTAATCACAAATAGTCTTTGATAGATATGATGTATGGCTTTTTCTATGATTTGCGTGTTCATTTTGATGCTGAGCTAAGAAAGGATCAAGCTTAGTGATTAGCTCTAGAACACCAGGGTAAATGCCACTGTGTTTCGATCTAACAGTCTCATCTGAGCCACGGAATGGCAGACCACGCTCAGCAAGCAAAACTATGGTTTCAGCTACGCATCTGAGAACCTTTTCCCAAAAAGCACGAGCTTCCAAAAACTGGTTTTCCATTTGGGTATCAATTCTGCCACTAACTTTCTTTCGGGCATGGTAGCTGCTAACTGACAATGCATGCTGCTCACTCACTGCATGATTGGTAATATATGCAGTATTCTTCCAATCACTGAAGCCTTCGCAGAAAATTCCCCACTTTTTGGTATCAGAAAACAGGCGACAATAAAAACAGTACACTTTCTTCTTAGAAGGCGAATAGCTGAGCCATTCTCTCTTGCCAATCTGTTTGCTAGGCTTCACATGTTCAAACATTGATTTGGTCAGATAACGATTCTGATTGGTGTACTCTCGCTTTGTCAATGAAAAGTCAGCATCTAGATAGTGGCATTTCTGTGGGCCCTTCTCAGTCCAATATGCAATGAGATCTTGAGAAGTCATGTCCCACTCGCCTGGATCGTTGGAGAAGGCTATTTTTGTATTACTATCACTAGGAAAGTCTTCAGAGGAGTGGGGTCAGACTGCAGCTAGAGAAGTCACAGGAGGCTGCTCCTTTTTATCAGGCACAGGTGCAGCAGGTTCACTTGGGCTGGTATTCGCCTGGACTTCCTCACCACCAGACTTAGTAGGAGAAAAAACGTTAGGAGAGAAGGAGAACCTTTCAGCACTACATCTTTATTTGCTGTCTTTCTTTGGCTGCCTTCAATTTCTGCCATCCTCCTTTCTTCGACACAGTTTCTATTGTCCAGTGTAGGCCTTCTGTGTACAAAGTTCAATATTGCATGGGCCCACAAACACTTACTTAGCCCAAAAAGACAAAATCACAACCACCATAAATTGAATTCACAATCTTGATGGATTAATATGTACAAAGCAATATCTAACGAGACAAAAAATTTCTGATGGCCCTGCTACTGTCACTCAGCTGTTACTTCGATATGGAATGGAGGGCCTACAATAAGGCCTAAAAATTAGGGCCTAAAGTAGGACCTAAAAATAGGAGGGCCTAAGGCTATAGCCTTATTAGCCTATGGGTTAATCCAGAACTGACCAGTGGTGACTTTATATTTTCTTCCAGATCACTGACAAAGATATTGAAAAACATTGGGCCAAGAACAGTTCTCTGGCACTCCACTAGAAACAGCCCTATGTGATGATGACTATACATTAACAATTATGTACTGAATTCTATCACTTAATCAGTTAAGTGCTTTTATAGTTGCCTTGATCCACCAAATCTATAATTGCATCAAAAAACATTGTTTGCTTTTCAGTAAACCTATTTTTAGTAAAACGAAGTGGACTGTCATTACTGATGCTAGCAACCTTTAATTCTTTGATTAAATCCTGTATTAGCTGTTCCATGATTTTGCCTAGGATTAATGTCAGGCTAACTGAACTAAGCTTAGCTGGGTCATCCCACTTACTTTTTCAAAACCTTTTTTTGAACATATTAGCAAAATATTAGCTTTTTTTCCCCTGCAGTCTTCTGGAACTTCCCCAATTTTCCAAGATTTATTGAAAATAGACATAAATGACACACATTTCCTCAGCCAATTTGTTTAAAATGCTTGGGCACAAATTTAGTCCTGCCTATTTAAACATGTTAAACTTTAACCGATGCTTTTTTTACCTCATTCCTAGTTACAGTGGGAATAGAAAACATTTCATTGTTGCTGTAGTATGTGAATAAATAATCCACACTTTCCAAATATTAAATATTTATTGAACTTTTCTGCATATTAAGATAAAATTATCTACAAGTAATAACAGCCGGACATCATTGTTTTATTTCTTTTGTTTCCGATATCTTAAAAAATTCCCTTATATCCTTTACCCAAAAGATCATAGATTTTTCATTGATACCTTTAGCTTCCCCTTATTAACTGTCCACACATTTAATAACTTCTAATTAATACCTATTGATATCAACTTTCCCTTTTTAATTGCTGCTTTCACTTGTCTTCTTAACCAGGACGTTTTCTTAAGCCAAAGCAGCCTTTGTTCATGATTGCAGAATTGTGGCTTTTGTGGCATCTAGTAAAATGTTCTTAAATAACTCCCAATCATTCACATTTTTCTGTTTAAATTTTCCTCCCAATCAATGTTGTTCAATTGTTTTCTGTTTTGGGAAACTGGCCATTTTACAGCATTTATGTGTTTTACTAATTGGGTTTGTATTCTTTTTTCACACATGTAGCCAGGTTGTGATCACTTGTACCTAGACAACCATTGCCCAAGCCACAATGCTTACAGTTTTTTAGCACCAGACTCTGAGTCTCACTGCCATAGGTTTTAAAACACAGTGTAGACATAACCTTACAAAACTTTAGAAGGCTGTCTGTCATACATACACACATACACCTTTTTGCTGTGTTTGCACAGTGATCAGAACAATGGGGTCCTGCTCCATGACTGGGGATCCTATCATAGAATCATAGAAGATTAGGGTTGGAAGAGACCTCAGGAGGTCATCTAGTCCAATCCCCTGCTCAAGGCAGGACCAGGACCAACACCAACTAAATCATCCCAGCCAGGGCTTTGTCAAGCCGGGCCTTAAAAACTTCTAAGGATGGAGATTCCACCACCTCCCTAGGTAACCCATTCCAGTGCTTCACCACCCTCCTAGTGAAAGTGTGTCCTAATATCCAACCTAGACTTCCCGCACTGCAACTTGAGACCATTGCTCCTTGTTCTGTCATCTGCCACCACTAAGAACAGCTGAACTCCATCCTCTTTGGAACCCCCCTTCAGGTAGTTGAAGGCTGCTGTCAAATCCCCTCTCACTCTTCTCTTCTCCCCAGTTCCCTCAGCCTCTCCTCGTAAGTCACGTGCAACTGAAATACAAATATCATACACACACACACACACACTCTCACAGGATTTTACCATTTTAAAAAGATTTTTCTAACATTAATTCTCACTGTACATTCTCTATAGCTCTGTTCCAAATTTAACAGTCTTGGCAGCTAGTAGGTTACTCTCCATCTACTCCCATTCCTTTTTAATAATTTTATTTGGCTAGACTCTGCCCAAGCTAGAGTGAATCATCTTTACTCCCATCATCTTTATGACAGTAGAAATGTGCCATACATCACGACACCCATCTAATTGTCTTGGACATTTTTGAAACATGCTACAGACTCATCCTGTTGACCTGTAGCACTGCCACAGCTAACCAAAAGGCAAGTAATTTAAGAAGTGTCATTTTTTGAGAGAGCAATGCTGTAAGTGAAATATAATTTTTTGGTACTTAAATTACATCCTCTCATCTGTTTTTTTAATATATTAAATAAATTGATGATTTCCTTGATAGCATTAATTTGAATAGACTACATGGAGTTTGATAAGCATACATTAAACTCCGCCCATATTCAGTGTATATCACTGGTATATAACTGTTTAAAGCTTTACAGTGTTTTTCTTTCTCTTTACAAACATTTAAGCTTCACACCACTTGTGCAAAGTAGGTAAGTGTTATACGGAGGAGTAAAATGTGACATAGGTTCAGTAAATTGTCTAAGGTCATCTAGCGAATGATAACATTAGAACAATAACATTAGAACAAGAACAGAACCCAAACATGCTGAGTCAATTCCTCAGCTCCTGTCTCCCTTCAGAGCACTAAATAGGACTGTGGGAAGAAAAATCATGTCTTAAAATCAACCATATATTGCATGAATTCCATTTAGGGTAATTATATTTCATATGGAAGCAGCTTATCCTACATCTGCCTACTGTGGACTAGCCTGCACTTTCTGTGAAGCATGTGGTGCTAGCCACTATCAAACACAAGATACTAGACGAGACAGACCATAGATGTGATTCGATATAGCAATTCATATGTTCCTATTATGGCTAGCTAAAGTACCTCCCCAGTCTCAATTGCAGAATTATTTCTTCAGCTCCTCTCCTAAAAACAGTCACGTTGTATTGTTGGCGTGTTCCACGACAGAGATAGCAGCACTTAAGTAGTGCATCCCAGTTCTGTTTCCTATACAACACCCTGATAATGATCTTACACTTTCCTCTGCAATGTATTGTGAATTTATGTCATTATTTTGCTTTTTTATTAATAACTTTACATTTTGCAGAGAGCACTATCTGCATATTTTAGTAATGAGGTTGCTAAACATGCACAAACATTGATAAGTTGAACAAATCTTTTTATAAGCTCTATATAGTAGAGATATAGTACTGATTTCTGATATGGATAAAAGCAGAACTAAATCCTGCTAAATAACTTACTAAAACTGCTCCCTGTTCAAATGTATTTTGGATGCTGTTGCTGTCTCAGTTTAGGTTGCTGCTTATCCACTACAACATAGGCAGCACCTCTAAAAAGTTACCTCAGATAAAAATGTCACACCTTTAAAGACCACTATCTTGGGACTTTTCAGGACTTGAAATAGGTGCTGCATTTTATTGGACACTATTGGGAATCTCCCTTTTGCAGTGATAGAAAGCTCTTATATCTAGCCCTGAGATATCAGACCTTAAACCTGTCACAGAAATAAGGACTGAATTATGTCTGTCCCATGTGTAGGCCAGTGTAATTTTTTTGAGAAATATCTCATATAGGGTAGAGAAACAAACATTTTTGTGGCTCATTGATTTCAAATGAACAGCATCGCTTTGCAGTTGCCCAGAGGTTTGGAAGTAGCAGCTATTCCAGTGAAGATGGATAGTGTGCGGGATACCTCCAGGTGATCAACAGAAGTTTGTGTAATAAATAAGGGTGTTCTGATACAGGTTTCACAATGTGTACACACATATGTATTTTATTAATTTATTTTGAAACTATTCTGATTGGGCACAGAGGGTTTGTGTGACTAAAAATGGTATAATTTTTAACTCCATACTGATACAATGGGACAGTAGTCTCACGGATAGAAGGCAACATCCTCTATTTGTAGTTATCACATATATTATGCGGTGACTGACTCCATCATTAATCCTTAGTTTTCTGGCAAAAACATTTTATTAAACCAAAAAAGATAAGCAGGGGGATTGAAGGAAAAAGATCCCCTGGGCCAGCAGCTCTGCACATTATGAAAAGGACTGACTGCTTCTTCACGGCATGGTTGTCCCACAGATGTCTTTCCTTTTCACAACTGCACAGAACACCTCCCCCTCTAATAACTGTGGCAACTACTGTAATCACATAAAAAAAGAATTAGGAAAATACTTTGCATTTTGTACTATATTTAATGTGATGCATTTTGCCTAATTAGGCTGGTTGATCCTCCTTGTTTCCAGCTGCTTCTATAGGCATCCAGACTCTCTGCAAAGAAGTGGTACCTGTAGAAGCAGCTCGAAAAAGGAAACAAAATCATCCTGTGCCTGGACAACTCTCTGGTGCCAATCAGTAACTGGTCCTCAGACAACAGTTTGGGAATTGCTGCCACTGGGAATTCTTACCTTACCTGTCATACCTGGCTGCCCTGCTTTGTTCTATACAGACCTTACAGTGACATTTACAAGAGTCCTGCTCTCTTCAGATATAAGGATTCTTGTCAATTTCACTTCACTGCCTTCATAACAAGAATAGAGTGGCAGGCACAGTGGTGAAAGGTTTTTGGAGCACTTGAGATTAGATGGGAAAATGGCAGCCTGGTTTGTTACTTGTTTCATAGTAAATAAGTGTGTTGGAACTCTATTTATTTAAAGGACATTACCAGGACAATGTGACTTAATAATAATGCATCTTTAAGGGAGGTAAAATTGTTGGCAGACTGTACTAACCTTAGAAGAGTCTCTCCAGCTTTTTCAGTGTAGGCCTTGTAGCATATGAAGCAAATTAGGACAAAGACAACGGAAAATATCAAAAAAAATTTACTGCTATAAAATTATGAGAGAGACTTATCAAGTATCTCACCTAGACTGATGAATCAATGAAACAGATTTTAGATACTTAAAGCTTAACTTTTCTGTAGTGCCTTGTCATATTTGTTTTCTCCCCCTACTCCCCCAAAAATTAAGTTTTATTTCATGTTTGGGTCCTAGCACAGCTAAATACAACTGAATTATTTTTCCACTAACTTTCTGAAAAACAAATATTTGATCTGATTTATAGAACAAGTATGAATCAGAACTAAATTTAAGCAGAAAGACATGCCTTTCCAACTTGTAATAAAACATATGTAATAATAATACCTACCTTTCATACATAGATAGTTAAAAACTGTGTGTGTGTGTGTGTGTGTGTAAATATATGTATATTTACACACACACAGTTTTTATCATATATAATATATATATTTTATAATCACACAACATATAAAACATTTTAATATATAAATGTACAAACAATCAATCAATCTTAATACTCCTAAGAGGTAGATGGGTAAGATTATTATCCCCATTTTTCAATATTTCTTTTGTACATATATCTTGAGTACTAAATAACCAAGAAAAACTGGTTTGCAAAACAGTCTTTTATTGTATCCGTGCCACACATACTAGTGAAAAATAACACTCCTATAAAAAGAAAAAAAGAAAAAAGAATGCTACCTTTTCCACAATGTTTTTGTTTTAAATAAAGCTTCAAGTACTCTTACATACGTACAAAAAAAAAATATTCTGATCTATCTGCCTCCAACAGGCCACCACAACACACAGTAGATAAAACACAGTGGTTACAAATGCCTTTTGTTATTTCTGTGGCAAGGCAAATGGAGGGAAATGTTTCTATGAAAAAATACTGTGTGCGTAAGAAATTGTCACAATTTTATTTCACATGGATACAAATGATTATACTTAAATCTGAGGCCCTGGTGGCTTGAAATTATATAACAAAATAGAAAAATGGAAAACTAATATCCCCTACACCCTGTTTTAAAGGCAGGCACTACCAAGATTAAGGAGACTCCACAGTGTTGGTAGAGGATAATTACTGTACAAGCCGTATAGCTATAATTACCTTAAGACTAAAATAAAATGCTACAGTCCTTCTAAGGCATAAACAATAATGTCTGCAAATAATATGTACACATCATACATATTTAAAACAAGACGTAATATAAACAATAATGAACAGTATATACATATGTCTCAAATTTTCTTCACTGTCTTCAAATACAATTTTACTACACAAGTGATGCAGCAACATATATATATAAATGTACTTGTAACTCTACAGTAAAGTTTTAACTTTTAGTGCTTTTATAGCACATCAGTGTAAACAGTTTTACTTGGCTTTGTTTTATATTTTAAAACATTCCTTGTTGTATTTTCAAGATTTAAAGCAATTTTTCTAATTCTTCCTTTTCACAGAAAACGAAGATTCTGGATGCTGTTTAATCATAAATAATTCATAAAATTAAATACATTCACTAAAAAATAAACTACAAAGTAAAAAAATGAAAAATAGATATTTATTGAAAGGGAAAAGAGAACCATTTCCCCAAGTAGAGCTCTGGTGGTTGAATATTCAGTGCGTTTTGATATATTTTAAATTGCTATTGCACTATAACACCCCTTTCTTTGAAATTCTTTGGGTGTGCTTCCCTGTTCTACCTAAATTAGTTTGATAAAACACACAAACCAATAACCAAGGGCCATGGTTGCTGTAGGAGTGAAGCCTTTAGAATGAGTATCACTCTTCTGTGATACTTCTCTTTAAGGAAAAAAAAAACAGTCATTAGTTATGCATGTGCCTTGCACTTTTTATGTAAATACAGTTCACATTGCTGGTCTCATTTGTCCTTGTTTAAGGAAAAAAACTGAGTTCTGATAAATTCAGCTCACTTTGAAAATTTCTGTCCATTTCTTTTCAAAATATTTCCTCATGTTGTGGCCAGCCCTGCCTATGTCAGAATCATCTTCATTAAAGGTTTCACAGTTGTCAAAAACAAGCCTGATGTCTAGAGAAAATGCTTCAAGATTAGGGTACCTGAAAGAATAGAGAGGGTAAGGTTTTTTTGGAACACAGAATCCCAGGGGAAAAAAATAAAACCTACATACATCAGAAGGGAATGTAAAAATACAAATTAATGTACAGGTGACCATGAAATATTCAGTATATACTGTACATCTCAGTTATAATTTTGACATTTCTAGTTTTAATATTAACTAATTCCAGGAAAATAGTCTTTAGAGCAAAGAAGATAATTTCTATTTTTGTTTTTGATGTTTGCAGAAAGTACAGTCTAGAAGGGAGAATTCCAGGTCTATACTAGAACCAACACCAATTTTCAACCAACACTCTTCCCTCAATAGTTTTCTGTTTAAAATAATAAGGAATTATTCCCATTTTACTCCTCCCTTATTTGGCTGCATCACTGACTTTTAAATGGACTAAAGATTTCCCTTAACTTTTCTTGTGATAGCAATCTGTACAGCATACGGACCCATATGTGTATGTCTACATATCAAAGAAAAACCCGCAGCTGGCCTGTGCCAGCCGACTGGGGCTCCTGGGCCTCCAGCTGCAGGATGGAAGGGTCCCAGAGTTCGGGAGTTCGGCGGAGTCCCCAGTGATCGCATAATGTTCTGCAAAGATGTGGACTGACACTCATGTCGCCGCTCTACAGATCTCTGAGATGGGGACATTCTTGAAAAAGACAACGGATGAGATAGACCTTGTAGAGAGTGTATGAATAGTATCCGACTGGGTCATACTGCAAACTTGGTAACGGTGTCTGATACAGTTTGAGCTCACTTGGAGCTCTTTGGGCTGATATTGCTGAGCCCGTGGCTCTTTCCACAATGGAGAGGAAAAGCCAGGGGGACTTCCTGAAAACCTTCGTCCTGTCCAGGTAGAAGGCTAGGGCTCTCCTGACATCTAGTGTGTGTAATATAACCTCCCTGTTGTCTCGGTGAGGCTTGGGGTAGAAGGTTGGAAGATGAATTAACTGCTTCATGTGAAACGGGGAGGTTACTTTGGGAATGAATTTCAGATGTGGCCTGAGAGTAAGCTTGTCTGAAAAGAATACTGTGTATGAGGGATGTGCCATCAGAGCCACTATTTCTCCTATTCTCCTAGCAGAGGTGATCGCTATCAGGAAGGCCATTTTCATTGAGAGGTACATAAGCGAACAGGTGGCCATGGGTTTGAAGGGAAGCCTAGTCAGTCCTTTCAGTACCAGGTTTAGGTCCCATGTGGAAGTAGGAAGTTGAGGTTGTGGGAAGAGGTTTACTATACCCTAGAGGAACCTTTCACTCGTCGGGTGTGACAGCACCAAGCATCCCTCTACTGGTTGATGAAAGGCTGTTATAGCCGCTAGGTGGACTCAGAGAACTCAGAGATAGACTATGCACTAAAAAAAATTGGGGCTAAGGTACATGGAAGAGTCAAGGGTGTCAGGGAGATTTGTTGGGAAGCACATCAAATCCGAAACCTGGACCATTTTTGCAAGTAGGTACGTTGTGTCGAGGACTTTCTACCTCTTGCACCTCTTTTGAACAGGGGCTTTCTAGGTGTTTGAACTAAGAAGGAGCCATGCCTTGAAGTGGAGAACCCCCAAGTTGGGATGCAGGTTACATCCTCTGTCCTGGGAGAGAAGGTTCGGAGTGACTGGGAGAGAGATCGGCAGGCACATTGTGAGCTGTGACAGGTAAGGGTACCAGGTCTGTCTCAGTCAAGTAGGAGCGATCAGAATGACATGTGCGCCATCTCTTTTTATTTTCAGCAGGACCTTCAATAGCAGGGGAAAAGGAGGAAAAGTGTAAAGGAAGTCCCCGTCCCAGGGGAGGAGGACAGCATCACCCAAGGTGTGTTTTCCTATTCCCGCTCTGGAGCAGTAGCATGGACATTTCTTATTCAGGTAAGTGGCGAACAAGTCTGTGGTCAGCGTCCCCCATCGCCTGCATAGATTGTGAAGTACTACTAGGTCTAGCTCCCACTCGTGGTCATGTGGGAATTTATGACAAGCTGTCCATTATGGAATGCTGTGTGCCTGAAAGGTAGGCTGCTGACAGTGTGACATCATGGGAGATAAACCAGTTCATAGTCTCATCACTTCCATACAAAGGGAGGGTGACTTGGCTCCCCCTTGTCGATTTATGTAGTATATGCAGGCTATGTTGTCTGTTAGAACTCCTGTGTGATATCCTTTGATCAATGGCAGGAAGTGGGTGCAGGCATTCCTAACCTCTCTGACCTCAAGGAGACTGATATGAAAGGAGATGTCCATGGGTGACCACTTGCCTTATGTGGCAAGGTAATTTAGATGTGCACCCCATCCTATGAGCCATACATCAGTGGAGGGAAGAACTGAAGGGTGAGGTTGCGAGAAGGGAATCCCTCTGCAAACGTTAGCTGGGTCTTTCCACCAGTCTAAGGAGTTTTTGATCCTGGAAAGTAGTGACAGGTTTCTCTAACCTGTCCCTGTTTGGTCTGTAAACTGAGCTGAACCCCATCTGAAGGCATCACATGTGAAGCCTGGCATGTGGTATTACCGCTGTGCTCGCTGCCATATGCTCCAAGAGTTGGAGGTAGTGTCTGATATTTGTGGGCTTCTTTGTACGTCTCTATGAGTGTGACCAAGGAGTGAAATCTGTGTTGAGGTAGCAGAGCTCTGGCCTGTAGCGAGTCAAGGTCTGTGCCTATGAATTCCAGGCACAGTACTGGAATGAGGGTTGACTTCTTGGCATTGATCCGTAGACCTAATTCTGTAAACAGGCATACTGTAGTTTTGGTGACAGTCTCTAGGAGAGATGGGGCTCTGAGGAGACAAACGTCCAGATAAGGGTAATCATGATCCCTTGGGAGTGCAAGTGCATGACTACTACTGAGAGAACCTTGAAAAATACTCTCAGGGCTGATGATAGTCCAAAGGGAAGTACTGTATACTGGTAAGTGGTTTTGTCCTAGAGTGAATTTGAGAAATCGTCTGAGAGATATGAAAGTAGGTGTCCAGAAGATCGATGGTGGAAAACCAGTCTCCCTGTTCCGACGCTGGAATGACTGTTTCTAGAGTGACATCTTGAATTTCTGAGCTTTGACAAACTTGTTGAGAGCTCTGAGGTCTAGTATGGGTCTCCAGCCTCCCTTCCTCTTGGGTATTAGGAAATACCGAGAGTAGAACCCTTTGCCTCATAGATGTTGAGGTACCAGTTCTATGGCTCCTAACTGGAGGAGGCGATTAATCTTTTGTAGTAGTAAACTCTCATGAGAAAGGTCCCCGAAGGAGGATGGGGAAGGGTGCTGTGGAGGGGGTAGGGAGGTAAAATGGATGGAGTACCAGTGGGAATGATCTCTAAGACCCATTGGTCCAATGTTATGTGTTCCCAGGCACTGCGAAATGATGCTAATTGGTGGCCCAATGGGTGTAAAAAGCATTGGTCGGCTATAGTAGTTGGGGGGCATGGTCTATCGACACCACATCTAGCCTGTCAAAATTGGTGTTTGGATGTAGACAGCTGGGACAAGGAAGATTGCGACCCAAATGGTTTATGCCTAGAAAATTAACTTTTCTTTCTCTGAGGTTTGTACGGACATTGAGCTGGATATTGGGATGTGCGTACTCTATACAGGGCACCGCCTCCATGTTCCTCCATGATGTCTTTTGAAGGTGCCGAAGCTGCAGATGTTGCGGCCGAGGGGATGTGCCTCGAGGATTCTCGGATGAGGCTTGAAGCTTGAGAAGCATGCTGGTGATATGCTGCCCACAGGTCCTAATATGGCCACTAGGGTGGAGGTGGCATAGAGCCCAATGGTGGTGCCCATGGATGGCCATTCCAAGATGGTAATGGTGGGGCCATCTGAGGGTTTACTCTAGAGCCCTGCTGATGTTGGGCACCATACAGAGCCTGAGAGGAGTACTGTGATGCCTCCTCCTCTGGCTCACTGTCTGACCCTTCACTAAAGAGCGGGGGAGCGTGGCATGGTAACGGGGATAATTCGCAGGCTAGGCGGAGGCTCGGTGTGGAGGTCCCGATACTAAGAAGTAGGGACTCCGGTATGTCCGATACGTGGAGGTCTCTGGAGTGGTGGAATTCCACCGGTACCAACGGCGGTACTGGGGGAGACGGGGATCTTGCCCGTACTAGTCACTCCGGTGCCAGATGCGGTGTGGATGATGGTACTGATACATACTCGTGTACCGGGAGTATCTAGTCCTGTCCCTCAGTGCCGATGACTCAGTGCCTGTACCCATTAGGTCCATGGGCATGTCAATGGTACCAGCTGCTGTCGTTTCTGTGAGCCGTGGGTACCAGACTGGGAAGGTCTCGGTGCTGACCATACCGAAGATACCGAGCGTGATGGGGATTGGTTACAGCTGTCTCGGGGCTCACTATGGGGGCTTCCTGTCTTCTTCTTTGATGACGTATGGGAAGGGTCAGCAGCTTGCTTCTTCGACCCACTGCCTTTAGATGTAGAGGGTTGTGGGGAAGACTCATGTCTGCAAGGTGACTTGTGGTGCGGATCCTGAGAGGATCCGAGAGCCACCTCCATGAAGATAATCTTCTGTCGGAGCTCTCTGTCCTTATGTGAAAATGGCCTGAGCTGCTGGCAGAGACCACACGTCTGCTGGATGTGGCCTTCCCCAAGGCAGGGAATCCACTAGGAATGCTTGTCCTTGCAAGTAAGGCACTTCTTGAAGCCCAGTGAACCAGGCATACCAGGCATAGGGGAAAGGTCCCCAAGAAGGAAGAAAAGCGCGTAGGTGGGGTGTTAAAATATTTTTAATTTTAAATTTTTTAAAATTTTAAGAGAATAATGGGGTCTAAAAAAAACTACAATTATACTAAGAGACAGACTAACTATAGAAATGAAAATAGAAAGTAATGTTCCTAATTGGACTGCAAATAGCTCCATCTCTAACCAGGGGCAGTTGAGAAGGAACTGAGGGGGGTTAGCCTGTGCATGCTGACTAACTTCATTGCGCAGCACGAGGAGAGACAGTGCATGTGCGGGCATAGTGGATGCTGATACTGAAGTTCTCTTAACAGCAGCTCAGGGATGTAAACACAACTACAGTGGGGCACCCATAGTGACAACTTGAAGAAGAATGTTGCATTTCCATTGCACTGGTACCCCAAGCAATAAGGAAAGTGCCCAAGTGTCTCTGCACCTCTATATTTGTATATCCTGTGGATCTGACCTCGCTAGCAGGGGACAATCCTGCACCAGAAAAGTCAGTGACAAAGCTCCAATTAACTTTCAGTGGCACAGGCCCAGACCTCCACAAATCACTAGCCCCCTTCCAGATCAAGTAGCTACTAGTAGGCCACTTGCAGATATTCTAGCTTGTAACATGGATATGCTGAAGATTTTGTTCCTCAGCCTTATGCCACTGGAGCACATTTTCCCTATGAGCTAGACTGTACTCCCACTTTATGATTTGGTCCACTATTTGAAATTTAGTCCTAGATCCTTATCACATGGAGAGTATTGATGCATTGCGACAGTGAGTGACCCCACAAACAAAGGAGAATTTTACCATTCAAAAGGGGATTTTTTGGGGGGATAACAATGTACTACTGAAAAAAGTATATTCTGCCATTTTCTCAGTCCATAATCTGATTTAAGCCTTCTTGATATTATGTACAACATTTGATTGCATGAGGAGTTGTTGTTTGAAAAGGAGATGCATACATTGCATTAACCTTTTTTAAGCACATTTGTATATACATCTTAGTGGCTCATAGTATGGAATAGCACAATGACAACTGACACTCAGATACCACAGCAATGGGCAAATATAAAATAACTAGGTAGAGAGAAAACTGATTTCAGAGTCAATAAGGCTTACTGAATTATTTGGATATATTTGTAAAACTCCCTTGACCTACTTTTATACCACTTTTAAAAGATGTATTTTATGCTGTACTGCTGTTCTCATTTTTGGTTCTGGTTTGGATATATGAGATGCTGAGGTCAACTCTGCTGAGCTGTCTAACCATCACCTCATCTACTTCAAAGCACTGTTTTCAATATTAAACCAATATTTTAAAAAAAGAAACAAGGAATCAGGCAAAAATGAAACTAAATCCATAACATGACTCGTTGTGCCGAGGTACAGAAAAATCTGGCATAAATACAGTGTATAATCCTCAATCCATGGGCCAAGTAGGTAATCCTCATTCAAGTAAATCTTCCACTGGTTTTAACTGGAGTTTTCTCTAAGTAAGGAGTCCACAGTCGGGCACCATCCGTGCTTCAAGTCTTAGGTGTGAGAATCGGTTTAAATTGAAGATTTATGGATTGCCTATACACAGAAGTTGCACCAGTTTCACTTAAATAGCTTTAAAAAACAATTTAGTTAAACTAGTGCACACCCTGTGTGGACACTCATATTGGTTAAAATCTGGATTGTATCCATTGATCAGCTTGCACATTGAAATTATAGTTGCAAGCTAAACCAATATAAACCAGGGTTTAAACCAACATTATAATCTCAACACCCAAAAGCTGCAATAGTTTAATTATGGGCATGTCTAAACTACAGCTGCAGCGCCATAGCTGTGCCACTGTAGCACCATAGTGTAGATGCTTCCTACATCGATGGAAGGGGATTTTCCATCAATGTAGTGAAGCCATCTCTTGGAGAGGTGGTAGCTAGGCTAATAGAAGAATTCTTCTATCAACTTAGCTGCATCTACATTGTGGGTTAGGTTGACTTAACTACAGCATTTTGGACGTGAAAATTTTCACCTGAGCAACATAGCTAAGTTGATCTAATTTTTAAGTGCAGACCAGGCCTAAAGCAGTTTAAAAATCACACCTTTAGCTAAACTGGTACAACTTAGTGTGTAGACCAGGCCTTAAGGGCTGTCATTCGCCACTGCCTTGTACTCTGATATTTACACCAGCCTAAAATGGGCACAAGACGTTACCTACTTAGAATTCTACACTCATGTTGTTGGGTGCATTTTACAACTACTTTGCACTAGTGTAAATGACTACAAGGCAGTGGAAAATCTGGCACATAATATTACTTTAGCATTTCGTGGATGAAAATTAGTTTGTCAACACATAAGAATATAATTTAAGAGCCTGATACTGTAAATTAGTGTGCTTTCCTGTCATCTGTGATCACCTATACATAACTGTATTTTCTTAATATTTTATTGAGCTTCACAAATACCTACAGTATAGTAGAAGCAAAACATTTTACTTCTGAATTTGCGCTGGTTACAGTGATGACTCCATGACATCCTTGGGAATTTCAGGCTATATTTCCATCATCATCTATTGGGTGGCAAGTGTAGTAGCATTAACAGGCAGAACCAAATTTTCTGTTTCTTTGGTATTCTTTGCATTGCCTATCCTGGCCCAGTGACTCTACCTCTACCTCGATATAACACTGTCCTCAGGGAGCCAAAAAATCTTACCGCGTTATAGGTGAAACCGCGTTATATTGAACTTGCTTTGATCCACCGGAGTGCGCAGCCCCGCCCCACCGGAGCACTGCTTTACCGCGTTATATCCAAATTCGTGTTATATCGGGGTAGAGGTGTACTATAAAGTATTACCTATAGTAGTCATTGATTATTCAGAGGAATGGTTGAAAAGAAAGGCTTATAGTTGAAAATTTTAGTGTGTGTGTGTGTGTGTGTGTGTGTTTTTAAATCTGTCATAGGATCAAATTCAGCTAAATGTGGGAGAGTGCCTTGCACTGCCCTAGCAAACCCTCCATAGCCTGTTCTGAATGGAGCTAATGGACTCTGAAGTGAGTCCATCTCTTCTTCCTTGGCTGAAAGTTGCTTCAATGTTGGTTCTCAAGATTGCAGCGATGCAAACCGGAAAGAAATGACAGCTGAGATCTTTCCATGTGAATTGAAAAAGGGTCAGGGGAAGGGGTAAATAATTGTTCCCGTTATTTATATTAATTTTCTCTAACAAAAGATGCAGTTTTAATTTCAGGACTATGAAACAATTAACCACCATTTGTTGTAATGTTTCATGCTTCCCTCTAGTACGTAGCTTTGGAATGAATTATAACCAATGTACAGTAATACTTAAAGAGATGTCAACTTAAAAATCACATTCCTGTCTTGAAATTAAAAAACAAAAACAAAACATACAAGTAACTCAAAAAAACTACTACAACTGAAATAAATAAATCATTGATTTTTCAGTGTTTTTTTGGGGCATCTGAGAGCACTTTGTGAACAGTCAGTTTTACTGTTTTCTCTCTGAAGTTTGTTTCTCAGCTTCCCTTAATGTTTGAAAGGGTATTTCACATAGGAACAGGGAAGAGAGAAATATTTATAAAACATGAAATTGTGAAGAACCATAAAAATTAGCAGGGGAACTCCAGGGCACAAATAGCATCTGAAATTACTTGGAATTCCTTGTTTTTAAAATGACTAGATTTCAAGTTGATTGTGTCATTTTAATTTTTTTGCTGAACGTTCACAAATGTAATGTACAATATGTTTACTTACTGTCCACTGCTTAGCTTCTCTCTGATGGTGGAAAAGTCCATAGGTTTTTTAATAACCTTCTTATAACCAGGAACAAGTTTCAAGTTTACAGGAAGTAGAAAAGGCCATGCATCTTCATGAGTTTCCAATTCAGACAGGATCATGCTGAATAAAACAAGGTTTTAAATCAATACCTTAAGCGGTTGGCTCATTTGCACAGGATGTTCACCGTTATGTACATTCACAATGTGTTGTCACTCTATTAACTTTACTAGGGATAGCATACTATTGTCATGTACAGTGCATAACGCACTCAATAAGTAACGTTTCTCGTTAATGCTCAGTTTGTCATTTATAGCTCTTTAAAGCTAGTTCTCCAGGAAGAAATTCAAATTATTTTTTCAAACAGAATATAATGTATCCATGTAAATTTTCCACAGGGTGATCTTTAACATAGCTCATTTACTTCTACACAAATCAAACAAGTGCTACTAATTTTCTAAAACAGTCTAAAGGCTTAATTATGCCACTTGCCAGTGAGAGCCAACCAGCAAGGGAAAAAGGTGCACCACAGGAATGGTGGGGCCCTTTGTGGGGCAGAATGCTTCTTCGACATGTGCTGGGCATCTGGATTTCCTACACCTTTAGAAAGTTGTAGACAACACTTCTCTCCTCAGTCTCCCCCTGCCAGCTCTTTTTAGCACACAGGAGAAAAGGGGGTAGGATTTCATAGCCACACCCCACCTTGCTATGCTCTCATGAGAACACAAGTGTTGCAACAGGTAGCTTTAGCTGGGTACTCCTATTACACACTCTTGCAGTCCCCAGTGGCTGCAATCAAATTATTACTGCCTCCTGTGTGGGGCACCATAGGGAACAGGGCTCGGTGCTCTCTCTACTACAAGCACACTAACAGAGCAGCAGGCACTATTTGGCTTCAAACAAATGTTTATATATCACTCTCACAAAAGACAGGCAGACAGTACCTGCATATAGCCAGGTCCTTGGATTCATCTCTTTTAGGTTTTTTCGTAGGCGTGAAGCTTTCTTGTTTTAATTGGTTAGAAATATTTTCATCTATTTTTCTTTTTTTGGAGTCTGTTTTTCCTCTTTTTAAAGAGTTGCTTGTAGTTGCAGAGTCTTCATCCTCCGTATCTCCTGTTAAAGACAATTTCCTGCCTCTCTTTTGTTCATTACTTTTTTTCCCTTTGATTTGAAGTTTTTTTATTTTTAGGGTTTGACCACTTGCCTACAATAGAGAGAATCCAAGTATGTAACAAAACATAACCAGATTACACAGAAGTATGTATTATTTGTAAACAGAAAACCCATGAAGGTCTGACACACTAAACAGTATCAAAACACAATCGCTGCATTTAATATGACATACAAAGAACAGGTAGATCACTTAATTCTTCTTGATCTCTAAAGGTCATAGACTGTATAGATTCATAGGCCAATATTTTCAGAAGTGACTAGGAATTCTGGGTCCTCAATTTAGACGACACTATAAAGGCACCTGATTTCCAGAAGATATTGAACCATGCTCTAATAACCAGACCACTTTATGGCATCTTAAAGTTGAGGCAAACAAAAATCACTAGTCTCTTAGGAAAAATCTTGGCTATAGTCTTAATTCAAAAGTCCATTGGAATTCTTTAAAACTCTAGAAATTTCTGGACAGTCCCCCTCTCCCAGTCCTCTCAACCTCATAACATTCTCTCTAGATAGATAGATAGAATTGAGGAAGCAGATTTAGTCGTGGGGGAAAGGTCGAACCACTGTGAATTGTCACGGCGGTTGTAAACTCATGGTAAACAGCAACATATCAAGATGGCAAGGAAGGGGAGTATATTAGGATGGGTCCTATTTTAACAGCTTCACTTTTGATACTGAAGAGGGATTAACCAGCACACTAATTAAATTTTACAGCTAAAACTAAATTGTGAGGAGCTGAAAATCCCAGTATGGACAGAATAAAAATATAAAAGGAGACAGAGAGATTAGAAACATGGGCTGAAAACAAATCCATGAGATTCAATTTGAGAAAATGAAAAGTCTGGATACATTTGGATTACAATAATCTAAATACATATATCCTGTGGAAATGAGAAACCTGGAGAGCAATAATGCTGAAAAAGACATAAGGGTAATAATGAGCAACAAATTATAAATACATTTACAGTGTAATATTGCTGGTAAAAAAATACAATTTCAGACTACATATTCAAAAAGATTAAAAGGCTGGTGACGTAATGGTCTTCCTCTAAATGGCTTTGGTACAACCACACCTGGAATACTGCATTTGTTTCTGACCAATACTACTGGAAAGACATTGAAGATTGTAGAAGATTAAGATTTTTATTTAAAGGTCAGTAAACAAGGAATTCATTGCTTTATGCAGAAAGATTAGAAGAGTTAAATATGTATAGTGTAGCTAAGACAACTAAGGGAGAAACAAGTCTACAAATACATGAATGGTAAACAATATGGAGGGAAGGAAAATACATACATTCATATATATATATATATATAAAGAATAATGGGATGAAACTAAGAAAGTGAACGTGATAGGCTAAAAAGCAGTGAAAGCTTCCTGACAGCAAGATATATGAGGCTTTGGAAAAATGTGCTAAAAGAGGTAGCAACCCTATCACTGGACTTTTAAAACTAGACTGGACGAAACACTAGATTTTGATTTAACAGACACTATAAAAATATGTAAATATAGATAGAAACTAGAAGGGAAAGGACTGAATGATTGAATAGGTCTTTTCCATCTCTACCGTCAAATTCTAATAGCTCCTTTCTTGATTAAAGATTCGGAAAGCCCTAGTTTAGTCTTAATATCAGGATGCAGGAGGTCTAGAAAACAGACTAACAATTTAGTAGATTAATTACAGTGAAATTCCACAACTAGACAAAGGGATTCATTCAGAGGACCATATGGTCATCATGCAAAGTGAAAGGGATGATAAACAGGATGTAAAAACCAGCCCACGTCTGAATAAGGGAGGCCAGATATGCAAAAGCCTAAAAAGGAGCCCCAGCAGGCTGAGAAAACAAGAAGTGTCCAGCAAGCCTATAATGAAAGGGGAACATCAACAGATTTATAGATTGCATTCATGAAGTTCCATTTAGCTGCCTAGGCAATGATAATGAACTCCAAAATGTCCCTTATTTGCTTATTTGATAAAAGGAGGAGAGGGTCTCTAAGTGAAAAATCTCAACTAAACATTATACAGATATTTCCTGATGAGTCTGTAAACAGGGTTTGGGTATTGACAGCACCAAAAAAAACCCATTACATCTGGATTCACACTCTAATCTTAACAGGGATTTCCTAAATCTAGAAGTCAAGCACCTAAAGCTACTGAAGAGAGTACACTGAAGTTTTCCTAAACTCATCCAACCAACTATTCTCCAGCCAATATGTTATAAAGTTAAGATAATATAAATGAATAAAAAGAGACCCCGTCAAAATAAAAACTATGTATTAAAAATGGTTGTGTTACACACATCTTAGATAATTTAAACAAGAATTTAAAAAAATCATATTTAGATTTCATAATATTTGCTGTTTATTGACTTTCTATACTTCATTCATCTTCATTTAGTAAATTTTACTTCTTGTTTCTCAAGCACTAGCAAAATGCTGCTCCATTCTGGGGGCAAATACTAAGAAAATGTTTAAATACACCCAAAACCAATTTCACTGACACTCTAAAACACAATTTTCTAACATTTGGGTTAGGTTTTGTAAAATGCTATTTTATTTTTTCAATCCCCCACTTGAGGTCTAGTGTTCACATCTGATTGTATTATATTTATTACCAGGATACAAGCAATAATGATGCTGGAGGCCCTTTTAGATATCTGGGTTCTCTATTTAGTTATCTAAAAAACTATATGTTACACATTTTTTCAGAATATGATTATGCAGAATTCATTACTTACTGTAAATAGGTATATCATTTCCCTATCTATGGCATGAATGTTTAACACATTGCGTAAGCATTTTGGTCCTGATGAAGCTGGAAGGGCTGAAATTTTTGCATCATTTGTGTAAGATGCAGAGAATATGAATGAATTATACAAGGAGAAAAAACTGGGGGCAGAATTCATTAGCTTTAAAAACAGAATACTGCAAAGGTTTATAAATGACTATGAATTTTCTATACTATTACCACACAGTGGTTTCTATTTTTTCTTGTTTGAAATATAGGGAAGTACTCTAGTATCATTCACACATACCTCTGTGTGGCAATTGTTGCAAAATGCTGACTTAATGGTGACCCCATTGGAGGGTCCTTTAGATGACAAGTCAATTGAAGAGTCATGGGAATGGACCAAATGTCCTCACTCAAGGCCTGAACATGTGAAATGCTGTTTACCCTCAACTTGCAATTAAATTAATGGGAGCTGAGGGGGCTCAGCGCCTTCTTTGTCACTTGCCACATCACAGGGTCAGGCCTGAGTAAAGTTAATGGCAGTTTTGCCTGAGTAAGCCCTGTTTGAACTTGGTCAAACTGATACCCCTTAAACACTTACTTTATCTGGAATTAATCTACAGAGGTATCAAGTCAATGTCAACATTTGCCATTAGTTGCCACACAGAAGTATTCTAGATAAAAGTGTTTCCCTATGCTTACAATACAAAATAAATGTGGTATTACCATTACAAATGGCGACGTTAAGTTTGTAAATGTATTGCAGGCATGCATCTTTATAAAACTTGTTGGCTGAATATTCATAATAAAGCAGATGTTTTATAACAAAACACGCAATTAGCTGAAAGTTGCCCAGTTTTGGTTTTTGTTACATAAAGTTTATTTATGAAGTTTTCAGCAAATCTGTGTTGACCTTTAAACTAGATTGCCTGGATTGATTTACAGTTTAAGGTAGACATGATAAATTTGGTGGGTTTACAGAATTTTAGACCCAAATCCAGCAAATCTGGGAGTCTTTTCTGAGTTTCACCTTTAGTTTCTGGCTTCCTTTATACCCAAATGTTTCAGTAATTTGGGAAGGAGGAAGGAAACCTATGATAAAAGATACAGGATGCTTTATACAGCATAACACTGTCTAAAGCAAAGTACCACTTAAGGGACACTATTAAAAGGAAAAGACAGTTACCTTTTTGTAACTGGTGTTCTTTGAGATGTGTTGCTCATGTCTATTTCACAATAGGTGTGCGTGCTCGCCACGTGCACCGGTGCCAGAAGTTTTTCCCCTAGCAGTACCCATGGGGGGGAGCGCCCCCTGGGACACCTGGAGTGGCGCCTGCCTGGCGCGGTATAAGGGGAGCTGCGCGCTCCCCCGACCCTCAGTTCCTTCTTGCCAGACAACTCCGGCAGACGGGAAGGACGACGGGATGTGGAATAGACATGATCAACACATCTCAAAGAACACCAGTTACGAAAAGGTAACTGTCTTTTCTTCTTCAAGTGATTGCTCATGTGTATTCCACAATAGGTGATTCCAAGCTATACCTTCTGGAGGTGGGTAGGAGTTCACAAGTTCTCGGGACGGAGTACCGCCCTGCCGAACCCGGCATCATTCCTGGTTTGGGAGACTATCACATAGTGCGATGCTGTAGATTGAAGACCACGTGGCGGCCCTACAAATGTCCACGAAGGCAGCCGAGGAGGCCTGCGCCCGAGTCGAGTGTGCTCTCACAATGGGCGACGGGGGGACATCCGCCAGCTCATAACAGGAGCTGATGCACCAAGTGATCCAGTTGGAAAGCCACTGGGTGGAAATCGGCTGGCCTCTTGCACACTCAGCTGAGGCAATGAACAGTTGCAAGGACTTTCTCAACGGCTTGGTCCACTCGAGGTAGAAAGCCAGAGCCCGCCTCACATCGAGCGTGTGGAGGCAGCACTCCTCACTAGTCGCGTGAGGCTTGGGGCAGAGGACTGGTAGAAAAATGTCCTGACCCATGTGGTAGGCAGAAACCACCTCCGGGAGGAACGCAGGGTGCGGGCAGAGCTGGACCTCGTCCTTATGAAAGACCGTATACAGAGGCTCAGAGGTCAGGTCCCTGAGCTCCAAGACCTGCCTGGCCGACGTGATAGCAACCAGGAAGGCCACCTTCCACGAGAGGTGAGACCAGGAACGCGTGGCCAACGGTTCAAACGGGGGCCCCGTAACACAAGCCAGTACCAGATTCAGGTTCCATTGTGGGACCAGGGGCTTAGAATATGGATAAAGCCGGTCCAAACCCTTAAGGAACCGGCCGGTCCTAGCATGGGAGAACACAGTGTGTCCTTGCACCGGGGGATGGAAGGCCGATATGGCCACCAGGTGCACCCTGACTGACGAGGGTGCCAGGCCCTGGGCCCTCAGGTAGAGGAGGTAATCAAGGATAAGCTGGATTGGGGCGGCCGTTGGGGACACCCCTTGGTCTGCCGCCCACCTAGAAAACTGAGACCACTTCGCCATGTAGGAGCGGCGAGCGGAGGGTCGTCTACTTTCGAGGAGGACATGCTGAACTTGTTCTGAGCATGTCCTTTCCTCGCCACCTAGCCACTGAGCAGCCACGCTGTGAGGTGAAGAGCTGCCAGGCTGGGGTGGAGAAGTTGGCCCTGGTCCTGAGAGAGCAGGTCCGGGCGGAGCGGCAACGGCCACGGCGGAGCCACCAGGCCCGAGAGGGTCCTGTACCAGTGCTGCCTGGGCCACGCCAGGGCAATGAGGAGGACCTTGGCTTTGTCCGTCTTTTATTTTCTCCAGGACCCTGCCGATCAGAGGGAACAGGGGAAAGGCGTAGAGAAGCTGGCCTAACCAGGATAGGATAAAGGCATCGGAGATAGCGCTCTTCTCTAGGCCCCCCCTGGAGCAGAGCCGTCGGTTCTGCCGGGTCGCAAATAGGTCCACCTGGGAAATTCCCCACCTTCGGAAGAGCTCGTGGGCCACTTCCAGGTGTAGAGACCACTCATGCGGAGAGGAAAAGTCTCTGCTCAAGCGATCTGCCCTCACATTCCGGGCACCCGACAGGTGAAAGGCTTTTAGGTGGATGTCATGGGCTATACAGAAGTCCCACAGACGGAGGGCTTCGTGGCAGAGGGCAGAGGATAGGGCCCCGCCTTGCCTGTTGATATAGAACATTGAGGCCGTGTTGTCCGTGAGGACTCTGACTACTTTGCCCTTCAGGTGCAAGCGGAAGGCCATACAAGCCAGTCGCACCGCCCTGAGTTCCTTGATGTTTATATGAAGGGTCAGGTCTTGCACAGACCACAGGCCTTGGGTCTGAAAATTCCCCACATGAGCCCCCCAGCCCAGGTCTGATGCATCGGACACCAACTCCAACAATGGGGCCCTGTCCCTGAACGGGACCCCTTGGACCATGTTGCTTGGGGCGGACCACCACCGCAGGGAGCTGATTACCGAGTTTGGCACGGTGAGGACCTTGTCCATTCTGTCCGTGGCCTGGGAGAACTTTGAGGCCAGCCAGAGCTGGAGGGGTCTCATCCTGAGTCTTGTGCGGCGGACCACATACGTGCACGCCGACATGTGACCTAGCAGCTACAGGCAAGCCCTGACTGTCATCACCGGGAACCTTGCGACCGAGTCAATGAGCCCTTTCAGGCTCTCGAACCTGTCTGGGGGGAGAGAGGCCCTGGCCGACGTTGCGTCCAGGAGCGCCCCGAAAAATGATATGCGTTGGACCGGGATTAACTTGGACTTGGTGTTGCTTACCATCAGGCCCAGGACAGTGCATGGGGACAGGAAGAGTGCCACATGATCCCTCACCTGCAATCGGGAGGTCCTCTTGACCAGGCCAGTCATCCAGATAGGGGAATATCTGGACCCCCCGGCGCCTAAGGTAGGCCGCTACCACTGACATGCACTTTGTAAAGACCCTGGGGGCAGTGGACAGACCAAACGGGAGGACCGTGAATTGGTAGTGATTCTGTCCCACCACGAAACGGAGGAAGTGTCACTGCCCTTCGAATATGTGGATGTGAAAGTATGCGTCCTGTAGATCGAGGGCAGCGTACCAGTCCCCGGGATCCAGGGAGGAGATGATGGAGGCCAGGGAAACCATGCGGAACTCGAATTTCACTATGTACTGGTTCAGGCCTCGCAGGTCCATGATGGGCCTGAGCCCCCCTTTGGCCTTCGGGATAAGGAAATACCGGGAGTAATACTCCTTACCCAGGAACTCCTTGGGCACTGCCTCTATCGCTCCTAGTTCCAGGAGCTGCCCGATCTCCTGCACAAGCAGAGCCTCGTGTGATGGGTCCCCCGAGAGAGACGGGGGCGGGGGTAGGTTGGGCGGGGAGGAGGTAAACTCAAGGGTGTAACCTTGGGAGATGGTGTTGAGGACCCACCAGTCTGAGGTGAGCCGCGACCATTCTGTGAGGAAAGCACACAACCGATTGGAAAAAGGGAGCTTTATTGGGGGTGGATCCCTGCTGAGAACTGGCGGGGTACCCCCGAGCGTCCCATTAAAAACGCCTTTTACCCGCCTGCTTGCCCTTAGAGGACCCAGGCTGGGGGGGCAGGCCGAGACTGCCTTTGCTTTGTTTTCTGTAGTTCCACTGCTTCTTATGGGCGGCCTTGTACTTCAGGAGGGCGGCCTGGGCGGAAGCCTGCTGCGGCTTGAACTTGGGTTTTGCTGGAGCAGGGACATCGAGGCCCAAGGTCTGGAGGGTCGCGCGGGAGTCTTTCATGCTGTGCAGCCTTGTGTCTGTTTCCTCAGCAAACAGAGCCTTCCTGTCGAAAGGGAGATCCTGCACTGACGACTGCGCTTCGCTGGATAGCCCAGAGAGCAGGAGCCATGACGCCCGTCTCATGGACACCGCCGAGGCCATGGACCGTGCGGCCGTGTACGCTGCATCCGAAGCGGCCTGCAGGGACGCCCTAGCAGCCGCTGTCCCTTCCTCCACAAGCGCCTTAAACTCCTTTTTATCATGCTCCTGGAGGGAGTCCTTGAACTTGGGGAGGGATCCCTAGAGATTAAACTCGTAGCGACCCAGGAGAGCCTGATGGTTTGCTACTCTTAGCTGGAAGTTTGACGACGAATAAACTTTTCTCCTGAAAGCATCCAGCCTCCGAGAGTCTTTGTTCTTAGGGATCAGGGCTGGCTGCCCCTGCCACTCCCTGTGGTTGACCGACTCGACCACCAAGGAGTTGGGTGCCGGGTGGGTATACAAATACTCATGCCCCTTAGTGGGTACAAAGTACTTGCATTCCGCCTTCTTAGAGATGGGAGCCAACGAGGCTGGTGTTTGCCACAGGGCATTTGAAATTCTTGCCACCCCTTCATGGAGCGGCAAGGCCACCCTGCCCGGTGCCGTGGGGGACAGCATATTGAACAGGGAGTCCGAGGGCTGCTCCATCTCCTCTGCCTGGAGGTGAAGGCTCGCTGCCACCCTTTTTAAGAGGTCTTGGTGGGCCTGGTAGTCCTCCTGCGGGACGGAGAGGGGCGGGGCTGCAATCAGCTCCTCCGGACGGGATGAGGAGGCCGGTGCGGTGCTTTGGGTGTCGGCTGGCACCGGAGGATCCACCACCTGGTCGGACTCCGGGCACGGTGCTGAGGACATGGGTCCCACCAACTCCTTTCTTGCAGTCTAGGGATGGAGGCCGACGGTGTTTCCGACGCCCCGGCCACCGAGCGAGTCCCCACCGGGGGCTGCGCTGGAGGCCACGGTGCCCACTGGTACCACTGGACCAGCCACGACGCTCGGTGCCACTGCACTTGCTGGGGCACCGGTGGGGCCGGCTGTTTGGGCTCGCTAGCCTGGCCTGTAGACAGGCAGCTGTGAGCGCAGGCTGGGCTGGCGTACGACCCGCTGCTGCCTCTGGACCGGGAGTAGCGGCAGTGCCGGGATCTGCATCGGCCACAGGATTGCGATCTCGAGGCGGAAGAATAGCACCGACAGTAGTAGCTGCTCCACGAACGGCCTCGACGGGCGGATCCACGACGGCGAGACGTCGGCAATCGACGCCCGGGGCTACGGTGTCTTGGCGGAGACTTGGAGTGGGAGTCCGAGACGAGGTCCGTTGGCGACATCCGCCACGGTCCCGTCGATATTCGCTGTGCGAAGACAAGCAGTGCTGGGAGTCCCGGTCAGACGGCACCCATCCAGACAGTCTGGCCAGCGTCGAGGGCGATCCACATAGACTGAGCCCTGAACGGTCGCTGGGCGGTGAGCGGTGTCGGGAACATTCCCTCGACCAAGACCGGTACCGGGCTAGCGGCGATTGCGGCGATCCCAGCGGCGGCTTGCCCCTGGAGCATGGGGCCGACATCGGCGGAGCTCTGGGCACCGGCATGGACATGACGTCCCTGGCCACCTGGAGGGCTTCGGGCATAGATGGCATCCGGAGAGGCCTGCTCCGAAGGGGCCGGGCTACTCCACTCAACGTGAGTTGGAGGCCTAGGGCCCGGTGGGGATCGAGGGCTACACGACATGGGCCTAGCCTCTGTCCCAGCCTTCCCTCGGTGCCGTTGTGAAGAGGGAGTCTTTCCGGTCCTCTTGGTGTGCCCCGTGGAAGGGGAGCGGTGCCGACTGGTTGATGGTACCGGAGGGTCTCCGTGGACCGATGGCGCGGTGCCAGGTACTGGTTCGGAGCAGCGTGCCGGGGTTGGGGCCAGCGCCAACTCCATCAGGATGGCCCAGAGCCTAATGTCCCTTTCTTTTTTGGTCCGGGGCTTGAACGACTTGCAGATCTTGCACCTTTCTCTGATATGGGTTTCTCCCAAGCAGCACAGACAGTCCACTTGCGGGTCACTCCTTGGCTCAGAATGCCTACAAGAGCCGCACGACTTAAATCCCGGGGTGCGGGGCATGCCCAGGCCCGGGCTCACTAACTAACTAAACTAACTGAAATAGCTAACTGACTACAGGTACTAATGAATGAACAAACAGTTCTGGGGATAAGCTGCAGCAAAGCTGGAGCTGAGCAGTTCCGATGCACCTTCACTGGTGGCAAGAAGGAACTGAGGGTGGGGGGAGCGTGCAGCTCCCCTTATACCGCACCAGGCAGGCGCCACTCTAGGGATCGCGGGGGGCGTTCCCCCCCCCCACAGGTACTGCTAGGGGAAAAACTTCTGGCACCAGTGCACGTGGCGAGCACGCACACCTATTGTGGAATACACATGAGCAATCACTCAAAGAAGTAGTGGTGGATTCTCCATCTCTTTACCTCTTCAGTTCAAGACTGCATGCCTTTCTGGAAGATATGCTTTAGTCAAACAAATTTTTGGGCTGAATTCTGGGGGGAAGAGTGACATTTAATAGGCTGTGATATACAGGAGGTCAAACTAGCTGATCTAATGGTCCCTTCTGGTCTTATGCGCTATGAAACTATTACATTAAAAGAAACTAGGTTTTAAAAAATGAGTTAAAAGTATCTTCAGGTACTACAATTGTCCTGGAATTCCCCCCTTTTCCTGTATTGCCAATTTTTGTGGTTTTACGTTTCCATTTTCCTTTTTTTAAAAAGATAGGGTTTCTCTCCCTTATTGCTGTGTGAAACACCCATGGAAACTAAAACGCAAACTGACTGAATATAGTGAGAAAAAGAGCCAAACTGATTGTTAATAAAGTGTTATGAAATACACATACAGAGAAACATTACAGCAACCTTAGGTGTTACTCGTAACAACAGCAGGTAAAAGATTTGTCTGAGAGAAGTATAATCTTTGATTAACACTGTATGGGAATGATGGAAGTGACACACTAACAACATAAAACTACTAAATTTATTTTCATACTGCATATCTGAATGAAACATTTGTCTGTCAACAGTTATATCAACTTTGTTTTAAAGGTGAATGAAAAAACTTATTTTAAAATAGAGAAAAAGATGCTTAGGATATCAAATTTGTAGCAAATGCAAAATTACTGAGAAGTACAATTAAAAACAAAGTAGCTGAAAGTCATATCCTTTGCCAACACCTGTATTAAGACTCTATTCTTCTCTTGCAACACTTGATGGCATCCTTAACAGTTATCCAAGCCAGTATAAGGCATGCAGATTACTGCTCTACTTTAGATGTTTGTCAAGTTGTCAGCAATTGCTGACGAAGCACAGAACTCTGAACTCAGGTACTGGAGTGTCAAAAACATTTCAATTCATCTTTAAGGTTAATATTACCTTTGCTATGCAGGCAGGACAAAACCAGTCACCCTCTGGTATAGTAGTGATCTTGGGTCTATGGCAGTATGTATGACAGCCTTTGTCACAGCCATCACAAAGAAGCAGAAGTTCCTCATTATCTCCCTTTCGACATATCTGGCAGTACTACAATACATGAAAAATCGCTTTAATTCAACAAGCCTCCCTTAAAAAATGTTCCTGAAATGTAGTAATATATGCCATATATTCAGCACTGGAAGATATTTTCCATATTATCTTGCATACGTACAGTAGCCACAGCTATATATGTGTATACATCTATGTATTTCTATAATTCTCTCTCTCATGTATATGGACAACTACGTAACAGGTTGTGGTTGCACTGGGATATCTGCATGGCTCGTGTACAGTGTGAGGAATTAAGCCAAAGTGTGAAATGCTTACACACTTGAAAAACACATCTACATTTAACACTGATGTCAAAGCATACAAAGCAACGAATACCTTTTACATTTGATTAAATGCTGAAGTGAAGCAGAGGTATTGGATAACCACAAAAACCACTGATAGCACATATGCTATCTCAGGGACTCTCTCTCCGCTTATGCCCTATGGCGGAAGTCACAATCAATTAGAATGCTCTTGTTGTCTGTCCCCAGGATTGAAATCCTAGGGCTAGAAAGCAGGGCATCCTTAGATCCCTCTGTTCTGGAATCTACTCTCTTATAATCTGCCAATGCCAAGATTGGCAGCCTTTAAAATGCAGCAAGACACATCTATTTAGTCTCACTTCGGGTTTTTCATCTGGTTCAATAGCTGGTAGGGCATTCACTGTCTGGAGATAGGGCACAGCACTGATGGGAACTGATCTTCTGTGTGACTAGGCATTGGCTAATAATTGTCGATTTTTCATTGTGTAGGAAATTTAATCAATTTTAATTTTGCATAAAAATAAGTTCACATGTAACAAAAGACATGACCAAAATTATTAAATAAAATGCCATCATGAACATTATTACTATTATGCAAAAAGGAAGAGTGATGCAAAATCATAATGAAAATCATGTTTTCTTCCTCTGCAAATGCTATATGTTACCCTTTTCTGACTTTAGGTTGGCCTTATACTGGGCATATGGCTAGGCGTATGTAAGTAGAGCTTTATTTAAGAAGTGAATACATTTAAAAGTAGGTCAATAATATGACAATTATTTGATGGAGTGAGCTGGGTAGAAAAAGAATGGGACACCGCATCCCTCAGGTTTGTGGTGCAAAACAGTCTGAAATGTTTCTTTTGCATATGCTAATTGCAAGATCTAGTATGTTATATGGTTTATAGAACTATATAAAGTAATTACATTTTAAAATTAGTACAATATTTTAGGAAAATAATCAGAAAGGGCCTGATCCAAATCCTATGGAAATCAATGGGAAAAATGTAATAGGCTTCGGATAGCTCCTATTTTAACTTAATACTATCACTAAAATAATTCCAATTCATTATTAATTTCCCCACAGACTCCAGGAAATCATGATGCCTTTATATCTCTGGAGTTGTTTCTCATTACAACTTTTTTTTGTTTTGTTAAAGTCTTAGTAAGTTTCAAAAAGGCACACTAGCAACAACTGGATACAGAATTTACACTAAAGGTACAGCATTAATAATGGCATGTTTTACTGGTTGGTTAGTACAAGTCTAAGATGCATGTAGCTTTGTGCCTTCAGCTACACATGGTGTGGATAAATGGAAAAATAAAACACAACTAGACATTTGACTTACATTTTAAATATAGAAAATTTAGTATTTTTATTTTCTGTGGGAGGTACATTTCTTCTCTGAGTCTCCTGATGGGGAGTGGGTCTTTAAAGTGAGTGCAAGTGCCCTGCCAAGGTGACGGGAGGGACAACAGTCCATGGTCCTTGTACAGACCAGACCATGTAAATGACTCCTCGCTTTCTCAACTGGACCCAACCAGACATGTCCACACCAATACAAAGTAACCTGCAATTAAGGGATTCTGATTTCATGAACAATCATATTTGAACTCTTTCTAGACTGCTATAAAATTGAAGGTCATACTGTAGAGTGGTCAACCTGAAGAACTTGCCTATTTTGTATTGGCTAGATAGATACAATACCTCAGTATTTCCTATACGGCGGGGTGGCCAAACTGTGGCTTGTGAGTGGTATGTTAAAGTGTGGCTTCCGGAGCCCCCCACACTCCTCCCCCATTCTCCACCATCCAGACTTGGGGTGGAGGGAGTTCAGGACCTCTGCCTTGCAGCAAGGTGTTGAAATAGGGGCTTCTACCCAGCAGGGAGGTGGGTCTCAGGGCTTCAGCCCCGTGGAGCATGCCTGCTGGGGTTTGGGGCTTCAGAGGGGTGGGGCTGAAGCCCCAAGCCCTGGCAGGTGCCTCCCATGGGGCAGAAGCCCCGAGCCCCAGCAGGCACGCCTGGGCTCTTGAACTTCTGAAGATTGTTGTATGTTGCTCGGAAGGTCTAACGCTGCTATGGGGAATACTTGGGAAATAATGCAAATAATGAAGTAAGTATTTAGCTAAGCCAATACTGGCAAGTTCTTAAGTGTGACTACTGTATATTATTCAAATGTAATTTTTATTTAGACCTCTGACCTCAGTGTCATGGGGTATTAATATTCTTCACATACGTATTATACAGGCAAACAGACAATTTGTGTAGCTTTGCTGGAAATGTATTAAATTAAGTGCTGGAAGTCATGGCACATGTCAGTCAAAAGCCATTGCAAATGAAAAATCTAGGCATTGAAAAGGAGCTGCTTAATAGAGAGTTAAAATACTGCAAATGGAGAGCTGTTATAATAGGCCTATTTATTTTTTAAAATATTTTCTAAATTATTATTAAATATAATCCATTTTAAATTAAACAAGTTACAGTTTGATAACCTTTGGCTGGACTATGCAGACAGAGAAAATTCTGTGACTTCAGGATCAGAGCCAGATGTGTTAATAACTATTTTATAAATATTTACGAAGAAAAAGGCAATGGATCAACTGGAGACAAAGCCAATTGTTCGAGTGCCTGATATAGCCATTTGGACCTTTCTGAAGTCATCATACTTTTAAAGTAGGAAAAACTTCATTATGTAATATATACCATAACATATATTATATTTCATTTTATATTTTTACATTAATGTATATTTTAAATTAATTTGATATATTAATACTATTTTTACATTTTTATTTACATTTTTAGAAAACTATATATCATTTAAATTTATGTAAGCTGACAGTCCACAACTGAACTAGACAAGTGAGTTTTACATGCAATCATTTTAGAGCACAAACATATTTTTGATCAGACATCTATTTGTGGGGAAACGGGAGAAGAAATTACAGTAGCCAGCAGCATAGGAAATGGAACTCCTACTAACTTCAGCTGCTAGTTGCCACTTCCAAATTCATTAACACAGATACTGTTTTGGTGAATATAGGGGAAAGACTTTAAGATGAGTGTTTCAGACTATTCATTTGCCTTGTTTTCTCTAGTCCAAAGTCTGTAACTATAAAAATATGAGTGGAAAACATGAAAAAAGTGCAATTTAAAAAAGGAAGAGGAAATTCTGAATTTTAAAAATTGTCCTTATGCAATTAATTTTGGGGGGGAGAGGGGGGTAAAAGTAGTAACACCTTTCAGGACTGAGCCCTTCTACTAAATACCCAAATTTCCTTTGTAGTTCAATGCATAAACCCAATTCAGAAAAACTGAATTAAACTATACCTCACTCTCAAAGTCCCAAATTACACTTTAAGCCATTTCCGTGGTCTTTTGGCTACTCTCGTAGTATCTATAATTCTTTGAGAGGAGCATAAAACCTTATAATCATAATCTGTATCTGTAAATTATCCTTCAATTATCTATCTAGAAATACAAAGCATATCTAATGGTCAGAAGTGGGATATTACTTGTATTCTTGCTGGTTCAAAAATGACGGGAGGGGCTAATAACTAAAAAAAAAAATGCTTTCGACAGTGCCCACCATATTACACTGACAATATTGGAGCACAATATTGCTCATAAAATTAGCTCAAAATTGCTTTAACAACAGTTCAATAATTGGATGAAGATGTTTACAAGTTAATATTTCAACATTAAATACTTAACACTTAACTGTAAAAGTTCTTTCTTTGATGAATGTTATAGCAGTCTTAAAACTTAATTTTCAGAAATTTGAGGTTCAAACGTTCATGCAAATTTTTACACATGCATTTGCATGCCTTTTTTGTATGTGCAATTAACACAGCTCTACTTGTTAAATGGGCATGTGTATGAGGAGATGGACATTACAACCCACTTGCTTATATATTTGCCCCGTTTGCATGTTCAGTCGTGATAAGTGGGCATGCAAAGAAGCTACACACATTTTGGAGCATCTCAACTTTCTGAAAAATCAAGCCTTTAATTACAGTATGTGACAATCAGTCTTCATGAAGCTAACATCACGGATGAGTAATTTTCAGTAATATGGTGTCCTCCATCAAAGAGGCACAGAAATGCCTATTTTATACCTACATGTTAATTTCAAAGAGTAATTGACGCCTTAAAAATAAAGCAACCAGTGGAAGAGCTTTCCATTATAGGAAGTTTCACAATGCTGAACTTGGCAAAAGTGAAATCTGTACAATTTATGCTCATAAGAGCACTATGTACAGTTTAACTGTAGTAAGTTTTAGAAGTGGTAAGAGATACATTATTAATCACAGTATCTTAAAGTGGGGAAATAGGATACAGGAAAGTTTAGTTACAGTATTTCTTAAATGAAAAACACTTACAACTTTCATAATAGATTTTTCCCATGCTATTGATTTCTGTAACTGCTGAATGCACAGCGCTACCTGTGCAGCACTGCGAGCTTCTGACAATGCCCTTCTCCATACCCTTAGCCCTGGAGCAATATCCTCTTCAATTCTGCATTGAAATACAGAGAAATTAAGTAGGTCACATCCATGTTTGCTGATCTGTGAACGTGGAACAATCATTATCACATTGAAAGCCAAGCAATGACGAAACGTACACAGCCAATAAGTATAAGGTTTAAGCAACTAAATTTGATGTAGTGCACAGACTGTGGCTACGTGCCTCAAAGCTTAGTCACAACCAGTTAAATGTAAGATAACTTTGCAGGATTATCAACATACATAACAAAAAATATTTACAAAGCACCATGCAGAATAACATGATCCATATGGATCACAGACATACAAGAAGATACATAGATAACAGGCAATAGAAAATAGGCTCCAATTAGCAAAGAAGCACAATAATTTTTCAAGTTAATCTCAATAACCTACCCGTCACCATCACCACTAATGGATGGTGCAGGAGCAGGGACAGTAACTGTGCCCACATTATCCAGTTTGATCTGAATGGTGGTACTTAAGGGGCTCTTCAGATACCTTCGCTCTATGTTCCGCTCCAAGTCAGCAAGCCTGGTTACAGCTATATCTAGAGGGTTGTCACTCTTCCGCTCTAGAGCACTGGTATTGCCTTCTTCTCCTCCAGCACATTCTCCATCATGCTTCTTATACAATTTAGTAAATGACTTATGTTCATAATATACCAGGTCTTCCCTCTCCGATGCAGGCTCGGGACACATCCAGCCCTATATTTAGTAGAGAGGTTTACACACATTGTTTGGTGCTGTAACTGGATAAGTGTGGGAATAATGCAGAGGTCAGCAAACTATGGCCCACGGGCCACATCTGGCCCACAGGACCCTCCTGCCCGGCCCCTGAGCTCCTGGCCCGGGAGGCTAGCCCCCAGCCCCTCCCCTGCTGTTCCCCCTCCCCCGCAGCCTCAGCTCGCCCCGCCGCTGGCGCAATGCTCTGGGCGGTGGGCTGCGGGCTCCTGGGACAGCGCCACTGCAGAGCCCGGCCTGATCCGGTGCTCTGTGCTGCGCGGCTGTAGCACCGCCAGCCACGGGTGCTCCAGGCAGCGCGGTAAGGGAGCAGGGGGGTTGGATAGAGGGCAGGGGAGTTCGGGGTGGTGGTCAGGAGTGTGGATGGGGTCGGGGCAGTCAGAGGGCATGGAACAGGGGGGTTGAATGGGGGCAGGGGTTCGGGGAGCAGTCAGGAAGGAGGGGGGGTTGGATGGGGCGGCAGGGGGCAGTCAGGGGTGGGGGTTCCAGGGTCGATCAGGGGACAGGGAGAAGGGGGGGGGGGTTGGATGGGGCAGGGGTCCCGAGGGGCCATCAGGGAACGGGGGGCTTGGATGGGACAGGAGCCCAGGGGTGGGCCATCAGGGGGTGAGAAGCGGGGGGGGGGGGAAGGAACCACACACCCCTCCCCTAATCGGCCCTCCATACCATTTCCAAAACCCGATGCAGCCCTCAGGCCAAAAAGTTTGCCCACCCCTGGAATAATGGAATTTTGTATTGTATTAACCTAAAAAAATCAGGTACTGTCTTCAGCAAATGTCAGTAGTTAATCATCAGCTTTTTACCCCGTCTTTCCCAAACTACTCAGATAATTAAAATTATGAATCCCAAAATATAAGCATAATCAAACCATTAGCAGAGTGGTCTCTCAGCAATAGCATTCTCTCTCAGAGCCCTCTGGAAGCATCAAGTTCCATTAGTCTCTGATGGCAGACCACCACAACAGATTTCTGATGCTGACAGGAAGGACCCTGCCTGGTCCCAGACCTCAAACCACAGGAGACAATGTGCAACCCATGACATGGAAATAACATCCAACTCTCAACTCTACTCCAGCCCAAACATCAGATCCAGATTGCAGCCAGACAGATGAGCTGGGCCTACAATCATCTTGCATAACGCCATGATTGTAATAGTGACCAGAAAGTCCTGAGCTTCTTTAGACTCACAATCCACGTGGTATGTAGTTCCTCATACGCATGGGATGTATTCCATTATTCCACCAAAACAAAGAAGTTGAAATGGTCTTTTATTTATTTTAAAGAACAACAACAAACCACACACGGACATACAATGGCGGCACAAAGTGCTACAGCTAAATGGCTAGGCTAGCCCATACCTATCAAATCTTTGCAGTTAAAAACAGGTCATCACCCAAAATGGCATTATTCCCACTACAATGAAAGGCACAGGGCTCTGTGTGCTATAAGGGAATATTCTGGGGGCTGCCACTCTGACGATCGTTATCCAAAGATTTAACTGTAATAAAAATAATACTATAATCTACTTTTCCTTTTATGTTTGAAATAGGAAGAGAAAGGGAGAAAATATTCCAGCTTCTCTGATACAAATATAGTGAAATTATATTGGATTTGTTCCATTTGTGGACTATAAAATTAATGAGAAGGCAGTTATCCCTAACAGCAAAACAACTGCAAATACTGGTTTTCAATTCTTATTACTTTAATAACAACATTTTTGAAGAGGGATTTTACTGAAAGGCAGTTTTACCTTAACTTGCAAACTAGCTGATACAACTCTCCGTTCTAGGTCTTCCACCTGGTGAAGAATAGCCAGATCCATCTCCATTGCTTGCTCTTCTACTGACCAGTTCTCCACAATGTCTCGAGTTACCTGGTTTTCCTCGTTTTCATTTATTTCAATAATTGCAACTGTATTTGGGAGTCAAAATTGTATTATTTTATTTTAATTAACATTGTAACTGATTTTTGCAAACTCAAACCTGTTACTTAAAAAAGTGTTTAATGGTCGTTATATGAACTTACTCTTAATATATCGAATGTGAATGCTTAATTTTGTATTGATCTTGTCACATATGCTTAAAGAACTGCAATATCTAGGGTGAGGGCACATTGAGTAGGCACTGCAGTATGTAGTACTGTGAAGGTCCCGGGCAGGCTGAAAAGATTGGCATAACTCAGTCAGGTCCCCAGGGCAAGGGTGACCAGATAGCAACTGTGATAAAATGGGACAGGGGGTGGGGAGTAATATGCTCCTATATAAGAAAAGCTCCCAAAGAACAGGACTGTCCCTATAAAAACGGGACATCTGGTCAACCTACCCAGGGCTATCTGTATTACGATGGAGCTCTCCAGAGCTACCCAGTATCAAGAGGCTACAAAGGTGTTTTAAAGACACTTTAGACCCCCTCCTCTCTGGCTGCAAGTTCTGTGTTGAAGCCAATATCCTTTTCTCATTAAAAGAAACATACTTAGTTAAGTGAACTAATTATTAGATATTGGCCTGAACCAAAAGCTCACATCTGGACAAGCCGAGCATTTGAGAAAGGACAGTTACCTGTTCCGTAACTGGCGTTCTTCGAGATGTTTTGCTCAGGTGCATTCCACAGTAGGTGTGCATGCTCGCCACGTGCACCAGTGCCAGAAGTTTTTCCCTTAGCAGTACCCGTAGCGGGGAGCACCGCTGCAACCCCTGGAGTGGCGCCTCTATATCGTGCTATAAAGGGGGCTGCGCGCTCCCCCCACCCTCAGTTCCTTCTTGCCAGACAACTCCGACAGAGGGGAAGGAGGGCGGGATGTGGAATACACCTGAGCAACACATCTCGAAGAACGCCAGTTACAGAACAGGTAACTGTCCTTTCTTCTTCGAGTGATTGCTCATGTGTATTCCACAGTAGGTGACTCCAAGCTATACCTGATGGAGGTGGGTAGGAGTTTAAGGGTTACCCGGGCGGAGCACCGCCCTACCAAACCCGGCGTCCTCCCGCGTTTGGGAGACGATCGCGTAGTGCGATGAAAAGGTGTGGACAGAGGACCATGTAGCAGCCCTGCAGATGTCCTGAATGGGGACATGAGCCACGTAGGCAGCCGACGAGGCCTGAGCTCTCGTCGAATGAGCCTTCACTACAAGAGGCGGGGGAACCCCTGCCAGGTCGTAACACGGGTGTATGCACGAGGTGATCCAGCGGGAGATCCGCTGGGTGGAAACCGGCTGCCCCCTCATGCGCTCGGCCGATGCAATGAAAAGCTGAGGGGATTTCTGGAATGGCCTGGTTCTGTCTAGGTAAAAGGCCAGCGCTCTATGCACATCTAGCATGTGCAGGCGTTGTTCCTCATTGGAGGAATGGGGCTTAGGACAGAGGACTGGGAGGAAAATGTCCTGATCAATGTGAAAAGCCGAGAGTACCTTCGGCAGAAAAGCCGGGTGCAGACGGAGCTGGACCGTATCCCTATGGAAGACCGTATATGGGGGTTCAGAGATCAGGGCCCTAAGCTCCGAGACCCGGCGGGCTGAGGTGATAGCCACCAGGAACGCCACTTTCCATGATAAGTGGGACCAGGAACACATGGCCAAGGGCTCAAAGGGGGGGCCCGTGAGGCGGGAGAGCACTAGATTCAGGTCCTAGAGTGGGACCGGGGGTCTGGCGTAAGGGAATGCCCGATCCAGCCCTTTTAAAAACCGGGATGTCATGTGGTGGGAAAACACCGAGTGACCATGCACCGGGGGGGTGGAAAGCCGAAATGGCTGCAAGGTGTACCCTGACCAAGGACGGCGCCAGCCCTTGGGTCCTAAGGGACAGGAGGTAATCGAGGATGAGCTGGATAGATGCAGAGGAGGGGGAGGAGCCCCTCTCCCTCGCCCACGTGGAGAATTGATACCATTTGGCCAGGTAGGTTCGTCGTGTGGACGGTTTCCTGCTCTCAAGCAGAACCTGTCTAACATCCTCAGAACACCTCCCCTCCTCCTTGTTTAACCATGGAGCAGCCACGCTGTCAAGTGAAGCGCGGCCAGACTGGGGTGGAGGAGACATCCTCCCTCCTGATAGAGGAGATCCGGTCGAAGCGGCAGCCTGCGCGGGAGTACAGTTGCAGGAGGGTCCCGTACCAATGTTGACAGGCCCAATCCGGGGCTATCGATAATCCGCGCTCTGTCTGCCTTCACCTTCTGTAGGACCTTGCCTATCAGGGGGAAGGGCGGGAAGGCGTAGAACAGGTGGCCCGACCATGGAATTAGGAACGCGTCCGATATCGCCCCTTCGCCCTCTCCTGCCCTGGAGCAGAACAGAGGCAGAGGCAATTCTGGACAGTGGCGAAAAGATCTACCTGGGGAGTGCCCCACTCCAGGAAGAGCCTCTTGGCCACCTCCCTGTGTAGAGACCACTCGTGCAGTTGGGAGAAAACCCTGCTTAAGCGATCCGCGAGCGTATTGCGCTTGCCAGGCAGGTGCAAAGCCCTCAAAAGGATATTGTGAGCTATACAGAACTCCCAGAGGTGCTGGGCTTCCTGGCACATGGCCACGGAACGCGTGCCCCCTTGCCTGTTGATATACTACATCGCGGTCGTATTGTCCGTGAGGACTCTGACCACCGTTCCCCCTAGGTGCCGGCAGAAAGCCACGCACGCCAGGCGTACCGCCCTGAGCTCCTTGACATTTATGTGCAGGGACAATTCCGGGGGCGACCATCTGCCCTGGGTTTTGAAGCTCCCCCACATGGGCTACCCAGCCCAGGTCCGAGGCGTCCGACACCAGATCTAGTGAGGGAGGGGTCTCCCGGAAGGGGATACTGTGAAGCATGTTGCTCGGGAGGGACCACCATTGCAGGTCGGCCACTACATTGGGTGGTAACGTGACGACCTTGTCCAGGCCGTCCCTGGCCTGGGAGTACTGGGAGGCCAGCCAGAGTTGGAGGGGCCTCATCCTGAGCCTGGCATGTCGCACCACTGAGGTGCCCCAGCCACTAGGATCTGAAGGCACACCCGTGCCGTCGTCACCGGGAAGGCCGTGACCGAGGCGATAAGACCTTTGAGGGTCTCGAACCTGTCCCGGGGGAGGGAGGCCGTGACCCCCACCAAGTCTAACAGCGCCCCTATAAAGTGTATGTGCTGAACCGGGACTAACGTGGACTTGTCCTCGTTTACCACTAGGCCTAGACTCGTGCAGGTATCGAGCAGGAATTTCATCTGCGCCTGCACCTGGGACCGAGACCTGCTCTTGAGCAGCCTATCGTCCAAGTAGGGGAAGATCTGCAACCCGTTCCTCCTGAGGTGGGCTGCCACTACCGCCATGCATTTGGTAAAAACCCTGGGGGCCGTGGAAAGGCCAAAGGGAAGGACCGTAAACTAATAGTGGTCTCTCCCTACCAAGAAGCGGAGGAAGCACCTGTGGCCCTCGAAAATATGGATATGGAAGTACGCATCCTGGAGGTCCAAGGCTGCGAACCAATCCCCCGGGACTGGGGACGGAACAATAGAGGCCAGGGACACCATACGAAATTTGCAGCGGACCAGAAACTGGTTGAGATTCCGCAGGTCGAGGATGGGCCTGAGCCCGCCTTTCGCCTTCGGGATCAGGAAATACCGGGAGTAAAACCCTTTGCCCTGGAATTCGTGAAGTACCGTCTCCACCGCGCCCAGGGTGAGGAGGCGCGTCACCTCCTGATTTAGAAGGAGGACGTGCTCCGGGTCTACGGGGACATCGCGGGACGGAGGACGGTGGGGTGGGGGTGAATCGAACTGCAGAATGTACCCCTGGGAGATGGTACTGAGGACCCACCGGTCCGACGTTATACGGGACTATTGCACTCGGAAGGCAGATAAACGATTTTCAAAAACCAACTTTATTAACTGGGGGGCATCCCTGGCAACAGGCCCAGTGGCCCCCCGCAAAAAGTCAAAAACACCTCTTCCCCTGCCTCTTGCCCTTCGAGGGGCCGGGGCGTGGGGCCAAACGGGACTGGTGCTGTGACCTGCGCCTCTGCTCCCTAGGCCTCTTAGGCGGGGGCTCATATCTGCCCCTTACGGGGGGAGCCGAGGGCTGCGGCCTGGGTTTGTCTATGGCTGGCGGGACATACAGGCCGAGAGTCTGCAGGGTGGTGTGGGAGTCCTTCATCTCGTGCAGACGAGTGTCCGTTTGGTCCGCAATCAGGGCTTTTCCGTCAAAGGGCAGGTCCTGCATGAGGGCCTGGGATTCCACGGACAGCCCCGACAGCAAGAGCCACGATGCCCGCCGCATGGAGATAGCCGAGGCCATCGAACGAGCTGCTGTGTCGGCCACGTCCGCCGCCGCCTGGAGCACCGCTTTCGCCGCTGCTGCACCTTCGTCGACTAGAGCCTTGAATTCCTTCCTGTCCTTTTCTTGGAGGGAAAGCTCGAATTTCAGCAGAGACCCCCACAAGTTAAAATCATACCTGCTCAGGAGTGCTTGATGGTTTGCCACCCTGAGCTGGAAACTCACAGAAGAATAAACTTTTTTCCCAAAAGTGTCTAGTCTCCTGGCGTCTTTATCCTTGGGGGTGGGTGCAGGCTGGCTGTGTTTTTCACGGTGGTTGACGGACTCCACGACCAGTGAGTTCGGGGCAGGATGAGTGTACAAGTACTCATGCCCCTTCGTTGGCACGAAGTACTTCCGCTCTGCCTTCTTAGAAATGGGCGGCAGAGAGGCAGGGGTTTGCCAGAGCCCGACAGAAATATTGGCTACCCCTTGGTGAGGCGGCAGGGCCACACAGCCCGGTGCCAAGGAGGACAGGACGTTAAACGAAGTGTCCGACGGCTCCTCCGACTCCTCAGTCTGGAGCTGGAGATTTGCGGCTACACGTCGGAGAAGCTCTTGATGAGCCTTAAAATCCTCCTGAGAAGGAGGAGGCGGTGCCGCTATGGAGTCGTCCGGCGCCGACAAGACGAGCAGTACCGCCCCTAGGGCGTCGGGTGGTACCGTCAGGTCGCACTCCGCGTCTGGGTCCGGGCACGGTGCCGGTGGTTCGGTACCCGAGAACTGCTCTCGGTGCCGAGACGGGGACGCCAAGTGGACCTGGGACGCCCCAGCCACTGAACGGGGCCCCGCCAGTGCAGGCGCTTGGGGCCACGGTGCCCACTGGCACCACTATCCTTGCCAGGGCACCCCTTGCCACTGAGCCGTCTGAGGTCCTAGCAGAGCTGCTTGCTCTTGAGGGACAATGCGGCCGGGGAAGGGACGGCTGGGGCCCGAGGCCGAAGTTACCAAGGAGCGCACCGTGCCCTACGAGTGGCTGGACCGGTCCCAGCCATGTCGGCGCCGAACGCGGGATTTGGACCTCGACGACGAGGCGAGGTACACGTCGGAGGAGCTATGTCTGGAATCCCTTCGGCGACCGTGGCTATGACGCCTCGGTGCCGGTGCCGGTCGGGATGCACTCTGAGTATGGCGCGCACCGTGGTATGAGTGGCAATGCTGATGGCGTCGAGACCGGCTATCACTCCGAGTGGAAGAGGAGCATCGACGCTTTCTGTCCCGGCGCCTGCGACCCCTCTGGGCAGAGGAAGACTCCGGAGACTCGCTCTCAGGCGACCCAGTCAACGGAGTGGAGATCTGCCGCGGGCTATGGGAAGGCCCCGCAGATCGAGCCGGGACCTCAACCTCTGACCTGGCAGGGGAGGGCTGGTGAGCGCCCAGCAGCGGCTTCCTTTGGGACCGGCGTCCCGACTTGGGCAGCACGCCCGGCACCAGCAAGACGAGGATATCTCGCGTTGCCTGAGCTGCCTCCGGCGTCGATGGCATCCTCACCGCCAGAGAGGCATGCGTGGATGGGGCTGGACTACTCCGCTCAACGTGAGTCGGAGGTCTGGGTCCCGAGGGGGACCGTGGGCTGCCCAACTCGGGTCTGGCCTCACCCCTGTCCTTGTCTCGGCGCTGCTGGGTCTTGCCTTGTTTCTTAGCGGGGGAGTGGTGCCGACTGGTGGATGGGACTTCGCTCCGTACCGAGGACGCGGTGCCCGGCGCCGGGTCGGGTCGGCGCACCAGTGCCGGGGCCAATGCCGACTCCATAAGCAGGGCCCGGAGTCGGATATCTCATTCACGCTTAGTCCAGGGCTTGAACGACTTACAGATTTTGCAGCGCTCACTTATGTGAGCCTCGCCCAGACAGCGAAGACACTGAGAGTGTGGATCGCTTCTGGGCATGGAATTGCGACAGGAGTCGCACGACTTGAAGCCTGGGGCTCGGGGCATGCCCCGAGCCAGGCCACTAACTATAGAAAACTATTTACGGTCGAAGATCGTACTACTAAGACGCTACAGCAATGCTGGAGCACAAAGTTCCAACTACCTTCACTGGCGGCAAGAAGGATCTGAGGGTGGGGAGAGCGCGGAGCCCCCTTTATAGTGCGATATAGAGGCACCACTCCAGGGGTCGCAGTGGGGCTCCCCCACTACGGGTACTGCTAAGGGAAAAACTTCCGGCACCGGTGCACATGGCGAGCACGCACACCTACTGTGGAATACACGTGAGCAATCACTCGAAGAAGAACCTCTAATCTGGATCCAAATGTACCTCAGCTTCATCTCTACTTATTATCCTTATGCCAATCAAACATTCATATCAGTTACATACCATCTTTGTTCTTGATGCAGGCCAAAGTAATGTAATCCATGTGTTTCTGTATTTGCTTCTGTAAGGCCTTCTCTCTTATTCCCCTGAGATGTAGTACTTTAAGCAAAGCTTTTAGGTCCTCTGGATCAATAATTCTCCACCAGCCAAATTGCATTTCTGAATCAAGACAAGTTTGTAAATCTTTTACAAGCATTTTAACATGAAGCACTATTACGATCAGATTTATTTCAAGAAATCATGCAAACAAATGTTCTGATAGTGCGGCAGCATTAGAGGAACTCAACATTTAGACAGTTCTGGCATATTACTGCATTATGCTTACCTTCTGGTATGGGTTTTGGGCTAGGATAATCTACTGGCTTGGCTACTTCAACTCCTGTAGAGGGAGCAGAAGCTGTTTTTTCAGTTTGTTGTACTGGTGATTCACTTTTACTTGTAGGAACATTGGGCGTCAAAAATGAATTACCATTTCCGTCTGACAATCCTAACCCTGATCCAACACTAGGTAAGGGAGATGAGAATGGAAGGTTTGAAGTAAGAACTCCTGTAGGCCATCCACAAAATTGAAGTCCCATTATAGGTAATCCAGTCTTCATCTGCTGTATTAAAAATATTTTTAAAAGATTACTATTCATTCTATTACTAGTGTGGAGCTCCCAGAAACCTGGATTTGGATTAGTCAACCCTTGTGCTACGCATAATAAAACACAAAAGAGGCCTTGATCCCTGCCTTGAGTTTAAAAAGCTAAGATGCCAAATCACACAAACAGCTAGTAACCCTATATCGTGAATGTTTAGAAAACTGTTGCTTCTGATGACCACATTTCTGAAAATTACTATTTGTAGTTATCTTTTTTTTCATTCAATTGCCAACTACCAATTGCCAACTTCTTTATACAAATACAAATGATTTGAAACAGTACACACAAAAACACACAAATTGTTAATTTAAACATCCCTGTTTGCCTACTAATCTACCAATCTAAATCTTTTTTGCAAATAGTACTCGGCAGCATAAAAAACATTTCTAAGAATGAGCTACATTTTACAATAGTTTTTTTAAAAATACAAGGAACAAAGGTACAATTTCAATGGTATGATCAGCTCTCAGAGGGAATTTTGCCTGAGTAAGGACTGCTAGATCAGACACCTTAGATTGTAACTAAGTACCAACCTGAAGTGATGATAATGCAAAAGGACTTATTCCCATAGGACTCTGTACAGAGGTAGAAGTGATATGAGGAGATGGGACTGGTGAAGGTGATTTTGAGGGAGGATTTGAATGCAGAGTTAGCGAAGAAGAAGCAGCTGGTGTATCTGAATGGGTAACTGATGCATCATCACATGGTATTCTTGGTAAAAGGCTGAACCACTGTCTGCTCTTTTCTGTAAGAGTCTTTAACAACTGGTCATTTGGAATTAATGGAGAATTGTAAAACTTCCCTGGCCCACTTGCAATGGGATTAAAAAGATTATTGGAATCTGACTTTTCAGAGCTGCTTTGTGATATGGTGGGCTGAAGGCTGCAGAGAGAGTTTTTAGAGTTATTTTGATAAGATAATGTGCACCCATTTGCTGCACTGCCATTGGGTTTTTGTGACATAATGTCAGATTCAGGAGGCATCTTTGCTACCTCCAACAGTTTGCTTAGCTTTGAAAAAGAGCCAGGCTTCTGTAGAAACAAATTAGTGTTATCCTTTTCCTTAAGCTCTTCTTTCTGCTCACAGTGACTTGTATTTATACAGTTTACTTTTTCCTCTGAGGTCTCAAACATCTCTTCTTTGATGTGTATACTTTCTGCTTTTTTTAACTTCTCTTTTTCTTTTGCAATTTCTTCTAGACCTGCAAAATTGAAAAAAAAACGTAAACTTTAAATATCACAGGAGAACCATCTAACTTAGACCATTCCTGTAATCAGGTTTTATATAAAGAATAACTTCATCAGTCACTTCCACGTGCTCTAGACCACCATGTACTCTATGAAATTGCCTTCAAGCTCTGAAAAATATTTTGTAAAAGGACACAACACTCAAATACACTTTACACTGTACCTCCATGTGGACGAAATTTCACAGCCAACTCAAAACAGTTTGGAAAGAGGTTTATAACAAAAATGGTCACAGACCCTTCTCATAGTGTTGTAAATTGTATTGTGTTTTTTCCCCTCACCAAATCTAAAATAGATTTAAACTTTGCTATGTATCAGAGATGAAAAACTGGACCTACTGAAATCAGTAAAAACTCCTATTGAGTTCAACAAGACCAAGATTTTGCCCCAGAAATTGCTAAGAGATTCACTTAACTTGCATACCGAACACCAATGAAATTCTGGAGGAGTTTGTCAGTTCTAATTTCTCTGGAAGGGACAAAATTTTTATAGCTTTGTGCTTGTAAAAGTTACCATTGACTACAGAATTACCAAAAAGTTTCATGTTCACACCAAGAGAGAAGGATATTTTCTTTTAAATTTATAGGCTATTTCCGTAAACTCTCAGCCTTCCAGTTGGGGGAGAAATAAGAAAGAAGATAAAAAAAAAAAAAAAATCTATTTCACAGATTGGATGTCTCCCAAAGATAGAAATAGGACATTAAAATTCACAATCCACCCAATTAATTTTTTTATTAAAAGAAAGCGGGGAATTTAATTACCAAATACTAGAGGCTACTTTTACCTGTTTTACTCATTATCTGAAATAAATTATTTGAAGAACCTACAATCAATATTATGATTGGGATCTACAGATAGCTAAGTAGATAGATGGATAGAATTAGTTTTAATAGCTAAACAATTTACAATACAAAATGCTAAGGTTCAGAGTCCATGTCAGCTCGAATATCTTTGAGGTGGGGAAGGACCAGTTTTATAAATGGGGAAAAAATTGTTCTGTTCTCTCTTCTCTCCCATTCTCCAGTCAATCCTCTGTCTTCCTCTGCCCTTATTAACATATGTCAACAAGCATTAATAAGAATCTTCAAAAAGAACAAAAGAGGGGGAAATGGCAGAGAACAGGGAGGAAAGAGAAGGGAAAGCACTCAGCATGGCAGCCATTTGTTTGCTTAGTTTCTGCATCAGTTAGTGCAGCTACATAATTACAGATAAACAGGGCCCCTATTTATCGTCTATGGCTGGTAACACCTGCAGGGGTTATTTGCACATTCTGCAAAACCAGAATGATTTCAACAAGGAAAAAAGCACAATTGCAAGGAAAATGTACTGCTATAATTTTGCATCTCTCTTTCTGAATTTTTAATGCACCCACCACTCTAGTAATGTATCTGGGTACCAATAATGTTGAATTATTGAGATCCAAAATGGGCCTGACAGGAAGAAACAATTTAGGGAACTGTGCAGGTAAAAGCTTTAGAGGGAGGTATTTCTGATAACTGGACAGATGGCTTAGTGTTTTATGCATCAAGCTTCCAGTTACCTACACCCAGGAACCATAGGTTTCAAAACTCAGCAGGGCCAACTCAGACTTTCATCCTTCCGAGGTAATAAACTGACTACTATGCAATTTACTGAAAAGGGGATGAAGTGGGCAAGGAGACATCTTGCAGCTGATATCTTAAAAAAAGAAGTCCCATTGATCTGCATGGACCTTAACAATCCCTCTAGACTAATTTATAAGAATATGGGTCTGTCCTGGTGTTTTTGGCCAAAATTTCTGTGCACTGTTTCATCAGCACCTCCAGAGAGGTAGCCACAAGTACTCCTGTTCTTTTTGCAGATACAGACTAACATGGCTGCTACTTTGAAATCTAGTTCAGTGGTTCTCTATGCATATAGTTTGTAAAGCTCTTTAGGATTCTCTAGGCTAAAATACACTATGTGAAATATTATTACAGTACAATAGATAAGACTTTGGAAAATAGGAAAAGGAACACAAGCACTACAGCATTTGATAGTCAACTTCTGTTTCCATACAACTTTTGGTGTTTTCACAGCAGTTTCTAATTCAGAGCATAATATAATCAGGGGATGGTGAAAGAGAGGCCCTACAGAGCACACACAATATTAGCAAGCTACTTTTGGGATCATGATTAGGTTTAGGTGAAAATAACAGGAGTACTTGTGGCACCTTAGAGACTAACAAATTTATTAGAGCATAAGCTTTCGTGGGCTACAACCCACTTCTTCGGATGCATAAAGAGTGAACCATATATTGAGGAGATATATATACACACACATACAGAGAGCATGAACAGGTGGGAGTTGTCTTACCAACTCTGAGAGGCCAATTAAGTAAGAGAAAAAAAAAAAAAACTTTTGAAGTGATAATCAAGATGGTTCAGTACAGACAGTTTGATAAGAAGCAAGTGTGAAAATACTTACAAGGGGAGATAGATTCAATGTTTGTAATGGCTCAGCCATTCCCAATCCCTATTTAGCCCTGAGTTGATTGTGTCTAGTTTGCATATCAATTCCAGCTCAGCAGTCTCTCGTTGGAGTCTGTTTTTGAAGTTTTTCTGTTTTAAGATAGCCACCCGCAGGTCTGTCAAAGAATGGCCAGACAGGTTAAAGTGTTCTCCCACTGGTTTTTGAGTATTATGATTCCTGATGTCAGATTTGTGTCCATTAATTCTTTTGCGTAGAGACTGTCCGGTTTGGCCAATGTACATGGCAGAGGGGCATTGCTGGCACATGATGGCATATATCACATTGGTAGATGTGCAGGTGAACGAGCCACTGATGGTATAGCTGATGTGATTAGGCCCTATGATGGTGTCACTTGAATAGATATGTGGACAGAGTTGGCATCGGGCTTTGTTACAAGGATAGGTTCCTGGGTCAGTGTTTTTGTTCAGTGATGTGTGGTTGCTGGTGAGTATTTGCTTTAGGTTGGGGGGCTGTCTGTAAGCGAGGACAGGTCTGTCTCCCAAGATCTGTGAGAGTAAAGGATCATCTTTCAGGATAGGTTGTAGATCTCTGATGATGCGCTGGAGAGGTTTTAGTTGGGGGCTGAAGGTGACAGCTAGTGGTGTTCTGTTATTTTCTTTGTTGGCCCTGTCTTGTAGGAGGTGACTTCTGGGTACTCGTCTGGCTCTGTCAATCTGTTTTTTCACTTCAGCAGGTGGGTATTGTAGTTTTAAGAATGCTTGATAGAGATCTTGTAGGTGCTTGTCTCTATCTGAGGGATTGGAGCAAATGCGGTTATATCTTAGAGCTTGGCTGTAGACAATGGATCGTGTGGTGTGTCCTGGATGGAAGCTGGAGGCATGTAGGTAAGTGTAGCGGTCAGTAGGTTTCCGGTACAGGGTGGTATTTATGTGACCATCGCTTATTAGCACAGTAGTGTCCAGGAAATGGACCGCTTGTGTGGATTGATCTAGGCTGAGGTTGATGGTGGGATGGAAATTATTGAAATCATGGTGGAATTCCTCAAGGGCTTCTTTTCCATGGGTCCAGATGATGAAGATGTCATCAATGTAGCGCAAGTAGAGTAGGGGCGTTAGGGGACGAGAGCTAAGGAAGCGTTGTTCTAAGTCAGCCATAAAAATGTTGGCATACTGCGGGGCCATGCGGGTACCCATAGCAGTGCCGCTGACTTGAAGGTATATATTGTCCCCAAATGTGAAATAGTTGTGGGTGAGGACAAAGTCACAGAGTTCAGCCACTAGGTTAGCTGTGACATTATCGGGGATACTGTTCCTGATAGCTTGTAGTCCATCTGTGTGTGGAATATTGGTGTAGAGGGCTTCTACGTCCATAGTGGCCAGGATGGTGTTTTCTGGAAGATCACCGATGGATTCTAGTTTCCTCAGGAAGTCAGTAGTATCTCGAAGATAGCTAGGAGTGCTGGTAGCGTAGGGTCTGAGGAGAGAGTCCACATAACCAGACAAGCCTGATGTTAGGGTGCCAATGCCTGAGATGATGGGGCGTCCAGGATTTCCAGGTTTATGGATCTTGGGTAGCAAATAGAATGTCCCTGGTCGGGGTTCTAGGCATGTGTCTGTACAGATTTGTTCCTGTGCTTTGTCAGGGAGTTTTTTTAGCAGATGGTGTAGTTTCTTTAGGTAATCCTCAGTGGGATCAGAGGATAATGGCCTGTAGAATGTGGTGTTAGAGAGCTGTCTAGCAGCCTCTTGGTCATATTCCAATTTATTCATGATGACGACAGCACCTCCTTTGTCAGCCTTTTTGATAATGATGTCAGGGTTGTTTCTGAGGCTGTAGATGGCGTTGTGTTCAGCATGGCTGAGGTTATGGGGCAAGTGATGTTGCTTATCCACAATTTCAGCCTTTGCACGTTGACGGAAGCAATCTATGTAGAAATCCAGTCTGTTGTTTCGACCGTCCGGAGGAGTCCACGCAGAATCCTTTTGTTTGTAGTGCTGGTAGGGGGGATTCTGTGGGAATGGCTGAGCCATTACAAACATTGAATCTATCTCCCCTTGTAAGTATTTTCACACTTGCTTCTTATCAAACTGTCTGTACTGAACCATCTTGATTATCACTTCAAAAGTTTTTTTTTTTTTTTTTTTTTTTTTTTTTTCTCTTACTTAATTGGCCTCTCAGAGTTGGTAAGACAACTCCCACCTGTTCATGCTCTCTGTATGTGTGTGTATATATATCTCCTCAATATATGGTTCACTCTTTATGCATCCGAAGAAGTGGGTTGTAGCCCACGAAAGCTTATGCTCTAATAAATTTGTTAGTCTCTAAGGTGCCACAAGTACTCCTGTTATTTTTGCGGATACAGACTAACACGGCTGCTACTCTGAAACCTAGGTTTAGGTGAGAATTTGTGATTCAGGTTTGAGGTCAAATCAGGGCTCAGGTTTCACTTAGACAGTACTGAAATCTTTGGGGATGTGTGTGAGAGATACCTAGAATGCATCTTCTGAGGAGTTCTTCGAGAGATTTTTGCAATCTTGGGCCAAAATCTTGTGAAAATGGCGGATTTTGGCTGCAACCAAACCAGAACTGAAAAATGGATCTGTTCTGGAACCAAAATCATGGGGTGGGTCTATATCCAGGAATTCTAATGAGTGAATTCTAAAATTGACATGTATCTAGACTTGAGGTTAATTTTAAAAAAAAAGTTTGTAGAATTGGTATATATTAACTATCAAAATCAGCAAACTCCATTTAAATTTTAGTAAAATAGACTTTAATGTCTCCTGGAGGGAAATTCAGGTCACTCAGAAAAAAAGAGGAGCATAAAACCATATTATGGGTTAATAAAGAAATTATTGTTTTAGCTGAACTGAAAAGAGAGTATCTTATTGTATAATGATCATGTTCCATTTTATTTCACACCATGTATGTAATCTCTAAACACAAAACATTCTGAATATCTGCATAAATCCTGAGAGAATTAAAATAGACAAAAATAAATGCTTCTTCATACATTCTGTGGTCAACCTGCAGAATTCATTGCCAAGGAAAATATAGAGAAATAGTTTAGCAACTGTCAAGGCGGATTCCCCACACTAAGGTGTGGGCCCACAAGGATTCTAAAAATTAATACTGGCCACTCCAGGCTGGTATTAAACTCCCAAGGTCACAGCTTCTCTCTGACCTTGGATGGGTAGATTCTGCCACCACCCAAATGCAAAAAACCCTTTGGAATCCAGAAAGGCGCACTTGGGAATTCCTTCCTGTGGGGTACCCTCAAGCCCTTTCACACCCCCTCCAAGGAAGAGCTGAGAAAGAAAAACACAGAAAGCAGCTGTTGCCACCAGCTAACTAAAAACATGTGCACAAACCTCTTAAGACACAAAAATCCAAATTCTGTTCTTAAAGAAAGGTAAATTTTATTAAAAACAAAAAGAAAGAAAATACATCTGAAAACTCAGGCTATTGCTAGATTTTTAAAAGAGCAATTCCAAAAATTAAGCACCCAAAATAGTTTCTGGGGGTTCAGCTTAAAGGTTACAAGCAACAAAAGCATCTGGGGTTAGCACAGAGGAATTCACAAGCCATAAGAAATAAACAAAATAAACCTAATCACATCTTCCTACACATTTTCTGATCTACTTACATATTATCTGGGTTCCAAATAAGCAATTCTAGGTCTGACTTTGATGATTTTCATACCTGGCCTTCAGCTTCTCACAGCGTAACTGCTGCCCTGTTCCCCTCTTCTCCAGAGAGCAACAACAGACACACAGACAAAGGGAAGTTTTTCCCCAATTTTAAACAGTTCTAGCCCTCCCATTGGCTCTTTTGGTCAGGTGCCCACTCCCTTCTTTTTACCTATGGGCTTTTTTAACCCTTTATAGGTAAAGCAAGTAGAGAACAGCTACCAAGAGGTATTTTATAGCTAACTGGCTGGCTGGGTGTCCATAAAAGGAAGCTCCCCCCATCCCCCTTCATTTATCACAGCAACATTAAAGGATTTCATATGCAGCTACACTAGCTAAATCAAAAATTAACATAAGGATATTAATTCTCTGTTTCAAGGGATAAATTAACCAACTAAAAATCAGAAAAACTCCCCTTAGCTTCATCAAACAGCGCTGCACAAATAACGAGGGCTATCACGGGTTAGTTTTTAGCCTTCTCCTGAAGGTAACAGGCCATTTTTGGAGACACAGATAACAGACTAGATGCACAGGCAGTATACTTTAGTATGGCAATTTCTACGATTACTCCTTTATGGTACTTACCTTCACCACTTTCCATGCCTTCCACAAAAATACCCCCACACTGGGGTAGAATCCAATACCGGCGTCTGTAACGATCCTGACCAAACATCATTGACCGTAAAGAGTGAGAGGCTTCAAATAACTTCCTTCTGTATTGGCTTTGTTGCTGTTTAAAAAAAAAAGGGGGGGGGGTGGAGGATTATAATTCAGTGGGGGAAAAAATCAGTTGTTACAGTATAAAATATCTGTTCGGGCAAGGCCAAATGACAGCTCAGTGGCCACATGAGCATACTGTTTTCCAGACACTTTACTTGGGATATTTCACATAATTGTTTTATCTAAAAAGCCAAATTGTCTTTAAATAATCAGCTCGGGCACTCTTTGATATATCCTAAATTTATCAGCTTCACTGTAAGGATGCATTTTGCAGTAGTATGTTCTGTATTTTAATACCAACATTCAGAGAACAATAGAATCCATGATTTCATTGCACAGGAACAGCCAAAATCCTATCAATTATGCAATACAGTAAATGGTGTTCAGAGTGCTGAAGCTACCCAGCGCAGCGTGAGATTCTGTGGCTCCTGATGAGAAACTAATGAATATTTCAATTGGCTTAGATAAATGAGTTCAGTAATATCTGAGCATAAAGCCTGTATTCAAACACAGAAAGTACTTTTTGGGAGGAGTGGAGGAATCTAAGAGGAATTTCAGTTAGTCAACCCACTCCTTCCTCCGCTAAACTGGCACTCTTGGAAGCAGTGTAGAATTCCCAGAACTGGGTGTTTATTGCAGCTGGGAGCAGTAGACAAACCAATGACAAAGCCTGAAAGGATGAACTCTCTTTAAATAAATAAAATAGGTATGCTATAGTATCCAAATTCGTCAAATTTCCCCCATTCTATTCTCCTTATCTACTAACCTGTTTCCCTTCCTATACCGACTGCCATTATCTAAACACCTGATTCTACTGTGCTACTCAAAAACGTATGTAACTCTTCAGAAACTGAATAAGCAACTATTCAAGTCTATGCCATTTTGGGCCATACTCTAGGCACCTGGCTATTTTAGAATTCAGGAATGGTCTTCACCATTACAAGGTTCAGAACAAATTTGACTTGTCTTCCTTACCAAAAAGTAGCCTATAAATCCTACAAATTTATAGAGGGACTGATATTGTGGAGGTTTCTTGCAAATTTCTTTGTGCTATTATCTTAAGTATATGTCACCTCTAGTCTATTCTTCTTTGTTTTCATCTTTCCTTTCCCTACAACATCACAGTGCTTTTAATACCCCATAGTATTTCTATGGCCAATGGCAGCACTCACTCCAGAAATCCCATAGAAGTATATTCACATTTAACCCTAATTATATTGCCTCCATCCTCTGGAAAACATAAAGCTATTAATACTAGAGCTCACCCTTTAACTGGTGGTGACAAGTGCACTTAGCACCCCATGTGCTTAATTTAAAAGCAAAGACCCGAGTTAACTGGTCTCCCCTCTACAATGCCTGGGAACTAGGTTCTGAAGGTCAACCAATAGCAGGAGAGAGCAGGTAATTACAGATCACAATTGAAAGGGAAAACCACATACAGGACATTTCAGGAGAGCGGGTCTCTTTGTATTAATTTAGATGGAATATATGGGCTAAAGTTGTTAACGTGACCCTGACTGTCCAACATTAAGCACTTTTAAATAAGGTTCGGGTTTCGTCCTGCTTAGTACATGGCAATCACACTATTAAAAATACTTTTAACCTTTCATTAAAGATACAGAAAATAAGGGAAAACAGTTACACCATTTGAAACGTAAAGCATTAAATAAGACTTTCACTTTAACAACATCCCTTGTTCTCTCTCTCTCTTTAGCTGAAGAGAGTTTTCAGAAAGAAAAAACAGTCTTTTAAATGGTATCAAGGAGGGTAACAACTGTCCTTTGGGGGAAAAGAGACATTAGTTAGCTGAGATGGGCTGGGGCTGTTACTGTTGCTGTTGTTGAAGTCCAATCCCATTTCCTCAGACAACAAACACGCAAAAGGAGAGAGAACAGAACAGCAAAGATAGAAAATGCACCTTCTGTCTCTGGTGTTGACTTTCACTTGCAATCTCACTACTGGAAAAACAGCCATGGCACACGGTCTTATGAGCCACTCTGAGACCTGGCAAACTTGTACAAACATTGGCCTATTTCGGTACTGCTTTTAGTTGCCACTTTCTGGTCACAAGCTTACAGCAGTGTTGCAAAATATACAGTCTTGGCTGGCTAAGCCAGACTCTTATTAAAAAAGAGGCAAAAGGAGACAGGAAAGAAAAGAAATAAGGTGGGGAAGGAAAAGAACACACAGGGGGTGGGTGGAGGTGGCAAAGTCACACATCCCAGCTGGTGTTTGGGATTTAGCTGGAGCTGGCAGAGGTAGTGATGTCATCTGGGTAGGTCTCTCTGTCCTAGTCTGGCCAGGACACCTCTCAGGATCAAGATGATGAAGGCCTGGGGTCCCACAATATGGTGGGGGTGGCAGCCATGATGGTGAAGCTCGCTCCAATGGCCAATTTTTCTCCTTAAAGTCTCTTTCTCTCCAAAAATGGAGTGGTGGGTACAATAGCCCGTCGCCTCATTATTTTGTCCACACAATTGCACCTAAATTTCCAGCACACCAATTCTTGTTCCCTGATCTCTGATTCCACACTTTTCTTATTTAGCAAGCATTATTTTAATACAGTCCTTGAGTTGTATCAGTAGGCCTTTTTGTTTCCACTAATTCTGTCTTGCATTGGCAACTTTTCCTATCAACAATAGGTTATTGTGATACTTTATGAACTTCTACTCAGTTTTCACAGTTGAGATCACAATTAGGGTAAATTTGTAGGTCCAAGTATCGCAAAAGGCCCCACTATCAAGCACTCACCAAGGACTGAGAAAAAAGACACCTAAAGAAGGGTGGCTGGTAAACTGATATCCTGTGAGAGTGAAAGTAAAAACATCAGCAGTAGGTAAGTTGGGAGCTGATTAACTGGAAGTAAAAGCACTAGTTAGAAGGTTAGGGAGTTGAGGAAATATGCGAGGGTTGGGGATCAACCACAAGTGCATGGAGAATGGGAGGAAAAGCAACAATGGGAAGATGAGCTGGGATCTGTGTCTCCTTCTGACCTGTGAAAGAAACCCATGCAGAAAAAGCGCTAGAGGCAGAAAAAACAGATAAGACAGACACTAACATTGATGGAAATCTCTTACCTTGGTGAGTTTTTCAATCTGTTTCTCTAACTCTTCAACACTTGCTGCCTGGTCCCCATCATCCTACACCCAATAAATACATGATAGTTTATTTCAGGATAATGTAATGCCACTACATCCTACTAATGCTACAGTACAAGAGCTTCATGTAACAAATGTCATGTCGAATCTGTGGGACAAATTCTTCCCTAAGACATGGATGCATGGGGGAGGGAGGGAGGGAGTTGTGTGCAGACATTGGAACTATTTGTTTGTGGAACATATGTGACTATGCCAAATATATCTTTACTTCTACAAAAGTATTATAAATCTTCCTTCCCCAGATGTATATGTATGGGGAGAGTGGGTGGACAGTCGATTTTGTTAAGACTTTGTCCTTTTACAGGAAAAAAATAATTCATCTTGCAAGTACACACTTAAAACTATAATTTAGTTTATTAGGTTTCATAAAGTTGTGTGTTCTTTTACATTCATTTTTGAGTGTTTTTCTCACATTAAATAATGGAATAATGTCAGAATCTGATCAATCTTTGGAGAGAGAGAATTTGGAGTCTTCTTTCAATATTCACAAGAAAATGCAAAGCCACTTTAAATGACAAAAATGTGTATGGGAAATACTAGTACTGCTATTATTGATTTTTAAAGAGATACTTCTATCATTGAAAACTGTAAGCTTTAAATTCTCCTTGATGAAATTACAGCTAGAAATAAGGATATTTCCATAAGAATTTTAATTCAATTCGGTGAGCCCTTGGCGAACTATAGTACGGTTCCAAGAGAGTTCTATAACTTTCCTGGGAAGTCTCAATTACCCCTCACCCTGAAGCAGAAGATAGTAGCCTCCCCTATATGATTCTTTGTGCAAACAGCTGAAATTATACCTCATATACTTTAAAGGTGAACTGAAAAGCAAAAATGAAACTGGAGTTAAACCCAGAAATGTGTTAAATTCCAACAATAACCATGATGGGGTGGTATGAGGAAGGGAGGCATTCCACACAGAAATAAGATTTCATTAACCTTTACAAAATCGTTCTAACCTTTTGTGAAATTCTTTTTGTACTTCTTGGCTCACAAATGCAGCATTGTGAAACATCACACATAACGTGGGTTGCAATGGGACTTTCTGGGATATCTTAAGGGAACCAGAAAGCACCAAGACTTTTTCACACAGTTAAAAATAATTAGAAAAGGTTAGTTAAAGGTGTTGAATGTCCCCCACTCCTGGTACCCAGCCTGATCACTATGGTATTTAGGGAAAACTCTCAAATTTCATTTTTGCATTTAATGACATCAGAAGACTGTAGAATTGATTGATATGGCTGTGAGTTAAAGAAGACACACAGGTTCATGGAGTCTTCCAATCTTCACAGATAAGACTTTATGAAGTAAGTCTTCCTGCTTAAACATTATTGTCTACTGTCCTTTTTTTGCACGCTATCCGTATTTTGTATTTTTAAGGGGATTGCATTTCTAAAGGTTCACTCTTTTTGCTTACAGGACCATTCACACACAAAGATTTTCTGGCAGTATCTCCTATATTCTCTCACAAGGACAGAAAGACAGCAGGAAGGGATTACTGTAATTCCATACAGAATCCAGAATGGTGGCCAGAAGGAGAGTTCCAACAGCTGATGTTTAGTTTTTAATCAAAGGTATCTATATGGATTTGAGTGTAACCACTAGTTTGCATATCAAGCACTGTGCAAACATTAATCATTCTCACAACACAACTGTGAGGTACTGTAGGTAAAGAAATATGACTACCTTATTTTACAGATTGGTAAAATGACAGAAAGAAAGGTGATGTGACTTGCTGGAGGCCATATAGCAAACTAGAGCAAAAGACAGGATTCAAATTTAGCATTTTTGTGGCTCCTTTCCCAGGCTTCTTCCACCAGACCACACTGGACTTGATGTTGCTTGAGATTCTGTGGAATTTCTATAAAAAGCTGTTTGACTATAACAAAGGCAGTTCAGTTTAACAAGCTAATAAATATTCGTAATGACCCGCCTTGTGTCTTATAAGGATGTTGGGTTTTAAAATATAGGAGCTGGTGATCAAGTACTGTGGAACTGCAAAAGACCATTCCTCACACCCTCATCAACCTGGAGAAGTTGTAAAGACTCAAAGGTCATATTTGCCAACAAATTCAATTATCCTTTAACTTTAAAAACACAAACATACACGGTTTCAGGTTAAGCTCACAAACAACCCTTCCCTTCTTTCAGCTTGTAGTCACACCTGATACCTCAGTTTCATAGTGGATATTATTTATTATAATTTCTCTCTGTACCAATGACTAAACTGAAGCTATCCTGATAATTAACACATCCCCTTCTCCACTTCTGGAAAGCTACTTTCATGCTTATTTGCTAGAAAATATTTGGCTCCCTGGATCTGATTTAGTCTTTTCCTCTTTGAAGAGTCTACGTCAGATGGTAGGAAGGCAGTCCTACCTCAGAGAAATGAAAATCAAGATTAAGCCAAAACAAGCAAACAAAAAATAAATAAAAGACACCTGGCTAAAGAATAAAGAAAAGAATAGTCTACCAAAGAACTTAAAATACCAAACACTTAAAAACAAATCTAACACATACTCTCACTTATGATTTTTTCCTTTTTATAAGATTTTCGACAAATGTTGGCTTCAAATCTATAATATAAAGGAGTGGAAAGAAAATTCCATTCTTTTACATTTAAAAAAAAAGTTATCATTTGTTAAATTAATATTCCCTACCTCATCTTCACAAACTTCTGCCTTCTTTCCCTTTTTGTCATCTTTGTCCTCTTCATCCTCATCATCCTCATCTGCTTGATCATCACTATCATCGTCATCATCATCATCATAATCACTGTCTCCTCCCTTCCGTCTCCGTTTGCGGCCTGGAGTAGATGTACCCAATGAATGCTGTTCTTCTCCTATATCACCACCCACTGTAGTGTCTCTCTTGCCGGTTTTCTTGGCATGAATGATTCTAAGCCTTTAAACACATGATATGCAAGTGGTATTATTGACTGTAGTTGTAGCATACACATACTCTACTCTGTACTTCATTCCAAGGTGCATCACTCATTTTAAACTCAAATTTACTTCTGTCCTACTACAACCTTCTGCTATCTCACTATTTGTTACCAGAAACTGACATTAAGAAATTCACATTGTAGAACACTTCATACAGAATTCTGACCCATAAAAATGTATTCAGTTCTGCACTGGATTTCCTGCCTTCAGGGTAATTTCTACTGAGTAACACTGAACTCCTGTATAAAAGGCATGCAGGACCAGAGGAATTTTAAATAGCCAGCCCTGTAAGCTAGAGAGAAGAGCCCATTTCAATCTTCCTCCTCTATTAATTTTTCCCTTTTTCTTTTGCACTGCACCTGCTGAAATCTGCATTTTACCCACCCATTTTAAAAGGCCACTATTAAACATGTGTGTCTGGGAAAGCTGAGAACTGATGATAGTAAAACAAAGAACATCATTTTGCTGAAGTGATCTTAGCGCTAGCAAGGTGATAGTAAACTTGACCCTTAATCCTGTATTTTTTTAAAAAATAGAACTTTCTTAGGTGTATTTAGTCTATTTTACATAATGTTTCTATTAGTCTTTATGCTTTGGCTGGTCTTTTCACATTCTGGACACAACACTCTCTCTAAGAAATCGTAACCAGCTAAAGTAACTCAGAGGTTAACAGATGTGTTAATTTTAAGAAACAAAAGAGAAACTTACATACCAGTATTTATGATTGTTGTAGACTTTCCTCTTCTACAAAATCCTACAAAAAAAGATTCCATAGAGCAAATGTTATAGTTCTACCTACCAGGAAGCTAGCAGGCAAACACACTGAATCATAGAAGATATATATAACCAGGCTCAAATAGTCATTTAAAGAGCAGGCCAAAAACATAACTGATCTAGAGTAGATATAAAAAAGTGTGTAGAAAAGGCAAATGTTTTGTAAGAGAAGAGGGGAGGGAAGGAGGATGGGAAAAGTGAAAGGATTACGACAAACACAATTACCAGCAAGTAATTTTTCCTTGTCGTACTTCCCCACTTCTCCCATCCTACGAAACAACATTCCATACAGCAAGTGGCTATAATGAGAAGTGTGAAAGTAGGTGGCTTCTCAAACAGCAGCCTAGAGAGAACACTGACAAAAATGTCAGCTCTCTAGAATGCTGATATATCTAGCCAGTAATGAAGGTCAAAGACTGAAGTGAGGAGTGGGCAGTATTCCTACACAGAATAGATCATTATCATTGCCTCAGTTCTCACTGCTCACGAGATAACAGTGTCTTTAGAAGACTAAGGCTATGTCTACACTACAGCTTATGTTGGCATAACTTATGTAGCACAGGATAGTGAATAAGTTACACTGACATAAGCACCAGTATGGACAGCGCTATGTTGTCTGAAGAGCTTCTCACACTGACATAGCTACTGCCACTTGCGGGGGCTGGAGTAGTAAAGCCAACGGGCGAGGTCTCTCCCGTCGGCTTAGAGCGGCTACACTAGAGAGCTTACAGCAGTGCAGCTGCATTGCTGTAAGCTCTAGTGTAGCCATGCCCTGACAGTGAGAAATTACCTACCTTCTGATAGGACATATTTAAAAATATCTTTAATCCACTTGAAGATTTAGAAGATGTAGAAGATCTTAGACCCTTCTTTTGCTCATGGAAACCGATGTTTAGACTTTCTAATATACTTTGGGTAAGATTTTCAAAAGTACTTACGTGACAAGTACCTAAGTCCCATTTTCAAAAGTGACATTTTCAAAAGGCTCCTAAGCCTCACTGAACATCAGTGCCTAAGTCACTTTTGAAAATGGGACTTAACAGCCTAAGTCACTTAAGCACTTTAGAAAATTTTATCCTTTTTCTAAGAGAAGTAAAATTTTCCAGCCTTCACCACCAGTCTGGAAAGTTTTCTATGCACAAGAGTTAACATATCAGGCAAAAGCATAGGTGAATGAAAAGGCTGACTAAAATAAAATTCAAAACTTTGGGCATAAAAATCCAGAGATAACCTGAAGGACAACTTTGTCCAGAAACATCAGCAGATAAAGTAGTTCAATAACCAGTGAACGCAATTCTCAAATGCACCTAAAAGAGAAGAGGGCATGTAAAAAGACCACTTCAGTGGAAAGCAAATGAACAGATACAACTCTGAAGGACACAAACCGAGGTTTGCATAACACAGAAAATGAAAAGTAGAAAAATGAATCAAAGAAGGCACCACAGACAGCAAAAGGCAGCATTCTGCACTCTAAGGCCCTGGTGAACCCTGGTAAAATGCAGTCACTATGTTGTAAGGAGCAAGTGACCAATGAGAACTCTTCCCGAGAGCACAACTTAACAAAAATGCTCCAAATAGGACAGGAGGTGGAACATTTCCTGATTGTGTCTGGCCACTTAGCCCAATCAGGGGAGAAAGCCCTGTCTCAGAAAGCTGTCCCTTTAATCCTCTTCACTTCCAGGCACATACAGAAAGTGGTGTTTGAAGGGAATGACCTCCTGCATAATCTGACCTCAGCACGGACCTAATGAAAGGTCTTATTGGGGCTGGAAACCAAAGATATGGGGCCAGCAAGGTACCAACCTACCTATATTAAGAAAATGACATGAATCCAATCTGAGCAGATCTTTGCAACATTCCTGGAACCAGGCAAGGGAAAAGAATGGGTATCCGTGGCCTAACTTTTCAAACAGGCCTTAAATTCTGGATGTCCACCCTGAGATACCTCAAGGTTTTTAGAAGTACTGAACGCACATGCCCTCTAAAAGATGCTTCAAGTTGGGCACCTGAAAATGGAGACACCTAACATCACTAGTCAGTGAAAATGTTGGCCTTCATTCCTACCCTCAGTCCCAAAAGAACACAACAAGGTGCTTGATCTGTGGTTATGGTTTACAACTGAGGTGGCTCCTCTGTGAGAAGGGAAACTAATCTACTGTGGGTGTCCCACAGCAACACCAAATCTGAAGGATTTGATTGAGACCCCTGCCTGAGGTACTTCAGTGTTCTGCCCAGAAGGATGAACTCATTGGTTCTGCAGGCAGCCACATGCTCTTTGTCTCCCTTTGCCCACTGATATAAGTGACAGTTTGATGGAGGGAGAGAGATAAGAACGAGGAGTCCCTGAGGAGATAAAGACAGCTAAGATTTCTTGGCTACATCAGAGCTTCAGCAGCACTGTTTCAACTACATACCCACAGGAGAGGACTGGCCTGCTGGGATCCAGATGAGATGGGAGAATGATTGGGCTTGCCCCAAGAGATAAAGCCATTATACCTATGTAGTTTGGGAACCTGCAGTATTAGCAGAGGTCCACAGCTACATTTTTTTTCCATAATTTTTTTTTTTTTAAATGGTCAGTATTTTTCCTCTACCTCCCTCTTGTCCTTCTTCTTTACTTCTTCTTTCTTCCTTCTGAGACACATTAAAGGGAAAAAAGGGAGAAATAGGATTAGAAACATAAAGTACCTGAAGCAAAGGACCGAGAAAGGATTCAATGCTTCCTGCATAGCAGGCAAAGATGACAAAGGGAACGGGAGTGGAGCCTGGCTTTGTACACCTCATGTGATTCACAGTTTCTTTGCCTTCTAGCCTCCTGGTAGATGGAGCTATTATGCTTGCTGTATGGAATTTTGTTTTGTTCGATGGGAGAATAGGGGACATAAAGTGATTACCCTTGAAAATTTGCCAATTTTGCCTGAGGTAAATAGATGAGATTACCTCAGTATTTGCATTATTCCCAAAACTTACTATAGGAACACTGAGGATGTACTGCAAATAGTGAGGTAGCATTATTTAGTTATCAAAGTAACTGGCAAGTTTTTAAAGGTGTCCATTGTAACAACAATCAATCCTTTATAAGCATATTTAAAATGAAAATTGAGAAGGTGGCAGGTCCAATCAGTTTCTTAACGTCAATAACAATTTGACAGCTAAAGTAACCTTTGAATAAGAAATGGTTTACCTCTTTCAAAGAATGCAAAATGGATTTGATTTTCTTCCAATTTTGAGGCATAGTAACCCACTGAATCTCACGCATCTTTAAACGATTGTAAAATACTGGCCTTGGGACAAGTTAAATTAATATCCTTTCTTAATAAAGTATTGCAGTTACTTTTTTTTTTTTTTAAACACAACTTAGCTGATTTTTGTCTTTGGAACAAATCTTTATAGTAGAAATTTAAACAAACACACAAAAGAAATATTTAAGGAAATATAACTTACTTTCGCAATTTGCCTTCAACCATCCATTTATCTCTTCTTAAATTTGACATATAATCAATGTTCTTATCAATTTCACTGTCAAATACAAAAAAACCAAAGGTTTTAGGTAGTTCATAAAATATCACCAAGCAAGAATATGCATATATCTGAGATACACACACACACACAATATATATATATATATATATATATTACATATATAAAAATTACATCCAAAAATACTTCATTAAAAGAACAGGAAGATTGCAAAGGCAAGCATTCAAAAGTTAGGAAATACCAGAATTCAGGTTGCAAGTGCAACTTGGACTGCGCACACAGTGGATATTCTTTTAAAAACTTTGAGCAAAATCTCTGCAGCTGTTTTTGAGTTTGGAGAAGGAGTTGGTTTTAAAGAAATGAGAGAATAAGTAGTTATTCAATATTTCTTTTTATAATACTCAGTAGCCTCAGGCCTTACTTGCCACAGACTATTCAAACCCAGTACCAAACACAAAGTTATTAACATCCTCTGGGCATTTCTATAGTGCTCTAACCATGGTGTCTAAGTGCTTCACAGATATTAATGAATTTATCTTCAAAACAATCTTCAGAGCATAGGTAGTATTATCCCCATTTTACAGATGGGACACAAACACGGAGACATTAAGGCCAAAATTGTCAAAAGTGTCCACTAATTTTGGATACCCAACCTGAGAAACCTAGGCCCTAATTTTCCAGAATAATTAGCATTTTTATAGAGCATTATATGTTGAAAGCACAGCTCCAAACACTTTTAATTGCAGTCGTGAGCAATCAGCACCTTGAACTCTGGCTCTAGGTGTCTCATGTTGGACACCCAGAAAATTAGGAATAAAGTTAAGGAATAAAGAAAATTAGGAATAAAGTTAATAACCCGCTTTTAGCAACTGATGTCCTTTGAGATGTGTAGTCCATATATATATATATATATATATATATATATATATATATATATATATATATATATTCCAAGGTTGGTGAGTGCATGTCCAGTGTGCACATGCTGGAGAATTTTCTAGTCAGCAGTTCCCACTGAGGCAGCACAAGCATCATTTCACGAAGGTATAAAGGGAGAAGCCACCTCACCCTACCTCAGTTCCTTCACTACTGAGAGAGCCTGTGACATCAGGACTCTGAAGTAGCAGGCATGGCAGGTGGGTAGTGGAATATGTATACAGACTACACCGGTCTCAAAGAACATTAGTTACTGTAAAGGTAAGTAACCTCTTTTTCTTCTTTGAATGTTAGTCCATATAGATATTCCACAATTGATGACACCCAGGCAGTAGGCCTCCCTGTAGGCTAGTCTCTGGGTGTACAAACGGCAACACAGATCTTCCTTGTGCATTCCGAAAGGATATAAAGGGCACAGCCACCATGTCTCAGTTCTTTCTCTACCAGCTGTAGTGCATGTCAGAGCAACTCTCTTCAGATTTACCTCCACGTTGGCTTCTGGTTAGTTAGTGTTAAGAATGTAGTCAGATAGGTGCAGACACATGCCACAGAGGCACCTTTCCCTATGTTTGCTGGCAGTACCAGCCTCCATGGCAAGTCCCCGGGCTTAAAAACTGCCCATCCTGCAAAGCAGTTATGTCTGTGGATGACAGATACAAAAGGTGTCTGTTTTGCCTCAGTCAGGGGCACACCCAGGAGCGCTATGAATTCTGCAGGTCCTTCTCCAAGTGGACCCAGCAGTCGAGGGAACCACTCCTAAGGGCTTTTCTCATGGAGCAGGCAACTAGGTGGGACCAGATTCCAGGCATCTAAGCTCAAGGGGGACTGAATGTAGTTGAAATCAGCCCCAGCATAAGCTTCAAAACCACCTGAAGCCTTCTCATCTAGAAGGCATACAGATAGGTCAGATCTGGACTGCAAGCCTTGAAAAGAGAAGAGGCAAAGGTGGCCCTCCCTTGATCTGGCTTCAAGGCAGCATAAAAACTACCAGGCTGTCGGATGCTGAGGGTGCCTCAAAATTTAGGACTAGCTACAGCATGCAGCTGCACCACTGTAGTGAGTGTGGTAAAGATGTAAGCCATCGGGAGAGAGCTCTCCCAACAGCATAACACCTTCGCAAGAGGAGGTAGCTATGTTGGCAGAAGAAATTTTGCCGCCAATATAGTGCTTTTTACCCTGGCGCTTAGGTTGGTGTAACTTACACCGCTAAGGTGTGTGGATTATTCGCATCCCTGAGCAACATAAGTTATACTGAAGTAAGTGTTAGTGTAGACAAGCCCTATTAGAAAAAATTCCCTGAGTACTGGTGCCAAATGGACCTAACTGCGATAGAGGCACCTTCCACCCCCCACAACGATGGCGCTGCATTAGTCATCTTGGTATTGAGGCAGTTGGAACGGTCTCTTCTCTCTCCCCAGTGGGGATTGCTGACTAGAAAATTCTCTGATGTGTGCAAGTTGGTGAGTGCACTTCCCACTGTGGAATATGTACACGGACTGGCATTCGAAGAACACCACACAATTACTGGCCATTTGTGAACATTTTGATTTAAGTGACTTGCCCAGCATCACATATGAACACTGTGGCAGAAGTAGGAATATAGTACACTTCTCCAGGGCAGCATTCAACTTCCTTAATCCTGGGACTGTCCTTCCTCTTCCTGCAACCCCCTGCCTCATACACACCTTCCAATTTCTGCAACGAAGAAATCCTACAAACAGCCTCATTCTGAATTATTATAGTGGTAAGCAGCCAAGCTACCTCCGCTGATGATCTTATTAATCTAACTGCTACATAAAGGAAGGAATAGGCAAGTATATTTGGATAAAAAAACCAGGGTGCCGCATAAAGGTTAGCTGTTCAACCCTTTTTGAGTTATTTCCAAAAGGAGCTAGGGACATTTCTTTAAAATCAGCTACCTCTCATAACTCAAAGTCTTGAGAAGAACATTCCCTCTGGGCATAAACCAAGTATGGAAAATTTAAAATTTCCCAAGGTATTTCTTTTGAAAAGTTGTGAGTATATGAAAATAGGGAGTTATAACAGAAATCAACTCTCACCCTTAGCTACAACAGGGACTAATAGAACTCTACTATAACAAAATATGATGTACACATTATGCATTATATGGTGTATTTGTACAGCATGGATAAAGGTTTAGAAAATCTTACCTCACTACACTTTTGCTGCATGCTAACTCATTAATAAGGAAAGCAAGTACCGATGCTTTCTGAGCTGGAGTATGTGCCTGGAAAGCTTTGGTCTTTAGACTTTCTGTAAGCTCAGTTTGCCCACAGTGAGCTTCCATAAAAATCTGTAGAATCTCAGAAACATTGTCACGGTTGACACCAACATTCAACAAATGTTCCCCAAGAGTTGTTTTGGCCTAAAAAATAAGTTTTTCGGTCAATCACATAAGAACAATAAAATACCATAACAGACCCAATAATACATTATGGTTAAAAATAATACTTTTTTGTTTGTTTGTTTGTTTGTTTTGGGAGTCCAATCCCAAACTTAAAGTTGAGTCCAGACAGCACAGTGCAACAAAATGCATGCATCCATTGTATGTTTCAAAAAACTGAAATAACACTAATGTACATTAAATAGGTTAAGTAAAAGCAGACCAACATGCCAAGTGGTATTTGTCAGAAAATGATAGATATTGACTAGCACAATTCAGAATGTTTAGAAAGGGCTTCAGTAAAAGGTTACATTAGTCCAAGCAAAAAAATAAATAAATAAAAATAAAAAGGCAGAGAATCATGGTGTCAATCAGCGTTTTGACAATGGTGTTAGAGGGGAAGGAGCAGATTCTGAAGGAAGAAGCAACAAGATTTGCCGAGAACCTGCAGGTGAGGGTAGAAGGAACAGGAGGAATCAAAGACGTGCCCATAGAGGTGATGGTAGATCATGGGAGAAGGTGTGTATGGGGGAGAGGGAGAATGTAAGGATCAAAGACAGATCTCTGGGGAACACTCACAAAGGGTGAGAGTGAGGAGGAAGAAGAGTCACTGAAGGTAACACAGAAAGAGTAGTGAGCAAGATAGGAGAACCACCAAGAAAGTATAGTTATTGGAGTCCAAGGAAGAGAGAGTATCAAGGAAAAGTGGGTGATTTTAATGGTTACTATTAATAATTTATTTACTAATATTATTTGTTTACCACTGTGAGGTGTTTAGGACTTTTTTCTTTTTACCTTGTATCCTGTGATTAGTCCTGGATCACAAACAGCAGCTGAGAGGAGCCTTACAAGTAAGTCTTGTACTTCTCCCATGCTGTCCCCTATGTTTAACAAGCCCTCCTGAAGAACACTTAGATTAGGGACATCCATATTCACATCAAAGCCAAGAACTTTACCAAAGTTGCGCAAGAACTGCACCACCATGAGACAGTCTGAAAATGTGCTTCCAGAGAGAACAAGGCCTGGAATGCGAGGCAACTCTGGCAAAGGCTGAAAATCAAAGAGAAAAACAATGAGAGATTCAGTAGGATCTTCCAAGATCACTATAACTTGCAAGACTTGATGTTAATAATAAGCTACAAAAGCTTGGGGTCTGAAGGGTGAAATCATTCCACTATTTTCACAGGTTATTTACTACTGACACGTTGGGCTAGATGTGGCACTCAGACTCTACTCTGAACTATAAGGCACTATAAAGGTGTGTGTGTGCGCGTGTGGGGGGAATCTTATAAAATGAGAAAGTAGCTTTCTGTACGCAGTGTTGTTGTCACTGTGTCAGTCCCATGATATTACAGAGAGAAGGTTGGTGAGGTAATATCTTTTGTTGAACCAACTCTTGTTGGTGTAAGCTCTAAAGCGTCTCTCTCTTAGGCCTGGTCCACACTAACCCCCCACTTCGAACTAAGATACGCAACTTCAGCTACATTAATAACGTAGCTGAAGTCGAAGTACCTTAGTTCGAACTTACCGCGGGTCCAGACGCGGCAGGCAGGCTCCCCCGTCGACTCCGCGTACTCCTCTCGCAGAGGAGTACCGGCGTCGACGGCGAGCACTTCCGGGATCGATTTATCGCTTCTAGACAAGACGCGATAAATCGATCCCAGAAGATCGATTGCTTACCGCCGGACCCGGAGGTAAGTATAGACGTACCCTTACCAACAGAAGTTGGTCCAACAAAAGATATTACTTTACCCATCATGTCTCTCCAAAGTAGCTCTCGGGTAGACAGAGCTGACAAAGACAGGTCCTGAGGGAACCATAGGAACACTCAAGCTCAGGAGAAGAATTACACTGGGGAAAGGAGTCCCAGGAGAAGCCACGCCTACGGAGAAGGCTCCACCTGGGGTTCATGTAGTGAGAGAGACTTTTACAGTAATAATCATGAAGGTTACTTTAATATTTTAAAGTAGGAAAGCATGTGAATTTTTGGCGTCCTCAAAAGTAGGTCAGCCTCAAAAGTAATTTCATTAGATAACTAAAACAATATCGCCTCAGTATTTGTAGTATCCTTTAGTTAATGCTTACATTAAGTATATAGATAATACTGCAAATACAGTTATCTGAGGCAAAATTGGAATGTTTTTAGGGGCAGCTGCAGTGAGAAGAATTAATTATTGACACAATGGCAAGAGACAGAGACGAGAGAAACAGGATTAAAAAGCGGCAAGAAAATAAGTAAATTTACATTATTATGATTACCTTCTGGTCTGCTAAGCACATATCTTCATTAGGCTTCTTTAGCTCCTTAGCCATTTCTAATTCCAATCTTCGCTGTTCCAGTTTACGCTCTTTATTTAATCTTTTTTCATCGCGTTTCTCTTGCTTTAACCGCTCTTTCTCCTTAAATAGAATAGAATGGAAAGAAAATTAAACCCATGCATTATACTTACAATGGAACAATTTAAGAATTTGAAAAGCACTAGTTACGTAATCTTAATAATCACCACAGCAATTAAAGCATTTGGATTAAAAGGCGGCCAGGGGAGAAGCTGCCCTCCCCAGCACTGTAAATAGAGTTAAATCATGATGTCCGTGAGCAGATCCGAGATCTGTGGCAGAAATAATTTCTTATATTGCTTTCCATGTGCCAGCAATGGACATTTAATGGAGATGGCCATGCTTCAAATTGGTCTCTAAAGTAGACATCAGTGCACTCTTTCCGAAAGAGTGGGGATGGCTTAGCCAAAATGGAGTCATTCTGCCTCAGCACATCAGAAAAAAGATTCTTCAGGAGCAAAAGCTTCTTCTGAGTACTAATGACTGATAGGCAATTGCTCCAAATGTGAGGCTATCAAGTCAGAAGGATGGGCATATATATCCTAACACACATCTGCAAAGAAAGGGTCACTGCAGACTGCAGCAGTTCAGAACACCATGCCATTATTAAATCTTCCCTGAAGATGTATAGTTGCCAACAACCCCACAGCAGGGGAAACTGTATGACAAGATATAAATCGACACCATGCAGCCACTCAGTAATAGCCCTTTTTTTTTTTTATAAACAGAAACATCATGGTTCTCCTGTAGTTTTTTACTATCCAAATCACACAGCAAAATGTGCATACTGTGTCAGAAGGGCAATGACAATTAAACCCCCTTATTGTTGCCTGCTACCCAAAATAGTGATGTCCTAACACTGTTGATGGCATAGGTAGCCATTTCCTTACACGGAATGCTTTCTCCAGGTATCTTGCCTTTGGAGAATTTAGGAAAATCCTAACACCAGTCAAGCTCAGCTATGTCTATCATTTATAGTCATTCAAAAAAGTGTAGACGGAATGGTGATGGGCTGCATGTAGAAAGTGGGGACACCTATTCCATGCAGAACTATACCATGTGGAAGTCTGGGTAGTTATAGTACAGGCAGTTAATATAAAAATAAATTTGAATGTGTATGTCTACGGAACACATTTTAAACCACCGACTTTACTTTTTTTTTTTAATCACACTTAATGTCTACATTTTATAAAGAGAAATAGGTTAGTATGTGCAACTGTACTGCTATAAAATTATTTTTGTGTGTTCAACGCACACAGCTTTGGGGCTTGCATCACTAAGCAGTGAAGCATGCAAAAATCTCACCACTGCACATTCAGCCATACGTTATTCTATATGCATAAACGTAGCAACAGCCAATGAAAAGGTCAGCTATCTTTCTCTCTCTTGCTCCTCAAACACTTTCTACATTTATGTCACCTTTTATTGTATTAATTACATTTAATCAGGCATCTGATTAAATAACTGATGCTGAATTTGGAGCTCTCCTAGTTTCAGGACTGGCTCTAGGGGTTCTGTTCCCCCGGCAAAGTGGTAACCTCCGTCCTGCCAGCCCACACTCATCCACACAAACACTGAATATTTTGCTGCGCTTGGTAATGCCTGTTTTGTCTGCATGTTTATTCCATACACCTCTGCACAACAAATATGGAATTTAAAATAATGGGGAAAAAAAATGTACATGGACTTTGCAATCATTCTCTAACATCAAAACCAACTCTTCTGCATCATACAAGGGCAAGTCTATAAATCCTCAAGAACCTAATGCCATGAGGGTTAAGATAGCACAGTGCGTATAGCATCAGCCTTTCCCTTGTCGTGACCAAGGGCCAGACAATGGAACTAAACTGATTCACACCAGCTGCGGAACTCTTCCCATGAGTCAAAATAATTTGGTGGTTTTAGCCTAATCTCCTTTGTCTGTATTACAAAATCACTTCAAAATTTTGCATAACTGTCTTTTGATGAAAGGAGGACCTAGGATTGGAATAAGAGACATGCTGAAGGGCAGGATTGAGGTGCCTTCGCAGAGCTGCATGGAGTAGTCTGTCTTCAGTCCGAGGATCACTGACGGGACTACTGAAGTGATTCAGATAATCTAGGTATTGTATAAGGCATACACTACTGGAGTGCTATTTACATAACGTCCAAACAGTGGAAAAAAAGACATACATTTCCTTTGTGTGGGGGACAAAGCAGCGAAGAGCAGAGCTCGATGACGACCTCTTATTCTTGTCATGTATGTACTTGTGGATTGTGGTAAACCCAGGGCACAGGGAGCATCTACTGGCTCATAATCTCACCTGAAGAGACAAAGTAGCCACATCCAGAACTCCCTACATAGCCTGTATTAGCTGCTGCAGCCTGGCCATAGCAGCACCCTGACCAGTTGAAGATTCCATCCCTCAGCCCTGTGACTCTTCACAGGACACACACTTTTACTTATGCTTTGCTCCATTCACCAGAACGCGGCTCAGTGTCTAAAAGCCAAAATACATTAAAGCTACATACAAAAATCCATGCCCTTACCGCTATTAAATAATGCTCTTAGAGCAAAGCATATCTGGGAATTAATGACTGGTTCTGGTTAAATGCCCTTCTGCTTCATCTTGGGCCTCCAGTACCCCAAAACTGGTTGGTATTTCCTAGAAAATATCCTATACCTTGGCTATTATTATTTACATATTTTTGACAATTAGCAAAATGCTATGGACAGTTACGAAAGGCATGGGAAGGGTAAATAGATTTATTTTAAATAACACTTTCTGTACAGTTATGATCAAAAAGGCAATGTTATAAAAATGGTACATTGTTACTCAACAGATCTGCTCCCTGGGTGTATTAAGAGTAGTCAGTTTATTTTATTGACTAAAATAAACACTTATTACCCTTTACTTTTGTTAGTAACATTAGCGCAGAACTAAATATAAC